>NC_136408.1:83780288-85000288 GCF_051521515.1 Lactuca serriola
GAGAAAAAGAAATTAAGGGGTGATTAATCACCCAATTAAATATTTACTCCAACCTTCCACTATTATATATAGTAACACAAAAACACTGTTTATGTGTAGGTGCTTTTCTAATATCGTATCATTGAATTGTTGCGTACATAAACTCTTGTTTTCTCATCGTTATTATTATTGTTGTTATTGCTCCTGTTTCCACATAAATGGCTCATTACTCATCACTAGAACCAAAAGCCCTAATCGTTAAAGGGGCTGTTTGGTAAGCATGTTAATGGTCCATTTAAAATGTGGTTTATGAATAGTTAAGCATTAAGAGCGTTTGGCAAAGAAAAAATCACTTCTGAATCGTTAAGTGAGCCTCTTATTCCCTCAGTGTTTGGGAACACTCTGAAACTTCCTAAAATAGTAAAATCTCCTCTTTTGCCCGCACAAAAGAAAAACACGCATCTCCGTCGACTCCAGTGACTTCCCTTCCGTCCTCTCTATCGGCGGCCACCGGCACCCTCACATCGACGGCCACTCAGCCTTCTGTCGACCCCAAGCATCGACTACTTTCCCTCCTTCCCTTATCGGCACCCTCACAGCGGTAATATCTCTCCCCCTCTTTGTGAAAAAATATGATTGGCTTGCCGTTCTCTTCGTTTTTGGTTGTTCTCCTGGTATGACTTGGACCATCATCAATCTCTTTCACATTGTGGTCGAAGAAGTTCATGACTTGCTAGAGCCAGTTAGCTAATTATCGTGATTACCTAATTACGATTATGTTATAGCCAATTTGATAGATTTTTGTTTGTGTCGATGAATTCATGATTTAGGGTTTAGAGACTGATTCCTTTTGTTACAGCTTGCCAGATATTATTTATCATGGCTTTGATTGTTTTCATAGAATCGATGTTGATGTATTGATGGATTTAGTTGTGTAGTAGAGTTTAAAGTGAAGATGGGACAAGAGTATCAGTCTCAGAGAAGGGTATTTCTGTTTAGAAAGATTCATACCAACCTATATGGAACACCTCTTATCAAAAGCCCTTGTTTCATTACTCAAAATTTGACATTCTCTGTTAGTGCCATTTATTTTGCGAATCTTGTTTGATTAGGTGATTGATTTTGCAGATGTCTCAAGTGGAAAAGCTCAAAGCTTGCAGTTGATATCAAAATAGTCTTTTGCATCAGTAGGCATAGGGAAGATGATTTTTATAGAGAAGCCGGTTCATGGTATGCATTTGTCATATTTCCTTTATTCTTTTTCATAAAGCACAATATTTCGCACTTTTAGAACTTTATTGTTGGCAAGTATTGTGCATGTTTTAGTAAAGCTTTTTTTTCACACTATCCATGACTAAGTATGCCATATATTTCTTTTCTTGTTAAAAGGTGATGATCACAGAATAATGATATATATTATCCAAGTGCAGCAGGGGGTGGCATGAAACATATGTTTAGAAAGGTGAGCTTTTATGGTTGCTATGTGTGACTGTGTGTTCAGTAATTAATTGTAATTACTATGAATAAATGTCAAAAGGTGTCTAAAGTTAAAATGGATTTATAGTTGCAAGTAAGTATATTATTCAATTTGATATTTTCTGTGTTTTATTAAAGAGAAAGAAATTATTCAGAAAAAAATGGTTCATAAGGTTAAAATGGTAATTTTTATCATTCATCAATCTTACCAAACAGCAATAATCTTTCAGAGTCTTTGAAACATTCAGGCCTCTTAGCCATTCAGCGCCAAATCATTCAGAAACTACCAAAAACCCCTAATTTATTTAGAATCAAGAAAATCAAGAAGTCATCTTCTAAAGCATGATGGAGACGCAGGTTGTTAAACGTGCGAAATACAAATCTTCTGTCAAAGACCCTGGTGTTCGTGGGACATTGAAAATGGTGAAGTTTTCTTAAACCCAATTATTTTGGAATCTTATAAGTTTCTTACTTTGTTAATGTAATGATTGTTGATATATTGGATGAGGTTTGGGATTTGGTTTCTTTAATAATGAGTTATAAACTTATAATGATACCTTTTTGCAGACAAGGGAGAGGTTTGTGTTTATGCCTAATGATCCGTCATCCTCCATCAGGCTTAATGTCGAATTCAGACTTATAAAAGGCAAGTAAAATTACCTTATCAATGATCAATGTTTGTCTATTTTTTTACTTTTATCCATCATCGATGATATTGATTGCTTTCCATCTGTTTCTTCATCTTTCTTAAGGACACAAATCCAGCAAGGAGGGTTCAAACAGACCTGCCTTACTTAATCTTACTCAAGATCAGGTTTCTTTTGGCATTTTTTTTCAATTATTTTGCAACTGTATATCAGTCATGCTTCAGTTGCTGAAAGCCTGAAACATGTCTGTTTATAACATTTGATATGTTTTATCCAAAGTTTTCAATGATTCCATTTCCAGGGTAATTACATCTTTGAGTTTGAAAATTTCTCAGACAGGGAACTTTGTCGAGACTTTGTAGGTAATACCATTTGGTGCTTCTGTTATGTTCTTATTCTCTTGTTGATTCTTCTTTTTTGTACTTTATGATACAATAAACCTCTCCCATTGCCTTTCTCAAATGTTTCTATTGTCTCATAAACCAATTTTGTACTTTATATTATGAAACTATGATCTATAATGGTGAATTTGAACACAGCCAAAGCTATCACATTTTATGGGGAGGGTGGCTCTGAAAAAGCTGTTCCACTTCCACACAAAGATGAACAACTTAGCTCAGCAGAAATGGAGCGTAGGATTAAGCTGCTGCAAGAGGACAGGTATGTTAGTTTATTTGTTTGAGATAATCACACGAACACTTATATGGATAAGTTGTTTTTGTAGTGAGCTGCAGAAGCTTCATAAGCAATTTGTTATGGGAGGTGTGTTGTCAGAGACTGAATTTTGGGCTACAAGAAAGGTTAGTAGTTGCTTGCTTAATGAAACCTTTATGATTTGGTTTATATGTAACAGAGAAATTTTATGTTTACCAATGAAGTGCAGAAGTTGCTAGATGTGAATAATACAAGTAGCAGCAGAAAAGCAAAACAAAGAGTGGGGTTGAAAAGTGACATGATTTTCAATGTCAAACCTTCATCTGATGGTCAGGTATGTATCAATACATTCAAGCTATTTTATATGTCTGAGAGAAATTTAGATTTTGGGACTCTGTAGAAGCAATTAAACTTGTTTATAATGAATAACATTAACACAGCTTTGTTTTTGTTTCAGTCGAACAAAGTTACATTTAACTTGACACCAGAGATGATTCACCAGGTATCTTCATGTTCATCTTTATTTGATGATGTTTTTTTTCGATATTATTAATACATGAAATTTTTTCTCAGATTTTTGCTGAAAAACCAGCAGTGAGGCAGGCATATCTAAATTTTGTACCTAACAAGGTAAGGAGTGAACAGAATGAATAAGAAGCTGCTATCTAATTCTAATTTCTAAGCATATTGATTTGATTGTTAGATGACAGAGAAAGACTTTTGGACAAAATACTGGAGAGCACAATACCTCCACAGCACCAGAAATATTGTTGCTGCTGCTGCAGAGGCTGCAGAAGATGAAGAACTTGCAGTTTTCTTAAGGCAAGATGCTATTTTGGCTAGTGAAATTAAGCACAAGGTATTATAACCCAACTTTCAACATTCTGTTTTTCAGATCAGATCACAATGTAACTTTGTTTATATACATACAGATTAGGAAGGTAGATCCAACTTTGGACATGGAGGCTGATGAAGGAGACGATTACACACATATTCCAGTAAGAAACAGAGTTGGATTTTGTTATTATTATGTAATGAGTTAGGGTTTTGTTTAGTAATGTATGTATGTATGTAAATTAGTAAATTGTAATTGGAATTGATAGGGTCATGGGCTAGCTACTGAAAGTGGGAAGGATGAGCTGGAAGCACAATATGAGCCATTCAAAAGATCTTTCTTGCAAGACATCAACAGACATGCTGCAGTTGTTCTTGAAGGAAGAACTGTAGATTTTGAGACTGAAGGGGATACAAGATCTGTAGCTCAAGCTCTTGCTACTTGTAAACGTGGTCAGTATACAGTGTTTATTTTTTCCTGTATAAGTATTTATTATTATTATTTTTTTTTTAATCTGAAAAACTAATCTGGTGATAAATATTAAATAGTTGAGTTAGCTAAAGAAGCTTCTTCTGATGGGAATTTGGTGCATCAAGAACGGTTGGATCGGATAACACGAATGGCTGAGATTGAGGATCTACAGGCCCCACGTGACCCTCCTGTTGCACCGCTGTCTATAAAGGTCTGAATGAATCTTGATTCTCTTGTTTGTTTCTTATGAGTGAGTCACTGATTTAAAAAAAAAAAACAGGATCCACGGGATTACTTTGATTCTCAACAACAAGTTGTGGGAATGGGAATGGGAATGGGTGATGAGTTAGGTGGGGGAGGAAGGAAGTTTAAATCTAGGATGAACACATCTGAGACGTATGCTTCTTTAAGGGGTTTTATATCTGAAATCAAGACCCTAGGTTTGACTGATCCTGTTGTTAGACCCGAAGTGGCTGTGAAGGTCTTGAATGGGTTGACCCAGACTATATCAAGCTCCAAATATCAACGTGGGTTTGGTAAAAACCCACATGACAGCATATTGGATACCTTGCCAACTGTCACAAAAGATGAGCTTTTGCTTGTGAGTTTCTTTAACCTTTTCAAACAAATTATATATATATATATATATATATATATATATATATATATATAT
Organism: Lactuca serriola; assembly: GCF_051521515.1. Lineage (NCBI taxonomy): Eukaryota > Viridiplantae > Streptophyta > Magnoliopsida > Asterales > Asteraceae > Lactuca > Lactuca serriola. The sequence goes on from NC_136408.1 coordinate 83,785,024, forward strand.
ATATATATATATATATATATATATATATACTTATCTTGAGAAAATATTTGTATTTGTTTATATAACTCTAACAAAGGTTTGGGCTTTTATATTCCAGCATTGGACGTCTATTCAGGAATTGTTAAAACATTTCTGGTCCTCATATCCAATCACAACTTCATATCTTTATACAAAGGTAGGTAATTGGGATTGATTGGTATTAATTATATATTATATATATGCACATTGCACAACACAAACCTATTTGGTATAAAAATCAAATCAATTCTCAATAAAACACAAATCACAAATTTATCTATCTTTTGTTGGTTTGGTTTTATTTATTGGTCACTGCTTAATTTATTTGGATTTTTCCTTCATCTGTCATCTGTATACGTAGGTGAGCCGGCTGAAGGATGCCATGTCACAAATCTACCCAAAGCTACAGGTATGGTATCTTTTCTTTTTCTTTAGTCAAGGAGTTAGTTGTGTATATATGGTATTAAATTAAATGACATTTTCTTGTATTATATCATTATCATTATCATTATCATGTTTGTTTGTATATTCTATATTGTACCGAAAGTTGAAAGTATAATTCATTTGTTAATAATTTCCTTTCAGGAGATTAAAGAATCTGTGCAGTCAGATTCCAGGCATCAAGTTTCCCTCCTTGTTCAACCAATGTTACAGGTGCTTAATATTTATTATTCATTTTGTTTTGTTTTGTTGTTCTTTTAACTTGGTAAACAAAGACTCACTCACTCACTCAGTCTCACATTATTATTATTGTTTGTTGGTGCAGGCTTTAGATGCTGCTTTTGCACACTATGATGCAGTAGATCAACGCAAGAGATCTTCTACAAATGGTTACAATGTCTAATCATGACTTATTTTGTTACTTTATTCATCATCATTGATTTGCATGCTGTACATTCAAGAAAATTTTCATGTGAGAGCCACCTTGCTTGCTTGGTCTTAAAAAGACTTTTTTTCCCGACATGATATGATGAAGTATCAGTTGTCAATCCATTTTGTAAAGACATCAATCACCAAATAACTCATTAAAATAGATTAGGGCGTATTTGTATCCCTTTGGTGTTTTTGGTTTGTATCATTCTTCTTGATGATATCATGAGCACTTTAGGGCCTCCTCAAAATATGTTTTTAGATGCCACCACTGTCTAATTACTACCCCTCGTCTTTAGCAACTAATTTTAGCCTTTACTAATTTATAAATGACCAATAACTAATAATAAAGAGGTGACAATACCCACTTTCGTAACCCAACCCCATCAGACCTAGACTTTCGTCCCATAAAACTCAAAATGAGCTTAAACAAGCCCAAAAAGCTCAGTTCGGTTCGTTTGCATCCATATATTTCTATCTCAAAACTCTTTCTCATACTTGCTCTCTAATAACTCAAACATAATAACTTGAAGTGTTAGGTTGAATTCTTGCTCTCAAACTCTCTCTGATGCTTCATACTCTCAAACCCTTATGCTACCACACCACATACAACCGCTGTTGACTTTTGGTAAGCCTCCACCACCACCATCGTTGCTCCCTACCACTGTCGTCATCCTTCCCTCATTTTACCACCATCTGAACGTGATCTTTTACTTTCTAACAAGCTTCAAAAATCAAATATGGATCTCATACCGTCATATTGCCTTTGTCGTTGATCCTGTGAAACACCATTAAAACCTTTATCACTGCTCTGGTGAAACACTGCCAATTTGTCTCCTTTTCTTTTCTCTTTGATCTCCTATGAAACACCACTTCGGGTTATACTGCCGCCGTCATCGACACGTCCTCCCCCTCCTACTTCGGGTTTGCTCCATCATTCTTTTTCTCTCTGATCCTTACTCGGTGTAGAGTTTAGAGAGAAAAGTTCTCGAAACAAAATGCACACAATGTATATGATGAAATGAGTGTGTGAAGTGTTGTATTAAATTGTGAATAATATAAACAACAAAATCGACCTTCCTATACTCCATATCTCTGGTAAATTTTTCTCAAGAACATCGGTAAATGAAACCTTCATAGCACTCCCTGCATGTGGCACACATGCACACTAGGAAAAGCGATTGTCAACTCAACTTCTATCAAAACAAAACACCTCTCCGCTTAATGTCTGACACTCGACTAGTCTAGATCGTTAAGGTTTAGGGCTTAGCAACATGACCAATGAACAACATCTAGGGCTTAGCAAGCCAAACACCATAATGAACTAAAACCAGGGGGACATGATGACATATTCCATAGATACGGCATAACAAAACAATAGCAAAGCTGTTGCCAAGCCTCTCTCACGACTTAGCAACATGACCAATGAACAACATCTAGTGATCTTTGCTCCATGCTAGCCATGGTGCATATTATAACACTTCTATAACTTGATTAACGATTATTTATTCACAAAAGTTAGATAAATTTCCACGAGATGCAAACATATTATATACATATTAATTTGCAATGTTGGTGTCCCCTCACTAGGTTACTGTTTATTTGGTATTATTATTTCCAAACCAAAAAATGGCTAAATCCAGATCATATTACAACCTTTACAAAATATAATGCAAGATGCAAATAAACGTCTTTATGGAAATAACGATTTTGCTCATGATCATAACAGATTTTCATATTTACATTTTCCTCTACATAAATTTGATTTACCAATTTTCATCGTTCATAATTTTAAAGTTAAATTATTGCCTTATTAGTATTTTATAAGTTGTCATTTGCTATTTTAAATAAAGTTATATTTTTGATACTTACATATTTTTAAATTGCAAAAATGGTTCTGTTATTGGCAAAATTATATAGTTTTGGTTCAAAATGAAATGTTAGTGCACTACTAGTCCAATTTTAGATATCTTGTGTGATTTTGGTCCCTATAATTAACATTTTTGTTTGTTTGTAGTCCATACCCAACCCGAAATAATGAATAACCCGAAATAATGAATATGCCTTTCTGATACATTTTTTTTAAATAATTTTGTATTTAGTTTATGTTTTATTATTAATAAACGTTGCCCCCCCCCCCTCCCTCTCTCGCTCTCTCTCTATCTCTCTCTCTCTCTCTCTCTCTCTCTCTCTCTCTCTCTAATTAACCCAAGATCGTTATCCCAGTTTTCGGCCATCTACACTCCCCATCAAACCCTTACCCAGCACCACCCTTTGGCCTCTCCTCCCTTACTCCTTCTCTGCCGCTTTAATTTCCGGCTGTCTTGCCGGCTTAGATTCTTCTGCTGCTGAAGCTAAACTTGAGAAGGTAGCCATATGTAGCCGCCGTACCAGAGGCCAGGCGGTTGCTTCTTCTTCCACGGCTGCTCCGGGGCTGCGATGGAGCAAACCTGCTGTTGCTGATTAAATTAGGGCTGCGATGGAGCAACTATGTCAGATCTGTTCGTCGTCGATGATACGAAGAAAAGACGAGGTGGTGTTGCGAGTATCGAATCGAGGAATTTAGGGTTCTCGAGCTTTGCAGAGCCGGTGATTGATACGAAGGAAGATGACGAAGACGAAGAAGAAGAAGAACATGATGACGATGACGATGAAATTAAGGTTTCTGATGAGGTGTTTGTGCGAAATGAAGTTGATGATGATGAAATTGAAGAAGAAGGGTATCTGAAGACGACGAAGAAGAAGAACAGATCGTCTTCTTTCCGTTACCAGTCGTGTTTTACAGACGAGACCCATGGTCTCTTAATTTTAGTTGGTCGATCGAACATGGAATGCTATTGGTTTGAAAACTGATGGGTGCAGATGGAGCTTACTATGACGACAGGGATGGTGGCTGTTCGGAGACGGTCGATGGCAACAGCAGCAGGCAGCAACGGTGGTGTCAGAGCTCCACAGTAACAGCGACGGTGGGCGGTGATGGCAGCTTTGCTGCTTCCACTTCCTGTTCTGACGAGCTCGATGAGGATGGAGGCGAACGGAGCTGGGTACAATGGAGGGAAGAATAGCGGTGACGACGACATTTGTTGGTGGAGGAAAGAGCTTCGGTGACAGGGGGCTGCTCCGACAACCTTCTGCAGCTTCGTCCTTGTTTAGGCTCACCGGGAAAGACGAGGGTCGAGAGGGAGGTAGTAGGAGATGAGATGAGGTTTGATGGTGATTCACGGTGATCAAAGCCACCGATGGTGGTTATTGATGGAGGCAGCGACGGTTCTTGATGGTTTTTGGTGATGGCAGTAGATGGTGGTGTTTTGAGGCTTGCTTGACGGATTTTAATGGCAGTAGATGATGGTGTTCAAAAGAAAGAGACAAAGACAAATGCTTCACGTTTTTGTGTAAACCCAGTGGGAGGAAGAAAAGAATTCAACAGGTCTAGCAAGTTGACTTTCACAAGAACTTTAAAGAGAGAGAGATAGACCTTTTTCTCAATTTTTATCAATGAAAAACATTTGATTAAATATAAAAACAAAATTAAAAAACAAATATAAGGGTATAATATTCTTTTTATGTTGATAAAGACCAAAACAATAGAAAGATTCAATTTTGGACCAGGGCACCAATATTTCATTTTGGAAAAAAAAAAACACATTAATTTGCCAACCACAAGACCATTTTTGCAATTTTGTCTTTTTATTAATTGCAAAAAGTTCCTAATGGTCGTATGCGAAATGACTTAAATTCAAGTTACATATGAAATTTGATAATACCGTATGGTTAAAATCCGTCTCGTTATCCGACCCATTATGTTATCTGGAAAGTGGAAACACTATTTTGCCGGTGAAACGCTTCGTTCTTAAATCAAAGTTTCAAAATTGGGTGAGCCCTTCTCTCGGCAACTGGCAACTTAGAGCTTCTTCAATCCATTTCCATTTTTTATTTTTTTCTTCAATTTTTTTCCTAATTCCTCTTCAATTCTATCCCATTTATTTCCCCCATTTTGGGGGAAATGAATAATATGGTGTTATATTATTCATTTCTCTTAAAATGGGGATGAATTTTGAGTTGTCAGTTTTAGTCCATTTTTTTATATATATTTATATATTATTAGTTTATTTTATCTACTAATTATAATTATAATTTAAATGAATTATTTAATATTTATAATATTATATTATATATTAAATTATATTAATTAATTATAAATATAAAGTTTATTTTTTGTTTATCAAATTTATATGAAAATTTTAATACATATTGAAATTTTAAAATACAATAATGTATTTTACAAAAGTTTATAATTAGATATTATAAATATAATTTTATTTATTTAATAGTATTGTAACGAAAAAAATATAAATTATATATTTATACGTGAAGTGTAACGGACAATATATATGTTTGGAAAAATAGAATATAATAGGAATATATTTGAAGGAGAGAACACCGTGTTAGCGTTCCATTCCCCCATAATCCATAACCAAAATCTGAAGTTTCAATCGATTATCTTCTCCCTAACATAGTTTTCGTTAGATTCAATCGAAATTTGGTGCAAGTTCAAGTCTACAGCTCTCCGTATTCAACTGGTATCGGAGGCAGTAATCCAATGAGTTCTCGGGATCAAGACAAGCCGCCTGTTCCTCGCAGTCCTGTAAATGTAAGTTTCTGAATAATCTAAAGTTGAAACCATGTTCGGTAATTTGTGAAATGTGTGAATGTACTCGCGCTAGATTTGTTTTTTACGGATTTTTAGTCGTAAAATAATCACTCGTCTATAGACTGACCCGCAAAATGGTAAGGTGAAGTGAAATTGGCTTAAATAAATTAATTTCTACTCCTTGGAGCTGAATATTTTCTAGCAATCGTTCACAATTAGGTGCTACATATCCTTGATTGATGAAGTTAGGCTGGTTACATGTGATAAAAATTGTATCTTTGAACAACGTTTTTGAATTAATCATGTTTTTGTTTCATAGATTCGTTTTAGGGTTTTTGTTTTCAGTTACTGACGAGAGTTGGTGATATACTTGCAGAAAAATGGAGCAGTTGATGATGTTCCCTTTGATAAGCCTAGGAAAATTGGCACTGGTAGGATGATAGCATCCACAACTGCAAGTAGAGGTAGAAAAATCAGAAGGATGTTCCTGTAGCACCTTCTGAATGACAAGTTCAAAGGGAAAAAGTTTGATACAAAGGTCTGTCGTTGTTATGTTATATTATGCTTACAGTATCATCATCTCAACATGTATCTGAATTATGTGGTCAGACATCCTTTTTGTATTTACAGCTAAAATAAGAGTGGATGACAAAGCATATTAGAAAGCTCCATGATTGTATAAAATGGTTCCATAGAAGTATATTGATTTCAGATGGTCTATTAAGTAAATTGCAGCAAGTGCTTGACTTGTTTTGAGGGTAGTTTGGGTATTTAAACAAATTTATACTTGGGTGGGTTTTTAAACGTTCAGTGTCCTCCTAATAAGAAGCAAAATAGAAAGTATAATTAATGTTACAATAAGGAATGTTATAATTGGATATTTACAAATTCGGCATGCATACTTAAACATCGTGTATGGGGATATAACATTCGTTAACTTGGATGTGAATTTATATGTTTTGGAACATGTTGGATGTACTTTGACCAATAATACCCTTGTTTATATATCATATTCCTTGTCATATCAACAAGGAATATATGTGAGAAAGTTATCGTTATATCTATTTACTTTTATCATATCAATTAAGTAAACGTATTCTAACAAACATTTCTTATTATGGCGAGTTTTTAGCAATTTTAGTTTGTTTATTACCCATTTTAGTTTGTCGCTTTCCTTACTTTGTAGAGACATCTTATAAGTTATAACAACCTCCATGATCACATTAATAGGCCAAATGTCTAAAAAAGGTGCTAATGTTATTACATTGTTTAAAATGTGATCGTGACATATCAGTATATCACTATGTTTATTTTCCTTTTGAAGTTAAGTCATTGTACGCAATTGTGCAAACGAATTATACGTTGTTAGTGTTAATGTAATATTTGATTACTTGAGTAACAGGAAAATGGTAATATAGTTAGCAACTATTATTATAATATCGTCCCCTACGGCCCTACCTGTAAAGAATCCATCAAAAAGTGAAAAAGCCATTCGGAGAGCATATATACAATGGTATATGCTTATCGTATCATTTTTTTTAATGGTATTAGATTCTCCAACAAATTTATGACATTTATTGATCATTATCTTTTATGCATAAAAACATATGAATTATACAGTGTTTCAATTTATAATTATGGTGTACCATCACATCTATTTAATTTAAACTATATGGAATTCATGTACTCATTATCTTGCGTTTCATTACATTTTGAACAATATATGGACCAATAATGAAAACGGTCATCATCAAATGCAAATAATAGAACAATAATTGGACAAGGCTTCAAGAAAATGACCATAAAAATGCTACCGAAGATACCCAATACAATGATTGAAGAGCAAAAAAAAACGTCGAACCCTAATTACAAGACCAAAAAATTGAAGATTACTTCAAAAAATCTATTTGCGGCACTCTAATATTAATAGTCTATTTTTTTAATAAATGTATGTTTTGACTTTGTTGCTTTTACAATATATTTTAATGAAGCTATGTTTGGATGATATTACATTTTATGGTGTAGTTTATTAGTTTATAAATAATTAAACATGCAGATTAGATATAATTGTTTGGAATCATGTGGACAAAAATCCGCATAAAACCATCCCAAACTAAATCATATTTGGGTCGATCGGATTTATGATAATGTCACCCAAATCGAATCGGATTTAAAATAATTTGAGTTTTTACTATGAAAGTTTAATTAATTTTGTAATTTAAAAAAATTAGAGCGCCAAAAAAAATTGGGTCATATGCTACTGCCTCATGCCTACTCCCCCCCCCCCCCCCCAATGGGTTTGGAAGTCTTGGTGCTTTCAACCTTGTTAGATTACATAGAAGTGGCGATGTTAGTTTCTTAGGTGTTGTTTGTTTTTTCGAAGCAAAAATTCATAATGTTTGCGGACCACCTCTGCAACCTTCTGCAGCAGAAGAGGTGAACCAAACGGCTACAGACTGTAATAAGAAACATGTTTTTTTTTTTTTTTTTTTTTTTTTTTTTTTTTTTTTAACATCTGTAGGCTGCTGCAGATATTAAAAAATTAAAATAAATTGATTTAATCAACAAAAAATAATTTTTAATACCATTACGGAATTTCAGCAACATTTCAATAATAATTCAATAAAATTTCAGTAAAATATGACATTTAAGCATAAATTTATGACATTTCAACACAATAAAAACACTACCATCAAAGATTTGATAACATTAGCATGAAGATTCATCAACAACAAACATATCAACAACGACTTAACAAGAAAAATCAAAAAATTAAGATGAAGCAGGAAAATCGAAGTTGCTCTGTAACGCCTGGTTTCTAGTACACATTTAATCATAATTTATTCATTTCTGTAGAGCTACTCGACGAGTTGGGAGCCCCAAACTCGTCGAGTAGAAACCAGAATGGCCGCGGGATTTGAAGTCACCTACTCGACGAGTTGAGAGCCTCGACTCGACAAGTAGGGCTGCCAGGATGAAACCCTAATTTTGCGGTTTTGCACCCTATTTAAGCATCCTAATCCCTACCCGCTGGCCTCATTTCTAGTCTCCAAGTCCCAAACCCTAATCCACGAAACCCTAGTGCCTTGTATGAGCTTGTGAGTTGTTTTTGAGTGAATATTGTGTGTTTTGAAGCTTGTTGAATAAGGAGGAGCTTGGGGATTCAGAAGAAAGCTACTAGATCCATAAACAACATCTCATCCTCTTCGTTTTCTGGTAAGCAAGTCTCAAACTTGCTTAATAGCTTATTAGATCTCCTTGTTATCATCTTATGGGGTTTTTGGTTCAAGAAACATGATCTTTGGGACATGGACGTCCCATGTGGATATATTTTTAGATCTATGACCTTGAGGGACTCACATGGCATAAAGGTGCAAACTTTATGGCCATGGAAGCCCCATGCAAGCTATAAGTTGTCATTTTAGCCTTTTAAGCCCCAAAAGGCCATGCTGGGAGGAAAAGGCAGGAACTTTACGTGTTCATGGAGTGCTTAGAGGCTAGATATCAGTGAATATGCCTTAGTTTGGAGTATGGATGGCTTGTGGACCAAGATCTAGGTCCTAAAGGTTTAGGGTTTGAGCTAAACCCATGAAATAAAAGTATTGACGGGTAAAGTTGGAAACTTTACCCTTAAAAGGACGTTTTCAGTACACATGAGAGATAAGAAGCTTGGATCTGAAGAGTAGGTGCTTAATCCTTTAAGAAAGCCCAAACAAATTGAGGAACTCGTCGAGTCCATAGAGGAACTCGACAAGTTGACTCGTTTTGTCCCGATTCTGTACCAAATAGAACTCGACAAGTTAGAGGAGGGACTCGACGAGTTGACTCGTTTTATCGTGACTACGAGTAGTAGAGGAACTCAGCGAGTTGGATTGCGATTTCAGGATTTCTGATTTATAGAACTCGGCGAGTTGAAGGGTTAACTCGGCGAGTTGAGTCAACTGAGAATGTTGAATTTGACCAGGGGTAAAGTAGTCATTTTACCCTAAGAAAGATTTTGGATATTGATTAAGTGTTATTACGATGATGTTAGTTAGGGAGTCGCAGAAGCAGCCGATAGAGATTCCTTACCGAGAGATTCAACAGCCAGCTTTGTGAGGTGAGTTTTCCTCCAGTAGGAACGGTTCGAAGGCACTGATGTCGACCCGTTTATGTATGTTAGCGTATGTCCGACTTCGTTCCGATGCCGGGGATAGCCCGATGTAGATTGTATGATTCCGGACTTTGGTTTGATGCCAGGGCAAGCCCGAGGAATGTTTTGTATGCTTGATGTCTTTGTGATTCTTGCATGTGTATGTTATATGTTCCGGGCTTCGGTCCGATGCCGGGGAAGCCCGAAGAATGTTTAGCTTATATGTTATGCTTTATATGTTCCGGGCTTCGGTCCGATGTCGGGGCAAGCCCGAGGACTGTTTATATGTTTATGTTATGTGTTTATGTTATATGCTTGTTGATATGTTATATGTATACCGGACTTCAGTCCTCTCACAACTAGCAATTTTAGCTAGGAAATTCTATTCTCATGTAATCATTCAACTATTTTAAGGCATGTACTCTAAGGGGCTGTTTGGCAGGATCTGAATTTTTAATATCTAAATTTTTAAGAGGTCTGAATTTCTAAGAGGGCCTGAATTTTTAAGATCTGAATTTTAACATGCTGTTTGGTTGGAACCTCTGAATTTTTATGCTGAATAATAAAAATGACCATTTTACCCTTCTCTATCATTTCTTTCAATTACAACAGTATACTTCCAACATTTCCTTATTAAGACATCGTATTTTAAAAACTATAACAAATTCTAGCATTCTAATTAGGTATAAATAGAAAGTACAATGATATAATGATAAAAATGTATGGTTTCCCTTTTAGGTATTTTTTTCAACTTCACCAAAATAGCATCAAAACTCATAAAAACATCAAAAATAAAAAAATAACACCAATATTAAGCATTGAGCAACTCTTCAACTTGGACAAAACCCACAATAACTGTTATGGCTTGCATTGAGCATTGAGCAACTCTTCAACTCTCAACAAGAAACAACCTAAATTGTCACTCTTATCAGCACAATCTAGGCGTGTGACAAACACGAGATGTATCTCCAACATAGTTACATTTCCATTCCCTTTTATTTTAAATAGCAACCATAAGACAAAAACATCACTTAGGGCACAAATAAATCAATACAAAAATCCAAATACTTATAATCAAGTTATTACACTCTTCAATAAAAATTGTATCAATCATAAGTAAAAACCCATGTTTGTCGTTCATTAAAGTAAAATAAAAAATATAGTGCAATAAACAAACAACAAGTTCCCATTAAAATACAAATAAACTGAATTTATTAGAACTTCAAAATAAACGATCTAGGGCTTCAATGTCTTGATCAGTGGGATATTGTTGAATTTATAATTATAGAAAATCAAAAGTGGTGTACTCTTGAGTTCCTTTAATTACATAACAAGAAAAAAAAAAAGAAAATGTTACCTGCATAAGATGTCGGAGGTGAAGGGTGAAGCAATCGGAGGCGTAGGCAAAGACGACAGTGGCGGAGACGTTTCAGACGGAGGCGATGTCGGTCTCTCTGGCGGAGGCGATGTCCGGTTGGGACGACGGAGGGTTGTAATAGCAGTTTCAGTGGGAAGGAGCAAGAGGCGACGTTGTGAAGAAGAAAGAGTAGAGGAAGGATATGGAGGATTTGGGCAAAAAAAGGAACGCACGTTCTATTTATTTTTTCAGACACGCTTTTACATCTGAAAGTTTAAGAGACGTCTTTTTAATTAAGAGGCATAAATTCATATCTAACCAAACAGTCTACATCTGAGAAATTAAGAGGTTGCCTCTTAATTTTTCAATTAAGAGGCTACCAAACAGGGCCTAAGTGAATATCACTTAATACTCATTCAAATACATCTCACATGTTCAACTAAGGGTTGGAAGCCCTACAAAATCTCGGTTCAAGTTCTATATGGACTAGGACTCTCTTATTGGACCCAATTCACAAATCTATAACAATTTGGACCATTTGGGCCTAGAATGAATCATTATAACCCTAATAGGCCTTATTGGGCCATAAATAATCCAATTAACCCTAGTAAGCCATAAAATCCATTCTTTTATGCCAAATTGGGTCGTGAATACACTTAAGGGCCCAATGGGCCGAAACATATTTATTGGGCTTCACAAAATCGAGCAAAACCAAGAGTGGGCCAAAATAATTCAATTTCATCCATCTTAAGCCCAATTCTCGGCCCAATGAGGAAAAGAAAAGAAAAATAAAGGGAATTAGAGGAATTATGAGAGCTTGCCACCTCTTTATTGCATGGTGGATCTCCACGCACATCACCTCACTCCTTCTCCCCTCTTTTCTTATTCTTCTTGGCCAAAACACCTCACACCACCCTCATTCACTCAAAAATCTTTCAAGAAAACTCTCTCAAACACTCAAGAACATTCTCCTTCCTTCCATCCAAATTTTCGAGATCTCTAGGTGTTTCAAGAAGATCTTCGCTAAAGATCATCAATCTTGGGTAAGTCATCACACATTCAAGCTAAATAACTTCATTTTTGTGTTAGAACAATACTTCTAAACAAGTGTTTGTAAATCATACTCTTAGAACCCTCCTAAGTTCAAGATCTACTCAAGAAAGCTTGTTAGCTAGGATCAAAAATCTTCTTCCACTTCTTCATCAAAACCGATCCATCACCCCAAGGTGAGTTCATACCCCCTATTTTCGATTTTTACTTGGTTTTGAGGGAGAATACAAGTTGCTTTATGTAGATCTATGTGTATATGCATGAATATGTGTGTTTTTCATAACTTATTTGTTGATTATGTGCTATTTACTTCATAAATCTAAAAATATGATAAGAATATTAAGTTTATCACTTGGATCTACATGAAAACCTTGAGGAAAGTATGTGTTATCACATATAATACATGTAAACTTGTAGATCTGGGATTTATACACTTAAAATAGCAAAAAGGAGTGTTATGTTCAAAGATCTATAAACTAGACTCATAAATCAGCCCTTGACAGAAAAGTTTTGGTCCAATCTCGGACTGTTTTGATCAACTTAATGATAATATTTTTCAAAACTGTTTAACATGCAAAAAGTTCAGGTTTATACCTTTAAAATGACTAGCCTCACGTTTTCATACGATTTTTATACATTTTTTGGTGAATTTTACAAAACTGCCTATCAGATTTGAAATAATTTCGGACCAACATGTGAAGGTGAGCAATTTCACACCTATTAGAGGCCATTAAAAATTATGAGAAACATTGTGAACAAAGTAGATAAAATTTCCAAACTTCCAGAATTTACGGATCCAAATTTCGACTTACAATGATTTTTCTACAAATTTTTCAACAACTAGGTCAGAAAATCCAAAAACCAGAAAAATGTGTGTTTTCACAAAAATCAAGCCAAAAATGATATTTTTGACAAAAATGGGTTTAAAAGGTTATTTTTACCACAAACTAGTCATAAACACAAGTTTTGAACAAAATTGAGACTAAAGTGTTATTTTTACAAAAAAATGGCCTTAATTGTAAATTTTTGACTTATTGGGCCAAGAACGTCATTTTTACAAAAGTGGGTCTTTTATGCTATTTTAGTGAACACTTGAACCAAAACCAATAATAAACTAACAAACGAATTAATTTTGATCATTTCTAGGTTATTGGGCCTTAGTGGCCCATTTATATGTTGATAGGTTTTGTATACTATTTGCATGCTATTTGAGCCTATAAATACGTTACATGTGAAATGGGCCTTAGTTGTCCTTTTACATATATTTTGGGCCCATGTTATATAATCTTATTCATATTAGGTTTTGAAATGACTCACATGTTTAGCGATGCCTTAGTGGCTCACTTACATGGTTCGTTGGGCCTGGAATGAGTTTTATACGTTTATCTTCGCATAAATTCGATTAAGGATCTAGTGAGTTTTTGTTGGTTGACACCTATTAAGTGTTCGATCGTAGCCTGTAGTTATAATCAGCGTCTCTTGGAAGGAGAGCGGGGTTTTGTGTATAGATCTATACGGGGATGACACCCCACACCTGAGCTGTTCGCTATAGTTAGACTACATCGGTCTAGGGTGACTATAACCTTATTCTATTTTTCAGTCAGCGTTCACTAATGCCAAGACAGGCGAAATTGTAAATATTTAGTATGGTTATGACGGCTCACTTAGAGGAATTAATGTTATGAAGTTTGCGGAAGACTATTTTCTTTTATGTTGGATTACTAGGAAACTTACTCACACTGGCACCCCGCCTCGGTGTTGGTACGACAACATTATCTATTTTCTTATATTATTGGATTACTCGGTAACTTACTCACATTGGTACTCAGCCTTGGTGTTGGTACGACAACATTAACTATTCTTCTTTTACGGGCAACGTTGGGTTGTCCGGGGACATTCTATTTATGTTCTCTTCAATTACTTTTGACGTTCTATTAAACAATAACACACATGCATTAATACAAGATCAGACATAAACATACCAAACTATTTTAAGAAAATACAGGATTTTCTTGTGACTACAAAGTTATACAAATCATTTTCTCAAATATACTTATGAACTCACCAACATTATATATGTTGATGTTTTCAAAATAACTTGTACTCTCAGGGACTCGTTAAGCAGAATAATCAACAAGAATAGGGGACTTTGTTTTGTGTACTGTTAAACATCATACATTGAATGTTTTGGTCATGTTATTTAAAAGATTGTACCTGATGTAAACAATGACAGTTGTATTATATTATGCATGGTAATGATGATTTATGTTTCATTTATATTCACTAATGATATTTCAAGATGAAGTCACACACAAGCCCCCGGACGTTTCCGCCGTCTGGTTCGGGGTTGTGACAGGTCCGATGTCGGGCGAGGCCTGATGTCGGATTCGTCCGATGTCAGGCGGGGCCCGATGTAGTGGGTAAGACCCAGTGTATGTTATTATGTGATAATGTTCATGATATGTGGTAGTTTGGGGAGACTCACTAAGCTTCATGTTTATAGTTTTTAGTTTTGGTTTTAGGTACTTTCGCTAGTAAGGGGAAGAGCTCGTGATGACTTCATGACACACACCATAACTTTTAGCCTGAGATGATTTACTTTGATGATTGTCACATGATTTAGATATATTGACAGTTGTTTATGATATTTTTGAGATACACGACTTATGATTTTATATAATGGATGACGATTATGGTTTTATTTATATTTTTGAGATACACGACTTATTTTTGGGATGTTTCATGCTCCAGCAATAAAAAAACGAAAAATTGAAGATTAACCATGGCATATTTTTGTTTCAGCAACAATACACCAAAAAAAACTTATCGATATTAAAACCGGCGCCGACGACCGGGAGGAGGGAACACTGGAGAGGATGGAACGTCGGTGGGAAGGAAGCTCCGCCAGCCAAGGACCGATGCGATTGTTTGGGGAAAACGACTTCAAGGGAGAAAAAAATGCGACATTTTTTTAGGGTAATAGGCGGATTTTTTAGGGTTAAGTTTGAAGAGGCTAGAAGTGGTAACTCAAGTGCTCTCTCAAACAGAGGACGCACAAAGGTTTTCTACTTTGAAGGTTGTGAAAAACAAACCGTTGTGGGATACAAAGTGTTGCGTGTATGTTGCGTCGCACATCAATTGCAGGTTTGCAGAGGTTTTTTACAAAAAACAAACACCACCTTAATAACTTTGACACCTTATGAGTCAAAGTTGTTAAATCCATTTACGGTTGCTAAGGGAGTTGATGTTGTTTGGGGATGTTTTAGAAAGAAGTAGAGTGTGGGCTAAGACCTTGAGTTTATTTAATCGTTTAAATGACAAAGGACATTATCACTCATTCACGTTTTTGTATGCATTTGGCAAATGGTTTTGGAGCACTGCTTTGGAAGGAAGTGTTGATCGAGGATGTTGCTCTTATAGAGAGATTTCCTAGGTTGTTCTTGCTTGAAATTAAGAAAGATTGTCAGGTTAATTAAAGTAGAGTTAAGTGGTCATTTACAAATTTAACTGATGCGATTGAAATTAAAAAGCAAGCTATACACGGTAGAAAAAAGCATTGAGATACCAAAACCAAATCTCAACAAAAAATGATGTTCAATTTGTATCATTTCATAAATTGTGAAATTAGTTAAGTTTGTTGCCATAATAGTTATAAAAATATATAGGAATATTGTTTCCTTATAAGAACCTAGTGGTTGAGGTGACGAATTCCACAAAGAATATCTAAGGTTCAAATTAATACCGGTGCACTTACTAATGTTTATTGGCGGTTTTACTATGGTACATATAGTGGCACCGAAAATGTCTGGTTTTTCCGGATGCAGTTGCAAAAAATTTCGAAATTTTTAAAATTTCCTATAACACCCCTACTATGAAATCATGCATTCGCTCCTGCTCCACAATTACACCGACGTGATTGACATTTGGGCGTGTCCGACATGCACCTCTTAGATGATGTGATTTAGCATCTCATCTCAAAACATAAGCATAATATTTTTGGATACAACGTCGGTATTAAATTTAAAAAAAAATTAAAAAAAAAAAATCAATGCAAATAGCCAAATATGCTTGGATACATACATGATAACACCAAGCAAACGTTTTTAGCTAGTCATATATATGGATTGTCATTTGTCATCTCAACCTTTTTCCAAACCAATACACCAATCGACACAACGTAGAAGAATATTAAAGTCTACAACTCTACAAGCAACTGAGCAAGACCCACCTCTCTCTCTCTCTCTCTCACACACACACACACACATACATGGTTGAGAAAGTTGATGGTGAAAAGAGAAAGTCTCAACCAGGAATTCTTTCTTCAAAACTGTCATAAGTCTCTGTCTTTCTAACTTCACACTTTCACTTCAATTATCATATATTCTCCTTTTTCTTCTTCAAAGTATTCCTCTTTCATTTCCATTTCCCCCTCTATTATCGACTTCCTTAAACAACAGAGTGATCCGCATCTCTCAAGCTAGCGATTCCTCATTCATATTTTACTTGATTACATGTACTGTTCTTTTGTTTTAATTGGTCTTTAATCGAGTTTTTGAATCTAATAATTATGGTTTTTAGGTGTTTTTCATGTTTCATGCTTGATCTCATCTATCCCGTTTGTTGCAGGAAAACCATCGACGGAGGAAGCTTTTGTTCGAGTGTGAATTGACGATTTTAGCCTCCAATTATCATCTGGTTAAATATTATGGCTGAGAAAAACGATGGATGTCCATGTGGAAATCCAACAAGATTTCCCTTTTCCATTTTCTTTAAAGATGCGAGGTACATTACCTTTCCATTAACCTGTTTTCAAATATTAAACTAACCACTATATTTTTGATATAACAAATAAATACTTACTTTTTATTATCTTTATATATTTTAATTATATATTCTTAATAATATTTTATAAATTGAAGAAGCTATTGTGCACTCGATCATCTGAATTCTGATTAAAATTGTTTATAAATGTTGTAACATAATTTAAAAACTTGTTCTATACTTTATGTGCTAAAATGGTAATACGTGTATTTTTCAGGTCAGCATTAAAAATGGATGAACTTGGTGTAGAAATAGCTAAAATCGCCTTACCAGCAGCACTTGCTTTGACAGCCGATCCTATTGCCTCTCTTGTGGACACAGCCTTCATTGGTCAAATTGGTAATTTCATATATTCTAATGTGTTTTTATTTGTATATATGTTAACAATGAATCCATGATTACGACAAAATTATACATACAATAGTTAGATAACATATTAATTCAAATAAACATGTATACATGAAGGTGCAACTGAACTAGCTGCTGTGGGAGTTTCGATAGCTGTTTTCAACCAAGTATCAAGAATCGCAATTTTTCCTCTAGTAAGCATTACAACATCTTTTGTGGCTGAGGAAGACACAATCATGAACTCAAGTCATCAAATGCAAGGGCCCACTACAAATAGTGAAAACAAAAAGTTGCTCGAACTACATAACATAAGTATAATATTATTACCAAATTTCATTTTATTATGATTTATGCATCCGACTAATTTGTTATTTATCAAAATATCAACTTGTACAATGTAGAGTCTGAGTCACTCGATGAGGAGTCGATAGTTACAAGCTACGAGAAAAAGCGAATCCCGTCAGCTTCATCTGCTATAATCATTGGGGTCGTTTTAGGGTTTTTGCAAGCTGTGTTTCTAATAAACGCATCGAAACCCATTTTGAGCATAATGGGGATCAAATCGGTATATAGAAATTGCTAAGCTTTCACTTGTTATAAAGCAGCTTTCTTTTTTATGGTAAAAAAAAAGTACTTTACGGTCTATGTGTACTCAGGTTTTGAACAACTGTCAAAACCTTGTTCTAGGTTTTGAACAAAACTGTCGAAACCTAGATGCTGATTCTTTTGAATATACAGGACTCTCCTATGTTGTACCCCGCACAACAATACTTAAAGTTAAGGTCGCTTGGTGCTCCTGCGGTTCTACTTTCGTTAGCGATGCAAGGAGTTTTTCGTGGATTCAAAGACACAAAAACTCCTTTGTATGCAACAGGTAAGTGGAAAATGAAATAATGATATATTGTCTATAATATACCATCTATGTATTTTCTAACTTAAATTTAATTTTAAATGAGTTTAAGTGACAGGAGATGTGACAAATATTATTCTAGACCCAATATTTATTTTTGTTTTTGGTCTTGGGGTCAGCGGTGCGGCCATTGCTCATGTTATATCTCAGTAAGTTATCTTTAAAATTGTGTTTGATCCCTATAGTTTAGGGTAATTTGCGCGTTAGGTAAGACATGAACCAAGCACGTAACAAAAACAAACAGTAGGGACCAAACTCATAACAAAAACAAACAGTAGGGACTTTCCGAGTTAAAAAAATAAGTTAGGGACCAAATGCGCAAATTACCCCAAACCATAGGGACCATTCATGTAATTTACTCTTTACTTTTAAAAATGAATAATTCAATTTACATATATGAACTTGAAAGTATCTTTTTTGGACTAATTCAAGAAAGAAATTGCTAATTGATATGAGACACAATTCAATTGTTGATTTAGTATCGGTGTAGGGTTATTGACTTGGGTCATAATTATAAATATATACAAAAAGCAACTTACAACGCCTCACATATTTATTGTAATGCACAATGGTCAAAAGTGAATCCAAATTTAGATCCATTAACTCAAAAGTAATTCAAATTTGGATCCATTAGTTAGAAAAGAATCCACATACTGGTGTGTAATTTGCTTCTTCATTCTTTCATTTTTTACTAGTATTCTCCTCTATCTAAGACAGGAGTTAAAAAAAATTCAAAATATCATAAACGGATAGATGAATGTATTACAAATGAAAGTGTTTGACCTATTTTTTTAAATGACTTCTTTATAAGGCATAGTTTTAGGCTACTACTTAAGCCTTTGATACATTGTAGCATGCCCTACTAAATTCTATACCCTTCTCATCTTTTCATGATTTTAGAAACTTCTACAAGATTTTAAGAATTTTTAAACCGGTTCATTACGTCATATGACCATTTATTTTAGCATCAAAAGTCAAATATATCGCTTTTTAAAAAAAAAAAACTCATTGATCTTTTGACACTTGTGTGTAGGTACCTAATTTCAATAATACTCTTTTGGAGATTAATAGAAAAGATTGATATCGTACCACCTAATTCTAAGCATCTACAGTTTGGTCGATTTCTCAAAAACGGTGATTATATCAATTTCATGTCTTGTTTAAACAATGTAAACGGGATCAAATATTTATATCTCAAATTTTATTTTGGTTTATGTTTCCAAGAAACAGGTTTTTTGTTGCTAATGAGAGTGACGGCTGTAACATTCTGTGTAACATTAGCTGCATCAATGGCTGCAAGACAAGGGTCAACAACAATGGCTGCCTTTCAAGTTTGTTTGCAAGTTTGGCTTGCAACTTCACTTTTAGCCGATGGTTTGGCTGTTGCAGGACAGGTTTCTGTTTCTAACTCATTCACTATATATTTTTTATTCTTTTTGGCTTTCACATATAAAATCTTGTATCTTGATTAAATCTTTCAAGGCTATAATTGCAAGTGCATTTGCAAAAATGGACTACGAAAAGGTTACTGCAACCGCTTCAAGAGTATTGCAGGTACACTAAAGCATCCACAATACGAAAGTTTTTAATTAAGTTTTGTAATGCCATATCAACATTAAGTCAAGAAAACAAAAATATGTTTGATATGTCTCTTATTAGGTCTAACTCTGCCAGATTAATACTGTTTAAAAGTCCCTTACTCGGTCAAATTCATAGCCGAGTCTTGTTCAGTTACATTTAACTCAATCAACAACTATTAAACAATTCTTTAAGTTTTTCAAAACTTATTTATGGTCCCACAAATCTTATCTATTTATAATTAATAAGATAAAAAATAAAATATAATTATGAAAAAACTCTCACATAAGCTCTTATTGTCAATGCAGTTAGGTGTAGTTCTCGGGGTTGTATTGTCTATTCTTTTAGGGTTCGGATTACACTTTGGAGCAAGATTGTTTACAAAAGAAGCTGGTGTCCTACATCTCATTAGCATCGGAATCCCGGTATTATTTACTCAAAGAAAACTAAAAACTATTTTTTTTTTGGCTCAATCTTTAAAACTAACTCTAACAATGTGATGATCTTCTTTTCATGTATTAGTTTGTTGCGGGAACTCAACCAATCAACGCATTGGCCTTTGTTTTCGATGGTGTCAACTTTGGAGCATCTGATTTTGCATATGCAGCGTATTCTATGGTTCACTTCTTTTCACCATTCTTTTTTTTTTTTAATATCATTCTGTAGGTTCTTACAAAAGAACCTACAAAATGAAATACAAAAAATCGAACAAATGGATACTTCTTCAATTGAGATTATTTGAAATTTTTTGGATCTTAGGTTCTCGTTGCTATAATTAGCATTATATCATTATTTGTCGCCTCAAGCCACGGGTTCATCGGTCTATGGGTTGCTCTGACTTTATATATGAGTATGAGAGCATTAGCTGGATTTTGGAGGTACTTTTTCATATCACAAATACTCAAAGCCAAAACAAGATGTTTTGCCCTTGTTAAGACAGGACACAAAAGGACAGACTATAATTTGCCCTTTTGTGTCCTGTCTATTTTTGTATCCATCTCTCTCCGCATTCATCCTCAAGTACTTTCGTCATGTGTTTTTTCAGGATAGGTACAGGAACCGGGCCCTGGTGCTTTCTAAAGGGAATTACCTAGATTTAGTTTAGTTCATTCAGTCAAAAAAAAAAAACATGTCTTTGTTTATTAAGCACTTCATAAAGATGATATGTGAAATTGATCCAAGTATATGAAATGCAAAACCATAGCAAAAACATGCTAGAATTCTCCAAGTTACATAATGTGACATATCAAAATTTTAAAAGTACAAATTCAAACTTGAAATATATTTCGGCCTCATGCCATGTATGATGTATAACATCTTAACCTACACAACCCTCCAACAAACACAAAAATTATTTGCAAGGCTAAAGAATCCTGAGCAAAAATCTTGAAAACTAGATTTGGATTTGGTTAAATCCTAGTAGCAAAAGAAAAAAGCACAGGAGAAGTCAGAAAGTTGTGAGTTTTGTGATCAAATCGGTACCTTTTTTTTAACTACCATAAGCCGATGAACTTCCACCAGACACCTCCAACTCCAAGCCAGATGATGATGTTGACTACAGAAATAAGGAACCCATAACCCCACCATTTTGCAAGAGGGACATAGTTTGCTCCATAGAAAACTGGAGCTGACCCGATTCCATAATGGGTCAACCCACCCATGAGGTTGGAAAGAAATGCTAACACCATTGCTGCAAACAGAGGTGGTGTCCCAAGGGCAGTGGCAACTGACAAGAAGGCGGTGAACATGGCACCAATGTGAGCAGCTCCACTAGCGAAAAAGTAATGGGAGTAGAAGTATAGAAGAACTAGAATCCCAAAAGATGCTTGCCATTGAAGACCTAGTCCACCTACAAACTGCATTCAAAAGATTTTCAGATTTTGTTTAGGTTTGGAGGATGAATGTATGATGAAATTGAAAACATACCTTGACCACGGTTTGACTGAACCAGGAGATGAGACCATATTTGTTGAGGTACCCTGCCATTGCAATGAGTGCAGCAAACCATGTAAGGGTGTCCCAAGCAACAGATTCACCTAAGCATTCTTTCCATGTCACGACTCCTGTTATAAGAAGAACAGATAGTCCAAGAATTGCAGCTGTAACAGCATCAACATTCAGCATTCCTCCAAATATCCATAGCCCAACCTAACTCCAGAATTGTTCAGTTAGTACTAACTACAGTATGAATGAACAAATCAACGTAGTTGTAGTGACTAATGAGTAATCAGTTTTGCCATACCGTAAGAAGCAAAGTGCCTGCCATGATGATTTCGTTCTTTGTCATTGGCCCCATTTTCTCCAATCTCTCTTTTGCAAGCTTGGGTGCATCAGGGCTACTCTTCACAGATGGTGGATAGATTAAGTAGAGAATTAGTGGGACTACAATCAATGATACCATTCCAGGAACGATCGCAGCTGTTGCCCAATCGGTCCACCCGATTGTCTGCTTTATGGTGTTAAACGTCAAATTAGCACTCAGTGGATTCGCAGCCATCGCAGTCAAGAACATAGAGGAGCTAATAACCGACGTCTGGAAACAGGTCAACATCAACCATGATCCTAGCTTATGCTCGGTTCCATCGCCTACATTACTCCCACAAGCAACGCATAAGGACTTAACCAAGGGTAAGAAAATTCCTCCTGCTCTAGCGGAAACTGAAGGAATTGCTGGTGCTAACAAAGCCTCACTGAAAACCAAACTATATCCTAGCCCTAACGATGAGCTACCGAATAACGAGACAAATTGGTAAGCAATTCTGTTTCCTAATCCTGTTTTGATAAATCCTCTGGCGAAGAAGAAGGCAAGAGCAATTAACCAAGGGATCGGATCACCGAAAGCCGAAAACGCAGCGGCAAACGTCAGTGTTTTGGTGAGAACGCACGCACCTAGTCCCATTAACGCTACAGCTCCGAGTGGGAGAGGCTGTGTGATGATCCCAACGATAGTTGCGAGAAATATCGAAAGCAATTGCCATGCATTCTTAGAAACTCCAGTAGGTACCGGAACGAACCAGAGGATAACACCGGTAGCGATTGAAGCAAGCAGAGGTTTCATCGCAGCTCCTTGCCATGGCACCGGCGCCGGAGCAGGATCCTGTTTAGCCGGAACTACAGCAGCAGATGCTTGTACGGAGAAATTCAGGTTTCTCTTCGGTGATTTAAGGCTGAGTAGTGGTAAGCGAGGAGTAAGATTTGATGTGTATGAAGAAGATGAGCGGAGGTGGTGCTGACTGTTTGATCTGTTGAGATTTAACGGAGGAGATTGTTTGGATGATATGCGGTGGTTTGAGGTGGCGAATGACCTGAACCCTAGGTTGACGGAGGCGGTGAGGGCTACCGACGCCATCGTTACGACTAAACGATGGCGTTTGACGGCGGAATCCGGGATCTGTTTGTGTGTGGTTTGAATATGAAGAATGAACAATTGGACAGTTGAGAAATCAAAGGAGTCCACGTTTATATAAAGGTGAGAATTCTCGATATTTCAGCCGTTAGATTAAGATCCGACGGCTGAGAATGCAGTATTAGTTGGCCTCGTTTTGTCCGTTGAAAACCTTTCGCTGTTTCCGTCTCTCTATGGCCTTTGAGTTCACTGAAGACAGGGTTTTTGCTAAACTGCGCCAGGAGGAACAGAGCACCAAATAAAATCCTACGTGGCGATTGTGATTTGACACGTGGAGAGATGAGAGTGGATCGCAAGTAGATGGAGAAAAGGGTTGAGGGAGCATGACTTCTGACCACTGAAATGCACGTTGCCTCTTTTCTATGTCTTTGAACTAAAATATAAAAAAAAAAATCCACAAAAATAAAACATTTTTAAAAAGAAATTGTTCAATTTGTTCAATTCCAAAAGAAATTGTTATAAGTTTTACACATCACAATTTTCACATGTATCAAATCACTCAACGCATTATGGTTTAATACAATTTTGATATTAAAAGTTTAAAATGGACTAATATGAAAATATTATCGATAAATGAATATGATTATGGATTCAATGGGTCCATGATATGGCCCAAGTATCTAATTAAACCATACTCTTTTGTCTTGTGAATTGTGAATTGAAAGAAAGGTATCATATAAGCCACATAACATGCAACTCTTGTTGCTAGTTATTTGTCTCGTTATTTGATTCATTATTACACCCAACCTTCTTTGGAAAAACAAATTATTATATTTTATATCTTTATCTTAAATGTTTTATAAAATTCATGTATAATGTTATCTGAAGTCCTAATATCAGTGGGTATGGACATGAGCTCTTTTGTGAGGTGATATCTGTGATGATGAATTAAACTGTATTATCATAAAAGAAACAAATGTATATTGTAAAATGAAAATTACAAAAACAGTTTTATTGTTTGTAAATGTGAAATAATATTATTAAAATCATGGAGCATACTAACATAGAAATCATGTTTAACATGTTTTTTTTCCCAAATTTACAAAGTGCATTCATTTGCACTTTTGCAGTGAAAAGTAAAGATTATATATAGGAGTTTAATTGAGTTGTTTTTTTTTCTTTTCTTGCGAGCAATTCAATAATTGATATTATTTTTGGCATTTGAGATTTACTTCATTTTTGTTATATTAACAATCCTATATATGTTGCAAACTAGAGATGCAAAAGTCCAGTAAAAAAAACTTAGTGTGATGATGATCCGAACCTGACATACAAATAAATAGGTTTGGATTGAACTTAAACTGCTTCGGGATATTTTTAGTTTGGCTCATGTAACCCGTATAATAAACATGTCATGGTCGGGTTGGTATGCATGTTTGGTAAGAGACTAGGAGTACATGTTATTTCCATTTTGATAGTAATTGTGTTTGATTATTCAAGATCTTCTTTCAATAACTTTTCTTATAAATACAAACTTTATTGATTAAAAAAATAAAGACAAATAACTTTATAAATAATATGAAATATGTTAAAAATAAATAAAGGATGTTATGCATACATGCTCTTATATGAAGGGGACCTGTAAATTTGATTATGGCTTGTACACCTGTTTATGAACCTTGAACTTGAATATGACTTGTTAACCCATATAAATAAATAGGTTAGGCAAGTTGTCTTTGTGTTTGACAAATATATGTTAATATTGTTGGAAAATTAATTTAATTAATTTCCAAAAATGGATTTTCTTTATTTTTTAGCACAAATTTTGGACTATAAATATAATCAAAACGAGTTATTGATTATATATTTGTGTTCTCCTCCGTGATATCTACGTTTAGATATATCACACGTCCAAAACGGATTAAAAATGAATGAGAAATTACTTGTCAAAGTAGGGCAATTGGAAGAGAAATAAAAGAGTTAAGTGAGTTTAAAACTCATCCCACATTGGTGGGAGAATGAAAAGGAAATTGGTTTATAACTACAAAGGCTAACTACCATTATAAGACTTATTGTAACCAAGACTCTCTCTTGCGTGTGCACGCAAGGGGTGCAAATGTGGGCCAAATTGGCTTTGAGCACATGTCTAGAAAGGTTCAAGGACATTTTTTGCATTTTTTCCTTTTGGTTAACAGTTACAAAAAAACGAATTAAGAGCAATTATTCATAGATTTCGGTTTTGATTTCTTGGTTAATTTTCTTATTTAATTGTGACAGTTACGATTTCGTATTAATTGCATCGGTTACATTGGATATTATATATACAATGCCTATGTGACTGATTCGATACACCGGATGAAATGAAATCATTCTCTTCCTCTCTTACGCTTCTGCTTCATCTTTTCTCTCCTGCTACAACCAAGGTATCATCCGGGCCAAGTGAGGGTTCGGGCAATCTAGAAGAATTGTTTTCTACTGTTGTATCCTGGTAAATAAACACTCATATAGGTCGAATTTGTTTTAAGAAAACTGTGTTAAACACAAGTCTCAGTCAAGAAGTTTTTGGATTTTGTTCATTCACACAGTTTTGGGTTACATTTTTCTAACAGTCTTAAAACAAATCGTTTGTGCGAAATAGGGATGAACATATGACCCGTTGGACCGGACCGGACCGGAAAAAAACCGGGACCGGACCCGGACCGGACCGAATATACATATTAATGGGCCGGTTTTCGGGTTTTGTTTTTACTGCTAATCGGATTTCGGGTTTGGACCGGACCGTACCCGGAATACGGGATTTAACCCGGACCGGACCGAAAAAAAAATTCTCCTTAAAATATATAGATAAGGATATTGAATTATTAGTTAATGTTATATATAACATTATGTATAAAACTTGATGTTTTTATTGTAACATTATTTATAGATCTTGATCAACGTTTGTTCCTATCACTTTACAAGAAAATATGTATTTAGCATGTTATTTTTTGTTCAAACATGCAAAAAAAAATTTATAAAAACATGCAAATTTTTTTATAAAAACATGCAGTTTTTTATAAATAATGATGTTTTTTGTTGTTTTTTACACAAAAAAGCTATTAAAATGCAGTTTTTTTTATTAACGATGTTGTTTCTTTTTTGTTAAAACATGCTTTTTTTTATAAAAAGTGTAGTTTTTGTGCTAAATAGTGTAATTTTTATTTGTTCCAAATGTTAATAAGGTTTGTATTTTTTTGTAGACACCACATTTGCACGTGATTTAAGTAAAGTCTCGCATTGTACCAATTTCAAAGCCTAGTTCGGTCCAAAACCCGAAACCAGGTTTAGTACCCGAGACCGGACCGGACCGAACCCGAACCCGTACATCCAAAAACGGTCCGGTTTTCGGGTAAGAAAATTCACGATTTTCGGTCTTCGGGTTTTCGGTCTTCGGGCCGGTTTGGTCCGGGTTTGGCCCGTTGCTCATCCCTAGTGCGAAACGAACTTGAAAAAAAAATTGTTTTTGATTCGTCTTTAAGTGGGAGCCAAAGGTGGAACTTTTAAGAAAAAGTTTCAAGGAAACTGCCATAACTATGACCAACGGGGTCATCGGGCTGCAAATTGCAAGCTTCCAAAGAAGGCTAAGGAGGAAAATGTTGTGGAGAAGATAACCAAAGATGTGTCGGACATCGATCTTGCAGCGGTTATTTCTGAAGTTAATCTTGTGGAGTCCAATCCAAGGGAGTGGTGGATTGATACGGGAGCTACCCGTCATGTTTGCTCAAATAGAGAATGGTTCAGAAACTTCAAGTTTGTGGATAATGGTGACAAGTTGTTCATGGGAAACTCGGCCACTTTTGATATCCAAGGTGTTGGAAAGATTGTGTTGAAGATGACGTCAGAAAGAGAGCTGGCGTTGAATGATGTGTTGTATGTACCCGAAATTCGTAAGAATCTTGTGTCGGGTTGGCTGTTGAACAAGCATGATTTTCGCTTGGTGTTTGAGTCAGATAAATCTGTGTTAACCAAAAATGGTGTGTATGTGGGTAATGGGTATGCTAATAGGGGTATGTTCAAACTTTGTGTAATGGCTCTTAAGCCAAGTGGCAATGATAATGAAATGAATAACTCTTCTACTTACTTGCTTGAGTCTTCAAATATATGGCATGTTGATTAGGACATGTTAATTTTGATACTCTTCGTCGTTTAATTAAACTCAATCATGTACCACACTTTCACATTGACTCAAAATACAAATGCAACACTTGTGTTGAATCGAAATTAACACGACAATCTTTCAAGTCCATTCAAAGGACAACCGAACCACTTGGATTAATTCACACCGATGTGTGTGACATGAAATCAATTTCATCTAAAGGTGGAAATAAGTACTTTATTATTTTTATTGATGATTGCACTAAATTATGCTATGTCTATTTACTTAAAAGTAAAGATGAGGCTATAGAGAAGTTTAAAGTGTATAAAAGTGAAGTTGAGAATCAACTTAATAAGAAAATTAAAGTACTAAGAAGTTACTGTGGAGGTGAATATGTATCACCGTTTGAGGAATTTTGTGCAACTCATGGTATCATACATGAGCTTACCGCACCTTATTCACCACAACAAAATGGTATGGCAGAAAGGAAAAATCGGACCTTAAAGGAAATGTTGAATGCCATGTTGTTAAGCTCTGGGATGCCACCCTCAATGTAGGGGGAAGATATACTTTAATCATCAATTCTACTTCAACTTGGTTGGTGATGGAAATTACAGACGATGGGAAAACTTCAAGAATTACACCAATCGTTCCACCATCCAACCAATCGAAGGTGTACCTCAGACGTACCGTACTCCTCTAAACGTTTTGTTATTTTATCAGACATAAACTAAAGGCAAGATACCACTCTTACGATATCTTCCGATAGGTGTCATTCATTATCAGCCTTTCATTTCCTTCATTTACTTAATTCTCTACGAGTATTTACCATAACATTTTGTACATCCAAGCAGATGTTTGGTGTACCGGGTGAGAATTTAAGATAAGAAAGCTTCATTTACAATAAACGTACAAATCTCCTTATCGCTTCGAAATGTTTACATGCTCGTTCTAATATCGTAGTCATATGCTTAGAATCCTACACACATAAGGTTTCCAGATCCGGTCGGCAACAGACCATAGATCCGAACAAATAATAACATCAAAATAGCTATCACAGAAAACATTTAGCACATAAAAGCATTTTAGGCATCATTCCTAAAATAAACTAGTGCTTGTGTCAATTTAGGTGTACTACCTAACATATTTTAGACACACTCCTCACAATCATTACTTAGCATTCTAAGTTTAAGTCTAGAAATTTCCTACAAATTCCTAGTTCGCTTAAACTAATGCTCTGATACCAACTGTGACATCCTCAATTTCACGGCCAGAAAAGACTGATTTGTTTATGCTTTGTTTTTAAAATCAGAGTATTCTTTTACAGAAAACAGTTGCGGAATTTGTTCCCAAAACAAAATATGATAAAAATTATCAAAACATTTCTTTAAAGAAATGTATTTTCATTATATAACAAAATCTTGGAATGTCATGTTCAATACAGACCAAAAGCATAAACAGAACAAAATAGACCTTACAACAGTTATTCATAACTACTGGCCTATAACCCAAAATCTATCATCAAGTCCACCAACTTATACTTTTATGCCATTATCTGTAATGCAAAGAAAACTGAGTGGTTTAGGCTTGGGAGCCTGGTGAGCATATAAGGTTTTCATCCCACAATGTTATATCATATATTTATATAAATAGAACATTCAAACTTGTACAATTTCACCATATAAAGGCAACTCTTATCCCACCCCATCGATCCTCACAATGACATGATCTAAACTCTCGTATCTAAAATTTTCCTCTTTACCTGATCCTTACTCACGGATCTAAAACTATCCTCTTCACCCGATCCATACTCACGGATCTAAAACTAACATTTTCACCTGATCCATATTCACGGATCTAAAACTAACCTCCTGATCTGATCCACACTCCCGGATCAATAATTGTACCCAATCCATACTCCCAGAATAGGGACAATTAACTATACC
This sequence comes from Lactuca serriola, assembly GCF_051521515.1. NCBI lineage: Eukaryota > Viridiplantae > Streptophyta > Magnoliopsida > Asterales > Asteraceae > Lactuca > Lactuca serriola. The sequence goes on from NC_136408.1 coordinate 83,814,186, forward strand.
TTAATCCTGATCTGATCCATACTCCCGGATCACTAACTGTTCCCAATCCATACTCTCGGACTGGGGACAATTAACTTAGTCTTAATCCATACTCCCGGACTAATAACAAGTTTTATCTTTTTACCCGATCCATATTCCCGGATCTAAAACTAACCTCTTGGTCTAATCCATACTCACGGATCTAAAAACTAGCCTCTTGATCTGATCCCTACTCACGGATCTAAAACTAAACTCTTGATCTGATCCATACTCATGGATCTCATCTACCCATGTCCTACCCAACATATTTGTAGTTACAAAATACATATACATTTTAACTCATTAAAACCTATATAGTTCATCCATTCCACCAACATCTCAAATAAACAACAATATATAAACACATAGCACGTAATTCATAGCAAATACTTCATACTTATGTGTTAGAAGAAAGTAACTATACACTCACTTGATTTGACGATGCTCGGACAACACTACGACTTCTCAAGTAGCAATTCTTCGGTGAAACCAGGATATCTTCTCAAATCGGGCTTCTCGCGGACAAAGCTTCGGCTCGGAAACTCTACTTCTCGGGATCTTCGGGGCTTCGAAACTTGCTTCAGGTCTCGGGAATGATATCGGGGCTTCGGGATATTTCTTGCACGAAAAACAAGGTAAAACAGGAGAGAGAGAGAGAGAGAGAGAGAGAAGAGAAAAGGAGCAAAGAACTCGGCTGCCCTCACACCCTTTATCTAGGGTCTGAATCCTCAGATTACGCTGGGCGTACTGAGGCATTACACTGGGCGAAATCCGGATCAGACCGGTGACTCCCCCCCCCCCCCCCCCTTTCGGATAATATCGGATTTTATAATTAAATTTAATATTTTAATTATTTAATAAACTTCAAAAATTCATGTCTTCCTCATACAAACTCCGTTTTCGACGTTCTTTATATCCACGCGTAGGTGAGACTACGCTCTACAACTTTTGTTTAGACTCCGTCGGCTAATTTTGACTTTATTTTTATTATATTATTTTAGTAGGCCGGGACATGAAAACTCCGCTATATATTCATAACTTCTTCATCTGACGTCCATTTTCGTCTGTCTTTTTACCGTTGCACTAATATCAATGAGATCTTCGATTCTCATTTAGATTGTTTCCGCTAGAAATCACTCGATCTCGAATTCGAGTTTCAGGCTGCATACTGCTAAGCTGAAACTTAGAAAAATCATAACTTCCTCATACGAAGTCAAATTTGGGCATTCTTTTTATGCATGCTCTCGGTTTAACTAATTCTACAACATTCATTTAGATCGCTAAGGCCAAATATCACTCTAACGTAAATTCACTATTTACGTCGCGCTGTGTCGTGTCGGTTCTGTCACGAAACTTCGACAGGTCATATCTTCTTCGTTATAACTTGGATTTCGGCATTCTTTATATGTACGGAATCCTTGTAACATATACAAAAACTTAATTAAGATTATTCATCCTAAATAATTTTCTATCAAAAAGTCATTTTTGACGCTTATCGACTCTAAATTGACGAGCCCGGATCTACGGACGTTACATACCTTATGAGTTGTACTAGACCCGACTTAGCTTTTGCAATAAGTAGACTAAGTAGATATACCAGTAATCCAAGTACTGAACACTAGAAGAGTATTACAATACTTATGGTACACTCGCAATTATGGGTTGCACTATACAAGATATCCCGAGGTCATAGAAGGGTATAGTGATGCAAATTGGATATCTGACATTAAAGACTCCAAGTCAACTAGCGGGTTTTTGTTCACACTTGGAGGTGGAGCTATATCATGGAAATCTTCAAAACAAACAGTTATATCTAGATCCACCATGGAATCTGAATTTATAGCACTTGATAAAAGTAGAGAAGAAGCTGAATAGCTACGATAATTTTTGGAAGATATACAAGGATGACCTAAACCAGTTTCAACAATCTCAATCCATTGCGATAGTCAATTGGCAATTGAATGGGCGCAAAGTGCTATGTATAATGGTAAGTCTCGACACATTCATCGAAGACACACCACCATTCGACAACTACTCTCAACAGGAGTTATCTCAATTGACTACATAAGGTCCAAGGATAACATTGCGGATCCGCTAACCAAAGGGTTAAACAGGGAGTTAGTTGCAAAATCGTCAAAAGGAATGGGATTAAAACCCATGAACGAATAAATTATTGCGACGGAAAACCCAACCTAGTTGACTGGAGATCCCAAGATCTAGGTTCAATGGGAGAACCTACTTGCATATAATATATGTGGATCACTGTGGGGGTCAACCCCAACCCATTCCTATAAATAACAGTGATGCAGGTTAAGCTTATAGTAGTTGGTGACAAGTTGGAAATCATCAGGCTTTAGCTTTTAATGATTATGATATAATCACCTATGTGAGAGAGAAGTGTGGTCGCTTCAAAGGGAAATTGAATGAGCAAGTTCCTAAGAGCTCTTACAGAACCAGACAAGTGTCCACGACCAAAACGGACACATCAATGAGAACCTAACTAGGTCAGGGAGAATCATGTGAGACATGTATTGATTATTTACACAAATGACAGAACAGTTCAAGGACATCGAGTCTACTAGTCCGCTAGTAAAATAAATATGTATCTTAAGGGAAGATTCAAAGGGTCATACCTACCTATCCTATGCATGATTCAACTGCTGGATTTTACCTAAAGCAGCTTGGAAATGCGGATGCTGAAGCAATTTTCATTCATGTGGGGGATTGTTGGAAAATTAATTTAATTAATTTCCAAAAATGGATTTTCTCCATTTTTGAGCACAAATATTTGACTACAAATATAATCAAAACGAGTTATTGATTATATATTCATGTTCTCCTCCGTGATATCTACGTTTCGATATATCACACATCCAAAACGGATTAAAAATGAATGAGAAATTATTTGTCAAAGTAGGGCAATTGGAAGAGAAATAAAAGAGTTAAGTGGGTTTAAAACTCATCCCACATTGGTGGGAGAATGAAAAGGAAATTGGTTTATAACTACAAAGATTAGCTACCTTTGTAAGACTTATTGGAACCAATGCTCTCTCTTGCGTGTGCATGCAGGGGGGTGCAAATGCGGGCCACTGAACTTCTGTGCGAGCGCGCGTCCTGCGGGCACGAATGCACCACCGGTCGACCAGAAAAGTTCAAGGACCTTTTTTTGCATTTTTTTCCTTTTGGTTAACAGTTACAAAAAAACGAATTAAGAGCAATTATTCATAGATTTCGGTTTTGATTTCTTGGTTAATTTTCTTATTTAATTGTGACAGTTACGATTTCGTATTAATTGCATCGGTTACATTGGATATTATATATACAATGCCTATGTGACTGGTTCGATACACCGGATGAAACGAAATCATTCTCTTCCTCTCTTACGCTTCTGCTTCATCTTTTCTCTCCTGCTACAACCAAGGTATCATCTGGGCCAAGTGAGGGTTCGGGCAATCTAGAAGAATTGTTTTCTACTGTTGTATCCTGGGAAACAAACACCCATATAGGGCGAATTTGTTTTAAGAAAATTGTGTTAAACACAGGTCTCAGTCAAGAAGTTTTTGGATTTGGTTCATTCACACAGTTTTGGGTTACATTTTCCTAACAAATACCATATGACACGTTTAATCATATGAGTACCAATGAGGATTTGCGTCTTTATGGTTGAAAAAAAAACATTGTGATTGTGCAAAGATTAACACCCTGTGACAACCCGATGTTCTTCCAAAGCAATGTAACACTTAAAAGTCTAATACAACGAAACTATTTGGAATCAAAGGAATTAGCCTCAAAAATAAAATGTTCAAAATCTAAAGTTGGGATACACCAAATGATAGATATCGTGCCAAGGTTTCCAAAAACATAAAGAACATTCAAAACTGAGTTATAATGAAAAGATTTCGACTACTCAAACATTCACGACGCACCCGGTATGACATTACCAAATGTAAAATAAGAAGTTTCAATAAAATGCATTTTAGCCTTAGGTATCTAAACAAAAGTCGTAGATTTCGTTAAACGGTGAACGTGCATAAAAAGATCGCCCAAATTGGACCTCGTATGAAGAAGTTACGAATTTTCAAAGTTTCGTAACGGTAGTAGAGAGCTAAAAACTCGGATTGAAGATCGAACGATATTTAGCTAACACAACCTAAACGAGAGTTGAAGGTCTCCACATCAGGAGTAAGATGATAAAAAGACAAACGAAAACAGACGTTGGATTAGAAACTATGAATTTTTAACGGACTTTAGCAGTCCCGGCCTATTAAAAACATAGCATTAAAAATAAAGTCAAAACTAGCCAACGGAGTCTAAATGAAAGTTGTAGAGCATAATCTCACCTACGCGTGGATATAAAGAACGCAAAAAACGGAGCCCGTACGCGAAAGTTACGGAATTTAGAAGATGGGAGCCAGAATTACGCCCAACGTAATTCAGGAGTACGCCCAGCGTACTCAGGAGCAGGGTCGAGTCCCATCGGCTGCAACTCTATGCCTAGCTAGACCCGAGTCGTAAACCATGACGCGAAGTTACGCCCAGCGTAACCGAAGTATGCCCAGCGTAACGCGTACGCCCAGCGTACTCTGGTAGTACGCCCAGCGTACTCGCCTTTCCAGCCCTATAAATATAAGGCATAAGCTCCAGGTTTTTGGCACACAATCTTAAACTCACACTTACTCTCACACACTTGCAAGCACCAGAATCCGTCCCGACACCCTCGATTTCCGCACCCGAGCCCCGACGAAGGTTCTACGCTACCGAGATCCCCGAGAAGCTCGGAGACGCAATTTTCCACGGTTGAAGTTCTGCTCGACTCTAGACCCTCTCTCTCTCTCCAAACCAAACAAGTGAGTTCATACCCCTACTTTTCAAGTCTTTTCATGTTTTAGGAGGGAAATACAAGTACAATACAAGAAAACGTATCGATTTATATAGATATAATACAACTTCTATCTTATCATTATTCGATATCAGCATTTTACTTTACGCAAAAGGTTAGTAATTCACCAAGTTATTTTCAACCAAATGGAATACATTTTTAGAAAAACTATAATGGGTATAGTTTACGAGTTATTCATACACTTTTACGTATACATATTGGAAAAACGAAATACTTTCATCTGAAGCGAAATAAAGACTTTCTTATCGTAAATCTATTTTATACTAAGTAATGTGAGATATTCGACTTCAACGTACTCTTAAGTATGCATTTCAAGTCCTGTATTATAAGTCATAATCTCTTGGAGGGAGAGTGTGATACTTGTGTATAGATCCATACAGGATTGACAACCCCGCACCTAAACTGTTAGCTACAGTTAGACCGGCAGGTCTGGGGTGACAAATGTCATAACACTACAACACCTGAAGAATGTTGTTACAGGCAGTCTGTGTCAATAGTATGGTTATAAAACTCACACGAAAGTATAAAAACAAGATTGATTTATGAGACTCATATATGCATTCAGTATTTACATTATTTTGAGCACAAAGTTTATCTTTATCATTCAAGTACGAAAAATACTAACGCACCCTAACTTTGGGGAACCTTTCAAACTTAATGTGGAAAATATTGGATTTTCTGGAAACTACGTTTATCTACTTTCTTCCAAAATGACATACTTTTCAATACAAAAACACTTATGAACTCACCAACTTTATTGTTGACACTTTTTCGAAACAACTTGTATTTCTCAGGGAATGTAACTACCAGCTTTTGAAGAAGGAACGCTACGGCGTTTATTATCAAACATTTAAACCATCTTATTGTAATATTCTTTTGGAAACCTGTATAACGCAACAATGTACATTTTTATTATATATATGATGGTTGTGTTACTTTCTTTACAATATTCAATTGTTATGGTACTACGTGAAGTCACCCACCCCCGAATGTTTCAGCCATTCTGGTTTGGGGTGTGACACACCCACTCATGCTTAGCAATTATTATTTGGTGGAGACAATTTAAAGTTTAAACTAACTTAAACATGAATGAAGTCTTTTCAAGTATGTGTAGCGGGGTTCTAAGTGGCAAATGGGACCACCTATATTATCGTGAGTTCATGAATACCTATTAGCATGGTTGCATGTTTTGTTACAGTTTCGAAAAACATATGGTTGATTATTGATACACCTTCATTTATATAGTATTTTTGTAAATAACTCTTATTATAAATCGTATTAATATTTGATTAACATGATAAAGTTCTTGTATAAATAATCATAAATACCTAAGGGACTCCAATTTTAAAACATATTTTGTTATATATGTATATATAGATGTATTTCTTGGGTTACAAAGACAAGTTGAAGCTTGTTGTGGTGGTAAAAACATTAGTTTATAAATCTAGAGATCTCAAGTTCAAAATAGTTTTTTTTACTTAAAGGGTGCTAAAATTTTTATTTGATTAGTGCCCCTAAATTGGTTGAGCCGTCCTTGAATTCCAGTTAGATGATATAGTGATAAGTTCTTGTATAAATAATCATAAATACTTGATATCCGGTTAGATGATATAACGATGAAAATGAAGATATATTTTATACCTATCCACTTAGATGATATAATGATGGAAATGAAGATATATTTTACAACAAAAGATTAGGATACTGTTTTTGCAAAATATGAAACAATTTATGAGCCTCTCTTATCGATGAACATGACTCTTCTCTTCTTTTTCAAATGGAAATAGTTATATTGAGATGTGAGTAATTTTAAAATTTAAAAAACATACACCAATCAGTAACCAATAGGAATTATAATCAAATGTTGCCTAGCTATAATAGTGTTTTAATAACATTGAAAACAAAAAGTAGCAAAAGATATAGGAGAGGCGCCCATCCAAATTTTTAATGGACATAAATTAAAAATGGTTATTGTCAATGACAACCAATAATATATGGTTTTCTTTTTCTTCGAGCTCAATAGCCCAATAATTTTTTTTTTCTCATTGCATTATTAGAGTAAATTTCAATAAGATAGTTCCACTATATTAGATGACATCGTGGATCTAATGTCAACGCCATGTAGACATAAATGAGTAAGTTATGCCATATTGGATGCTACAAATGAATGCATCATGTAAGATTCAATACTAGTACTAGTTTCTCCGGTTGAAATCCACTCATCGGTGTAAAAAAAGCACACGTCATTGTTTATTGGTTTATAGAATACAATCAAAAAATAAGCTATAACAAGAGCAAATTTAGTATTATTAGTTGTCATTTTATGAAATTAACCCGTTAAAAACAAAGGTTTTAGAAAAGGAAGGGGTTAAAACCCCAACACCCTAACTAATTAAGAGAAACAAGACAATATCTCTAGGCAAACACCCTTTAAGTTTAAAATTGATATATGATTGTTAGTGAATGATGAGGGATGGTGTAGCGTAAGCCTAACGAGGGTGGTGGCGAGGCTTAGCATCTCCCACTCCTTCAAGCCTTATAAACAATTAGCAAAATGTTACTATTCATGTTTTACTAATTGCTAGTAATAAACAATTTGAGTCAAATAGTAGCACCTAAATAAAACATACTTTTAGTCTGAGTTATCTAGTATAAACACTCTTCAGTTTTTAATGTTTAACAATTATAAAACTTTGAATAAGAAGAATATTAAGGATCATAATATTTTTCGAACATATTTTTTTTTTTAAACATATTATTTTTGGATCATAAAATTTTGAATCAATATATTTTGAATCGTAGTATTTTGAATCAAATCATTTTTAAATTATATGATTTTGGATCAATAATATATTCAATTAAATACAGTTTTTATTCAAAAATAACTTATGGATCATTATATATCTTGAATCATTTAATTTTAAATCATAAAAGATATAATTAAGAATTATAAAATATTTGAATCTAAATATTTTTGGATCATAACAAATTAAGGATAATAAACAAGTTGAATCAAAAGTTTTTTTTTTAACTCATAAATATTTTGAATCAACACACTTTAGATCATATTATGTTCAATATATATATATATATATATATATATATATATATATATATATATATATATATATATATATATATATATATATATATATATTAAGTTAATATTTCTTAAAATTAAAAATAAATGCTTCAAAAACTTATTTTTTTTTAATTCTTTTTACAAAATCACTAGTATACTGAGTAGAAGTGTATTCCTTAAGTTTTTATGATTTTTGGAGAATTTTTTTCTGGATTTTTTTTATAAATAAAAATAAAAAAAATATTTTTTTTCAAATTTTCATGATTGTGTTCATTTTGCAGAGAATGTTAAAATCTCGCACATGATTACAAAAACGTCATATCATCTCGCGAGATATTGACGATAAATAAAATCAAATCTCTATCTTTTGTTTTTTCAATTCTGCGGCAAAAAATTATCATCGCAGTTCTCACTTATTTTTGAGTTTTCACTTGATCCAACTTCACTATATATATAATCTTAGTTATTATCGATAACTAATGTTTAAGATTAAATAAAATGGAAATATGATGAAATTTGAAACTATATCAAAAACAAAGGAAAAAACAACAGAAAACCTATGTAACATCCTGATTCCCAAGTATGAGATTATTTATTAAAAAAATGCAATTTTCCTTGGAACTCATAGAGTTGATGGCCTCAACTTGATGTGTTGAAAGTCTTTGGGTCGTGGATCTTTTTGGACCAACTCGACAAGTTGGTGGCTGATTAAGAAACCCTAATTTTTAGGGTGTTGCATCCTATTTAAAGACCTTATACCCTTTGGGTAGCCTCCTTACCCGTCTCCCCGTCCAAAAACCCTAGTCACGTGCTTTCTCTCCCATATTTAAGTGTTGTGAGCTTGAAGAGTGTTTTCTTGGTGTCCTTTTGAAGAGCTTGAAGTTGGTGGTGCATAGCTTGAAGGGGGAAGCTTTAGATCCATAATCTTCTTGAGTTTAGCTACTCTTGTAAGGTAAAAAGTCGAAAACTTGCTCATCTATTTCTTAGATCTCTTGCTTGGAAGTTTATTGCCATTTTTGGCTCATTCTGGGATCATTCTTAAGTTTGGGCATTTCATGAAGTTATTATTTCACATATGGACGTTTTGTGGCCTCTTTGGGCTTAAAGTTTCAAGCTTTATCAAGTTCTAGGCCCCCTTCATGCTTTAGGTCCCTTATGAAGCCTTCTTTGAGCTTTGAAGCCTCTTGGTGACATGCATGGACATAAAGTTAGCAACTTTACGTGGTTTTCCAGGTCTTGGGTATCAGATCTACATTCTTAAGCATTATAATGGATGAAAAAGGATTGAATGAGTTAAGCTCGGAAAACTCGACGAGTTGGCTCGGGTTTTCCCACTTTTCTTGATACTATATGAACTTAGCGAGTTGGCTCTGGTTTTCCCCGTTTCTTTGAGTACTGTAGTAACTCGACGAGTTGGTATGTGTACTCGACGAGTTAGGTCAACATGGAATGTTGACCTTGACTATTGACTTTGACTTTGACCATGTTTGTTCAAGTTTGACTTTGAGGGCATTTTGGGTATTTCAGGGTTTTGATAGAAATGGTCACATGGTGGTTGTCAACTTTTGAGTCCCGAGCTAAGTTTTGGAGTTGGATTTGACCGGTTTGGCACTACTTGTGAGGTGAGTTTTCCTCACTATACTTATGGGTCAAAGGCACCAACGCCGACCCTTTTTGGAAGGTTATCCTGGTAGATAGGATGATATTATGCTTATTGATATGTATGATCTGTGAATGCATGTTATTGACTATGTAGTTATGACTTATGTATATATTGACATGTGTGTGTGTGGTTGGGTTGAGGCGGTCATGTTTTGTGCTGTAGGCCAACCAACCCAGGGCGGTCCGGATAGACTGAAGGCCTGCGAGGAGATCCAGTCAGGCCGAACGCCCGGTGAGCGGTCTATATAGGATGTAGGCCCTGTGAGGCGGTCCAGTCATGTCGAAGGCTCGGGAGCGGTCCAGGTAGGCTGAAGGCCCTGCGAGATGGTCCAGTCAGGCTGAAGGCCCTATGAGGCGGTCCAGTCAGGCTGAAGGCTCATTTATGTATGATGTTGTCTGTTATGTTATGTGGTGGTATTTTGGGGAAGACTCACTAAGCCCTGGGCTTACAGTTTTTGGTTATGCTTCAGGTACCTCGGATGATCGCGGAAATGTGAAGGCTTGATCGTACACCTCCTCGTATATTGTGTTATGATTTTTAGGGGAAAAACTCTGATATGAAATCTATTTTGAAAACAACATGTAATAAATGATGGTTTTTGGATTTATGTAAAAGTTTTAAATTTTTCAAAACTTCATGGATGTTAGTATGTTACAACATCTCAAACGTACTAAAAAAACAACACAAAACCTGTGGGTGTTGCTACTTACACCTAGAAATTGGGTCAAAACCACCAATTCTAAAAGTCAAAACCACTCCTTTAAAAACTCAAACTGAAATGACACTTATGGATGTTCTTATTAGAAACGAATTTTAAAGGTCAAAAAACCACTTTTAAGGGCAACCATTTTTTATTTGGGTTAAATAACCCTAATTTGATCATACTTATATTAATTACATATTACTGCGATATTATTATTTACATTATTGTTGTTTGAATTGTATAATGGAGATCAAATCCCATCAAACAATCACTTAATCAAACATTAAACAAATTTTACATCTTTGCCTCTTCTATTTAAAATGTATTTTCAATTTATATCCTTTTGTATTTTGAAAACTTATTTTCAATCCTTATTACTTTAATTTAATATATATCGAAATTTCAATTTTTTTCTTTTATATATATATATATATATATATATATATATATATATATATATATATATATATATCGAAATTTCAATTTTCTTATATTTTTTTTCTTATATATATAGTTAGGATATTCTGAAAACTCAAAAATTAATTAGAACCCGATAATCTTTTTCATTATAATTTTTATTAAATGAAAACATGCATCTCTAAAATTCCTTAGGATACTAGGTGTGGTTATGTGTTTGATATCTTTGTGACTCTTGTTGGCATGTTTTTATGATATATTTATGTTGGTTGAAATAGTTGCGGTGGGTTAAAACAGACACGTTGAGTTGAAATAGTCTTGTTGGTTGCAATAGACTTGTTGTAACACTTTGTTTCGGGTCGTTTCATAAGTCGGGAGGTGACCCGAGGATCAAGTATCATAAGTCTTCCGGCCTTGGGAAAGAGAGGTTTAGACCCATTTAGTGATGGATAATGTAGGTTGTGGGTACCAAGTGTTCGGTTTGTGTTTTGGAGCCCAAGGGTATAATGGTAAAGTGATGGTACGAGCTTTCATGAATTTTAGATTTAAGTTTGGAAAGTTTAAAGAAAATGAGAGTGGATAGGATTGTAGAGCTTCTTATTACCTTTCCGTGGATATAAGGATCGTCAAAATTGAAGTTAGAATGAAGAAGTTATAATCGTTTGAAGTTATGAGGTTTTTGCACTGGGCGTACAAGGCTCAAGTTTGATCACGGAAGGTAACCACATACGTTGGCATACCTGGTGAACGGTGGGTGTACGACATCTGGGACAAACCCTATTTTTTAGGGTTTTGACCCTATTTAAACTCTTTATCTTTCTCTTGGACCTTCTTATCATCAACCTTCTTCCCTCTAAAGACTCCCCAGGAAACACTAGCTTGTTCTTGTGTGTTTTTGAACCTTGGTGGTAATCTTTTAGCATTTTGGTACTCTTTGAAGAAGGAAGATCTTGGTGGTGAAGCTTTGGTTGAATTAGAGCTAAAAGATCTAGAGTCTATAAACTTTGATAGCATTTGAAGGTATAAAGCTCTTATCTTGATGACTCCAAGTGTTAGATCTAGTTTAGGGCTTGTTTTGAGCTTAATATGGTCCCTAGAGTCATCCTTGTGAGTATGAGCTGCTCTTGGAAGCTTAGAATGTTAGATCTTAGCATTTTCTAATGTTGTTAAGGATAAAAAATGTCATCTTGATGGGTTTTAATGAACCATGCAAGAATTGGTATCCATATTATGGACTTAGATGAATAAAAACGGGCATTGGGTCCCATTAAGACATGAAAAGGAGTAAAGTTGCCAAAATTATGTATTAAGACTTTATTTAGCAATATATTTGAGGTTTGGGCGTTGTGGGCTTAAGTCATTTTGATTAAGAAATGGGGACTGACCGGTACGTTGTGTGTACTCCAGAGTATGTTGCACGTACTAGGCTAAACATGTGTATGCCGAATGAAAGTTTGAGTATGTTGGGCGTACTCAGTAGTTGTTGACTTTCGTAGACTTTTGTTGGTTGGACCATATTTGGACTATTAGGGTTTTGGGCTTTGTTGGGCCACTAGCCTTTCTGACTCTGGGCCATTGTGAGGCTTTGGACCTTCTTGGATTTGGGCACATATTGGACTTTGGGTGTCCTCTTGGAATTGGGCAACTATTGGTTTTTTAGTGCCATTGAGTGTGGGCCTCAGTTATTGGGCTTATACAAAAAGTTTTTTTGTTAAAAGATTAAATTTAGGACTTTATTAAAAAAATCAAAAAAAAATAAAAAATGAAAGGGTATTACAGTCATATCAATTTGCTGGATATCAAATTCGTAACAAATCTAGCTCAGAAGGACTACGAAACCAAAAAAGATCGAGGTTTAGATTAAATCTCAGAAAAATGCATATCACAGAGACCATTTTTGCAGTTTTGTCTAAACATTTTAATTTAAGGATTATAACATCAATTAAAAAAATGTACAAAATAAATGTTAGAAACTAAAGTTATATGATTATAAACATTTATATAAATTTAATTAGTTTTTTTTTTTTTTTTAAAAAAAAAGTGAAAAACAGAAAAATCTTAATTGTGTGAATGAAAAAAAGGAAATTTGCCATCATCGCATATATTGGGACATTATCAATTTATCATTAGTAAGATATGATTATTATAAGAGAAAATGACAAAAATTGTCATTTACATTAATTACATTATAAAAATAGCCAAAAAAAACCGAAGTTGCAAAAATAACCATGAATTTCGCAGATGGAATAGTCTCATCTGTGAAATGAGCTTTCCATCTGTGAATGTGTGCTTTAGCTGCTTGTACATTCGCAGGTGGTTTATTTTATTTTTTTATTTTTTTCTCTATATATATTGAAATTGTAAGGTAAATTCGTAGATGGAATAGCCCCATTTGCGATTTACTCTGATTCCATTTGTGAAATTGCGGTTTATTTTTTATTTTTTTATTTTAGTTTGACTATGAAATCAATTGGTTTGACTACGAAATAATATTGCTGAACAAGAAGTTAAAGTTGTGAATAGGCGTGTGGTAGATAAAACTAAAAAAAAAAAATTCAAGTCAAAAAAATGAAAAAAAAAGCATGTTTACGGACATTATGTTGATGTTGGTGATGTACGTTTAGATATAACCGAGCTACAAACCAATCGATTTCATAGTCAAACTAAAAAAAAAAAAAAAGTTAAAAATAAAACCGCAATTTCATAGATGGAATCAGAGTAAATCGCAGATGGGGCTATTCCATCTGCGAATTTACCCTACAATTTCAATATATATATATATATAGAAAAAAAATTAAAAAAAAAAAAATAAACCACCTGCGAATGTACAAGCAGCTAAAGCACAGTTGTGCTTTAGCTGCTTGTACATTCACAGATGGAAAGCCCATTTCACAGATGGGACTATTCCATCTATGAAATTCATGGTTATTTTTGCAATTTCGGTTTTTTTGGCTATTTTTGTAATGTAATCAGTATAAATAGTTATTTTTGTTGTATTCTCTTATTATAATTTTTTTAATATTTTTATTTTGATTAATAGTGGTTTTGACCACCTTATGGTTCATGGTGTAGAAAGAATCCCCCAAAACGTGTCAAGCCTTTTTATATATTCATGGTTTTTGCTCTGTCGGTCCAAAACATTTTCGTAGTATCTTAGAAACAATATTCATATCGCATCCAAAAGACACCAAAAATGCGAATAAAACCTCTTCTTCCCACTCTTTCCTCACAGCAACTCGCCCAAATCAAAGCTCATGTACTAAAATCTTCAGAGCCACAAGCACTAAACACCCTTCTTGCTTCATTCGTAAACTCACACACCCCTCAAAATGCCTTTGTTCTGTACAATCAAATGCTCCAAAACTCTAACACCCACAACCATTTTAGCTTCAATTATGCTCTCAAAGCATGTTGCTTGACAAATTCATTCAATAAAGGCCAAGAAATCCACGCCCATGTAATAAAATCAGGTCATTTTTCTCATACGTATATTCAAAACTCCTTCATCCATTTCTACGTTATACGAAATGACATCGCTTACGCTTATCGCATTTTCAAGACTATTGATTATCCTAATGTGGTTTCATGGACTTCCATCATTTCTGGTTTTTCAAAATGTGGGCTTGAAGATAACGCCATTTATATGTTTTCTTGGATGGACGTAGACCCTAATGCTAACACTCTCGTTAGTGTTTTATCTGCTTGTTCTAACATAAGAGAATTGAACCTTGGGAAAGCTGTCCATTGCTATGCTTTAAAGAACTCCATTCAAGGTAACGCAATTCTCGACAACGCATTATTGCATTTTTATATGCAAGTCGGGTCTTTGGAGAATGCCCAGTACCTGTTCGCTAAAATGCCTAAAAGAGATGTGGTTTCTTGGAGCACAATGGTCGGTGGTTTTGTACAAAGAGGTTTTTGCGAAAAAGCCATTAATGTTTTCAATGAGATGGTTAAAGTTGGTGAAGTCAAACCTAACGAGGCCACCATAGTCAATGTAATGGCTGCTTGTGCTTCACTCGGGTCCTTGAGTTTATGTGAATGGGTTCACTCTTACATTCAAGAAAGACAAGATATACAACTCGAAGGAAACATTGGAAACGCATTAGTCAACATGTATGTCAAATGTGGCAACATGAGAAAGGCAATTCACGTGTTCAAAAAACTTAGAATCAAAGATATCATAACATGGAGCACAATGATAAATGGGGTTGCCATAAATAGTCTTGGACACCATGCTTTGCCACTCTTGAGTCTCATGTTAGTTCATGGGGTTGAACCAGATGATGTTACATTTATCAGTTTGTTAACCGCATGTAGCCATGGTGGGCTTGTTAATGAAGGGTTGATGTTGTTCAAAGCCATGGTTGATTCTTACAAAATTGTGGCTAATGAGAGGCATTATGCTTGTGTTGTGGACTTGTATGCAAGAGGTGGTAGGGTTAAAGAAGCTGAGGATTTTGTTAGGGGGATGAGTATAGAGCCAGATGGGTATGTTTGGGGTGCATTGGTTAATGGGTTAAGGGTTCATGGGAATGAAGCGATGATTGAGCGAATTGGTCGTGTTCTTGTTGAAAAAGGTGTGAGTGGTGGAACTTTGGCTTTGGTGTCGAATAGTTATGTGGGTTTGAGTAGATGGGATGAATCGATTGAGATTCGGAATGAGATGAATCGTTTAGGTTTGAAAAAAATGGTTGGGCGTAGTTGGATTATATGATGTAGAATATAGCAATGATATGTGTTCAATAGTTAAATCATAAAAATATTTTTTTAAGCGCTTAAACAAAAATAAATACAAACCAAATAATCTTTTATGAAATTTGACCTGATTTTTAATATATATTGAAGATGTTGTAAATTTATTCTAAAAAAATATGTTGTTACGCTACAATTTTATTATTTTCGACAAAAATAACTTATAGAAAACCCAAAAATGTGAAAATGAATTTTAGATTTATTGCTACGTGCCGTTTCAAAAGCTGTCCTGCTCTAACGTTTACATTTTCGACCGTTAGAGCCCACCACTATAAGTACACAATCTCTCTCGCCATCTCCCTCATCGCAGATTTACTCACATCTCTTCTTCTTCACATCACTCATACTCTCTCTCGCCGTTTCTTAACTCTCAATCCGATAGAGTTTCAGTTGCCGGAAATGGCGTCAGGTGGTGCACTCAGAACTGCAATCGTCGCTCTCTTTATTCTTGTCATCTCCGCCACTGCCGCCGCTGCTCGAGACTACGCCGAGTTTTCGTTAGCACCAGCGCCTGCTCCAATGGAGGCCGGATCTGCTGTTCCGATGACTCTTTCAATGGTTGTCGTATCTGCTTCGCTTCTGATCTCTCTTGCTGGTGTCATCTTCCATTAAAGATAGAGAGGTGCGAAGAGTTGAGTGTAATGAATTGTGTTCCTGTAGTGCTAATTTTGTTTCCTTCTTTTTGCCCTAATATCTAATCAGGGTTTTGTTGTAATTTCATTTTTGGCATTAAATTAAATTATTTATTATTATTTATCGGTGGTGTTAGCATTCTCTTTAGCAAATTACTCTGATCTTTTATTGGCTTTATCTTGTGCATCTGGTTTTTGCTATCTGGAAACAGTAAATTACTTTGCTACTAGTAACATATGCAAGTTATTGATTGATAAAATGTATTGCAGATTAATCACATAATCAAAATGTAAATAACACCTAAGAAGTGATAAATAATACTCGAGTGCTTTTTATACGATCTAAACAAAGGAAATAGGAACCAGGCCACACTCGATAATTTCATATATTCTCACGCTTCAATACCCTTACTAACATACTTTGTATCAAATCAAACCACAAATGAGATCCACCATTAAAGAGGCATCAGGCTTATAAAACTCTCTTCAAACTCCATAGCAATCTAACAGATGTAGATTCTTATGATATTTGTGGAAATGATTGAAGAAACACATATTACATCTTGAGCTCCAATTACACTCTTAACACCAAATCCTAGCTTGTTCAATTCCCATGAAAATCGTCACATACTCTCTTCTTCATCTCTCAATCGGTGCTTTCATTCAAATACGACATTTGGTCCCTTATATTTCTATTTTTTTACCATGTGACACCATACAAGCTAGATACTAAGTCATTACATTTATTGCCCCTTTCCATTAGTACACATGACATTTAGGTCCTCTCTAGTTATTTGGGTTAACTGTCTAGGTCAAACCTATCTTTTACCAAATTGTCAAGTTTGACCTTTTTCTTTTCATCCAAATTTTAACCTAATTATATTTCCTTGCCTCAATAAATGATTTATTTATAATTATTATTTATTATTTTCATAACTTTATTTTTATCTATTTATTTACTTTATTTATTTATTTATTATTTTGCCAAAGTTTTATTTTCTACAAAAAAATGGTTAAATATGTTGGGCTTAAAAGGCGAATGCTACAGACATACAATTATAATCAAATCTTTCGATGGCTAAATCAAGTCTTCTTTACATACCATCGATTCGACCGGATTGAATCCTCCAGAGAGCATGTCTTTGTGAGAAAGTCAAATCACTTCTTTTGTCTCCGACTATAACGTCGGGACCATCAACCATAAGAAGGAAAGAGGCGTAAGAAGGTGGTGATTGGTGAGTTTGCAACATAAGGTATGGTGGTAGTAGGGGGTGGGGGGGGGGGGGGGGTGAGGCTGTTTATTTTTATATTGTTTAAATTTTTATATGAGAAAAAATATATATATTAATAAGTACAACCTATCAATATTTCCACTAAAAAAAAAGCAAAACGCAAGACCATATTTGACAAAACTGCAAAAATGGTCTCTGTGGTATGCATTTTTTTTGAGCTTTGGTCCAAACCTCCATTTTTTTTTGGATTGGTGGTCATTTTCAGCTACTCTGATTGTGATTTTGGTCCCTCGCTAAACTGAAATGACTAATATGTCCTATTTTTTTTTTTTTATCTTTTTTCTATTTAATTTAATGTTTTATTAAATTAAAATATAAGGCCCACCTCTCTCTCTTTCTCTCTCTTTATCTATCTATCTATCTCTCTCTCTCTCTCTCTCTCTCTTTCTCTCTCTCTCTCTCTCTCTCTCTCAAAACCCACTTGCAAACTTATTTTTGCAACGGGAGAACAATTTATATCGATATTGTCTTTATAACTTTGGCTGTTAAATTGAACATAGAACACACACATGCAAAGCTGGTGACTCTACCTATAATAATCATCCCTGGTGACTCTACCGCCGATCCCTCATCCCCCTACGAATTTCTTCTTTATCATAACACTTATAAGAACCCAATGTATAAAGACTAAAAGGACCCACAAAATACTAGTAGAATTATAGAGAAAAGGTATCACATTCGAATGGAAATGCGTAGATTTATGATATGCTAATTGTTGTTACCCGTAGATCACCATCTCTCATCGAACATCACGCACAATTAGGGTTTATACTGAAAATATGTGTGTGCATGTGTGTCTGTGTGTTCATCCACTAATGCCATCCTCTACTTCATCTTTATGGTTTTCTAGTCAACCACATGAACCCATATCATCTGTCACAATCATTCATAGCACCAGAAATATGATTTCTCCCTTCTCAAACAATCGATTTCTGTAACTTAGATTAACCCACACACTTCAAAATCATGTCATTGGGATGAACTCATCAGGTGAATAGATTCTACATCAAAAATTAAAATCAAATTTCTCAAACTTAAAGGGTACACCCAAAACATGCGACTTATGTTGCACCTACAATCGCCATAGATCCAGCACTTTCACTAGCTACAAAAAGCATATAAATTGGAAGGATTTAGTGGTACACCGGAGGAGATGAGATCAGGTGGGGAATTTACCGACTCTGCAACAAGAACGACAACGGTTGGTGGAGCTGTCGTAGGGCTTGTTGTTGGAAGTGTCAAGGCGACGACGTTTGACAAAGGTGAGTGACATTCCAAATATGCGAGAGAGGGGCGGTGAGGACCTGATGGTGAGCTTTTGATATATATTTGACTTGAGCATCGGTAAGGATGATTGCACAAACCTTGATTTCTGATCGTGGTATTAGTGGTTGATTTGTGGTGGTTAGAAGGATAGACGGTGGTGAGGAGTTGGGTTTTGAAGAAGACAAGGGTGTTAAATAAGATGATGGTGGATTATGTCTTTGGGTATTGAAACGAGAGAGAGAGAGAGAGAGAGAGAGAGAGAGAGAGAGAGAGAGAGAGAGAGAGAGAGATCCATTTACTGTATTTATTTATTAATTATAAAATAGTTTTTTTGAAATGGAATTAATTATAAAATAGTTAAAAAAGAAAAAAAAATGAAAACTAAATGTATGAATAATGTTCTTTCGTGGGTTATGTTTTGAAGAGAAATAAGAATGAATCTCATAAAGTCATTAATATAAGCAGAAGATGACGTGAGATTTTCTGTAAATAAGTAAAGAAAAAATGACTCAGGAGGGTAACCAAGTGTTGAGTTTGTTCTCATTTAGTCACTTTTTTTTATACCCAATATACCATCGAACTTGTTATTTGTGTTCACCATAATCCTTTTGACCGGTTATCACAGGTGATAGCCGATCAAAAGGGTTATGGTGAACACAACAACAAGTTCGATGGTATAATGGGTATACAAAAAAAGAGACCAAATGAAAACAAACTTAATAATTAGTTACCGTCCAGAATCATTTTCCCCTCAAAATGACCATCAATCAAAAAAATAAAAGTGTTAACCAAACCTCAAAAATACGTAGAACATTAACCATTTTTATAGTTTTGTCTGTTTTATAATTTTTGTTCACCTTCGAATAAAGTCAAACCGAACGATGATTTTTATGAGTAAACGATGGTGGGCCTGCAATGGACGTTATCCTTGGTGGGAAGTGGGAAGGGTTCTTATATTCGAATATTTGAAAAAGGAAAACAAAAAGGAGACGCCTCCATTACCACCAATTTCCCTAATACGTCTGAAACCCCTGCTGCACGCCTGTTCTACCTCTCCTCTAGTCTTCTCTTCACCACCGCTGTTCAATAACCCTAATATCTAGCTTTGGAGTAGGTAAACTCTCGCTTATATACATGATATATGGATGTTAGCTTTTGTAATTCTGTTAATTAATTAGTTTTAGAAGCTGCGATCATGTTTTGATTAAACAGTTTAGAGATTTATGTTACTTTGGTTCGTTTGATGTTACTTTATCTATAGACGTGGATTGTACATGTTAAATTTTAGGTCTGGTTGACTCTAGGTTTTATGCTGAAGTTGTGTATAGTCATCGAATCAAAGTTAGGTTTCTCATGATCCATACATCTGTTGTTAATTGATACTTAAAATTGAAGAAATAGATACAATAAAAGAACAGGGACACCGATTTCTAGAACAGTTTTATGTTTGACTTGGATTTGAAGAATCTGAATAGATAATTGACAAACTTAGTAAGCACTACAGAATACAAATAGTGTGTTTTTGATAAAATAACAAAATATTTCACATCAAATTTGCATCTAAAACTGAAAGATTTTAGGTTTGACTTAAATCTCTGAATGATACCACTTCTAGGAACTAAGCATATGTTTGACAAATGATGTTAATTAATGATTTCTAGGGTTTACAGTTATTTTTTTTGAAATATGAGAGATGATAGTGATTTTGGGTTAATATTTTAAGTCTACTTGATCAAATATTTATACTCTAGTAATGGTTTGTGGATTTGGTTGCAGGAATGGAAGTCAATGGGAAGGATGATGATTTGAAGACACCACTTCTGCAACCCTCAGATGCTATTGTGATTGATATTAAATCAGTCCATAGTGTCAATCAAGGGATTAAAACCATTACATTCAAAATAGGTGGCATAGAATGTGCATCATGTTCATCATCCATTGAATCTTTACTTCTGGATCTTAATGGTGTTCAAAGTGCCATTGTGTCACCACTTCAAGGCCAAGCTGTAGTTAAATATGCTCCAGAACTTGTTGATGTAAGCTCCCATTGTTGCCTCATGTATTTCTTGTCAAAGACATTTTTAGCAAAAACGTATAATATCATGTTTTCAGGTAAAAGCAATCAAAGAAACTGTTGAAGATGCAGGATTTGAAGTCAAAGAATTTACAGATCAAGACATTGCAGTATGTCGACTCAGAATCAAAGGGATGATGTGTACAAGCTGCTCTGAGTCAGTTGAACGTGCTCTTTTAATGATTGAAGGTGTAAAAAAAGCTGTTGTAGGCTTAGCTCTTGAAGAAGCAAAGATAAACTATGATCCCAATGTTATAAACCCTAATCAGATCATTGAAGCAGTAGAAGATTCCGGATTTGGAGCAGATCTCATAGGGTCTGGAAACAATGGGAACAAAGTTCATATAAAACTCGAAGGTATTGTTTCTGTAGAAGACATGAATGGAATCAAGAATTCCCTGGAATCACTAAGTGGTGTCAATGATGTTGAGATTGATGTGGAAGGATGTAAGGTGAGTGTTGGGTATGATCCAGATGTGACAGGTGGCAGGTCAGTTATACAGTTTGTTCAAGAATCGAGTACTCATTATCAAGCAAGTTTATTCATTCCTGAAAGGGGAAATGAAACTGAGAAATCCCATGAGATTAAAATTTACAGAAATCAGTTTTTATGGAGCTGCTTGTTTTCCATTCCACTTTTGATGTTTTCTATGGTGCTTCCGATGATTCCTCCTTATGGGAATTGGTTAAGTTATAAACTTCATAACATGCTTACTGTTGGAATGGTTTTGAGATGGATCCTCTGCACACCTGTCCAATTTATTATTGGTAAAAGGTAAGGTTAATTTTTTTTTTCTTCTTTAATTTTTTTAATGTAAGTAATATATGCTTAATCTATTTCAACATAGGTTTTATGTGGGATCATATCACGCACTAAGGCGAAAATCTGCAAACATGGATGTGCTAGTCGCACTTGGCACTAATGCAGCTTACTTCTATTCCGTATACACACTAATAAAAGCCCTAATTTCAGATGCATTTGAGGGACAAGATTTCTTTGAAACAAGCACAATGTTAATATCATTTATTCTCTTAGGAAAATACTTAGAGTCAATCGCTAAAGGAAAAACATCCGATGCTTTAGCAAAGTTGACCGATCTTGCTCCAGACACAGCTTGCCTTTTGACCATGGACGATTCCGGAAACACCATTTCAGAAACCGAAATTAATTCTCAATTAATTCAAAAAAACGACATTTTAAAAATATTCCCCGGAGCAAAATTTCCTGTTGATGGGGTTGTAATCGATGGACATGGTTACGTGAATGAAAGCATGATCACAGGCGAAGCTATTCCAGTTGCTAAAAGTCCCGGCGATAGGGTATGCATGTTTACATATTTACATGTTTACATATTTACCCCTCCCCCAATTTTTATGTTTTTTTTTAATGAATATAGGTTATTGGTGGAACTGTGAATGAGAATGGATGCTTGTTGATTAAGGCAACTCATATTGGATCAGAAACTGCACTTTCACAAATTGTTCAAATAGTTGAAGCTGCTCAACTTGCTAGAGCTCCTGTTCAGAAGCTAGCTGATCAGATCTCAAGGTTTTTTGTACCTGCGGTCAGTTTTTTTTTTTTGCACAAAATAGCAACGTACTTTTACTCTTTTTATACCAAGTTTGACCTGAAAAGTCAACGTTGACTTATTTTCAGGTTGTTGCGGCTGCTATTGTGACATGGCTAGCGTGGTATATTCCTGGAGCACTTGGAATTTATCCCAAAAGTTGGATACCAAAAGCAATGGATGAATTTGAACTTGCATTACAATTTGGAATTTCAGTTTTAGTTGTTGCATGTCCTTGTGCCTTAGGTTTAGCCACACCTACTGCAGTTATGGTTGCCACTGGTAAAGGTGCTACACAAGGTGTCCTTATCAAAGGTGGAAACGCACTCGAAAAAGCACACAAGGTATGCAAAAAGGACTAATTTACCCTTTCGGGAAAAGCCACATTCTATTAACATAATTCGGATCATGTAGGTTAACACAATCGTATTCGATAAAACGGGGACGTTAACATTTGGAAAACCTAAAGTCGTGAATGACGTCATCTTCTCCGAAATCGAAATGGAGGAGTTTTGTAATATTGCGATTGCTGTAGAGGCGAATAGTGAACACCCGATAGCAAAAGCGGTTGTGGAACACGCGAAAAGCAAACTGTCGAACCGGGAGTTTCAAAATACCGGTTCAGTGGTGAAGGATTTCACGGTCCACCCGGGGGCTGGGGTGGGGTGTAAAGTCGGAGAAAAAACGGTGTTTGTTGGGAATAAGAAGCTTATGAGGTTGTCTAATGTGGAGGTTGACGTGGAGGTCGAGGATTATTTTACGGAAAATGAAAAACTGGCTCGCACGTGTGTTCTTGTGGCGGTTGATGGGAAGGTTGCCGGTGGTTTCGCCGTCACTGATCCGGTGAAACCGGAGGCGGCGCCGGTGGTTTCGTTTCTCCGGTCAATGAATATTGATAGTATTATGGTGACCGGTGATAACTGGTCGACTGCAACCGCCATTGCAAAAGAGGTTGGTATTGAACACGTGTTTGCTGAGATTGATCCTTTGGGAAAAGCCGACAGGATAAAAGACTTGCAGGTATTTACAAAATTGGTCCCTGTTTTATCTCATTTTCAACAGCTTAGGCCAAAAGTTTTATTTATTTATTTATTTTAATGTTGGTGTTTTGATATGTTAGGCAAGAGGAAAAATAGTTGCGATGGTGGGAGATGGAATAAATGATTCGCCGGCGTTGGTTGCGGCGAACGTGGGGATGGCGATTGGGGCGGGGACTGACGTGGCCATTGAGGCAGCTGATATAGTGCTGATTAAAAGCAATTTGGAAGATGTGATTACAGCCATTGATTTATCTAGAAAAACTATTTCTCGGATTCATCTTAACTATGTGTGGGCCCTTGGTTATAATGTGCTTGGGATGCCAATTGCTGCTGGAGTTTTGTTTCCGTTCACTGGAATCAGGTTGCCTCCTTGGTTGGCCGGAGCTTTGATGGCGGCTTCTTCTATCAGTGTGGTGTGCTCGTCATTGCTTTTGCAGACTTATAAGAAGCCATTTACATATTCGAAATGAGAAAAGGTTTTGTTAGTTTTGGTGTGTTTGCATAAAAGCTCCTAAAAAGGATGGAAATGTATTTAGTTGTTTAAAAGTATAAATTTTATAAATATTAGACAAAATTATAAAAGTGGTCCTTGTAGCTTGTTATTTTTCTGGTTAAGATCCGAATTTTGGAAAAAATTATGCATGTGATTTTTTTTTTTACCTACTCTCTGAATTTGGTCTTCGAAAATTTTAAAATATCTATTTTATTCTTTTAATTTCTTTTCTCATAATTTTAAACAGTTTTATCATTTTTATTGAAAGAAACTAGAAATAAAGTCTCATCCCCATCGCAACCTTTCTCTATTTCATTCTTTCACACACACAAAAACATCAATTTGCTAATCTTGGTGATACATGAAAAGCAAACCGACTTGGATAACACTAGATTAGATTTGTAAATTTGGGTTGAAATCGAATTTTGTTTGTCGGTACTTGATATTCTAAATCACGAAATTTGGGATTTGATATCCTGGGTACCGATGCGAGTATCAAAAGTTGGTATCGTATCCGGTACCAGTACCATTAACTTTAGTTCAGTTTGGTACTCAATATTGTTTTTTCACTGATTTTGATACTCGATATTCTCGAGTAACTACCTGGTATCATGTTTATCCCTACCGTGAATGCACAAACCCACGGTTTCAAACCGAAAATCCACAAAAGTCGAAAAACAGACATATACAGAAACCAAACCCATATGGGTTTTGAAACCATAAAAACCGACTTCTATGAGTTGGGTTCAGTTTTAACCAATAACCGACTCATGTTCATCCATATTTAATGATCTTCTTCCCCGACAGTAAATGGCGGTAATAAGTTTGTGGTATTGGCAACTAAGAGATAACTAATGTTCTTGGTCTTCTTTATTAGCCCAAAAACTCATATAGGAGTAAAATGAGTAAAATGAGAGAGAGAGAGAGAGAGAGAGAGAGAGAGAGAGAGAGAGAGAGAGAGAGAGAGAGAGAGAGAGAGAGAGAGAGAGAGAGAGAGAGAGAGAGAGAGAGAGAGAGAGAGAGAGAGAGAGAGAGAGAGAGAGAGAGAGATTCATTTTATTTTTATTAATAAAAGTGGTAAAACAATTAAAATTAATAAAAAAAATAAAAGTGATAAAATAGCGTTCCAAATTTTGTAGGGATCAAATCCATAATAATAAATAAATAAATAAATAACAAACTCCATAATAAAATAGGCCCAAAAGACCAAATTCATTTCAAGGTTTGGACCTAAACAAAAAGAAAAACAATATGGACTATTTTTGTAGTTTTGTGAATATTAAGTTGCTAATAACAAGATTTTTTATATTAGCAAAAAGGCGTTATTTATTTGAGACAAAACTTCATAAATTGTCCATATAGCTTTTTAGCTTTTAGGTTTTAGTTCTTAATTTTTTTTGTCCCATAGAATGTCCCTTTGATTTTAACTTCTATTGTGGTTAGTCTTGACCAATTTAAAATGAGTTTTTTTTACGTTTTTATTTTTTCTTTAATTAAATCTATTTAAAATAAATAAAAAAATAAATAGCAACCCTACCCTGTGATTGTACGTTACCAGGAGAAAAAGGTAGCTTGGAAAACTCCACAATAACACTATAATCGTGAAGTAGGAGAGATGAAAATACATGAATTTGCAAGTTGAAAAGATGAAATTTGAGATGCTTAATTTACATATTCAACTTCATAGTATGGATCGAGCTCCGACACCGAAATCGGTGGCAGTGGCGACAGGCCGCCGTTCCCGGAAGAGTTAAGGAGGCAGAGAAGTATTAAACACGAATTTTTGGGTGACCCGTTGTTTCCTTTCGAGAGTTTATCAGCAATGCAATCGTCAAAAGAACATCACTTTCTGAATCACCGAAGAGGATATTTAGAAAACAAAAAGAAAAATAGGGGGAAAAATGAAAGGTCATTGATTTATATTGTACAGTTGATTGGAGATGGTGTTTCATAGGTGCAATTGATTAGGAATTTGGCAGTTACGAATCTAACAAACTACTTTAACATTTCTCCTCAAGATTCCGGTTCAGATTCCTATGTTTCGGTTATACATGACGTCAAACACCCTATTTCACCCCTCATATTTGTTCGATAATTTTTTTGGATATGAATTAGATTTGAATTGTTTGATGTTTTTTGTATTTGGTTCATCACCAATAGGTGAGTGGTAAGAAAATTGTATGGTTCTTGATTATTTATAGAGATTTTTTGTTGATTTTGTGGTTTTCAACAATTATATTTACAAAGTAAAGTTTATTTATTTTCTTTTTTATTAAACGCATATTAGTTTAAGAAAAATATAAAATAAATTTAAAAAAGATATAAAAATGTTTTTATGTGGGTAAGAAACCAACCACATTAAAAATTAAAACTATAAGGACTTTCCATGCTATCAAAAGGGTTAGTAACTAAAACCCAAAATTTGGAAAACCATAGAGACCATTTATGAAGTTGTCTTTATTTGATTATAAAATTATAATATAAACTAGGGGCAAGCAAGGTTTTCGACTAAACCGAACACATCAGTTTTTGTAACTTTAAACTCGTAATGTGTGGTTTTCAAGTGGTGAGGTTTTGTGACATCCCCAAATTTCTCGGCCAGAAAAGACCGATTTAATTTATGCCTTTTAAAAATCAAATCAGAGAAATCTTTATAAAAGATGTTGCGGAGTTGGTCCCCAAAACAAAATATGATAAAAGTTTGTCAAAACCTTTCTTTAAGAAATATATCATTTCTTTTTATATCAAAACCTCGGGATGTCATGTTCCAATACAGATCAAAAGCATAAACAAGACATTATAAGCCTTACGACAATTATTTGTAACTACTGGCCTATAATCCAAAATTCACTCATCATCATCATCCGACTATGCTCGGGGTCCTCTACCTGTAATATAAACAGCTGAGTGGGTTAGGCTTGGAAGCCTGGTGAGCATATAGGGTTTTCAACCCACAATACATAAATTTATTATGTTTATACATCAATCAATCAACCTAACTACCCCAAACCCCATTATTTTATTTATTTCTTAAGGGTTTACCCTAAGAATCAACTATCACTCCTTCCTAAGGATTCATCCTAAGGAATAGACACAAAGTCACCTCGTGACCGGGGTTTATACAACGGGCACTAATTCCATAGCTGCCAAAGTTTATTCAACATGTGCTAAGTCCATAGCTCTCATTTATCGATAGTATTATTTACAGGTGTTCTCACCTGCAATACATGTCAATGGGTTTTTAGAGTACAGCAAATGAACATATAGTTCATTACACCTACAGGTTGCGGGCCTGCTAGTGTTCCATAGACTGTCTAGAATAGTCCATGGTTGTCATCCATACTCTGCTGAATGATCAAATTTTCACCACTCACCCTCAACTCATGATCAATATTATTGATCATCTCCTTTATCCAACTCACCTTTCATCATACCCACTATTTCATCTACCCATGTTCTACCCAACATATTTTGTAGATAAAAAGCATATACAGTTTAAAACTTGTATAAAACATCAATTCAACAGTCACCTCAGTCAAACAATTAATATATTTACACATAACACGTATTTCAAGGTAAATACTTCATATCTATGTGTAAATTGAAAGTAACTACACACTCACTTATTTTGGTGAAAATCGGGCAGCAATTCGTTTCCTAAAACGATCGTTTCTAATAAAACCGGGAGTTTTATTGAGAAACCGGGCTCTGCGAAAGGTCGGGCTTTGAAACCGAAAAGATAAATTTTCCGGGCTTCTC
Source organism: Lactuca serriola (assembly GCF_051521515.1). NCBI lineage: Eukaryota > Viridiplantae > Streptophyta > Magnoliopsida > Asterales > Asteraceae > Lactuca > Lactuca serriola. Next base: position 83,841,848 of record NC_136408.1, read on the forward strand.
GGGCTCTTCGTGGGGTATTCCGGGCTTTACAATTGATACCGGGGCTTTGCGGGATGTTAAGATGAAGAAAATATGGAGAGAGGGGCTAAAAATGGCTAAATTCCAAAAGTAACCGGAAACCCTCGCAGGTACCCTTCTATTTATAGGGTCCGAAGTTTGATCCAACGGCTGAGAAGTCTCCGGATCCGACGGCTAAGAGGCTTCGCAGAGGGTCTCGCACATGCCTCGCATGGCTCGCACCTGGCTCGCACATGCGAGGGCTCGCTGTCGGCTTCTAAGTGGACCGCGGCTTGCTGGCGCACCTGCGAGGCTCGGAGCTAGGCTATGCGAGGCTCGGACACACGCGGCAGCTGGGCGAAGCTTCGGCTGGGGAGCTAGCTGCTTCGGATTGGGCCTCCTCCTCGGTCGAATCAGAAGAGGACACGTGGCTCGCATGACTCAGCAGCCTCGGTGACTCAGCAGCCTAATGACTCAGCAGGACACGTGTCACTTTCTAAGCGAGGGTGACGTGGCAATTGTGTGACTATGCGAAATTTCTCGGTTTTCGTGCCAAAACTTCTAAAATCCATAACTTTCGCATACGAACTCCGTTTTTGACGTTCTTTATATGCACGCGTAGCTAAAATTACGATCTACAACTTCCGTTTAGACTTCGTCGGCTAATTTTGATTTTAAATTTTATATTATTATTTTTAACAGACCGGGACAGGAAATCCGTTAAAAATTCATAACTTCTTCATCCGACGTCCGTTTTCGTCAGACTTTTTACCGTTGTGCTCCTAATGACGAGACCTTCAATTCTCATTTAGGTTGTGTCGGCTAAAAACCGCTCGATCTAAAATTCGAGTTTTTAGCTGTCTACTGCTGCACTGAAATTTCGAAAAATCATAACTTCCTCATACGAAGTCAGATTTGGGCGTTATTTTTATCGAACTTCTCGGTTTAACGAATACTACGACTTTTGTTTAGATTACTAAGGCTAAAAAATAGTTTATCGAAAACTCACTTTTTACGACATTCAGCACCGTGCCGGTTTTGTCGCGAAACTTCAATAGGTCATAACTTCTTCGTTATAACTCGGATTTTGGTATTCTTTATATCCCCGAAATCCTTGTTTCGACCACTAAAACTTTATGTAAAGATATCGGGCTTATCTCACACTTTAATTTTGACGCTTATTTTTATTTTTAATTAATTAAACCCTAATAATTAAGCATAAAACACATAATTCACATAAAATTCACATAATTCCTTTTCATTTCTTCTAAGTGAGTTACAAAGGTTAACCTAGACCATTATGTCAATATTAATGCCTAGCCTAGAAACACGGGCGTTACAGGTTTTGCGGTTTCCCAACGATGTGGTTTCAAGTGGCGCGATTTCGATTTTAAACCGAACAATGTAATAGTGCTGTTTTAATATCGCAAGAGACCATAAATAATTGAAATATTTTTTGATTAAAATTTTAGCGCTTAACCTAGAATTATGAAACAATCTTTTTTACCTTTTTAGGCCACGATCAAAAGGTTGGTGAAATCATAGTCTTGGTCTACAAACACAATCATAACCCAAACTTTTAAATTATTATCAGTTATAATGATGTATTTTCTATTTTTGTTTACCATATAAAACAATCACTATCTTAAATATCCATACTAACATAAAAGAAATACTAACATAACTTTAATTATATATATATATATATATATATATATATATATATATATATATATATATATATATATATATATATATATATATATATATATAGTGGTGTGGTTCAATTTCTAAGGTAAAGCCGCACCGCACCGACTTTGGTAGGTTTTTGTCAAATTAAAAACTCGCCATCAGTTTTTGTATTGGTTTTCAATTTTTCGGTTTTGTTTGTTGTGGTTTTTTCTAGATCAGTTCGTTTTTGTTCACCCTTAATATAAACCGCTAAAATATGATTTTGATTTTTACATATATGTTTTTTAATAGAAATTAACAGATAATATATTAATTTTAGATGCAACTTGACCTTAAGTTATGACGAGCTACGTTGACATTTCTTTCATTGCATGGTAAATGTTTTGGTTGGACAGAGAAATTGGTAGTTGAAGAAGAAAATGTGATGGGAATGAACCAAGAAAAAAGTTATGATCGAAATAAATCAAAACAAAACTTGTTTAAACTCAATTATGTTACGATGAGGATATGAACTAATATAGTTAACCATTTTGAAAGAATTCTGTTTTATTATTCTATTTTAGATCCACAAATGGCCAAAAATTTGAACACAAACCGCTAGAAGGAGGGCTTGAACCTCCGACCTTGTGGTTAACAGCCACACGCTCTAACCAACTGAGCTATTCCAGCTTTTGTTTTTGTTTCTTAAAAGCGGTTAGTTGTAGATGTAGAAAACAAAAAAGTGTGAAAAAATATATTCAAATATTTGAACATTAGTTCATCGTCCTTATTTTATAAAAAAAGTTAAAGACTACTTATTTAATAGTGCAAGTTTTTAAATCTGTACTTAATCAATTGATTTATTAATAATTTAAGAAAATAAAAAATAGTTTTACCTAATTAATTTTTCTTTGCTCGTTATCATTCCTATTTAATTTCCTCAAAATGGTATAACAATGAGTCTTTAGTGACGTTTACGAGGAGATTACAAGAATATGGTTGAAGTATCCATACACCTAACATTTTACATACCCCTAAAGATAAAATTCCTAACATTTTAAAAGAAATTCAATGTTAATTACGAAAGTTTTACGGACAATAGTTCAAATAAGTAAATATTTCATGCTCAATAAGATGTCTTCTAATGTCCTTAGGCTTCTCCATCTTCAATGTTACTAATAAACCCTAACATATATCAACGTAGTAAGTTAGACTTAAAAATTCTAATGAGTATAAGTCGGTGTTAGACATTATCTACTTTAATAAATGAAGATTTTTTTAACCATATGTCCCATTCTTATTCGATTTGTTAAATGTCATTTTGCAGTTATTTTGAATTAAATTTATTTACACATGTCATTTTATGGGTTTTTATATTTTATTAAACTCCGCATAATATTTTAATGTAATAATTATAATAAATGTGGTAATAAATGGATATCAATTTCATTAATAAACTTACCTTCTAATTTCAAAATTCTCAAATTAAAGCCCATTAGTTTCTTTTGTTTATTTATTTAAACTAGTTTATAACTCGTGGAAACCACGGTTATAAAATTAATTAAATTTTTATAGTAAAACCTATAAATTATTAATCAATTATTTTAAATAAATTATTAATTAATTGATATTTTTATTAGTTATGTGAAATTATAATCATTGATTCAAATAAATATGTAAAATTAATTTTTTATATATATTAGACATTTTTTATTTGTAAATTAATGAAAACAATAATATAAAATTTAAAATTTAAAATTGAAAATACATACATTAACAAATAGCATCACATTAATGAGAAAATCTAATAAATTTAAAATGGAGAACTAATAGATTGACAAGTGGCAACACATTAATTAAGATGTCTAATATAGTGACACATGTCAAAAAAACTACTCTTTTATTAGTATAGGGAGATTTAAAATATAAAAAAACACATTTCAATTTTAATAATTCATTATTTTGCTTATTTTCTTATAAATTCAAAGTTCTCAAATATTTAGACCTTCATATAACTTTTTTTTTTTAAATTAACATATGTAATACATGGTCTCACAACTAGAATGGATAATATTTAATGTGTAGCATCTCACTTCCCTTTTTATGTGTAGGTACCTCATGATGCTTACACAATCGTGTAAAACCCTTACACAATCGTGTAAAGCATCTGGATGCACATTAAGGAGGCATGTTTTACACCATATACTTTACAACCTATAACTTCTTCATATAGATTCGGATCTTGATGAATTTTATGTCCACATAAATGTCTCAAAGCCAACTACAAATTTCTTGTAGAAAACATCTAGCAAAATGATCGACATTTTTAATTAGGATACAACAAACATAATGGCATATAATACATTTAACATAACAACAAACAAGTACATGTATTCTATCACTATGTTATACGATTTAACAAAATACCCTTTGTAATGACTAGATCTCAATATAGGTTACATTAACCACGGTAATACTCACTATGTTTCAATGCCTAACCAATTATTTTAACATGTGCTCAAACTAGTAGATTTTGTTGAAGACGAAAGAACTTATGGATATTTAAAAGACACATCGACTAAATATTAAGATATTGTTATTTTGATCATTATCTTTTGATTATGTTACTACACCCTCATATGTTTCAAACTCTGAAAATCTTAAACTACTTAAAAGATTTGAATGTTTGAAACTTTATCTTCAAATAAAAAAATTTTAAATGATTTTAAATGAACTTTCATTTAAATGATTATTTTAAATTATATGAAGGAGGCTTCATGCAAATATCTTTTCTTTTGGCTCCCTTTCACCATAAATCACATTGGTTCTCTCACAGCATATTTGGGGACCGGTTATGGTTGAAAAGAGTCTAATTTCGATTTTTACCCGTTGGTCATGAAAGTCACTGTGTCAAACCCATATGGTCATTAGGTAGTGTTAGATGTCATTTTTATGCTTCTTTTGTATTAGTTTTTATTAGTGTTATGCATCATATTTTATGCATTTGTGTGTGCATTAGTATAAATAATGTTCAACGCATTATCGCTAGAAATCTCGTATTGCTCATGTTTTTATTTCGTTTTCAGATATTTCGAGTAGAGTGGTGATTTGGAAGCAGCTTGGATGCATATTTGAAGCTTAATGGAGGTAAAACACTCTGGAACATGGGTTGAATTTGCTGGAACTGAAGAGTTCGCGTCTGAAACACGCCTTTTATGAAAAACATGATCGTGTTTTTCACCATGTGATCGTGTTTTTTTATCGTGTTTCGCCTTCGCAACTTTTCCAAGACAAAAATCAAATTTTGGGACTTCGTGGAGTTTTTATGATCGTGTTTCTCCATAAAAAACGATCATGGTCTTGTCAAATATGCCTGAAATAGCATCGTACTTCATAAACGCGAAAATCGAAAATTTTTTGGACTTCGAAGGAAAACCACGATCGTGTTTTTCCCAAAGGAAAGATCACATTTTTTTTTTAAAATCGTGTTTTTCTGTTGTGGGTGTTTATTCTAGTTTAAAAATAAAAAAATTATTTTGAAAAATGGGACGTTACATTATGTTCATTAATGTCTATCATTTGTGATGGTTTTGTCATATTTAGCTTTTATGAGGTCAAACAGGTAATTATGTCATGTGGCTACCACTTTGACAGCCGACTGTGTAAATTGTCACGTCAGCTTTTTTAGCTTTAAATAAAAAAATAAAAAAGGGAGAACACAAGGTGTAGGGTTCTGAAATTGCCACTTTCCCCAAAGAAGGACATAGACTTAACCACTAGATTGTAGTTAGTGGTTATGTGTAATATGTTTCACGCCTGTTTATTAACTCTATGTATACTAAACCTAGAAAAAACTAATATGTTGCATGTTTGTTTATTAACTCTATGTATATTAAACCTATAACAAACTTGCAACAAACCCAACATCTTAATCTATAACAAACCTGTAACAAACCCAACTTCTCAACCTATAACAAACCTGCAACAAACCAAATCCATAAGTGCAATATCTTTAATCGATCAATCATTTAAACCAAAAAATCTTAGAACAAAACCTAGATATGCATTGAGACCTAATCGCAAAAAACCTACACATAATCAGAGGCGTCAAACACAAGCATCATCGAATTTATGATTTGAGAAAAGAGGGAAGATTTATGAATTCGATTGTGTGAGTGCTATTTGGTTTCATATTCGAGAAAAGAGGGAAGAAATACATGTTTTTTTCCGCTCAAGTTTTCAATTTCTAAGTTTGATTTATGATTCGAGAAAAGATGGAAGAAATAAAGAGGAGAGTCATGCCTTTTCCCCAGAGGTTTTCCGAGCAAGGGTCTCTCTTTTGCTTCTTGATTTGCAGGAATGGCATGTAACACCCGTGAATTCGGGCTAGAAATTTAAGGGATTTTAGTTACGGTTATTCATTTTATTGAATAATCAAAATCCTCAAATAGGATAATTACAAATAAAGATTTTATAACACATGATATGTGTTTATATAAACGTTATTTGTATATATTTATTGTGTACATGTTATACGGATAAGTATTATGGTGAATATTTGTATAAAATGTTGTTATAAACTTATGGAATAGTGATAACAACATTTATAATTAAAATATTATTTGGGATAAAATAATCTATATGAAAGTTGTAGTAATTGTGATTACAAACCCGTCGAGTATAAAGAACGCCAAAATCTAAAGTAGTGTGAAAGAGTTATGGTTTTTTTTTTTGAAGTTACACGTATTTGCTGTAAAATATGAAACGAAAATATATTACTTGTTAGCCAAAGTAATGTAAACGATAATTGATGTCTACGTAATTACGAAACCGTAGATACATAAAACGTCGAGAATGAAACTCGTATTAAGAAGATATGGTTTTCGCAAGAGATATCACAATGTACTATTTATAAAATATAAAGTGAAACTAGAATGTGAATTAGCTATTGAGATCTAAAGGCAAGTTGTAGTACTCAGAAATACGAATTTGTGGATATAAAGAACTTCGAAAACATAAATCATATGCGAGAGATATGATTTTTTGAAAAAAATGAGAAAATACTCTACAATTAAAGAGCTCTCAAACCCCCACCTACCCGGGATGACATGGCAGCACCGGAGGGCACCACATGGAAAATGAAGAACCCATTCCCCTTATAAACTCGATGATGATGTGGCCAATAGAAAAAAGGCACGTGGACAGGCGCAACGCAATTTTCGAGGATTTCTATATATAGGCCAATTTTCATCCTCTTTCTCACGTCATTCACTCTCAAACTTCTCCCTCTCCCACCGGATCTGACTTTATAAGTTTTCAAGCATCTTAGTGGGGTGTTGCAACGTCAGAAATCCCGACATAAAGAAGTATTAAATGTTGAAGTTATGCTCGTGAAGTTTCCGCGTTTTCGCCAGAAAAACAGGTAAGGTGAGTTGCACTTACTACACTTGTTAAGTGTAACTTATATTTAAGCTCATTATCGTTATTATGAAGCTATAAATAAAATTTATCAGTAACTCCAGTTATAATACTGACTGATCTACTTACGTGAATGATGTCTAGGGAAGATCTTAGTGAGGTGTTTAAAACAGATTTTCCAATCAATATATTTATATACCAAACGGATACTACCTCCAATATGGTCTTATCTGGTCATTACATCTTTGATAGAACTTAATATTCATTGGGATTAATGATGAATATGAGATATTGTTAATATAGTGTAGCACCTGATTCCTGGTACGTAAATCTTATTTGAGTATTTCTCTTCTTTTAGCCTTTGACTCGGCGAGTCACAGGTCCGACTCGCCGAGTAGATGCGGGACCCGGGACACGTTTAAGTTGTCGACTCGGCGAGTCCATATCCTGGACTCGGCGAGTCACAGCTGTTGGATGAAACCCTAAGTTTTAGGGGTTTGCACCTTATTTAAGCAACACCTCCGCCCCAGGCCATCCCCCATTCTCTCCCCAGAGCTCCCAACCCTCGTTTATGCTTGTTCTTTGAAGAATTGAAGCTTTGTTGTGTGCTTTTGAAGGTTTTGAAGGAGGAAGGAAATAGATCCAGAAGAAGGGAAGCCATCCAGGCATTATTGTGTTCTTCCAGCAGTTCCTTTGAGGTATAACCCGTTTTCCCCATGATTCTATGCTTAGTACTTCATTTAGGTCTTTCTTGGACAAATCCCCAAGCTTGTATGTGCATTATATGTCGTAATAAGATGTTTGGCCTCTGGATCTAGGCAAGATTGAGCTCCAGGAGCTCAGATCTGTTAGCTTTATGGTCCCATGTTGCTTGTTCACCCTAGATCTACCCTTTTGAGGCATTTTGAGCCCTAAAATCCATATTGGTGAATATCCACACGTAAAGTTGGAAACTTTACGTGTGATTCGTGTCCTAGAAGTCCAAATCTGTGAATGGCATGGACTGGAATCGAGCAAATCTGTGTATTTAGTGGGTGCATGGCAACGACTCGGCGAGTCGTTCATATGACTCGGCGAGTCTGTTCGCGAGTCTCCGAGTTTGTCCCCTTTTCGTAGTGTCGAGTGAGCAGTGAGTCACGGAGTGTGACTCAATGAGTCGGAAGCTGAACTCATCTATGGGGGTACTCGGCGAGTCAATGCCCTGACTCGGCGAGTTCAAGGCAATCTCCTTAGATCAAGAACAGACTCGGCGAGTTGTTCATACAACTCGGTGAGTCGCAGCATAAGTGTTCTTCGGATGAGGATGAACTCGACGAGTTGTTCATACAACTCGGCGAGTAGGATGAAGGACTTGAATATTAGTTTAGAAGGAGAACTCATCGATTCGTCGCCTAACTCGACGAGTAGGAACGGGATCCAGGACAATCGTTTGGGTGGTGACTCGGCGAGTTGGAAAGCCAACTCGGCGAGTCGGGTCAACTGAAAGTTGACTCTGACTTTGACTTAGGGCATGGTCAGGGGTAAAATGGTCATTTTACCCAACGGTCAGTGAGCAGTGTTTGATTGAGTATGTTGTGGGAATTGCAGCCGAAGGATTTCCGGAGCAACAGCAGCAGCAGTAGGCAGTCAGTTCCCGATCAGATCAGTAGCTACTTCGAGGTGAGTTACCTTCCAGTAGCGGTGGGTCTACGGCCACAATGTCGGCCCACCAGTAGGAGTTGTATGTTAGATGATTGTCTTTGTGATATCATCTAGGTTTGCTACTACCTGATATGTTGTATGCTAGCATGATAGGTATATGTCATAGTTGTAGAGTTCGGTTGTTAGGACCGAAGGGTAGGTCAGACACCCCAGATATGTCTAACAGTACGTGATGATATGTTTGCATGCTGGCTTGTTATGTTATATGAGATAAAGGTAGTAAGAGGGGACTAGTCCCCGAGGATCGGTTGTTAGGACCGATGGGTAGTCAGCACCCCAAAATGGCTTGACATAGGTAGTCAGCACCCCAGAATGGCTTGACACGGGTAGGACGGCACCCCAGAACGGCCGTACCGGGTAGTCAGGCACCCCAGAATAGCCTGACAGTATGTATGTTATGTGTTTGTATGGTATGTGGTACGATGGGGGAACTCACTAAGCTTTGTGCTTACGGTTTTCAGTTTTGGTTTCAGGTACCTCCTCAGCTAGGGGAAAGGAGCCGGCGCGGTAGCAGCATGTCACACACACACACTCTCTGGTTTCCGCATTTACGAGCTTCACTGGGATTTGTACTCTGACATTTTGATGGGTTGTATGTTTTGGTTTTCAGACATGGTTCACTTTATGTTATGGTTGATCAAACAATGTTTTTAGTTATTAATATTTTCTAAAATAATGTTTTTAAACAAAATTTTTGGTCGTGAAAATTGGGTCGTTACAAGTTGGTATCAGAGCCCTGATTTGAGGGATTCGGACACACCTTCGAGAGTGTCTGAACTCAAATCGAGGGATTAAAAGATTTTCTAAAAGAAAATGTTTTCTAAAATTGAGAAAAGAGTTTTGAGAAAGAACGAAGTGTGTGATGTGCACGACCGGCCGAGCTCAAGTAAGTATTCCCCAAAGTACCCATACAAGTTTATGATATGTTTATCAGCTTTTGTAGAACAGCATGCTAGAATAGGACTATGGATCTAGGAGTGATGCCTTATGTGCCTGCTTTATGTGTTTCAGTTGTATGAGAATTGCATGCTAGATATTGAGTAGACAGTAAGTAGGATAGCCTGATTAGGTTATGCCTGGTAGTATGAGCTTAGCACTAAATGCTAGCTCAGTTCCTAAAAGAAGATAGAGTTAATTGAGATTGTTACCCTTATCTGAATGTTGCTTGCTTCGTGCTACGTGGGACTCTGAATAATGGGAGTTAGCCATTAGGCGAATGCGTCACGTCACATGTGATCAGGGTTGAATAATCTTAGAGTGTCGGATTTGATCCTACTGCGCAGCTCTTGTTTGAGTCCAACCGTTGTAGGGACGAGTCGGGTACTCGAAGGATTATCTGAGCCTCGTCACATGTGATGGTATTCGGGTAATGGCTAATTGGCATTACAAGGAGGCCTGCAGCAGCTGAGGACTGGTTAGAGTGGAATTAGAGATTTCCCTAGGGCAAGCCTAGGATGGGTATAGCAGTGATCAGCAGTAGTGAAAGGGGATCTGGTGGAGTCGAGGCATCCCTTGAAGAAGGTACGGATAGATGTGGAAGGTAGTATGGGCCCGTACTACTGAAAGCAGAGGATCCGTACCCGAACCAAGGAAGGCCAAAATAAGACCAGGGAACTTGCAAGTAGTTGTGATCCCTCAGGAAGTATCAGTATCATTAATGATTGTTGTGATGTATTGCAGAATGGTGGTACTTCGATCGAGGCCGGTAGATGGCGGTTCAGGAGAGGGGTCAGGTTCCGAGCCGGTTGATGAGGGACTACGCGAGTTCATCGCGTCAGAGATCACCAGAGGCATCCTTGAGTCGACCCCCATTCTCTTTGGGTCGATCAAGGAAGGGATCATGGACTTGATGGAGGATCGCCTTCGGGCATTCAGGAGCGATATGGCATCTAGCCAGTCAGGATCTCGCACACTGTCCTTCAAGGACTTCAGGGGCAGTGGTGCGCCGGATTTCCATGGGGTGAAAGACCCCATTGCTGCCAGGCGATGGATTGCAGACATCGAGTCTGCCCAGTTGACAAGCTTCTGCCCCGAGGGGTCGAAGGTGAGGTATGCAGTAGGGTGTTTACGGGACCGAGCCTGGGATTGGTGGGAGTCAGTGGGTGACTCGTTGGGAGCCTCAGCTATCGAGGCTATGACCTGGTCGGACTTTGTGACCGGGTTCAGGACAGAGTTTGCGCCGGCTGTCGAGCTTCAGCAGCTGGCTAGGGAGTTTCTAGACATGAGGCAAACGACGGAGACTGTGGCGGAGATCACCGCCAAGTTCCGGGAGAGGGCTTTGTTGGTGCCCCAGTATGCTGGTGACGAGGACATGAGGAGGACTCGTTATCATGATATGCTACGAGCTGACATCCGGGAGCATGTTAGCTTTTCGGCTTGCCCTACCTTGGACTCTATGATTGCCAGGGCAAGGGAGAGGGAGATAGATTTGGAGCACATACGGAAACGGAAAATAGAGGAGGGTCAGGTAGGAAGGGCTTCGGGGAAGAAGCCCAAGGGATCAGATGGTAGGCCGATAGGCCAGTCAGGACCGAGCCGCTGCAGGAAATGCGGCAGGCCGCACAAGGGAGCGTGCCGGTTGGGATCATCAGGCTGCTACAAGTGCGGCAAGTCTGGGCACTTTAGCAGGGATTGCACTGCTCCGGCAGCAGTTATTCAGACATCGGAGTTGTTGTGTTTCCACTGCAACCAGAGGGGCCACAAGAAGGCCAATTGCCCCCAGTTGATTGTTTCAGCGCCGGTGAAGGCGCCAGCTCCAGCGACCCTGCGGATCACGGATGGCCGGCAGGGCAAGGCAGAGACTCCAGTAGTGAGGAGCCGAGCATTTCAGCTGACTACCGAGGAGGCACGCACCGCACCAGATGTGGTGACGGGATCGTTCCATGTGAACGGCATCCCAGTTCAGGTGTTATTCGATTCGGGTGCATCCCGATCATTTGTTTCCCTTGCGCTTAGCAAGAAGTTTCATGAGATTTCGGGCAAGTTAGATTGCCCTTTAGAGGTAGAGATTGCTGATGATTGATTGGTGCGAGCATCGATGGTGTTTCGAGATTGCGTGTTGCGTTTGTTTGAGGAGCGCTACTTGGTAGACTTGGTTCCCATTCCGTTGCGTGGGAACAAGGTGATTATTGGCATGGATTGGTTGAGTCCCAATGGGGCGGTGATAGATTGCGCACAACAGCTAGTGCGGGTCAGGACCCCAAGCGGGGGAGAGTTAGTGATTCATGGCGAGAGACCGTAGTGTGGACCCGCAGTATGTTCGGCGGCGAGGGCAAGACGCTACCTTCAGCAGGGATGCGCAGGATAAGTCGCGTACGTGATGGATACCCGGGAGGCGGGCAAGGCGACAGTGAGTGAGGTTCCGGTGGTACGAGATTTCGCAGATGTTTTTCCAGAGGAGCTTCCTGGGATACCTCCGGAGCGACAGGTTGAGTTTAGGATTGACCTTGTTCCTGGTGCGGCTCCGATAGCCAAGGCACCGTATCAGTTGGCTCCTCCCGAGATCCAGGAGTTGTCTACGCAGCTGCAAGAGCTGCTAGACAAGGGATTTATTCGTCCGAGCAGTTCGCCCTGGGGAGCCCCGATTCTGTTTGTGAAGAAGAAGGACGGGTCACATCGGATGTGTATAGATTACCGGGAGCTTAACAAGGTAACGGTGAAGAACCGTTACCCGCTTCCGAGTATTCAAGACTAATATGTCTTTACGTTGTAACTCATATTGTGTATTAATTATGACATCCTTAGAACTTTGGTATTTTGAAACATCATTTGTTATCTCAAAATGTATTATATAATCTGGGATTTTCCATAACAAAGACAACATGGTATTTAAAGCATAAAGAATTTTTTTATTTGGTTATGAAAATTAGGGTATATCACATGGTAAGAAAAATCAGAATAGATGATCCAATGTTCTTCTTGTTATGTTTGGTTTATCAAGAAGTTGAGGAACATGGATTCAGAGAAGTTATGTGTAACATTCGAATCTTGTAAACTCCTTTTTAACCATTGATTAATAGAATAATCGCGGGCATCGACCACGTATGTTAGGCCTATGTGGTGTTATGATGGGCGTACATTGGCTTGGGACAAACCCTATTTTTTAGAGTTTGTTCCCTATTTAAACTTGTTAAACCCATCCCCTGACCATTTTAAACCAGCCTCCATATCTTGAAAACCCTAATCACATCCTTACCCTTTGTTTTGGTGTTCTTGAGCTCTTGTGAAGCATTTTGGTGTGTTTTTGTGTATCTTGAAGTGGTAGAAGAAGATTGAAGACTCATTATTTGGAGAAGATCTTAGAGATCCAAATTTAGCTTCTTCATTTCATGACTTTTGAGGTATAAAGTCCATGGCTTGTCAAATCTTTGTATAAATATTCTTTTGGGCTTGTTTATGGCTATTTTGGTCCCTTTTGGTTGGTACTTGTGAGCTAAGGTTGTTTCAGGAGCTTAACCTCTTAGATCTGGACATTTTAGGGGCCCGTTAAGCATAAAAATGCAAACTTTATGGTGTATATAGACTCATGCATGTGTTAAGACCCTTTGTTAAGCTCTTATAAGCTTTAGAGCCCCATTAAGCATTATATGCACGTAAAGTTGCCAACTTTACGTGATAAATCATCTTTTGGGATAAGATATGAGAGTTTGGAGTAGGGGCTGAATGGATTAAGTGCTTATTGATGTGGGGTGGCTAACTGGGGAGTATGCTAGGTGTACAAACTGGTAGTTTGCGCGTACTAGCACCAGAGCGTGTACGCTAAGCGTATATGCTGAGTACACCCAGTGTACTCAACAGGTGGGCTTCGGTTTTGGGCTTCTCGGTTTTGGGCCATATGTGGACCTTAAGAGTTTAGGGATTTGTTGAGCCATCATATTTCTAGTTTGGACACTTTTAGATGAAGGCCTATGAAGGGGTTTGGGCCCAATTTGGAAGATTAGGCCATAATTGGGCAGGGATTTTCGGACTCTTAGTTTGAATCGGGATCCAATTATTAAATGTATGTTATTTTATGATGATAGCGCAGGGATTTTCGGACCAACAACTAGAGATTTATTTTTGAGATTCAGCAGTCTGAGGTGAGTCTTCATTACCGTGTTTAGCGGGTCGAAGGCACCAATGCCGACCCATCGTTATTATGTTAGGGTTCTAGATGTCTGCGTGACTCTTACATGTGTATGTGTTTGTATGATTAGTGGGCAAGGCCCAATGGGTAATATGTAAGTCGTTACTTGTTATACTTGTATGTTTGTATGCTGGACAGGGCCCGTTGTGAGAGTTAGGGCGAGGCCCGTTCTACACAGTGGGCGGGGCCTGTTATGTGAGTTGGGGTGGGTCCCGTTACACTCATCGGGGCGGGGCCTATTATATGTTTGATATGTATGGTATGTGGTGTTTGGGGAAACTCATTAAGCTTCATTCTTATGGTTTTCAGTTTATGTTTCAGGTACTTCTGGTGCAAAAGGGAAGAGCTCGGGGTGATTGCAATGCACACACAATATTGTTCTACACTTCATGATAACTCTGATATTTTATGATGTTTGATACATTTGTTCCAGTTAGGTTTTATGATGATGTTTTGGGCTATTGTTTTTATTAATTTAAAAATGAAATTTTTGGGCCTTATTTATGCGACATTACATTCTGTTAGTGTGTAATCCTTCCTTTAAATCCATAAATAATGGCACAAGGACATGTTTAAGAATCGATCCACAAGTCTGTTATCTGTTTTTTATTCATGAAGAAGGAACTAAGAAAATAAGAAAGAGTTAAGGAACAAAGAAGATACAATAAAAGGGTAAAGTGAGATTACAACTTTATGTTGTTAAAGGATGGCATACTTCTGACAAGGCATAAGCAACCGAAAAATATAGTCATGTCATCATAAAAGCCATAAATCAAGGTTGTTAAAATCCCTATTTGATCTCAAGGTCTTACAATTTTAAGATCATACAAGTCGAAAACGACAATTATCACACTACGATCATGATATCCCATTTGTAGTTTTGTTATATAGATGAGTATCAAAAATCCGTCGATTCAAATTAAAATCGACCATCAAAAGCTGCAAAAAGTCTTGTAAAGCATCACCATTTCAGCAATACATCTCCAATCAGGCAGAGAACACTCGTAATAATCCCTTTTTGATATATATATATATATATATATATATATATATATATATATATAGAGAGAGAGAGAGAGAGAGAGAAAAGAGAGAAAGAGATAGAGAGGTAGGTTCAAGTATTCTAACTAAATATTGTGTGGATGTAGGAATGATTGTAGACCAATCATTTAAAAAATCTGATTAGGGTATATTAGTAATCTTGATGACACTTAATTATGGAAAATGTTTAAAACATTTAATCTCCTTTTAAAAAGGGGGGATTAGTTTTTCAACCCTACAAAATTACCGAACACTCATCACCATCCAGACATACATCTTGATTCCTTCCCCACATTTGGCACCAAGATTCCTCCATCACCACCATAGTATCACGATCGATCCACCGCTCCATGTAACGAGCCAAAGAGGTCGTTGGAACCATTGTTGCCATCGCCACCAACAACATAACTAGACTAATTATGAGTGGAAAAGGGTTCAAAAAACCCTTTCGATCAAATATCTCTTCTGGTATGATACGGATTCCAACCTAATTTTACCCCCTCTGTTGATCTAGTAATCTCCCCAGCACTTCAGTCTCCACTTATGCTTCCGCCTCCATGGATCGATCCTAGAATACGGTGATTTATAGTCACCAGAAAAAGAAAAGCTTCATGACTTTTATCAAGAATTGGCAATCTAGGTTCATATTTTTAATTTCACGTCTGCAAATATTACTCTCCTCTTTATCTCACATGTTGAGACTTCTTTCTTTTGTTTTATGTTTTTCCATTGGTTTAAAGCATCTGTTTTCTTATATGTATGTAACATGTTTGATGATTTGTCTAGCTGAAAAGTAGTATGTAGTTGTTTAATTTGCAATAAAACATATCTCACATCTGGATTTTAAGTGGCTCGTTTTATAAATCTTGCATTTGGATTTCAATCTTTAAGCCTTTTGAACCTAGACCCATTTGCAATTTCATATATACGTATTTAGAACAAATAGTGTGAAAAATAGGATATTGATTATTACCACATGTTCTTACACCTGGTCTTACACTTGCATGAAGGATAAAAAGGCACTGCCTTCCAATTTTTATGCCCAAGTTTTACGTTCCTCTCATTTTCATACATTCAAATCAATTCAAGAAGGATCAGATCGATTATTGACTTTTCCAGGTTTAGCATCCACTCATGAAGATGATTTATCATGACTTTTTCTGTTATATATTATAAATGGTTGTGCTTGTGCTTCATCAGGAAGACGATTTCTTGTTCCTCTTCAGATTGTTCCTATCCCATTAATATCATGTTTATTATTCTTACTTGCTATAAGCGAAGTTTCTATACAAAATGTTATAAATGTTAAGTTTTTTTATACAAAATGTTACCATTTGTTTAATAACAATTGTTATTTTTTCATGTCATAATTCTAGGAAAAGGTTTGTTGCAGAAATCTTAATGCCTCAAGTACTATTAACAAGAAAAATGACTTTTTGGTTCTTTCTTATGTCAATTTTTGCATAGAAGGTCCAATATTTTTACATCTTATTTGTTGAGAGTTGTATGTATTTACATTCGTGAACTTCATTATTTGTATGTGTTTTGTTTCAGGGCCACTCAAAATGTAGCAAGGTTGCTTGGAACAACAATGATGTGCGAAAATTAAGAGACAATTTCGTGACAATTGAGATTCACCACAACAATATTAAGAATGAAGATTCTTTCAAGAATGACTTACTATAAAATATCCTATTCTTATGGAATGAAGATTCTTTCAAAATGACTTACTACAAAACATTGTATGCTTGTAGAATGTGACAAATATTCCAAGAATTACATCATATTTTTATAGAATGTGACTATAAATTTGTTTTACTTGTTTATTTTTGGACACTGTTTTCTTGAATATTGTTAATAAGAGATGATTATTCATTAAGAATGTTCTTATTCTTCAACTAATGGCTCAAAATTTTGATATTCTTCAATATGTCATTCAATTAAAATATGTATTCTGTCAGAATATGCAATCTATCAGAATTTGTATTCTACCAGAATATGCATTCTAACAAAATTAAATTTGAATTTATTAAAAAAATCAGAATCCAAAATTAAAATAATAGAAAATATCTTAAAATCCAGAAATTCATTTTTTAAATTTGTGTTTCCTAATTTGAAAGTAATGAAAATGTACAATTTTACCCTCTTTTAATTAAATGATATTATTATTATTATTATTATTATTATTATTATTATTATTATTATTATTATTATTATTATTATTATTATTTTAGTTTACTAATATGGATAAATGACTTTCTTAAAATAACTAAAATGATTGGTCCACAATCATTACTACATTCAAACAATAATTAGTTAGAACACAATAACCTAATTATATATATATATATATATATATATATATATATATATATATATATATATATATATATATATATATATATATATAAAGAGTCTTATGTCTTTAGTTGTACATGATCAAAATGATTTTATACTAATTAAGATGTTTTCTTCTTAATTTTTATTGATTGTAGCAAAAAAAAAAATTATGGTTCATACTTAAGAAGTTAAAATTGATTCCATTATTGATTTCTCAATCAACATCAATACCCAATATCTTGCGAACAAATTTGAATATAGGTTCATTTTTGTTGGATATTTCGATCATGATCTGATTTTACGATTACGATTTTTCAAAACATAAAATAAAACTTAGATCTAGTACTTGATAAGCTTGCATAAATAACAAAACCCTTACAAATAGTAGGCATAAATGATAAGTGTTAGGATTAAATGTGAAATGTAAATATAGTGTGAATGTAAGTCTGAATTTGGACCATCATGAGAAAAATCATGTGATTAAGAATGAATGCTGATTTTATTAATTTTTTATTTAATTTTTAAATTAAATGGTTGATGATATTATTAGAAGGGTAATTGAGTATTTTTGTCGGATTCTATAAAAGGAAGTTGATGATATGTGTATTTTTATATATATTTTTATGCATTATATCTTAATATTTTGGCCTTTATTATTCTCTTTTAGAACTAAAAAGTACTCATAATGCTTTGAATTATGATTTGCAGCTATTCGTTGGCGATAAAGCACAAAAGAAAAGACTGAAGCGGAAACCGGGCTTAGAAGCTAAAAGAAATTAAAAATGCTGGAGGAACAATTACGCCCCACGTAAATTGTTAGTACGCTAAGCGTAACGACCAAAATCATATTACGCCCAACGTAACTTAAAGTTACGCCCCGCGTAATGACTGGCACCGGATAAACTCAATCGCGTAGAAATCCTTAGTACGCCCAACGTACGTAAGTCGGCTACAAAGGTTATAAAAGTCGATTTTCAGCTAACCAGAAGGGGGGATTCGACTTCCAACTTAATCTAGTCGATATTAAACTTCTGTTAAGCCGTTTTGAGGGTCTAGAAGGCGGCCGGAAGGCCGTTAAGCTAACGGGAGCGGAGATCGGAAAGGTTGGAGAGCGGATACGTGTCGGTAATCATATGGGTTGCTAACGTGACCATGTTTAGCATTCCATTGTGTTGATATTCTGTATTTAGTTTCTGATTTGGGTGTAAAAACCTTTTATTTTGTGTTTATGATTGAATGAAGCTTTGATTATTAGACTAATTGCTATAATGAATTGTTTGTTTATGTTTAATTTATCTTGCCAAGCTTGTTAAAAGATCCTTACATATTAATGATGATTATTTGCTGTTAATTGTTAAGTGAATTGAGTTGTGTGAACACCTGCTTGATTGCTTGTCTCTTATGATTTTGATGACCATTGAGATTATAAGTCTAGGAATAACGAATGTAAAACTAGGATTAACTTGAGAATAAGTAAGTTAATGTGTGAGCCTTGTTTGATGACCATCAATAAGAGGTTAAATTGAATTAGTAATTCGATTAACTATATTTACAAGTCTTGCTTGATACGAAATGAACACTAGGAAGCATGTTAGTTTAACTAACTGATCATTGTTTGAATTGACTTGTTTGCTAAAGAATTAGTTATAGTGAACGCGAATCTAATCATTTTAGGAATCGGTGAACATGAATAAATGAATTTGTGTATGCAATTGTCTTTGTTTTTAAGGTGTAATTTATCTAAACCAAAGTACCTGAAGAGATTTGCTTTCCTGTTAGTTTATCGAGAGTTGTTAATTGTTAGTTTGAGATTTATTAAACTATTTCTTTACTATTTTCGGGTGACCTGTAACCTATAATCAAATATATTAAATTAATTCACCACCGTTGCCTGTGATCGACACCCGACTTACCTAAGCTATACTGTAATCTGACTAGGTACACTGCCTATAAGTGCATAGTTA
This sequence comes from Lactuca serriola, assembly GCF_051521515.1. Taxonomy (NCBI): domain Eukaryota; kingdom Viridiplantae; phylum Streptophyta; class Magnoliopsida; order Asterales; family Asteraceae; genus Lactuca; species Lactuca serriola. The sequence continues at coordinate 83,861,105 of NC_136408.1, forward strand.
GTCTAAATTTGTTAGGTTATAAATCTTAAAATTAGTGGGTACTTTTGTGCACATCAAGTTTTTGGCGCCGTTGCCGGGGAACGACTTGTCATTAATTTAATTTATTTGCTTATTTGTTATTTGTTTATAGTTAGTTTAGTTAGTTTTTATTTTAGAGTTTATTTTCGATGATATCATTTCACTTGTCGGGAAGGTTCTTATTGTTATTTGCAGGAATTTGGGATTGTACACATTGCTTGACTTTACTTTTTGCATGGGTTTCGAGTATGAAAGCGATTAGGGAATTCTTGACCTGTTTAGCCTACTACTTTGTTGATTTGTCCAACTCAATCCATGAGGCGTAGTATAGCAAGGCGTATTGTGGTGGTTAAGTGGAAGACCGAGCTCTTGTTGTTCTTGACTAGTTAGGTCATTTCTTGTTCCGTTTTTAGTTAAAGGTGCAAAGAAAACAAAGGAAATATTCTAACGGGTCCCGAAAGTGGGTGTTTTCGCAAACCAATTCTTGCCTGCAAAGGTTTTTGATCAACCGTTGTTGTTTGATCTTGACAAAGATAAGTGATTATGATGTCTCAGTTTTTTTTATGTCACTCTTCGGGAAGTCATCAGCTGTTGAAACAATTAAAAATAAAAATAATTAAGTTGTAAAGTCCCTTAATTAAATAGTTAAAAGAAAAGGAAAGAAAGTTTAATTAAAAGAAATGGAAAATTTTTCATTTAAACTTACGCCCAGCGTAAGTTTACTTACGCCAAGCGTAATAAACCCCGGATCGCGGATGGACTTTTCATGGAGCTGGGGTTACGCCCAGCGTAACCTTGTTTTACGCCCGGCGTAAATTAGCGACCAGGTTATATCTTTTCACCCTTGACTTTTTTGTTACTTTTTCACAATTCCTTCCTAAGCATACACTGTGACGGCAAACTATCTCCAAGAATCTCGATTTTTCGTCTTTTCCTGTAAAATTCGACATACAGGTATGTTTTTTCGGGTACTCAATGCTATGGATTTATGTTTCAATCGATGGAATAAGCTGAAAAATGCCTTTGTTCGAAATCTAGGGTTTATAGGGTTCTTGAATTAGGGCCGATTTCGCAAATATATGTTTTGATTACCACTTGAATGGACCGATTTCTATCAATTAACTAAACCCTAGGACTTAATTTGGTCTTAATCCCGTCCCACACCCATCGATTTAAGCTCAGGGATGGACGCCAAGCGTAACCCTGTTGACTTCGATTTTTGACTGGTCTATGCAGATTCCCTGTTAAGTGTTTACTAATTTTGAATAGATAAGGGGTTACAGTGAATTGATTTTTAAAGGAGGTTCCGGTTTTTCCTACTGCCTTGGACCTCGCAGTTATATGTTAGATATGGTCCCGTTTTCTCTACTACACTGCCTGCGTATATGCGTAAATTGAAAGCTCTTTCATCATGAGTATTGATTTTAGAACAAGCTGAACACAGACTCGTGAACCTAGACGTACGCCCAACGTACGCTGGATGTACACCCAGCGTACAGACCATACCCATAACCATTTTTTTGGTTTAAAATTTTGTTAATACTGCTATATTTTGTTTGGTTTTGTGTTTGTGTTTATTTGTGCAGATTATGGCCCGAAGAACTCAATGGACTAACCCACCCGAGGATGTGACCGATCATCGTTTCTTACAATTTCCGCAAACGCTGAACGATGCAACCCGGGCACGATATGTCAACAGTTTGAGTTTGCTACTCACCAAGGAGATCGACATAGCACCCTCATTTGATTGGGACTTGGCGACCCGGACTGGACAAGCTGCACTGATCCAGGAATTTTTACAATACACGCACTCGGACGCGAGTGGTGTGGATTTGTTCATGTGTCAGGGATGGGCACGATTGTTCAGGATCCAGGAGCCTGTTTATCGGGAATTTTTGCTGGAGTTCTACGCTACAGTTTCCTATGATCCTAGGAATGCACCCGATGACAGGACAACTTTTGCCTTCAGACTAGGGGGAGTGAGCCGGGAATGCAGTGTCATAGAGTTTGCGACTCGAGTGGGTATTTACACAGCGGATGAGACGAGGAGTGTCCACTTCCCGGCATTCCTTGCTGATTGTCTTACGGAGCGGCCAGACGACTATAACGAGAACTCTTTTTGGGCCGAGATTACAGGAGGAGTTTATACGCCATCTACTGCACGGGGTAGGATGATACGGTCTACTACATACAGACTGCTACACCGGTTGATTTCCATGACTCTCACGCATCACAAGAACAGTGAGAGAGTGCCTTCGACAGACTTGTATTTTCTATGGGCACTTGTTACTCCAGGGAGGCACCTGAACCTTCCGGTTGCTTTAGCTGCATATTTGGGACGGAGGGCTAGGGGACTTCGGGAGGATAGCCCGATTTGCGGAGGGCATTTTATCACGCGTTTAGCTCGATCATATCAGTTGCTGACGCGTGAGATCACGAGATCGATGGTGTTCCACGATATGAGGCCGATGAGCCTTCAGTTGTTAGAGTCGATGTGTGTATTGGAGCGGGGCGGAGATGGTGTCTTGCGAGTACGAGCAGATGATGTGGCGGACGAGGAGGGTGTCGCCGAGCCACAGCCGAGACGGGTCCAGCGGCGTAGACCTGCTCCTCGGGGAGCGCAGCAGGGACCTGAGCCGGAGATTGATATACGCTACTTAGCTCAGGGCATTGACCGTCTTGACATGAGGGTCCAGAACCTTAGTGAGTATGTTGCACATGTGGGCAGGCAACAGCAGTGGTATGGGGATGCGTTGACCGCATTCTTTGCCCGCCAGGGGTTTCAGTACTCGGTTCCCTACCCACCACCATTCCAGCCACGACATGATGGGGCCGGTACTTCTGGGACACAGCAGCATGATGATGGAGATGATGAGTGATTTAGTTATCCTTTTTATTTTTATTTTTGTGTTTTTTGTTATTTTTAGTTCAGTTTAGTATTTTTATTTGGTATGTAATTAAACTTTAATTTAGTTTGTTTTACTTTTGTTTTCCATGTTGATGCTCTTTGGTTGTTTAGATTTCTGCAGAATTTTCGCCCTTAGAAAGCTGGCAGTAAGTTCAGCAGCTAGGTCCGACTGTTGCTAGAGAGAGCCTTGTGAGAGTTCGAAGATTATAATCAACACCCACAATTTTTCATAAGTGTGGGGTGCATTTTGATTTCGTGAGCGATTGTTTAGAAGATTGGCATTTTTACGACATTTTGACTCTTATGATATGGATGAGCTGTTCCCACAGCATAGAGTTTCATTTTGACGCGAGGAAGAAGTATCATCCTGGCTGCCACGACATGGTTGACACTTTCCTATGTTGTGGGGGATTTTTCATCGCGAGAAGAGGATGCCATTCTTGACGAGACGATGTGGTCGACACTTTCTCACGTCATGAAGCAGCAGTTCCAGTTCCAGCCTTTCAGCAATATTTGAAGCAACTTGTAGCAGCCCCATTCGATCTCGCCACAACTACCCAGGGGAGTCTGTTCCTTTTTCTCCCTTTTTATGTTCTTAATTCATTATAGCATACAATGAGGGCATTGTATGAAATAAGTGTGGGGTAGGGGGTCGATAAAAGTAAATTAAAATTAATAGTAAATTATGAAATAATAGTTGGAAATTGCTAGATTTAGGAAATTTAAAAATTTTAAAACTTGAAATAATAGTTTAATTTAGAAAAATCAAGTGATAATTTAAATTTTTGCTAATTTTGTATGAAATGATCCGATGAAAACTCAAATGTTTAGTTGAGCCAATATACGTTATAGTGCATTTGTGGCCTCCCTTATTTTAGTGAAATCATGGAACAAAAACATAACCCCGCTTGGTTTGAGGGATGCAATATGTTTAGCAGCCTAAACCTGAAATGTATCCAGGAAAATTATTATCATTAACCAATAAAGGTTGAGGTTGAGCGCCTCTGCTTAAGCATGTAGGTTTTGAGTGAAAAAAAAAAGAAGTGAGGTACATGTAAAAAAAAAAGAGAATTACAAGAAAAGTTTGAAGAATTTTTGGAGCATCAAAGTTAAAGTATGAAGTTAAAAGATCAAAGTTCTGAAAAAAAAAAGTTGAAGATACCAGAAATCAAACAACAAAGGTGGTGAATTCAAAGAAATCAAAGATCAAATTATCAAGGAAGTGAAGAATTCCAATAGAACTCCATAGTGGTATCGAAAAGTTGTAATTCTAGATTATGTATGCTTAGGTTGCTCAATTAAAAATACCTTGAGGTTAGGAGGTTTTCTGCGGATGGATTCGGAGGGTTGCATAAAATGAGCATTGTTCGGAAAAAGTGGGCAAGTGTTTATGAAGATTGTGAGTATTTGAAGTAGGGGGGGGGGGGTACTTTATGAAAAAATTTAGACACAAATGCATGCGTTGCGGTCTTGATATAATGGCTGAGTTTTAAATGGATTATTTACTGCGATATTGGTAAAATAAAAGTAAATTTGCTTGAGGGCAAGCAAAGGCTAAGTGTCGGGTATTTTGATATGTGTATATATATATATATATATATATATATATATATATATATATATTTATGCATTATACCTTAATATTTTGGCCTTTATTATTCTCTTTTAGAACTAGAAAGTACTCATAATGCTTTGAATTATGATTTGCAGCTATTCGTTGACGATAAAGCACAAAAGAAAAGACTGAAGCGGAAACCGGGCTTAGAAGCTTAAAGAGATTAAAAATGCTGGAGGAACAATTACGCCCCGCGTAAATTGTTAGTACGCTAAGCGTAACGACAAAAATCATATTACGCCCAGTGTAACTTAAAGTTACGCCCCGCGTAATGACTGGCACCGGATAAACTCAATCGCATAGAAATCCTTAGTACGCCCAGCGTAATCTGACTTACGCCCAGCGTACGTAAGTCGGCTACAAAGGTTATAAAAGTCAATTTTCAGCTAACCAGAAGGGGGGATTCGACTTCCAACTTAATCTAGTCAATATTAAACTTCTGTTAAGCCGTTTCGAGGGTCTAGAAGGCGGCCGGAAGGCCGTTAAGCTAACGGGAGCGGAGATCGGAAGGGTTGGAGAGCGGATACGTGTCGGTAATCATATGGGTTGCTAACGTGACCATGTTTAGCATTCCATTGTGTTACTATTCTGTATTTAGTTTCTGATTTGGGTGTAAAAACCTTTTATTTTGTGTTTATGATTGAATGAAGCTTTGATTATTAGACTAACTGCTATAACGAATTGTTTGTTTATGTTTAATTTATCTTTCCAAGCTTGTTAAAAGATCCTTACATATTAATGATGATTATTTGTTGTTAATTGTTAAGTGGATTGAGTTGTGTGAACACCTGCTTGATTGCTTGTCTTTTATGATTTTGATGACCATTGAGATTATAAGTCTAGGAATAACGAATGTGAAACTAGGATTAACTTGAGAATAAGTAAGTTAATGTGTGAGCCTTGTTTGATGACCATCAACAAGAGGTTAAATTGAATTAGTAATTCGATTAACTATATTTATAAGTCTTGTTTGATACGAACTGAACACTAGGAAGCATGTTAGTTTAACCAACTGATCACTGTTTGAATTGACTTGTTTGCTAAAGGATTAGTTATAGTGAACGCGAATTTAATCATTTTAGGAATCGGTGAACATGAATAAATGAATTTGTGTATGCAATTGTCTTTGTTTTTAAGGTGTAATTTATCTAAACCAAAGTACCTGAAGAGAGTTGCTTTCCTGTTAGTTTATCGAGAGTTGTTAATTGTTAGTTTGAGATTTATTAAACTATTTCTTTATTATTTTTGGGTGACCTGTAACCTATAATTAAATATATTAAATTAATTCACCATCGTTCCCTGTGATCGACACCTGACTTACCTAAGCTATAGTGTAATCTGACTAGGTACACTGCCTATAAGTGCATAGTTAGTCTAAGTTTGTTAGGTTATAAATATTAAAATTAGTGGGTACTTTTGTGCACACCAGTTGACATGTTAGCCGATTCTTTCATTCAACCGTTTAATATCATCTCATATTATTGGGTAAGAATGTTTATGATATTAACAAATGAATATACGATTTCCAGAAAACAAATCAATCATCCACTCTAAAAGATATCGTATCCACAATTTTAAAAATACAATAGACCTATAAGAAGAGTGATAGAGGGTTTACATACAAAGCAAAGACGCAGCCACCGACTTAAGAACCGAATAATGAGAAGCTGTTCATGTGACATCCCTATTTTCACAGCCATAAAATATCGATTTTGTTTACGCTTTATAAAAATCAGAGTATCTCTTTCAATAAAAACGTTGCGAAAATTGTTCCCAGAAAAAACACATGATAATTTCATTATCAGAGCATTTCCGAAGAAATGTATTTTTATTCCTTTTAAAACATTTGGGATGTCATCGTCAATACAGAAACATAAGCATACACATAACTTACATTCATTTACATTAGTGATCTATATCTCCTTAATCTCTCAGTGTAATGTAACTTCTCATCGTCACATGTGATACAAGTAAACTGAGTGAGTCAGGTTGGGACACCTGGTGAGTACATAGGGTTTACAACCCACAATAATATAATTATTATGTTTAATCATCAAACAATTAACCCAATTACCTATCCCCATTTTTTTCTTTATTCCTAAGTACCTTCCCTAAGGATTTATCCTAAGGTTCGTATCTTACATCATATTTACCTCTCATCTCCTTACATCGCATTTCCTTATATGTTTGTTCCTAAGGACTCTCCCTAAGGATCATCGCCTATATCACACAGACAGTATTGATTCAGGGATTACTCCATCAATATGTGCCCAACAAGGGTTAGGGTATCATCGCATGAATATGTAGTTACAACATCTCCTGAACTCGTAATTCATAGTAAGGGGTTAGAGTATCATCGCATGAATACGTAGTTACAACATCGCCTGAATTCATAATTCATCACCTACAGGTTATGAGCCTGCTGGTGTTTCCATGGGGTTGTCTATAATAGTCCGTGGTCGCCATCTATACTCTGGTAGATGGCTACATCTCCAAATTGTCGGACAAGGTTATTGTATCTTTCATCCTACATCACCGATTCATCATCACCTATCTATCCTCACCTAATTATCATCACCTATCTCTCATCATTTTATTTCATCACACATCAATTATTTATCTACCCATGTTTTATCCCAACATATTTGTGGATATAAAATAAATATATAGTTTAAATCATTTAAAACATGTATAAAATCATTCATCCAGCATAGACAGCAAGTATCCAGATAATACGCACACATAGCACGTAATTTATATAAAATACTTCATATATATGTGTAAGATGAAAGTAACTATGCACTCACTTGATAAGGTGGTGACTCGGCACTCGGACAACACTTCGTTATCTCAAAACAATTTCCCTCGACAAAGCCTAGTATCAATAGGGTTTAGTCTAACGTTAACCGCGACTAATTAATAATCTAGCTATTATTATTATTATATAAGTGTTAAAAAACACTCTATATAACTCATAATAATAGCCCAAATAATTATTTTAAGGTCCTAATAACATTACTATATTAAAACATAAGTTATACTAAAGATAGGTTAGGCGTAGCTCACTTACAGCGGGTTTTTCTCAAAACCGGGCACCGCTAGAGCAGCGTTCCCAAGCCGAAAGGCTCTTTTTCTCGGAGCCGTCGGGCACTCCGGGGCTTCCGCCTCAAGCTAGGGAGGTTCCCTAGGCTTTTCGGGGGTTTCGGGGGCTAGGGAGAGAGGAAGAAGTAGGAAGGTGTGAGAATGAATGGAGGCCTCACCACTTATTTATAGGGGCTAGAGGAAGGTTCACGTCGTGAATCTCTTGATGTTCACGTCGTGAGTGAGCATGGGCTCCAAGTCACAGCCTGGTGCTGACACATGGCATCTCACATATGGTGGAAATCAGCCGATTTTCAAAAATTCATAACTTTCGCATACAAGATCCGTTTTCGACGTTATTTATATCTAAGCGCAGGTAAAAACAAGATCTACAACTTTAATTTAGACTATGTTGGCTAATTCTTGATCGATCTTAAATTTAACAGTAGCAGGAGTTTAGACTGTTAAATGACCGCGAAAAATTCATAACTCCTTCGTACGGACTCTGTTTTCGTCTGCCTTTTTACCGATGAGTTCCTATTAATTATATCTTCAACTATCATTTAGGTCGCGTAAGCCAAAAACAACTCGAACTAAAATTCGAGTTTCGGGTCGTGCACTGCTAAGCTGAATCTTAGAAAAATCATAACTTCCTCATACGAAGTCAGATTTGGGCGTTCTTTTTATGGATGTTCTCGGTTTAACGTATACTAAAACTTTGGTTTATATTAATAAGTCCAAAAAGTCTTCTACCATAAATTCATTATTTTACGTCTCCCGGTGCGGTGCCGGTTTTGCCGAAAAACTTCTACGGGCCATAACTTCTTCGTTATAACTCGGATTTCGGCGCTCTTTATATGTACAGAACCCTTGAGACATATTCTAAAAATTGGTTAAGATTATTTATTCTAAATAATCTTTTGTCGAAAAGTCGTTTTCGACCCCTATTATCTCTAAATTGACTAGCTTGGGTCTACGGGCGTTACAGTTCAAGCTCAAGATTATGAGAGAACTTCAAAACGAAGTTCACAAATACAACATTTGTGCCACTTCTGATTGATGAAGATGATGATTTTGTCGATCCACCACTGTATGGTAATGTTTTGTTATGTTTTACGATATATTCTTCAAGAATTGAAGTGTTATTTTGCAAAATAGTGTTCATGCTATAAGAATGAAAACGTAATGTAGGAGATTTTTTTATGAAGTGTAGTTCAAAACAAGTTTGGGTTTGCATAGTTTAGGTTAGTTAAAAACAAGTTTGTGATTTATTCTTCAAGAATTCTAATGCAAATTTTCTAATAAGGTTCATTTTGTAAGAATGAAGCGTTATTCTTGTAGAATTTGGTATGAATTTAAGTTTAAAAGAATTTAGGGTTTGAACAGGTAACTTATTGAAAAAGTTTTAGTTTTTTTTGGGTTTGTTGGTGTTGTAGCTTATTAGTAATTGTTCTGTTAATATTTTCTTGTTCTTGTACAAGTAATGGTGTAAGAATTAATGGTTGATTGCAATTCCTTTGACGTTCAGATGAACCAGTGCTACTACAATTTGTGTCAGTACATAGTTGACAGCTTGATCAGGAAACAATTGTGGAATTGGGACGACCGGTTATGCTATTACTGGGGGCCAATTACCGTATTATTGGCGTGAATGTCATAAATATATTTTAAATACAAATGATTATTAGTCTATGATGTCTACATTATTATATTTCTAGCAAATTAGTAATATGTATGAAGTTTGTTTATGTGTTTAATGTTCGCATAAGTAAAAACATTAAATTGAAAAAAAGGACTCCTTTCATAACTCATGTTACTGGAGATAAGTTGGAAAATATCGAGGAGTTTGAGGTGAATGCAGATTCTCTTGGGATGTGGTAGTTCATCGGAAGGGAAGATGATAAACAGGAAGATGTTAATAGTGATATAGATATGGAGTTGGAACCAGTTGAGAGAGAATTTATAGATGAGGAGGTAAACATTTTTATTTTCTATCTGACATATAACGTTCTTAAGTTTGCTTTTGGAATTGATGTAAACAAACTTTATTTAAGAATGGGCATATGGCAATGAATTTTTTACTTTTGAATTACACATTCTATCAAATTGACTTGTTTATGTTATATGATTCCTTTAGAATGATGACATGGTATGAGGTATATGAGCATGTAATGAGCTATAAACTTATGTAAATCTAAATGGATTAATATAACATTTTTCTGGTATAAATTATTTGGAATGAATGAATGTGTAATATTATTTGCTTATGACAGCTTAATTATTTGCTACATGTAGGCGTATTATGTGATATTTGACATCAGGTACAATAAAATAGTGACTGAAAAAGGCAACATGGAAAAAGCATTAATTGGAGGTCTGAAAAAGTTTCCTGATCATGAATTAGTGAACTATTGAGAGAAAGGATGACATTGATAAGAATGTTAGTAAGGATGCGGCGAGTAATGAAGATGCAATTGAAAATGAAAGTGATGGAATTGATGAGGACACAGACACAGATGAAAACATGTTAAAGAAAAATGCACAACATGATAATTTTGGACAAGATTCAGGGTCAAATAAAAGCCCTGTTACACCATGTGGGACAAAAGAGAATGTAGAAGACATTGGGCAACATAAGAAGGGAAAGACATTGCATATTCCTACATGACGCCTATGGGTGAAAATAATAAAGAGTTGGGCAATATAAAAGAATTGAGTAGTTCACTGTAACGCCCCGATTGTTAGGTATTGTTCAATATGAGTTATTGGGTTCGGACCTACTCGACGAGTTGGTTGACCTACTCGGCGAGTAGCAACGAGAAGGATCGCGGGTTAAGTGGCTTACTCGACGAGTCTAAATTAGGACTCGATGAGTAGGTGCTGGCAGATGAAACCCTAAATCCCGGGGTTGTGCACCCTATTTAAGGGAACATAAACCTCCTTCAGACTCTTTGTAGTCTCTTAGCAAACCCTAATACGTGTGTGTGCCCATTGTGTGTTTGAAGTCTTGGAAGAGGATTTTGGTGAACAGAACTTGGGAAGCAAGTGGTTTGAAGCAAGGAGCTAGGGGGAAATCCGGATCTACTTCAGTTGTCGTCTCTTGTGAAGGTATCAAGCTGTTATCCCCCTCTCTATTTTGCTCTAGGCCCCCTTGGTTGGAAATTAGGGTTCTTGGTTGGATTATAAGTCACATTCTGGAGAATGAGCCAAGATCTGAAGTTGTAACTTCAGATCTGAACTCTCGGTGGATTGTAGGACCATAAAGTTCTTAGCCTTGGCAAGTTTGAGCCCCTCCCTAAGTGTGAAACCCCATTTCAAGCATAGTTTAGGCTTTTTGAGTCAATGGGGCCTTGGAATGTGCTTCAAGGGACTCGGCGAGTAGTTGGGTGTACTCGGCGAGTTGAGGTCAACATGGACTGTTGACCTTGACTGAGGACTTTGAACTTGATCAGGGGTTGACTATTAGGTTATGGAGTACCTTATAAGGTTAAGGACTTATGAGTATATTGAACTATGATTATAGGTGGTGGAGCCTGTGTCGAGTGATCCGAGAGTTGGATTTTACCTTCTGAGTCGACAGCTGCGAGGTGAGTTATCCTCACTATACCGATAGGGTCTACGACACCAAGGCCGGCCCTTTAGTTGTTATAGTTATGGTATGCTACACGTGATTATGATCTGCTTGATTGGAATCAGGATAAACAATATGTTATGCTTTTATGATTCGTAGGGATTGGTATGTTAGTGACCTGCTAGGTCAGTGTTCTAGAGAATTCCATGATTGATGATCAATAAGATAGATATGCTTGATGTTTGTATATGACCGTATATGATAGTTATGCGCACATGGTTATTTTCTTGTTGGTTGGGTTGAGGCGGTCCTGCTTCGTGCTGAAGGCTAACATACCCTATGAGCGGTCTGGGGAGACTGTAGGCCCACCTGGCGGACCAGTCATGCCGAAGGCTCGGGATGGATCTAGATGGACTGTAGGCCCAGTAGGGCGGACCAGTCAGGCCGATGACCCAGTATGCATGTTGATTGATTGATTGTTATTGATATGGTTTCTGTTAGTATGGTATTAGTATTTTGGGGGTAGCTCACTAAGCCCGCGGGCTTACAGTTTTCAGTTTATTGTTTCAGGTACTTCAGGAGTACATGGAAAGGCGAAGGCGTGACCGTACCGTTCCTCATCCTTATGTTATGATTTTTTGGGACACTCTGATGTAAAATGATTTGAAAACATTTTGTAAACAATGCTATTTGGTTTTTATTTATGATTGAAAAAGTTTAAATTTGACGTAAAATTTATGGATGTTACAAGTTGGTATCAGAGCCTTGGTTTGAGTGAATTGGAGGAACACTTGTGTGAATCCAGTCTCAAATCAAGGAGATTTTCGGAAAGTAAAAAAATTCTAAAATGGTTTTCAAATTTAGGATGGAGGATGCAGAGAGTACGATCAGCCGGAGCCTGTAAGTAAGCCCGAAAATACCATACAGTTATTTGATAGTCTGATATGTTAGAACAGCATGCTAGTGTTAGGCTAGGGATCTTCAGGAATCGAATGATAGAATTGCCTGATTATATGATGCCTATTAGCCTAGGGTTTTGTATATGGAATTGACATCATAATTGTAGATGTTTAGTGATGCACCACGGTTGTGTGTTGTCAAGATCATATAGCCTGAGAATGTCTGATTCAACCTTACTGTAGGATCGGATATTCGAAAGTCTATTGGGTCCAGCGTTATGTGCAGCCAGTGTACACTAGCACTGCAGGGGTTGATGGAAGTTTCATAGATGTGTGAGTGGTGCGGAACGGCAAGATCAGTTGCGAGATAGGCGATGTCCCCTATTAGTGAAGGTTGAGTGCATAGTATGTTGAGTATAGTATTAGGGCGTTGTGGTGATACTTGAGACAAATATGGGTAGGTGTGGAAGGTAGTATGGGCCCGTACTACTGAAAACACAGGACCCATACGCTAGCAAGGAAGTCACAACCCCTAGGGATTGAGGGTATTAGTCTCCCGACATTATATTGTTTATCTGATATATTAAGTGTGTTTGCAGTATGGTGGTGAAGATACGTGTTGCTTCGGGATCCAGATCAGGATCAGGGTCAGGAGACGGAGGGTTGGAGGTGCCGGTAGCACCTGAGCCCGTGGTTCAGATAGGGACATAGGAGTTGGATGTCAGGATCTGGGAGATCATGCATGATGAGATTGTTGTTGCGTTCCGAGCGCAACTGCCAGAGATGTTTGGGTCGATTAAGACCGTGATGATTGAGTATTTTGATGAGCGATATGCAGCCCTAGCAGAGACAGCTGCCGCTGCAGCCACTTCGGCTGTAACTGCAGTAGAGGTTGGAGGAGGAGCCGACATGGCTTTCCAGTACCGAGACTTCGATAATAAGAAGCCCCCGACGTTCGATGGTACACATGATGCGATTAGGGCTATGAGGTGGTTATCTGACGTGGAGGGTTGTTTCTTCACGTGCTCTTGTCCTGCTGACTAAAAGGTCAGGTGTGCCCTGAACCTGCTGAGGCTTGGGGCAAAGGACTGGTGGAGGCTGATGACTAGGTCGTATATTGATGATCAGCGGGCTGCTGTTACTTGGGAGCAGTTCAGAGATATGTTTTGCACCCGCTACGTTCCACGCGTCGAGCGGTAGCGGCGTGCGCAGGAGTTTCTAATCTTGAGACAGGATGGGGAGTCTGTGATGGAGATTACTTGTATGTTCACGGAGAGGGCTATGTTTTTCCTGGAGTTTGCTTCAGAGTAGTCTCAAATGACTCGTTATCTGAGTATGCTCAAGACTAATATTCGACAGTTCGTGTCTACACAGCGATGTGATACCCTCCTAGACCTTCAGGAAGCCGCGAGGCGGTGTGAGTTGGAGATAGAGCTGCCGTTGAAGGAGCAGTGTTAGGCACCGACACAGTCTCAGCCGGCACCTAAGCGGTCTAAGACCACTGATACACAGTCTGGGGGTCAGCAGAGCCGCACTTGTGGAAAGTATGGCAGGGTTCATTCGGGAGTTTGTAGAGCAGGAGGTGGGTGCCACAAATGTGGCAAAGAGGGGCACTATGCCAGGGACTGGCGTCAGTCCGCCACTCCCGCGGATATGAGGATTTGTTACCATTGTCATCAGGTTGGTCATGTGAAGACCAACTGTCTGCAGCTCGCCGCCAAGCCGGTGCAGGGTTCCGCGCCAGTTGCTGCAAGGATTGGAGATGGGAGGCCAGTCAAGGTGGAGCCTCTGAAGGCTCAGGTTTGCGCCTTCCAGCTCACGGCCGAGGAGGCCAAGTCAGCACCGGATGTGGTTGCTGGTACGTTTCTATTCTCTGTCTCAGTTATTGTAATTGTGTTATGCTTATTGATTGTACCCGTGATTATGTACATTTTTAGTGAATTCTTTGCCCGCTTTGGTATTTTACTCGGGGGCGAGTCGGTCGTTTGTATCTCAGACCTTCTCTAGAGGGTTCAGTGTTCTGATAATGATATTGAGTGTCCGTTGCGAGTTTCGATCGCCAACGAGCATGGGGTTTCTGCTTCTTCGGTCTACCGGGGATGCGAGTTGGAGATTTTCGGGGTGTCCTTCCCAATAGATTTGATTCATATCCCCATGGGGGATGAATGCGTGATTGTAGGGATGAATTGGCTTAGCCGTTTTGGCGCCATGATCGACTGTGAGGGACAGCGGGTGGTGGTTCGAACCCTAAGTGGGGGAGAACCGGTAGTATATGTGAGGGAACCAGGTTGGGATCAGGGTTTTGTTCGGCAGCCAGGGCTCGACTGTATATTCAGCACGGGTGTGTCGGTTATTTGGCGTATGTGGTAGATACACGGGTTAGAGAGAAGCTCTCAGTTTCCGAGGTCCCGATGGTGAGGGAATTTACTGATGTGTTTCCGGAGGAGTTACCCGGAGTGCCTCTGGAGAGGCAGGTTGAGTTCAGGATTTATCTAGTGTCAGGTGCGGCCCCTATCACTAAGGCGTCATACCGTTTGGCACCGCCTGAGATGCAAGAGCTATCATTTCAGTTGCAGGAGCTGCTGGGTAAACAGTTTATTAGTCCGAGTAGTTCCCTCTGGGGAGCACCGATCCTTTTCGTCAGGAAGAAGGACGGTTCGTATAGGATGTTCATTGACTATAGAGAGCTGAACAAGTTAACAGTGGAGAACCGTTATCCACTCTCGAGGATAGACGATCTGTTCGATCAGCTGCAGGGTGCATATTGGTTTTCCAAAAGATTGATTTGAGATCAGGATATCACCAGGTCAGGGTGAGGGAGGAAGACGTGGAGAAGACCGCGTTTCGGACTCGTTATGGTCATTACGAGTTCGTGGTGATGCCTTTTGGGCTCACCAATGCGCCGGCAGTGTTCATGGATTTGATGAACCGGTTCTGCAGACCGATGCTCGATCGCTCGGTCATTGTGTTCATAGATGATATCTTGGTGTATTCCATTACCCGAGAGCAGCATGAGGAGCACCTCAGGGAGCTGCTGGAGGTTCTGAGACGAGAACGGTTGTATGCCACGTTCTCGAAATGCGAGTTTTGGTTACGAGAGGTCCAGTTCCTCAAACATCTCGTTAACCAAGAGGGGATTTTGGTCAATCCGGCCAAGGTGGAGGCGGTTATGCAGTGGGAGACTCCAAAAACTCCCTCAGACATCAGGAGTTTCTTGGGTTTAGCAGGGTATTATCGGAGATTCATTCGTGATTTCTCAAAGATTTTCGTACCCATCACTCGTCTAACGAGGAAGGGGGTGGATTTACGGTGGGGCCCTGAGCAACAGAGAGCATTTGAGACCCTACGGTGATGTTTATGCGAGGTTCCAGTGTTGACACTCCCTGAGGGAGTTGAGGATTTTGTGGTATTTTGTGATGCATCCATCACAGGGTTGGGGACAGTCCTCATGCAGAGAGGACGAGTGATAGCTTATGCATCGAGGCAGTTCAAGCCGCATGAGGTGAGATACCCCACACATGATCTTGAGTTGGGAGCGGTGGTCTTCGCTCTCAAGATTTGGAGGCACTATCTGTACGGGGTCCGTTGTACTATATACGTGGATCACAAGAGTTTGAGACACATCATGGATCAGCCGAACCTGAACATGAGGCAACGCAGGTGGCTGGATGTGGTCAAGGACTATGATTGTGAGATCCTTTACCATCCGGGTAAAGCGAACGTGGTTGCGGATGCTCTGAGCCGCAAGTCAGCTGGGTCCTCGACCCCAGCCAGGTGTATGAGGATAACAGTGGATTCCCCGTTGGTGGGTTTGGTCAGGGATGCTCAGATTGAGGGCATGAGATCGGAGAACTGGAAGTTGGAGAGGATTAAGGGAGAAAGCGCCCGGTTTGTTTAGGATGACCGCGGGTTGTTGACCAGTTACAGTCGGGTTTGGGTTCTGATGACCGGAGGGGTCCGACAGGCAGTGATGGAAGAGGCTCATAAGTTTCGTTTTTCTATTCGCCCGGGAGCCACCAAGATGTACCGTGATCTGAGTTTGAGTTATTGGTGGCCTGGTATGAAGCGAGATATCGCTTGGTTTGTCGAGAGGTTCTTGACCTGTAGGATGGTCAAGGCCGAGCACCAGAGGCCGCATGGTAAGTTGCAGCCTTTAGAGATTCCCATGTGGAATTGGGAATAGATCGCAATGGATTTCATCACGAAGTTGCCGAAGACGACAAAGGGGTTCGATGCTATATGGGTCATCGTGGATCGATTGACCAAGAGTGCTCATTTTCTAGCCATACAGGAGAGTTCATCGGCAGAGAGGTTGGCCGACCTGTACGTCAGAGAGATTGCCTCTCGCCATGGGGTTCCAGTTTCTATCGTTTCCGACCGAGATGTCAGGTTTACTTCTCGCTTTTGGCAGAAGTTCCACGAGGAACTTGGTACAAGGTTGCATTTCGGTACGACGTTCCATCCGCAGACTGATAGGCAGAGTGAGCGGACCATCCAGACCCTCAAGGATATGTTGAGGGCATGTGTCATCGATTTCGGTGGGAGTTGGGATTCCCACCTGCCGCTTGTGGAGTTCGCCTACAACAACATCTATCATTCCAGTATTGGCGCCCCGCCCTTCGAGCTATTGTATGGGCGGAAGTGTAGGACCCCAGTCTGTTGGGGCGAGGTTGGGAACAGGGTGATGGGTCGGACAGAGGTAGTTCTGCAAACTACCGAGATGATACAGCAGATTAGACAGCGACTGCAGACCGCTCAAAGCCGGCAGAAAAGTTATACGGACCGGCGCCGATCTGAGCTGGAACTTCAGGTGGGTGACATGGTTCTCCTGAAGGTCTCACCCTGGAAGGGAGTGATCCGTTTCAGGAAGAGGGGAAAATTGGGTCCCCGTTACATTGGACCATTCCGAATTATTGCCAGGGTTGGCAGGGTAGCTTATACGCTAGAGCTTCCGGAGGAGCTCAGTCGAATCCACAACACGTTTCATGTTTCGCAATTGCGAAAATGTGTTATGGACCAGGAGGAAATGGTATCGTTGGATGACATTCAGGTCGATGAGCGCTTGAATTGTGTGGAAAGGCCTGTGGCGATTTTGGAAAGAAGATTCTGCGGAACAAGGAAATACCTTTGGTAAAGGTACAATGGGAACATCGGAAGGGATCCGAGTGGACATGGGAGCCGGAGGCGGAGATGCGCGAGCATTACACGACATTTTTTATTCTAACGAACTTCGAGGACGAAGTCTAATTCAAGTGGGGGAGAGTTGTAACGCCCCGATTCTCAGGAATTGTTTAATATGAGTTATTGGGTTAGGCCCTAGTCGACGAGTGGGTTGACCTACTCGTCGAGTAGCAACAAGAAGGATCGCGGGTTAAGTGACCTACTCGACGAGTCCATATTAGGACTCGACGAGTAGGAGCTGGCAAATGAAACCCTAAATACAGGGGTTGTGCACCCTATTTAAGGGAACACAAACCTCCTTCAGCCTCTTTGCAGTCTCTTAGCAAACCCTAATACGTATGTGTGTGTGTGTCCATTGTGTGTTTGAAGCCTTGGAAGAGGATTTTGGTGAAAAGTGTTGGATTAATGTCTAAGTTCATAACTATAATTGGTAAGACTTGACCCGACCCGGCATGGTCCATTTGGGTTGCATACCATCATGCACTTGGATAGACTAGAATGAGAGAAATAAGACACTTATGGTTATTAATATATTATAAGTTCTAGTATATTAATAATAAGAATAATAAGATTATTTAATTAGTATTGATCAAGAATTAATCTATGATTAATTAAGTGATCAAAAGAAGACTAATTAAATATATGGGTTGATTGTGTAAATCATCCATACTTATATAGTGGGCTAATGCTCCATGGATAATCAAGTTGGGCTAAAACCCATAGGATGGTCCATGGATGCTCCATGGTGTATTTGTACCCATGGATCATGGAAATGAAAGGCCATGTCAATTAGGGTTTACATGGTGTAACCCTAACTATATAAGCATCTTATTCTTGACCAAAATCGGCCACTAGAGTGTGAAGTGAAAGGGCTAGCCGATTTCATGAGTTGTAGAATTCTCTCAAGTTATTCTAAGTGTTTTGGTGATTGTGATTCCATTTGAGGCTTCCACACTATTGGGGCTAGGCACTCAAGCTTCATGAAGACTTTCTACATCAAAGAGGTATGTATTCTATCTTGTTACATTCATTGTTTTTGTATGCTAGATTAGGATAATACCTTGGAAGTTCTTATTTGCATGTATAATAGAGAAAACATAGATCCAAGGTATTTAGGGTTGCATGTACACTTAGGAGTGTTAGAATGCTCAAAACCCAACAGTGGTATCAGAGCCTAAGCTTGTTTTCTTGTTATACCTACAATAGAAGCTGAAAAAACGAATTTGGTGCTGTCTGATCATCAGACTCGGCGAGTCCATGCCTAAAATGTGATCAATTCGATCCAACTCGCCGAGTTGGTTCATGCACTCGACGAGTTGGACCCCCAGACAGCATATTTTCGAGTTTTTTTTGGCTAGAAATGGACTAGGAACATTACCCTAAGTTGTTTTTGAACTTATAAACTTGTTTTTGATGTGGTAATGTTCATGCTAATCCATTTTCAAAGATAATTGTTAATAGATTCATGTTTTCTATTAGTTTAAGGTTTAGACTAATTACATGAAAAAGTTTGATTTGAATTATCTTGTTCTTATGAGTTGCTTAGATTAATAGAAAAGTTAATTGAAATAGTTGTTTTCAATCCATTTTAATCTAAGAGTTGAGTATAAAATGTGTTTGTGTAACTTGTCCTCAAGTTACATGAAGAGTCACATTAAAGACTCATAAAACTCATAAAAGTTGGCAATGGTTACAAAATGAAGAGTCTTGTGTCATTGAATTTTTTTTTATGACTCCATAACTTGTCCTCAAGTTATGGAAGTTCAAGAGTCACTTCATTAAAGAATAAATATGTAACCATAATTAAATCCATAAGTTATAAAATAAAGAAAAGTTAGTTCTTTTATTAGTTTAAAGTCTTCCATAACTTGTCCTCAAGTTATGGAACTTGAAGAGTTTTTAGATTAAAACTACTTTAAACACATAAGTTATGGAATTAATTAGTTTTGAATAGTTTCAAAACTTGCCCTCAAGTTTTGGAATTTGAAAAGTTTTCACTTATGAGTACTTTAATTCCAAGTTAGCCCTTAGAATTTTAAAAGTTAAAATTCAACCCTTATACTTTATAATATTATAAGTTAATAATATATATATGTATAAGAGTAAAGTCAGTCTTACCGCTAGTACGCCTCATTCACAAAGCCGATCTATAAGGTGGGTATAAGGTTGTTGCCTATAAAATGGCAACTTAATGGGTGTCCACTCTCACCCACCGCTTGCTTGACTGGTGGAGGGTCGTTAGCCGAACGGGTTTGACAGGACTTTAATTCTCCCTTCATTAAAAGTATTAATGATAATACTAAGTAACTAAACTCTTAATAATACCCAATCTTAGTTACTTAGGAAAAATGTGAATAAGGTGCTAATCCATGAAATTACACTTTGCACTTTGTTTAAGTCGGTTAGTGGAGCGTGTGTGGTTAACCGGCACACTAACGCGTATTTAACAAGGTAGGCAAAGGGTAACTTAATATTTATCATAGTATCGATGGAGCGTGCGTGGTTTACCGGCACATCGATTGAGGGGTAATTTATTAAGGGTACCAAGTGATTTGCATGGTTACTTCACACCTTGTTTTGTGATCCTCGGCATCCCAGTCACAAAACCTGAAGGGCACACTCGAGATTGAAACATGCCATTGAAGAGTTCAATGAATCTCAAAGATCTAGGAGTTTCAAATCCAATTAAAACCTAATAATACATTTCGTTTATCTTGGTGGAAATTGGTGAATCGTCATTCACCTACCTTCAAATATTTTATAGCTTGGATTACGGCATACCTCTTCTAAGTTATAAAATAGTTTGTTGGGTCCTAGCCTTAATATTTCATATTGGGTGTCATATTAAGGACTTTAAATCAACTATCTTGAATGTCTCCCAAAAGATGTCTGGTTTAGACATTTATGATCTTCCCAAATCTCTTGAAACAAGCTTTCCTAAATGAAGATGATGTCCCTAGGAAATCATACTTCTTTCACCTCCTCCAATTATTCTCCCTAACCCACAAGTTCTTGAAAAGTTTAAGGTCACTCAGGCCCTATTGGCAAGGCAAGGTCTAGGTGTGGTCACATCTTGGAGATGTAGTCACATATTGACAAGCCGGGAGAGTTGGGTGTCAAAGTCTTGAGAAAGTTGGTGGTTCAATCACTTTCTAAGTCACATAGTGAGTTCCTTTGGGACACCTATGAAACAGACTATGACAAGACCCTTAATGATCTTATCTATTTGTTAAGATCAACTTCCTTAAAACTTGATGGACATTGACAATAGTGACACAGGAAATCCAGAAAAGCATTCTCTTCCCAATGGAAAGGGATAGGCCATAGTCAACTCGGTTGACCAAATGGTAAAGAGAAAAGCTAAGTCTGTGATAGTCCCGTGTACCATTATCAAAGGGTCCATATGTTTATATTGCCAAAGGGAGGGGCATTGGTTGCGAAGCTGCCAAATTTACCAAAGGAGGTTAAAGTCAATAAGTCTGACTCTACTTCAGGTAAAGTCCACTGTCTAACTCTGCTAAGTTTCTATTATGAGATTCTTATTACATGATGTGACTGGGTCACATGTTGATGTTTTAAGAATCAAAGAAAAGTGAAGAAACTTAAAGAAAGAATATGCTGAATCTGATCGCGTAGATGGATTTCTATCGCGTAGTTTGAAGATCGGATTCCTGAGCTACTTCTTAGGAGTTATGAGATATTGCCTAGGAATAGATAACAACAAGTTTTCATATGGATTGTAAGGATAAGTTTTTCCGCAAAGTTTTAAAATAAAAGGAAAAATTTTTGATTTTATTTATTTTAAAATATCCTTACAATGGCATTTGAGGAAAAATTGTTGCTTATATGATTCCATTAAGAGCAAGAGTGGAAATATGAAATTGATTCTTTCATTTGTGGTAATGTCTATATTTACCAAATAAGGAAAGATTCTCATCACCCAAGTTTCAATTGGACCGAAACTTGGAATCATGCAAGTTGTATAGCATGATGAATGAGAACTTTCAAGTTTTGGAAAAATTAAGACTAATTACTTGTTCACATGGATGTGTGAGTCAAGTGAAGGACTAAGGGATCGAGTACACAGTCTTGTGCACTGATTAAGTCCACCACAAAAGATCGATAAGATTATTCGTCATAATTTACTATAGCTCAGTAAATATGGTTATACTTACAAGCTTAAGTGTAATTCTGAGACATTGGAAAAAGGTTCCAATGTATAGCAGAGCGAATAAGAAGAATCAACTTAGGCAGAAGGATAAAAGTTTCTCAAATCTGAAAAGATGGGAGAGTACTTTAGTATCAGTTTTGTGATCATCTTAATGATTAAGAAACCATATCAAAATTATTTCTCAAAGGAAATCTTAGTGCATTCTTATGACTAAGAAGAGGAACTTGAATTGTTGAAATGGTTAAATCAAGAAGATGAGTCATACTTCGTTCCAATACAAGTCTTAGAGTCATACTCCAAGATTGTAATTTGAGTGACATGTCTCAAAGAAGGTTTAAAACACTTGTCAAATGTAAGAGTAAAAGTTTTCTACTCTTGTACATTTGAAATTGGTAAGTTGTGATGTTTTGGATAAAACAAAGACCAACTTAGGCCAATTGTGTGAAGTGTTTGTCTTGGTTAGAATCCACACTATCTCTTGGATGTTTGACAAGGGAGTCTTATAGGTCAAGAGGACAGTGGGAGTCTTAAAGGTCTTGAAAGTCTCAAGAACTAATAAAAAAAAAAACCTGAAGTTCTTCACTAGCACACGACTTGAGGTTTACAACCTATCGTGTTGACATATTCTGTGCCCATTCCAGTAAAGTTGGCTATGCATATGAGTTCTTAGAGTTCTCAATTTGTTGCACAACAACTTGGAAGCAATGGCAGGCCCTTGAGATGCCAGGTGGCAAGAAATTAAGATTGAGTTCAGTCCATATGAGTTTGGATTTGTCATTACCCTTGTCCTGTGACTAAGGTTTTGACAATTCACATGGATAAGAACACATACACCATTAAAAATCTAAGTGTCATAAGGTTTCTCTCCGATTCATGAAAATGATGGTGAGGAAACACTTTCAATAAGTAGATTTTAGCTAGATAGCAATTGTGATATTTGCATTCTCAAAGTCGTTAGTGGAGCGTGTGTGGTTTACCGGCACACTAACCTGGACTTGTGAGAAATGGCAAAAAAGTCTAACCATTATGACTACGACATACCTCTTCATAATTGTTTAGACACACAAGTGTGCTATCTAAGGGAAGGTGTATGAGTTTGATAAAGTTTTATCAAAACAATCTAGTATCAGAAATCTGAACTTTGGAAGAAAATCAGCTGATTTCTAAATACATGTCAGAGCTAGTGGGAGCATAAGTATTATGCTAATAATCATCATGTTAGTAGGATCATGATAATTATGGTAAGTATTGCAAGTTAGCAATGTTAATTATAGAAAACAAAAGGTTTCAATTGGGAAAAAGTTGTTTTGCTATAATTAAGGGAGAGGAAATTATACTTCATCTCAAATCTATAAGCTTAGATCGTGAGGTTTTAATCATTTAGTCAAGGATATATATATATATATATATATATATATATATATATATATATATATATATGAATTTCATGTTGGAATGGCTCAACATAAGGAAATTCTGTATATGGGTCCATTATTTGCGTTCTAAAATTCGATTATGATTACGACATCCCTTTTCATAATCTGAATTATGAGAACTTGGCAAATTGAAATGGACATATTATAGCAAAAGACTGGTTTAGTCTTTATGTGAGACATCATGAATCGTGTCCCATATGCTTCGGATATAGGATCGATTACATGTGCTATATTCATCCATTCTAAAATTTTCCAGATGCCTGGGGCATTAAGAAGGGAAAAGGTTGAGAACTGGATATGACTAAAATGATTAAACAATTGTCGAGGACAATCTAAGGTTTACCAAAGATTGGTTACTCAAGGACAATTGGAAGTATAGTGATAATTCTGGAAGGACCATATTGACATAATCTATAAGGAGGCAACTCTTGTTCAGAAGTGATAGTCAAAATGGAATCTGGAAATGTTTCAAAGTTAGAATTTTCAATCTGTGTAAGATTAAGGAAACTTAATGCAAGAAGGATGTTTCCAAGGAGCTGATCTCCTTTGGAATACTCTGTAATGATTGTTGCCAAGTCTTTGTGAGTTTGTGCATAATCGTTACAAGAGTATCAATGCATATAAGTTTAGAATCTAACAGATTTCAGTAAATGGCATGAATTTGGAATTCTTGCATTTGCAGTAAGGATTTGGGAGTGTGAAAAGAGAATCATTGAAGTTATGTTCAATTGATCTAGTTCACAAAGTAAAGATCATAGGCAAACATAGTATGCATACTTGGTGTGTGGCATGACTAGTGTTTAAGAAAACATAGTGTACATGCTTGGAGCATGGGACAACTATTGTTTTAAATTCAAGAATAAAGTTGATAGCTGAAACAGTATACAATGAATAATGTGTAATCATATGGTGATAAATAAAAGGTGTTTTATTTATGTTCAAAGGGTTGATACCATATTGGATTCAATTATTATTGTGTTTCATTTTGCATGTTTTGACTTCCCGAATAAACTGGGTTATTCTTCTGGAATGACTAAGTTATTCAAATCATCCACAGTCGGTCATATGTTGGAAGTAGATATGAATTAAGACTGTCATGGGTTGGCTTGTAGAGGTCTAAGGTGTTGGACAAAGGGCTACAACACTCATGAGTGCTCATAAGTTCTGAGTATTGGATTCAACCCGCGCTCATTGGAATCACTTCATGGATTTTATCATGAGTGATCATGAGACGATAATATCTTATATTCTTCAAACCTAGAGATATGAGTTGTTACTATGAGTTGGTTGTACATTGATTGCACGAAAACGCATACGGTAACTCGGTGTTATAAAACGTGCCTTTGTGTATGATTCAACAAGTAGTAGAACAAGCCATATGAGTCGAAGTTTATCCGTTCCTTTTACCTTCGGGATAAAAGCGATATATGTGGGCCCCTCGATGATTTGATGATGACAAATGGAAGTGCTCGGCCGGGCCAGGACTGATTTGATTTGTTCAATTAGTCAGTCGTCATAAATCGTAAATCGGGAAACAACAAATGGACAGAGAGAATGATTATAATCCATGTCTCAGTCCATATGATATCTAGAATGGAGGAATATATGATCCCTTATCTAATGGACAAGTCATTGACAAAGGTCAGAGTTCGACAGAAGCTTTTGAGAGCTATGATTGCCAGTTGGTTCCTGAAGTCATACGCAATAATAGTTTTAGACTTATCCAAGTGGGAGACTATTGGATTAATGTCTAAGTCCATAACTATAATTGGTAAGACTTGACCCGACCCGGCATGGTCCATTTGGGTTGCATACCATCATGCACTTGGATAGACTATAATGAGAGAAATAAGACACTTATGGTTATTAATATATTATAAGTTCTAGTATATTAATAATAAGAATAATAAGATTATTTAATTAGTATTGATCAAGAATTAATCTAGGATTAATTAAGTGATCAAAAGAAGACTAATTAAATATATGGGTTGATTGTGTAAATCATCCATACTTATATAGTGGGCTAATGCTCCATGGATAATCAAGTTGGGCTAAAACCCATAGGATGGTCCATGGATGCTCCATGGTGTATTTGTACCCATGGATCATGGAAATGAAAGGCCATGTCAATTAGGGTTTACATGGTGTAACCCTAACTATATAAGCATCTTATTCTTGACCAAAATCGGCCACTAGAGTGTGAAGTGAAAGGGCTAGCCGATTTCATGAGTTGTAGAATTCTCTCAAGTTATTCTAAGTGTTTTGGTGATTGTGATTCCATTTGAGGCTTCCACACTATTGGGGCTAGGAACTCAAGCTTCATGAAGACTTTCTACATCAAAGAGGTATGTATTCTATCTTGTTACATTCATTGTTTTTGTATGCTAGATTAGGATAATACCTTGGAAGTTCTTATTTGCATGTATAATAGAGAAAACATAGATCCAAGGTATTTAGGGTTGCATGTACACTTAGGAGTGTTAGAATGCTCAAAACCCAACAAAAAGAACTTGGGAAGCAAGTGGTTTGAAGCAAGGAACTAGGGGGAAATCCGGATCTACTTCAGTTGTCATCTCTTGTGAAGATATCAAGTTGTTATTCCCCTCTCTATTTTGTTCTAGGCCCCCTTGGTTGGAAATTAGGGTTCTTGGTTGGATTATAAGTCACATTCTGGAGAATGAGCCAAGATCTGAAGTTGTAACTTCAGATCTGAACTCTCGGTGGATTGTAGGACCATAAAGCTCTTAGCCTTGGCAAGTTTGAGCCCCTCCCTAAGTGTGAAACCCCATTTCAAGCATAGTTTAGGCTTTTTGAGTCAATGGGGCCTTGCATGCACGTAAAGTTTGCAACTTTTCATGATAAGCAGGCCTAAGGAAGTTGGATATGCAATTTGGGGCCTTGCCATGGCTTAAAGACGTCTGCATGATAAGATGACTGAAGGATCTCGGCGAGTCGCAAAAGCCGACTCGGCGAGTCCTATGAAGACGTGTAGTAAACTCGACGAGTTGGACGAACAACTTGGCGAGTCCGATGAAGATTTCCATAAGACTCGACGAGTTGAAGAACAACTCGGCGAGTCGGATGAGTTTTAATCAAGAATATGTTCGCGTGTATATCTTTCGAGTTGCAAGGAGGGAACTCGACAGGTGGCCTTAAGGTTTGATCGGGATTCGAAGAAACTCGATGAGTCACCTCGATGACTCGGCGAGTTGGAATGTGCTTCAAGGGACTCGACGAGTAGTTGGGTGTACTCGGCGAGTTGAGGTCAACATGGACTGTTGACCTTGACCGAGGACTTTGACCTTGATCAGGGGTTGACTATTGGGTTATGGAGTACCTTATAAGGTTAAGGACTTATGAGTATATTGAACTATGATTATAGGTGGTGGAGCCTGTGTCGAGTGATCCGAGAGTTGGATTTTACCTTCTGAGTCGACAGCTGCGAGGTGAGTTATCCTCACTATACCGATAGGGTCTACGACACCAAGGCCGACCCTTTAGTTGTTATAGTTATGGTATGCTACACGTGATTATGATATGCTTGATTGGAATCAGGATAGACAATATGTTATGCTTTTATGATTCGTAGGGATTGGTATGTTAGTGACCTGCTAGGTCAGTGTTCTAGAGAATTCCATGATTGATGATCAGTAAGATAGATATGCTTGATGTTTGTATATGCCTGTATATGATAGTTATGCGCACATGGTTATTTGCTTGTTGGTTGGGTTGAGGCGGTCCTGGTTCGTGCTGAAGGCCAACATACCCTATGAGCGGTTCGGGGAGACTGTAGGCCCACGTGGCGAACCAGTCATGCCGAAGGCTCAGGATGGATCTAGATAGACTGTAGGCCCAGTAGGGCGGA
Organism: Lactuca serriola; assembly: GCF_051521515.1. NCBI lineage: Eukaryota > Viridiplantae > Streptophyta > Magnoliopsida > Asterales > Asteraceae > Lactuca > Lactuca serriola. The sequence goes on from NC_136408.1 coordinate 83,887,850, forward strand.
CCAGTCAGACCGATGGCCCAGTATGCATGTTGATTGATTGATTGTTATTGATATGGTTTCTGTCAGTATGGTATTGGTATTTTGGGGGTAGCTCACTAAGCCCGCGAGCTTACAGTTTTCAGTTTATTGTTTCAGGTACTTCAGGAGATCATGGAAAGGCGAAGGTGTGACCGTACCGCTCCTCATCCTTATGTTATGATTTTTTGGGACACTCTGATGGAAAATGATTTGAAAACATTTTGTAAACAATGCTATTTGGTTTTTATTTATGATTGAAAAAGTTTAAATTTGGCGTAAAATTTATGGATGTTACATTCACAATTCTTTAAACTGCTTGGGGTTGTAAATGAAGTATTGGATATGATGGATAAAGCATCAAGTGAGAAGAGGGTTACATATGTTGGAGATTACAATGAGGGGTTGATAAGAATTTAAAAGACACAAACAAGTAGGAAACAAAAGAATGTTAGTCTTTTGAATGTCTGGTTTGCAAAAAATAGTTTTTATTTTATTTGGTTTGAATCAAGTTTATGTATGTCGTTAGTTTTAGCTTATGTCAGTCTTTAGTTGATGGAACCTTTTACTATTTTGAAGTTATGATATTAACAAAAAATGATGGTTTATGGAAATTATGGCTGAAAGAAAAATTAAAGTTTTTGGGTTGTGACTTTTCTTTTTAACTCTTATAGCACTAAGAAATGATTTTTTTGGTAGTTCTAACAGATAACCGTGGAATGTGATTTTTTTTATATTGCAGATTTGTTAGGAATATGAGTGAGTAATAATTGAAATTAGTGGTTTCCACGATTTACCATTTGCATGGACAGTCTCTAATAATAGTTTGTAATATGTAAGAATATTGCGTATTATCATGGTATTAAGTATTTTAGAATTGTTTGTAATATTATGCTATTAAGAAATACATGAATGTAAAAATGTTGTTAGCCGTAATAGATTCTTAAAGAAATTTAGTTTGGTATTACTTGTAACTGATGGCTCAAGTGTGTTACTTTTACATATAATAATCGTATATATACTAAAAGAATTAGTTATAACACATTGTTTTAAAAATGATTATGTATTGAATAATAAGCGAGAACATGTGAAGGCTAAATAGAAAAATAAACAATAGAGTACTTAGATATTTATAACAAGATAAATAACACATAATCTTTTTTGAAAAAGGAATTAATTGAAAAACATAAAGTCATTTAAATGATTTGTTGCATGAAAAGGAAAAAAATAAGACTATAGTACTTTAGCTTTCATGGGACAATTTCTCTTATCATGATTAACCTCATGTTTGCTTGAGTTACACATTCTCTTCGGCTTCTGGAATTGATTTTTCAACATATATTTTTTACTTTTAAGTCTTTTTCCGCGTACCATAACCTTTGTTGTTGACGAGAGAAAGATTCTCAATTTCACGTTCCTTTGGAAGAGTAACACTTATAATCTGTTCAAAATGATTCCTATAAACCAAATAATTAGAAAAAGATGAAAGGCAGAACTTCATTTTCAACTTATTCAACTCCTCTAAGTACTCATGCAACTTCACTAGATCACGAATGTAATAGAATGTTCTGTTCAAACTGAAACTACTACAAAATAGATTCAATTTTGTTCAATTGAACACAACTATTTAAGTTAATTATGAAAAATATTGTAGAATGTATAAACATTCAAAATTGTTTTCAAAATTCTCTAAGAATATATGATTCTATAAGAATAATTTTCCTATTCACAAATCATAAAAAAAAAAGTCTTTTATTAATATGCTTTTAACGTAACTGTACGTTTCTTATCTTTAATAAAGTTACAACCCACGATGATTTATGAATGATAAAATAGACCATTTTTTTAGAATTTCATATGACGATGGCACAATCTAATAATCAGGAAAAAAGACTCGTTAAAATTCACATAATTAAAAAAATATAAACAAAAAAAAGGAGAAAATCATACATTTGTTCCAAACAGAAATAAAAAAGATCCTAACTTATTCAGGTGTTATTTCATCATCTACGAGACTCATTCTCACAGAAAATTCGAAATTGGTGAGTATGATAGCTTCAAACAAACTACAAGAAAACCTAATTAATACATGAGGCATGATATAAAGACGTCTGATACCTAATTAAGCATTAAACAATGGAAAATATATTATTATTTGAAACGTTTGGATTGATTCCATATATACAGCTACTTTTTATTTAGGTAATAAAAAAGAAATTATCAATCATACCTTTTTGAGATCAATGGTTAAAGTTTGATTACACAATCACGTAATAATAATAATTAGGATTCATGTATCAAGCTAACTCTAAATTCTAAATGACATAAAACTATTAATCGCCAAACTAAAAGCATTTTTTGAAAATATCCCTTGCATCAAGTCACCGACCCATTGAGTCATTGGATGCCTACAATGTTTCCTTCTAACTCGACACAAAGCAAAGCCCCTTTTCACTACAAAATCTCTCTGCAGAAATCCTCATGAACACAAGTCAGGCAACATTTTCAAAATGCTTATCTGAGTAAGTTTATCTACTTCGATCTTGATCTTATGGGGGTGGGTGGTTTAAGGCTAACCATTACCGATCTATCTTTTAGGGTTTTCTTGAATTCGTTTAGTTAATTCAATTGAAAGTTATTGTATTTCCGATTAGAGCTTGTTGATTTCAATAGAATGGATGAGGGAACTATGATCTGGGTTTCTTAAATTCTTCCTTTTCGTTTTCTGAATCTAACGAATCGAATCGATGGCAAACAATCTTTTTATGGAAACCAAGATTCTAAACCCTAATACGTCCTATCTAAGTTTTGGGAAACCAAAATCTGATGGTAGCTTGAACGATCACAACATGAGCGATGAAGATGAACCAAGTTTCATGGAAGACGGAAGTGGGGCGAAAGGTAGAAAGGGCAGTTCATCGCAATGGCAGCGAATGAAATGGTCAGATAGCAGAGTCAGACTTTTGATCCAGATCGTGGCTTCTGTTGGAGACGACGATGGCGCCATTGACGGTGGTTCAACTCGGAAATCCTCCGGATGCTTACAGAAAAAAGGAAAATGGAAATCTGTTTCAAAGATCATGGTTTCAAAAGGATGCCAAGTTTCACCACAACAATGCGAGGACAAATTCAACGATTTAAACAAAAGGTACAAGCGATTAAACGATATTCTTGGGAGAGGAACTTCATGTAGAGTTGTTGAAAACCCATCTTTAATGGATTCAATCCCACGTTTATCTCCAAAAATGAAAGAAGATGTGAAAAAGATCTTGAGTTCAAAGCATCTTTTTTACCCAGAAATGTGTGCTTACCATAATGGTCAAAAGATCCCGAATTGCACAGAACTTGAGTCATCACCCATTGTGGGGCAATCTTCAAAGGATGATGATTCAGATCATGAGGATGAGGATGAGAGTGAAGATGATGATGAAAGTGAAGATGATGGAGAAAGAGAAAAAGGTAGCACTCATAATGTAAATGTATTTTTTGATGAGATGAATGAGTTTTTTGAAGATGTTAACAATTCCAAAGTGCAAAAGAAAGAATGGGTTATGAAGCGAATGGTGTTGTTGCATGAACAAAGAATTGGGATTGAAAGTGAAGCATTTGAGATGGAGAAAAGGCGGTTTAAATGGCAGAGATTTTGTGATAGGAAAGATCGTGAGTTGGAAGTTTCAAGATTGGAGAATGAGAGATTGATGTTGGAGAATGAGCGAATGACGTTGCAATTAAAGCGTAAGGATCATGTTATGGATTCAGTTAGCAGCTAGCTTTTCAGTTACTCTGTCAAACCTTAGTGTATTTTGAAAATAACTTTTAATAGATTCTAAGATATGAAATGGTGAAAAGTTGTATTTTGTTTTTGTAATCTTGTTTGAAAGGGGGTTTTGAGTTATGAAAGTATTTGTGAATTGTGATATTGGTTAGGGACATTGGTCCATAGTTTGTTTCAGGGTCATATGCTTGTAAAATAACGATGATAGGTTGTGTTTTCTACACTACTAAAGCTATTTTTCGATGACGAATATGGGAAGGGCGTTAATGTCTTTTACACAAACGAGAAGAGTGAGTCTTGCATGGTTTTTATAAACTTTTTGTCGGATTAACATTAATAACAATTTTATCCGCGCAGCCTCATTTAATTACATATATAAATTTTCGGATCCTTACGGAAAAGTTTGATTTCTTCTTATTGCTTCTAGACCTTGGACCATTGATTTGTATATCGGAGGGTTTTTTTGATCAAGAAAAAATTGATCATTGAAAATAAATATAAAATTTTGTAAACATCTTCTACTTTGATCAAAATGACTATTTTGTTTCGACTCTTAAAATCGTACTACTTACTTTAAATAAATATAGGGTCAAATTTGAAGACCTTGTTATTTTTTACAAGGTTAGGATGTGACTTGAATTTGTTGGAAATGTTTGTTGGAGACTTTTCACGTAACATCATGGGTATATAACTTGCTTGAATAATCTTGTTATGATTTGCTCAACCTTTCTAGATTACCATACCCATTCAACAAGTGCTAGACTATGGATTTGACTTAAACTCTTTATGTTGGTCTAAGTCTACATAATATACCCTCCCATTCCCAAGTTGTATACGTTCTGTAGGTTTTTTCATCAATCATGGAATATTAATATAGCATGGTAAATTTAATTTGAGAATCAAGTAACGCAGGGACAATTATAAAAAGGATTTAAGTCATTTTTAATCATTATTTTTCTGAGTTTTATCTTAGCTATTATATTTTGTTTAAGTTATGATTGGTTGCTAAACTTATTTACTTTTTTCATTCTAATCATTATAAACGGTGATAGCCAGTTTATAATATAGAATAACTTCGTCAATGTTATAATTAGTCATTAACTTTTTCTCATTGTTTTATTTTAGTCATTATATATATATATATATATATATATATATATATATATATATATATATATATATATATATATATATATATAATTTTTAAAATTTCATTTTAATCACCCTGGTTTATTATTAACATTTATATATAAAAAAAAGTTTAGGTCAATTTTGGTCAATTAACTTTTGGTTCTCTGCTTATTTGGTCACTTAATTCTTTTTAAGTTTTAAAAAATCATCAAACTTTTGACTTTGTGCTCTTTTGGTCACTTAACTTTTGGTTATGTCACATTTAATCACCTAATTTTTAAAATTGTGCTCATTTAGTCACTAAATTTTTAAATTTTTTCAAAAGTTTAGTGACTAAATTAACATAATTTTAAAAGTTAGGTGACTAAATTAGCACAAATCTAAAAGTTAAGCGACCAAACCAGAAGTTAAGTGACTAAATGAGCACAAAATCAAAAGTTTGATGACCTTTTAAAACTTAAAAAGAATTAAATGACAAAATGAGCACAAAATCAAAAGTTAAGTGACCAAAAATGACCTACAAAAAAAAATCACAAATGGTCCTTCAACTTTTCAGTTGTCCCTAAAATAGTTCTTATGAAACCTTTTTTACATGGATCGTACAGATGAAACGTTGCACACAAATAGTCTTTATAACTGATATGTGTTTGTGAAATAACGAAAATACATTTTGTTTTCATTTTCTTGAAATTCCGGACTTGTTCTTTGGATTTCAGAATTTTTTCTGAAATTTTAGTGTCTTATAATATTGTTTTTTTTTAATATATCACATTAAAAAAGAACATTTTTTTAAAAAATTTAACAGAAATATATGTTTCTAGCTTATTGTAATTTTAGTTTATTGTAAATTTTAGTGTCTTATAATTTTTGAATTATTGTTAATTTTATTGTGATCTTTCAATGCATCTTTAATTTGGGACAACATTCAACGGTTACGATTGTTAATGAAATCAAATCATCCTAATAATTACTACCCATGATATTAGCACTTCCCTAGTTTAAAAGATTTATTGTAGCTTTAACTCTTGATTTGTAATTAGTATTTATACCACAGTGATTGTAATGAAAACCCAAGTCAAATTTCCCATCGTTTATATTCATCACCCTCAAGTTATCACTCCAAGATTGTAAAATGAAGAACACGACTTCTGTTCTTGCTATTGTTGTTGCAACAATGCTTCTTTTGGGTGATGTTTATGCTCAAGTTTGTACTCCCAATCAAGAGATAAAGGATTGTTATCCAGCTTTAATTTCAAAAGGATCACCATCTTCACTTTGTTGTCAAGAATTAGGTCACCATAGAAATTGTTTATGCCAATACATAGACGTTAATCACCCAACATTGCCACCAAATCACCAATTTCTTCGCAAAATTAGTGAAAAGTGTGGTATTCCTTTCCCTGAAATTTGTCCTGCATTGTAATTTGGTTGTGTTATTATTACATTAAGACACGTACCTTGATGAATAAAAGTATCTTTTATTTGGTTTTGCTATTTTGTATTTCCTTTTGGTTGTTTTTGTGTTTGTGATCATGTCTATCTTTTATATTCTTGAAATGTGAACTTCAAACATTTATACATTAGCTTAATATATTTATATAATTATTTTTTTAGACTAATGTCATAAAATAATGTAAGAAAAGTAGAGACGGCGTATCCAAAATACATAGAATTTTGTTTGTAGGCCCCACTTTCTATGGCTGCCTGCATCCAATCTTGAATCTCTTTTTTTCTCACATCAAATCTCCACCGTCCATTCTTTACGCCCACACCAGAATCTCACACATCAAACCGCACTATATAACCGTCCTTCCTGCATTTTGCCGCTTCAAATTTCTTTCGTCTCATTCATATTCAACCGTCAACGCCACATCTCCTCCTTCTCCGCCGCCGTCGAACTCCGAGGTACTCTCTCCGATCTGTAAACGTATCTACATGTTTCAATAAAAGTCACCGTGATTAAAACGCCTTCGTTTCATCTCTGGAATGTTTGATGTTTAAATTTCACTAAGTTTCGGCTAATTTTTCCTGGTTTTACCGTGGATTTGTTATCGGAGTTCGTATCCACGTTGTAATCATGTCGATTTTCACGATTCGCAGTTGAAGATCCTACTGCATTGTTTGTTTTAACTTCTATTGAATACATTCAATTTTCGCTTACATACTCTGTCTCCGATTTATCATTTTGCAATTGTTATTCGTTTGTGTGCGATTGGGATCGTTACTCGTTAGAGTTTAATATAGATGTCTCGTTTTTCCCCAATATGTTGTTGTTTAAACGGATTTGGTGTTCTTGGTATGCTTAATCTGTAGGAATTCTCTATTGTGAGCACAATGACCGATCAGAATCGACATACAGCCGTTATTAGTAAAGTAGCTAGCCGATTACACCTCTCCCAAGATGTTCGAACTCATTATAGTGCTTTTCAAAACCCTGCTGCAACTCAGAGACAAATCACATATGGAAATTGCCCAACTCCAGGGTTGCAGTCATTGGTAGCTGCAAATCCTTCCCCAGTTTTTGTTCAAGCTCCATCTGAAAAAGGTATGGCCGGATTCGCGATCGATTTTCTCATGGGTGGAGTTTCAGCAGCCGTTTCCAAATCAGCAGCTGCTCCAATTGAGCGTGTGAAGCTTTTAGTCCAAAACCAAGATGAAATGATCAAATCCGGTCGTCTCTCCGAACCCTACAAAGGCATCGGAGATTGTTTCTCAAGAACAATCAAGGACGAAGGAGTCATGTCGTTATGGAGAGGAAACACTGTTAATGTCATCCGTTACTTCCCAACTCAAGCTCTTAACTTTGCATTCAAGGACCATTTCAAGAGGATGTTCAACTTCAAGAAAGACCGTGACGGATACTGGAAATGGTTCGCCGGAAACCTCGCCTCCGGTGGCGCCGCCGGTGCGTCGTCTCAGATCTTCGTTTACTCTTTGGATTATGCCAGAACTCGTTTAGCAAATGATGCTAAAGCTGCGAAGAAAGGAGGAGAGAGACAATTCAATGGGTTAATTGATGTGTATAGGAAAACCATTGCAACCGATGGAATTGCAGGGTTATATCGTGGATTCAACATTTCAATTGTTGGAATCATCGTGTATCGTGGTTTGTATTTTGGAATGTACGACTCATTGAAGCCCGTTCTTCTCACCGGATCTTTGCAGGTTAGTGGTTTTTCTTCTTTTTCAAAAACATCTCTCTACTTATGTCCAAATTGCATATTTTGATTGTGTGATTGAGACTGATAAAAATTTGATTTGATTTTTATAAAATTCAGGATAGTTTTTTTGCAAGCTTTGGGCTTGGTTGGGTGATCACAATCGGTGCTGGTCTTGCATCGTACCCAATTGACACTGTTCGAAGAAGAATGATGATGACATCGGGTGAAGCAGTTAAATACAAGAGCTCTTTGGATGCATTTTCTCAAATTATAAAGAAAGAGGGTTCAAAATCATTGTTCAAGGGCGCAGGTGCAAATATCCTGCGAGCTGTTGCTGGTGCTGGTGTTCTTGCCGGTTATGATAAGCTTCAGGTTATTGTTTTCGGTAAGAAGTATGGTTCAGGAGGGGCCTGATTCAAGATTAGTGTTATGTTATTGTTGGATAGTGATGAAAATTTTTAGTGGGTTTTGAATAAAAAAAAAATGGGTTTTGGATGGGAATTTGAGTAGTTCCTGAATTGTTTTTTTAAGAGGTTATTTTAGTATGGTTTTGTTGTATACCATTGATCATTTTCAATTTTGTTTTTGTTTGTATAAAATGTTTAAATGATTTATGTTGTTGGAAACGAAATTTATGTGGAGCAAGGGAGGGTAACGATTGTTTAAACATTGTAAAGTGATTATAGTGTTTTTGGGTTAAGTTTACATTGGCTTTGGTGGAGAGTTCAAAATGGGTGGAGGATAAGGTCGCATTTATGTGGAGCAAGGGAGGGTAACGATTGTCACATCACAAATCTAAGAAAATAGTTAATGGGCCTCCGGCCCACATCACACAGCAACTCAACAACCATTTCTAGATTTTGGTAGCAAGAGGGCATTAAAGAAATAAATGTTCAACATAATATGGGACAGTTTATAGTGCTGATCCGGGCACCTGAATAAGGCAAGTTAGTAGCTAACAAGATTCTAGTTTGAAAGAGTCTATATAAAACAACTAACCTTGATGGATAACCAATTATTCCAATGAAAAATAACTCGTTTCATGGTTATAGGCTTATAGCAAGCTTTATCGATGCATGCTCTCAAAAATTGAATAGAAAAAATATACCTTGCATGTTGCCAACCCACACTCATGAATCATCCCGATTCAAGAAACTTTTTTTGGCATTGAATTAGTAAAAGACCCTCCATTTGCTTGGATTTGACATTTCTCCTCGACTAGTTTCTCCAATTCCAATTTCATGTAATTTTGGAGTTTAGATAGATATGTTGGAGGTGTGGGGTGCACACTCGGTGTGATAAATGTGAACGCAAGAATACGGGGGTTTGGGGGCAGCGCCCCTGGATGTTGGGTTTTAAGGGGCATAGCCTCGAAACCTAAACGGCTTTTATGCATTTTCTCGCCAAAACTCACTTGAAGACATCTTGGTGGTGAACACGTTAGTTATGTCTAATAACTAATAGCTTTTTGCGCCAAAACCGGAGGCAACCGCCATAACCACTTTTCCCTCTGGTATAAGAACATTCTTCATGTTCCAGAAAACGGGTTACAAACCTTATACTCTCAACATCTAACGTTAAGATTTTTTCTATCTCTCAAGAACACATTAACATGTATTTTGTGTTTCACAATCTGAATTAGGTTTGTAATTCAGATTGGTTCATTCTTGGATTATCCCACTTCTGAATTCTTGTACCCCAAGCAAAAGGGACGAATTACAGATTTCGAAAAGTGTTTGATAAACATGATCCTTGAATCTATCTAAGTTTATTTTTATTGTTACTCTGATCCCTTATTCTCTAACATTCGAAATCTGGAATTTTCTGTGAAAGAATAACAATGGCAGAATCTCTGAAAGACATGACTTCCGAATTCGGGAAGCTGAATAAGTTTGAAGGCACTGATTTTCATCATTAGCAGAAGAAGATGCATTTCCTTCTCACTACCCTGAAAGTTGTTCACGTTTTAAGCACTCCTGCACCAGAACCAATAGCGAATGAAACCCTTGAACATACAAGAAGAAGATACAAATGAGAAAATGATGATTACATCTGTCATGGGCATATTCTAAATGGTATGTCTGACTCTCTCTCTTTGACATTTATCAAAATCAATAATCTAAAAAAGATATATGGGATGACCTTAAATCCAAATACATGGCAGAGGATGCCTCAAGTAAGAAATTCCAAGTCAATAATTTTAACAATTACAAGATGGTGGATCCAAGGCCTATCATGGAACGATACAATGAACTTAATAGGATTTTGGGACAATTTGAACAACATAAAATGCGTAACATCAAAAAATGTAGTCCCAAAAATTTTGTTTTTATAATAAATAAAATAGTATTTTCAAATATCATCCATACATCTCAACAAAATCAATGTATCATGTGTTATCAAAATATGAGTAAATATCAAATGCAAAATCCCCATGGTATGTGCGGTACAGTCAACTCGAGCCTTTCCCCTTGGAACTGGAAGTACCTGAAACACAAACTAAAATCCATAAGCACAAAGCCTAGTGAGTTCGCCAAGATACCACATACCAAACATATCACATAACGGGCCCCGACCATACTAGCGTAACGGGCCCCACCCAATGAGATACAAGCCCCGCCCACACTCGCAATCCATGTCGCGCCCAAATAAGCAGACATGTACAAACACATACAAGTATCACACTAACAACAAGTATAACAGTATAATCATCAAGGTTCGACCTTGGTGCCTTAGACTCACTAAACCCGATGAGGAAAACTCACATCAAAAAGCTGAATGAAACAAATGATCCCTGACTGCTGGTTCTATAGCTATCTGAGTTATCAATTACCAAATAAAAGTTGATTAACATTTGGGATCTACATCACAGCAAAAAATCCATACTTGGGGTAAAAAGAATATTTTACCCCTATCATAACTTGGTCCAATAAAGAAACCCTAAATCACAATCCAATGGCCCAAAAGTTAGATAATCCAACAAGGCCCAACATATAGCCCAATTTCCAATTAGGCCCAATCCATTCACATGGGCCTTAGCCTAACGCCCAATAATGCTTCCCTAGCCCAATGGTTCGATTCCAGATGCCCTACCCTAAGGCTCAAGACACAAAGTGTAACAACCGTCTCTCGAGGTATTATTTAATTTAAGTAATTAATATTTGTTACTAGACTAATAATGGGACAAGTGGATTTTTGGATTGGACCTTATCAAAGTGGGCCAAATAGTTGGGTTTCCCATAAGTCATACGCTGCGCATAACCTGGCGTACGCGGGGCGTAGAGACGCCAAGGATGGGGGAGCGCATGCACGTACACGCAGCGTACCAAGGAGTACGCGCAACGTATGTGAGCAGACTCAAAACCCTAATTTTTAGGGTTTTAGCCATTTAAATACCCTATTATGGCTTAAAACCTAGCCTCCTTACCAGTCCCTCACCCTCAGAAAACCCTAATATGCCCTCATACTCCATTGTTGTGTGTGTTTGACCTTTTGAGCTTATTTTGGTGAAGAAAAGCTTGGAAGAAGAGAAGAGGAGTTGAAGAAGAAGAACTTGAGTATCTTGAGCTCAAGGATCTGGGACTATTTCATCTTTTGGCACTCAAAGGAGGTATAAAACTTCCAACTTTCCTCTTAGAAGCTTAGATCTATGATTATGGAGCTTTGGACCTTTTTAGGTCCAAAAGATGGATCTTTATCATGCAACTTCGTTTTTGAGCTTAGGGTTGCCACCCTTGGAGCTCAAACCATTCCTTTAGTAGTAAAGTTTCAACCTTTAAGACCTTTATGTAACCATGCATGAGATCTATCCATTTCTATGGAGTTAGTTGTTATTATTCTATGTTTGGGCTCATTTGGTGGGTTACAAGCCACCAAGTGATCGACTTTATGGATCAAGACATTGAAGAGGACTTAGATCTGTGATTATAGCCTTTGGATTAGAGTATTAAACACTTAATGGGAAAAGTGAGTTAACAGAGAAGTATGTTGGGCGTACATGCAAGTACGCGCAGCGTACACGCTATTTAGCCAGTACACTTAGCGTACATAGGAGTACGCCCCGCATACTCAACAAATATGGGCATGGCGTGTTTTGGGCCTTGTTTTGGCCCATACTTTGGACTTTGGGTCTTTGGGCCGTAGTGGGCCATCAAAAGTCAGATAATTTGGGCTAAGAATACGTTTGGGTTTAGGGTAAGGCCCATTAGAGGGAATGGTTTCAATTTAGCAAATTGGGCCATTAGTAGGCTTGGGAAGCCTACCTAGTGTGGGGCCTTTTGTATTATGGTCTTGAACCTTAGATATGGACCAAGTAGGACTAAGGGGGTAAAATGGTCATTTTACCCTAAGAAGATTATCATATTTTAACAAAGTATTATTGTATAGAGTTAGTCGGGGAGTCGTGGGAGCAGCCAACAGAGATTCCTCACGCACGAGTTCAACATTCAGTTTGAGAGGTAAGTCTTCTCCTAGAGGAACAGGTCTAAGGCACCAAGGCCAACCCGTTTATGTGTGATTGTATGTGCGGGGTTAGCCCGATGTAGTTTTATGTTCCGGACTTTGGTCTGATGTCGGGGCAAGCCTGAGGAAGTTAGTATGCTTGATGTCTTCGTGATTCTTGCATGTGTATGATTATGTGCTCCAGACTTGGGTCTGATGTCGGGGCAACCCAAGGAATGGTAGCTTTCATGTTATGCTTATGTTTATGTATATGTTATGCTTTTCGATATGATATGTATACCGGACTTTGTTCTGATGTCGGGCGGGGGCCCGATGCAGGGACTAGTCCCAAGTTATGTCGGACCTCGGTCCGATGTCAAATTAGTCTGATGTTGGGCGGGGCCTGATGTAGTGGGCGGGGACTGATGTAGTGGGCGGGGCCTGATGTAGTGGGCTAGGCCCAGTATGTGATTATGTTTATAGTATGTGGAAGCTTGGGGGGGACTCATTAAGCCTCGTTCTTACGGTTTACAGTTTTGTTTTCAAGTACTTCCACTAGCAAAGGGAAGGGCTCGGGATGATTGCAACGCACACACCATAGTTCAGCCTGGGGTGTTTTAGACTCTGATATTTTGTCATACGATTTGATACAACATTTGATGTGATGTTTTGAGACACATGGTTTATGATTTTATTTACAATAATTTATGAGTTATGGTTTTATTAATGTTTTAAAAACAAAATTTTTGGACCGTATTTTGGGGTGTTTCAAATTGGTATCAGAGCCTTGGTTTGAGGGATTCAGGCACACTTTCGGGTATGTCTGAACTCAAACTAAGGAGTTGGTATAGAAGTTTTCAAAAGAAAAAACATGTTTATAAAAAGGATTTTGAGAAAAGAAAAGATTTTTAGAAAAAGCAACAAGAATTTTGAAAATGAGAAAAGGGTGTGGTGCATGAAATCAGCCGAACTCAAGTAAGTACTCCCAAGTTACCCATACAAGCTTATATTATGATATGATTATCAACTTTATGAGAACTGCATGCTAGATTAGGACTAAGGATCTAGGAAGGATGTATTATGTGCATGTTATATGTGTATCGGCTTGATGAGAACTGTATGCTAGTACCGATTAGTCAGTATGATAGCCTAATTAGTATATGCTTGATTATGATTACTCAATGCTCGAATGTTGCATGCTTTGTGCTTTTAGGAGTTCTAGTTGTCTTTTACTAACTAGTAAACGAATATGTTAAGTTACAAATTACGAGGACTAAATAATTTCAGAAGGTTAGGTCTAGCTCTATTTCGCAGCTCTTGTTTGAGTCCAACCGTTGTAGGGTAGGATCTCTCATTCGAAGAATTATCTAGTCTGAGTGGTATGTAATAGTATTCGCGAGCTAGTTAGGGAAGAAGGCAGGGACTTCTTGTTCAACTGATGTCGGAGAGTTGGATGGTGATTACCCTAGGGTAAGCGTAGGATGAGAGTAGCAGAGAGTAGTAGTAGTAGAAGGGACTTGGTGGAGTCAAGGCAGTTCTTGAGGAAAGTACAGATAGACGTGGAAGGTAGTATGAGCCCATACTAATGAAAGCAGAGGATCCATACTCGAATCAAGGAAGGCTAAGATGAATCCAGGAAACTTGTAGTATGTGGGATCCCTCGAGATATGATTAGCGTTTTGACATTTGTTTTGATGTGTTTTCAGAATGGTGGTTTTACGCACTAGACCAATCGGCAGTTCAGGTGTAGGTGAGGGATCAGGTTCAGGCTCTAGAGTCGGGCAACTAGATGAGCAGATGAGGGAGTTCATCTCGTCTGAGATCACGCGCAATATTCTAGATCAGACTCCTGTGATCTTCGACATGATCAAGGAGGGTATTTTGGAGTTGTTAGATGAGAGGATGAGTGCCTTCCGCACGGAGGTGGCGGCCATGATGGGGTCGCGCACACTGAATTTCAGGGAGTTCATAGCTTGTGGAGCTCCCGACTACCATGGGGCTCGGGACCCCATTACGAGCACCAGATGGTTGGCGGATGTCACCAGCGCATTCCACACTAGCAGATCTCTTGAGGGGGACAAGGTTCGACTTACGTCCTGTCTTCTGAAGGACAGGGCACGAAACTAGTGGGAGGAGGTCGGACATGCCATCAGTGATGATGCAACTCTTGATACCATGACCTGGGCTGACTTCTCAGCTAGGTTCAAAGCCGAGTTTGCACCCGTGATAGAGGTGCAACAGCTAGTTAGGGAGTTCCAGTATTTACAACAGACGACTGAGACAGTGGCGGAGATTACCGCCAAGTTTGGGGAGAGGGCCCTTCTCATTCCACAGTATGTGGCGGACGAGGAGATGAAAAGGTCCAATATCATGATATGTTGAGGAGCGATATCAAACAGTTTGTGAGCCACTCCAGCTGTAGGACGCTGGATGATATGGTAACGAGGGATCGTGAGAGAGAGAGAGAGATGGAGAGGAAGAGGAAGCCAGAGGTGGCGTCTGGCATGGAGAGTTCAGGCAAGAAGCCCAAGGTGTCTGACCACAGGTCTAGGAGCCAGCAGAGCCGCAACCGTTATGGAAAATGCGGCAAGTTGAACGATGGGGTGTGCAAGGCAGGGAGTTTCAGCTGCTTCAAGTGTGGCCGAACTGGGCATATGAGCAGTGATTATACAGCTACTATGTGACAACCCAAAATTTTCCATTCGGTAAAACCATCCACTACAATTGAAGTTAAATCTGTATCTGCTAACTTTCAAACTTTTAGGATAAGTTTGAGTGTTTTAAGGTTAGTGCTCCAGAGGATATCACGAGAGAGGATACACTAGGGTTTAGTACGTAACAATAAGTGTCCAAAACTTCAAGAGTTTAGAATATTACAGTCCAAAAATGGTATTCAGACCGAAAACCCTCAAGGCTATATAAGGAAAACTTAGCCATTTTGGATTCATTTGTTACATTTCCAACTAGAGAAAAGCCGATTTCTCTCTCAAGGATCTTCACCCGATCACCCCCAACTGTAAGTACTTTAACCTAGAGCATAATGAAGTGTGTTATATACCTTGATTACATGAAAAATCAGCCAAAACACCAAGGAAATGGTGTTCACGGCCCAAGATCTTCTTGGACCGTGAACACTAAATTTAGGGCCAAAGTGTGCCCAATGTCCCTCCAAACCTTGGAACTAAACCTAGAGACTACCCATGGCTTGTTTAGACATCAAAAAGATTAAGAATCAAGGGCTAGAAGTGAGTTCACGGCCAAGGATGTTCTTGGGTCGTGAACTCCATTTTATGGTGCCAAAATGCCCTAAATGCCTTCCTTAAGCCAAGAGACTAGCATAGGACTTTACCTTGATGTGTCTAGGACCCAAAACAATCAAAATACCAACACCCATAGGTGTTTACGACCGCAAACACTTGTCAAAGTGGTCCATGGGCCGTAAACCCAAGATAGAGGTGTTTTGATGCCACAAACACTTCCTAAGGCTTAGACTTGAATTTAGGATGCTTACTTATGACCTTTTAGGACCTCATAAACATAAATGGCCATGAGTTTATTGTAGTAAACTCATTAGGGTCGTGAACTCCTCAAAAACTCCAAAGAAAGTGGTTTTCTTCATCCTAGGATAGAGCTAAGGTCCCTAAATCATTCCCTAGCCTTCAAACTTGCATTCACACATGAGTAGCCATGAGTTTACGGCCGTAAACTCCCTTGGGCCGTAAATCCATGGTAGTAAACTCATGTGAGTGACTTTATACCTTCCTATGTTGAATCACATGTGATTCAAACACTTGGTCAAGGTGTTTCCTAGTCCCGGAAGGTGTTTCCTTTCATATAGTTGTTGTAAACGCTATATTCATGTCAATATGTGTCCTTATATGTCATTTAGGACTTATTGTGTCTCGGGACTTCATTCGTGGAACTTCTCATCTGTACGCACATACCTATTTGAATGACCCACATCAGGTGAGTTCATACCCCATAATGAATCTTTTATCTATTTTAACTGTTTTAAGGGGGGAATACAAGTTGAACACAATGATAATTGTGTAAATGTTTGTTATAAACATCTTTCAAAATGTTATTTATAAGTTGTCAATACACTCCAAAACTCTTTTAAAGGTTATGTTACTTTATAGTTATACAAAACTCCGTTTTTAAAGTATAAGCATAACTTAGTAAACAAATGAGTCTTTTCAGTGACAGTACAGTTAGAACATTAGTAAACTATTATAGGAATAGTTTAGGAGAATGCTATTCATTACTTCTAGTACAATGAAGCACACAAAGAGTCAGTTCAGTTCACGAGTCTATGCAAATACAATACGCTTACATGGAATACATTTACATAGATACAATATCAATACACGATAACAGAACAGAACATAATAAGGTGCTATAGCATGGAACAAGTTCAGGATCTAACTATACCAATGAATCACTTCTACATTAGTGATAGTTATATTTGGTATACATGATCATAGTAATGTGGATGTTCACAACTTGCACTCATGCAGGGGTCGCGTGTAGTTCCTAGAATCTCTTGACAAGGGAGCGTCTAGCATAAGATCTAGCCATCACATTATGACTTAACCCTCAATTAAGGCACAATAGTACTAAAAGTAGTCACTTATTACAAATACTACTGTACTTACACTGTCAATACGATAATTACAGAAGGATATAAAATTCCAGTATCAATATTATTAATACCTTTACCATGTGTCATATTCACATAATCGATGAGGTAGGTTAGATTTAATTAATAATAGTCGTACAGTCGGGTCTTGGTAGAAGACTACTTTCAAAACAGTCGGGTCTTGGTAGAAGACTACTTTCAAAACAACCGAGTCTTGCTGAAGGATATTTTTAAAAGATAGGATCATAATGCTAATCTTATGATTCCTTAATGTATACACTATAGGATACATATATACTAATAGATTCCGATAGCTAATAGGATGTCTGCCTTCGCTTCATTTCATGTTCTCGTTGGATTGTGGTCTTGCACCGAGTTCCCCCAATCTATTATCTACCCGAATCTATATATATATATATATATATATATATATATATATATATATATATATATATATATATATATATATATATATATATGCTTAGTATACATTAAGTCATCGTAAGGGTATCAAGTATGGATCAGGTTATAGGACACAGAGTCGAAGCACAGTTTTTCTAGTACAAAACATACTTTTCAAATCCAGTACTTTTGGTATACAAAACTAGTGATTTCCCAGATAAGGGCTTCATCCATTTTATTAAGCCAGTACAGTTTTAGAGACTTTAGGTGAATTAACTCTATAACACCTTAGTTTATACACCATGTTTATATATAAAACTAATATCCAATAGATAGCTAAATGTGTGTTTTCCCCCGACATCCTATTCTCGTTGGATTGTGGGCTTAGGGCAGATTCCCCCAATTAACTATCTACCCGATATCAGATTATATATAGCAGTATAAACAAAGCTATTATAAAAGTAATCACCGTAGTCATTATTTTACTATAAGATATATAGGTTTTCTTAAAAGAACTCTCCATTTGATATAAAGGAACCATTACAAATAACTCCATGAGTAACAAGTGAATACACCAAGGTTATATATGACAATGATCTAACAACCAATGGAATGTGTGCTATCCGCCTTACTTGCTGTTCCCCGTTGGGTTGTGAGTTTAGGGCAGATGCGCACAATCGATTGTTTATTTACTCCAAGTATATATAATTTGTACCCACTTAGTACGCATAGAAAGGCTTGTAGTGTCATTTTACTTAACTTTCATTCAAGTAGGAAATATAGAATTTTCTAGAGGGACAGGCGAACTTTTCAAAACAGAACCTACAACTTACATCACTTTTACATATACATTTTCAACAACACTTTACAACTTACTCACATCACTAAAATCTTATGAACTCACCAGCTTAATTGCTGATAAACTCTTTCAAATAACTTGTATTCTCAGGAGACTATTAGACAGGTGCTCGTGCTGGGAATTTAGAAGATGGAGCATTACAGCTTCAAGTCTTGTTTTGTTATTTGTTGATGATTTTTATGTTTTGTGAACACACACATTGTAAACAATTTATTTCTTAATGAAATGGTTGTTCATTACTTGCTTACCATATACATATCTCGTGATACTAAACATGACGTCCTCCACCCCCGAATGTTTCCGCCGTTCCGGTTTTGGGGTGCGACATACTACCACCACCACGACATTATCAGATCTGATTAGCTTTCAGTGCAACTAGAGGGGACACAAGCGGTCCCAATGTCCAAGTTTACCAGAAGCAAGGCAGGTGGCAGCACCTGCTCCTGCAACATTGAGGATCACACACGGCCGCCAGGGCCGGGCAGAGGCGTCGGTGGCCAAGAGCAGAGCCTTTCAGTTGACAGCTGAGGAAGCACGAGTAGCGCCTGACGTAGTGACGAGTATGCATCTTTCTTTTATCTCTTTATTTATATTGTCTGTTACTTATGTTTATGTGTTTTGTTATAGGATCATTCTTAGGGCAAAATAACCATTTTACCCGAGTTTCATAAATCAGAAAAACCCTGAAATCGCGATCCGACTCGTCGAGTTCATCACGAACTCGTCGAGTTTCTTCTGTCAACAGAGTCGGGACTTTCCAACTCCAGTCATCAAGTCCTCCCTGGAACTCGTCAAGTCTTACCTTCTACATGGTCAGGGCATTTCGACCCAACTCGTCGAGTTCTTCAGTCTGTTAAGCTATCTTACTAGATTAACCTTCTATCCTTTAGATCTAAGCTCCATACTTCATATACATACTAAAAATGTCCTTTTAAGGGTAAAGTTTCCAACTTTACCCAATAATACCCTTCCTTAGTGGGTTTAATTCAAACCCTAACTCTTTAAGACCTAGATCTTGATCCATAAGCCATCAATACTTCAAGCTAAGGCATACAAACTGAGATCTAGACCCTATACACTACATAAACATGTAAGTCTCTGACGTTCTCTCCATGCATGGCCTTTTGGAGCTTAAAAAGGCCAAAATGACATCCTAAAGCTTGCATGGGGCTTTAATGGCCATAAAGTTTGCACCTTTATGCCATGAAAACCCTTCAAGGTCCTAGATCTGGAAGTATACTCACTTGGGACGTCCATTTCCCAAGGATCAAGATATTTGGACCAAAAACCCAATAAAAGTGAAAATGAAGAGATCTAAGAAATCATTAAGCAAGTTTGAGACTTACTTACCAAAAAGTGACGAGGATGGGGTGAAGTTTCTGGATCTACTCACTCCTTCTTGAGTCCTCAAGCTTCTTCTTCTTCCACAAGCTTCAAATACACAAGTTTTCTCTCAAAAATGACTCACAAGCTCACACAAGGCATTAGGGTTTCAAGATTTAGGGTTTGGGACTTGGAGGCTATAAATAAGTCCAATCTTTGGAGGTTAAGGTGTTTAAATATGGTGAAAAACCCTGAAAATTAGGGTTTCACTCTGCCAGTCCTACTCGTCGATTTGAGGCTCTCAACTTGTCGAGTAGACTTTACAACCCACGTCCAATTCCATTCCTACTCGACGATTTTGGGGCCTCCAACTCGTCAAGTTTCTATACAAAAGGAAATAAATCTTTAATTAAACACATACCGGGAACTAGGCGGTACAGATGGCAACTTTATGACTTAAGGACCAAATGAACACCAATAGTAGCAACTCTAAGCTCTAGCAATGACAATAACTCACAAGACCTCATCCGTGGGACCAAAAAGACCCAAAAACCCAAACAAAGAAGATCCAAGCATTAACAAAGCAAGTTCCAAGCTTTATACCTCAAATGAGAGTTAAATGATGAAGATAACCCGAATCTTCAAGCTCAACTCCAACAACTCTCCTTCACCAACTTCTTCTTCTGCTTCTCAAGGCACCAAACGACCAAAAATGCACTCAACAAGGTCAAGAACACACCAAGATGATAAAGGGGGTCTATTTTAGGGTTTTTGGACAAGAAAGGTTGATAAGAAGGCTAACCCATGGGAGTTAATGTCATTATATAGGGATGAAACCCTAAAAATTAGCGTTTTTGGTCCTAACCACGTACGTTGCGCGTACCTCATCGTACGCTAAGCATATGTGAAATTCCTCCGCGTTCCTTAATGGACCACTACGCCCCGTGTACACCAGGCTTACCGCCAACGTACGACCTCAACAAGCCCACTCAAATAGGGCTCAATACCACTTAGCCCACACAAGTTGCATAATTAAACAATTAGATAAATGATTAAATAGTTAAATAATACCTTGGAACTACACCTTTACCAGCTCCCACGTCCACTCAAACCCCTTTGCCGTGCAGCCACTACATCTTTACCAGCTCCACAACCTTGTTCCTCAAGGTCTTCGTCTTCCGATCTAAAATTGCCACCAGTCTCTCAATGTAATTCAGGCGGTCATCCACCTGAATATCCTCTGTGACATCCCCAAATTCACGTTCATTTTAAAAATTTATTTATGCTTATTTGAAAATCATAATATTCATTTTATAGAATAATACTGCAGAATTTTTCCCCAGAAAAAATGATAAATATATTATCAAAACATTTCTGAAGGAATGTATTTTGTTTATATTAAAACTTTGGGATGTTATCGTCAATACTGAAACATAAGCATAAACAGACCTTACATTCATTTACATTAGTGATTTACATCTCCTTTAATCTCTCAGTGTAATGTATCTTCGTATCGACACCTGTGATACAAATAAACTGAGTGGGTCAGTTTGGAAAACCTTGTGAGTACATAGGGTTTTCAACCCACAATAATAAAATTATTATGTTTCATCATCAAACAATTAACACAATTACCCATCCCCATTATCTCATTTATTTCTTAAGGATCTACCCTAAGAATCATCCATCATTCACTCATTCATTCCTAAGGATTGTCCCAAGGAATAGGCACAAAGTCCTTCCCTGTCAGGGTTTATATAACATGCACTAAGTCCATAGCTGTCGAGGTTATTTGTTAGGAACTAAGTCCACAACTGCAAGTAGTCCTTGAAAAGGTATGAATACGAACTACTTGAATATTGTAAAGTTTTGCAAACCATAAGGTTTAAGAAGGGAAAAACAGTTCTTAAACATGCCATGATTTTTCGGTAAAAAGATGAAAATTAAGCTTAGAAATGTTATGAGAAATAACTTGTATTTTAAGTTAAACAAGCCTTTATTTCATCCAAATAGAAATTATTTAGCATTTATTCTCCCCCAAAATATGTAAAACATAAAAGAGGGGCCCTAGAAACTCACTTTTGTTGCGTAAAGTTATTCGGTTTGAGAACAACTCGTGCGGTTTTTGGTTCCACTCAAGCTTGTGATTTGAGTATTATTTTGGATGTCTTAACACATAAAGACATATATTTACAACTAATTTAGACTTTTATCATGTCTTAACTTACTTAAAACAAGTGAACTTTATGATAAAAGGAAAGAGTAAAAATCAAGAAATTACCTAGTTTTTACTTAGATCTAAAGTATATTGACAAAAGGTGGTTGAAACACAAGCTTTTTTAAAGATGAAAGTTAAATTTCTTTGGGGTTTTAAGTTCTTGAAAGTAGCAACATATGGACTACTAGGAATCTTGAAAATGGGCAGAAAAATGAAAGACTTTTGTGTGTTGGCTTGATGCTCGAAAACAGCCATTGTTTTGGCTTAGTTACTGTCACGAAAATTCCCGACAAAAAGGGTAAGAAAAGAGTGGTTTAGCCATTGTTTTGAGTCCTCATTTTAGTTTAGTATAACAACTAACTTCTAGGGGTATTTGGAGGTGAAAATATCAAGCAAAAGAAAGGTGAAAAGAGGTGAAATGGTGGTTGAAAAAACAAGGGAATCAACCACTTTTTGCTCATGGTTTTGATGGATTTGGAAGGAAGTTCATGTGGCTGAAATATGATGAAGTTTGAGAGATTTTATATGGAGAGTTTGCTGGAAAATGGAAAAAGAAAAGAGAGAGAGAGAGAGAGAGAGAGAGAGAGAGAGAGAGTTAGAGGGGGGGGGGAGAGAGTGAGAGAGAGATAGAGAGGGTGGTTCGAGATTTATAAGAGAAGAGGGAAGAAGATAAGAAGCAATCTTCTAAGCAAGATTTGATGGGATGGGAAGATGATTAGATTTGATTCACCCTTGCCACTTGTTCTCTTGGTTAATTAGGGATAAAACTTAGATAACTAACTAGTTAGTAATTAGTTATTAGTTAGATGCTATAGTTTAGGAGGGGAAGGATGAAAATCTCGAAAATATGAAGAAGAAATAAGAAGTGATCTTTGCAAAATGTCTTAATGAAAAAAGTGCTTAATTGATTTCTTTGGCACCTGTCTCAAGTATTTTTACATTTTTATCTTATACCATGGAACCAGACACATTATTCCTTACATGTAGACCTGACAATTTCAAACACAAATCTGTGAGAGACACGGCATGACACGAATACATATTAAAAATTGAGATAAAGCTTATTTCTCATCGTGTAATCGTATTGTGTCAAATTCATGGCTGATACGTTTTCATGACACGAATACATGAATTGTCAGGTCTACTTACATGTATATATCACTTCATGTCATGCACCCATAACTAGTCATTTCTTAGATAATAATACATATATACAGATACATGTATTGTTGGTACAAAATAACAAAGTAGTTTTTATGTATTTGAACTTAAATATTTATGTTTGATTCTCTTATTTATAAACATTTAGGCCTTGTTAGATATGATTCTTACTGGTCCTGTAAAAGGTCAAATCTGACCCGATTCGAATCTAGGTGTTTGATACCAAACTTCAATCCTCTTGATCGGTCCTTTAACCTCTTATTCGGTCATCTCCAAAATTACGCTGACTGAAAAATGCTTGTTCATTTGCCCTCATTTACCCTTCTTTAAAAAAAAGCACTCTCATTCTTCTTCTTGCCTAGACGACGACGACTCTCCTCCTTATACTTCTCTTCCAGCGACGCCGACTCCTCCCACCTCCGACCTTCTCCTTCTTCGCCTGACCTCCGACCTACTTCTTTGCTGCCTAACCTTTACTCACATGCCTGACCTCCGGCCTACTACCAGCGGTAAGAAAACCCCATTCTTTTCCTCCATGTTTTTGTTCGAATTTCATCTGCCATGTATGTTGATTTTAGGTTGAGGATTTTGTTGCTTTATTATTGTGTTTTATACTTGACCTTAATTTAAGGATTTCGACTCTTTACATCATCTGTGGAGTGGAGTAGTTGAACAATTATTGACCATATGCTTATTGTTGATCGAATATAATTAAATTGAAGAAATTTCCATGTAGGTGACATTTAGCAATCGGTTAACCATGAGTGATAAGATTTATTATTAACATAAACCATGAGTGATAAAATTTTCAACAGTGTTGAAGAAATGAAAGTTGGGCTCATAAATTATCAATTACTTCATTAGCTTTTTTGATTTTTGATGCACAGGTGATGTTGAAGCAATGAAAGATTGGGCTTAATAAATTATCAATTACTACACTAGCTTTCTAGATTTTTGTTGTACAGGATTGAGATGATTACATGTGAACCATCTTCTATGGCGGAAAACTCACATCTAAATAACTTTTCCTCAATTATTTCAGGATTAGAAGAAAGTCCTTGTTGAATTGTTATTCAAGCTCGCAGAGTACTAGTATTTTTTTCTTCATATTGTTGTTTATAGACTTTGTAATTATTGTTGTTTAATTTAGATTTTGTATGATATTTTGTATAACTATTCATCAATTTTTTTTCTTCATATTGTTGTTTATAGACTTTGTAATTATTGTTGTTTAATTTAGATTTTGTATGATATTTTGTATAACTATTCATCAATTTTTTTAGATAATTTATCAAACAAAAAAAATACATTTTATTTGGCACAAAACATAACAGAAGGGTAAAATAGTCATTTTTAGCAATTAGCATGGCCATTCAGATGCTTAATCAAACAACATGGTTTCAATCAGAGATAGATGCAGTCAGAGCTTCAGCCTCAATCAGGCCTTGACCCAGTCAATAGCTATCAAACAACCCCTTAAATACATTTTAAAAATAATGCTTTATAATAATTCATTTTATATTTTTATCAATAAAACATAAAATTGATTGACGAAGGTATCATTTTCGTGACATTTAACCGATTAAAAATATCGTTAACCACGTTTCATCATTTCGGTTCGTATAACTGTCAAATTTCGATCCTTCACAACTATTTGGTACAAGTTTTATATAGGATTTAAATTACTCATCAATCAGGGACATGTTGATATAGTAGTTAAATTTCACGTTTGATGTTATATGCTAACTTTCACAAACCGGTGTTGGTTCGTAGTTATACGCCGTAATGGAATTTATCATTAGTCACATGTTTTATTTTTCACGAGAACTTTTTTAAATAAAACATATTAAATTCCTTCAACCATTTTTGATAAAATATTCATATTGCTTAAAATCAAAACATGGTATCATACAATCTTTCCTATTTTTGCCAATTGTTACCGTTATGGTTTAGAAATATAGCTGATAAAATAAACTTACGTGGATATTTTATTAATATTAATTGAAGTCGTCCATAGTTTTCTATGTATGTCATCCATGTTGGAGACTTAACTAGTAAGTTCGACAGTGATCTAAAAGAGTCTCGATCATGTTGCAACGTAATAAATATGTTGCAATTTTTCAAAATGTTTTGCTCAATATGTCATCTACAAAGTAGCTAGGTAACATCTGAAAATCTATTTCACATGAATTGATGAGTTTACCTCTCTCTATAATTATTACACGTGAGTGTATAAACTTATCGAGTGTTGACTTTAGACAGTTTAACACCAAAGTAAAATTGATCTCCTTTTCTTTATGTATAAAGGCAAAACCTATCAAGAGTGCTACCATTTGAGACTTTTTTGATTATTCATCTTATATATATATATATATATATATATATATATATATATATATATATATATATATATATATATATATTCACTACCCAATATATGCTTATAAGGCTGGTCCGACCTATTGCTCTTTCCTTGTGCCTATTTCGCTGTAGGGGGTTGGTTCACAGGCACAACCTTTGTAACTTCATGGTATACCCATGGATTGGCCAGTTCCTATTTGGAATGCTGCAATTTCTTAACTGCCGCAGTTTCTACTCCTGCGAATAGTTTAGCACATTCTTTGTTATTACTATGGGGTCCCGAAGCACAAGGAGCATAAATTTTGTAAACTATATATGATATAACATTAAGATCAATGTAAAAATTGTAACACCCCGGATTTCCAGGTATTATTTATTCTTGTATTTTTGGGTGAATTGTGAGGAGACTCGACGAGTTGGAGTCCAAACTCGCCGAGTAGGATCGCAGTTTTGGGCGCGGGTTCGCGTCTGGACTCGGCGAGTCCATGCTGTTTAATGAAACCCTAATTTCCAGGGTTTGAGACCTATTTAAAGGGGCTTATGGCCGTCATTTGCGGCCACCAACCCCTAGAGAGTAACCCTAAAGAGATTTGAGCGTTTTGGGAGAGAGAAGAGGCCATTGTTGACCCTTGAAGCTTTGTTTGGCAAGGCAAATGAGATTCTAGCTAAGAGAAGGCAAGGGAGGTGGACATCTTTCGATTTTGGAGCTCAGAGCATCATCTTGGAGGTATATTTGGCTCCCTTTTTCTATTGTTATGTTGAACATGGGGGTTTAGGGTTTCTTGACCCCTTTGTTGGTTAGATTTGATGTCCATTTCGTCCCTATTTGTGATGAGGCTTGAGATGAGATCCATAGAGGTCTAGAGAAGCTTTATTCCTTAAGCTTTATGAGGGTTCATGAGAGTATTGACCTAGAGTTGTGAGATATGGGGCTAAAACATCATTTATGAGCAAATAGTTGTTGTTTGAGCACCAAGGTTTGGACTTTACGTGATTATCATGCCTGGGGAGGCCAGATCTATGATTGTATGGAACAGATCTGACCTCAGAAGTGAGTTTGAGTTTATGCATGGCATGGACTCGCCGAGTCTAAAGAACAGACTCGGCGAGTAGCATGAAGTTTGCCCGTAACCACTCAGCGAGTGGTCTTGCCGAGTTGAGGGGTCGACTCAGTGAGTCAGGGAGAGTCAAGGGGTGGGGCTGAGTCAAGCCTGAACTCGCCGAGTTGTTCTTGAGACTCGGCGAGTTGAGTCGTGGTGGTCCCGCGATTCATGCCAGGTGGAACTCGTCGAGTTAGGGAAGCACTCGACGTGTCAAGAGAGGATCCAAGGGAGTCAGTGGACACGTATAGACTCGCCGAGTCGCCCTAGTGCACTCGCCGAGTCCGATCAAAGTTGACCGTTGACCTTGTCGACCTTTAGGGTTAAGTTCAATTGTATTTATGGGTGTATTACTTTGTGTGATTAGGCGGAGGCTAGATCACGTTTATTCCGAGACAGATATTTACCGAGACACCCGAGGTGAGTCTTCTCACTATACTTTACCTAGTGTGGTAATAGAGTTTAGAGACAGAGCATTATAGAGTTATATGCCAGAGTGATTGCATGTTATTATGTGTTGTGATTTGTTGTGATATGTGATATGCATGATTATAGAGTTACAGAGTTGGGACTTTCGGGTCCCTAGAGTTAGGGCCAGAGGGCCCACAGAGAGTTGGGGCTGGAGGGCCCCACTGAGACACATTGACCAGAGGGTCAACAGAGTTACAGCCTCGAGTGACTACTATGTGATTAGTGTGATATTTTGGGAAAACTCACTAAGCTTATGCTTACAGTATTCAGTGTTATGTGTTTCAGGTACCAGTGATGACCGCGGGAAGGCGTCGGCTTGATTCGTAGACACATATGGGAATTAGATGTATTTTGATCTTGGGAGACATTGTGATTTGAAAACTTGATGTTATGACGTTATGTGAACGAATTGTTTTAATTAAAAATGTGTTTTACAAAAGTGAAAAATTGTTTTAATTTTTACGGTGTTACAAAAATCATAAACATTGTTCCAATCAACTATACATATGCCTCAAAAAAGAACAAAAGCCAGAGGGAACTAACAATTAGAGAAATCAATCAAAACAATTTTCTGATTTTGTAATTCATTAATTTAAAGTCAGAAATTCAGTCATTCACAATACGTGTATGAGTGTGCCATGTTCATTACTCATCGGTAACAATAATAATATAAGAACGATAGGCCTTCAGATTCAGAAATCATGAATGATGGAATACTTGTTTAATTTCAGTCAATAGTAAAAAACGAAAGTGAGAGTGCAATCTAAAACGAGACGGAGTCCAATAGAATCATATAACCAAGAAACAAGAAACTTCGATGGAGCTTTGTAGTTGCCTCAAATTTGGAATTGAAACAAAACGCAAGCTCTTGCTTGCTGCAAATCTATGTCGACCCATTATTAGTCCAAATGCAATTTTTAATTTCAAGAATATTTTAATACGTGAGTTATTGCAATACAAGTTGGTACTTTTGACATCCCTATTTTGGATGTGATTGTTTCATTGAAAGTTGGTACTTTTGATTCCCAATTGAGGTCTAGAATACAAATTATTATTTTTTTTGTTTTATTCAAACATATTTTTAACATCTTAGCTTTGATTTTTTTTTTTTGAACGGCATCTAAGCTTTGATGAGTACCAAATGTTTTCTTCTTTACTAACAAGCTTTATCGTTTTAAGTGTTTTGTGAGTTTTACGTTTGAACAAAATGACATGTTCGCACAATTACGATAGAGCCCACACATGAACAGACTTTTCAATCGAATATCAAAATAGATTTCAATTACTTGAAAAATAAGAAACGATGAATATTAATGAAGATAGCAAAACCATGAACTTGCTCAATAAAAATAAACACATATTAGTCCAAGTTGATTTGCTTGCATAACTTGCTCTACATGCAAAATTTCCAATTATATCTTTATGCATGCCTAAAACATTTTCCTTACTACCAACATTTTTTTTGTTTTCATTAA
Organism: Lactuca serriola; assembly: GCF_051521515.1. Classification (NCBI taxonomy): domain Eukaryota; kingdom Viridiplantae; phylum Streptophyta; class Magnoliopsida; order Asterales; family Asteraceae; genus Lactuca; species Lactuca serriola. Next base: position 83,916,381 of record NC_136408.1, read on the forward strand.
GTCCATGCATGTATTGTGTTTATATGTGTAAACATGCTTCTTAATTTAATAAATAAAGCCATGTATGGTTTGTGTGTACATGATTTGTCTTAAGATGCAATTATATATTTTTTTCTTACAAATATGGCAAGTAAAGATATTATGAGATAATGTTTTTTTAAATTAATTTGTTAATAAATTCATGCGATACTCAATGTATATTTGTGCTTAGTGGTTCGTGAATGAGTTAATGAGTTACTTATGGTGCTATTAGTAATAATTAATTAATGATAATACACCATGCACATACTAGTTGAACTTTATGTTTTGTAGTGAAATTGTAATTCAAGAGAAAGTAAAATTTCATGATAAATATTGATCATGTCAAATACTCTTTGTACGCCAAAATTGTAACAAATGAATGAATGATGTACATAAATTTACATCACAAAATGAAATTGTTCACACTCAAAATCTGATCACTGTGTTTTTAATTTTTCCCATCCTCCAAAATCAGTTTTTCATGGCCAATTTGTCAAATTGTTGTTTAGAACTCATAAAAGATCTTCTGTACCAATCTTAATTCTGGAATAATGAATGCTTTATTTTAAAACGTCTTTATATCCAGATAGCAATCAGCTTACAAAGCAATCACTTTTATAGGTGATTTTTATTGTTTATAGGAAAGTGTTTTATAAATCCATGATATAAAGGTCATTAAAAACAAGTAGTACCTTTGTAAGATTCTTGTTATGATAAATAAATGTAAAATCTACATAACCTCTAGATGAGTAGATCCTAAATGCTTTTATAAGTTGGAGTCATGTATTGCATTTTTCACAAAAGCTCCTTAAATATTTTAATGTGAGGTTTCGAAATTGTTAATTATCTCCATGTGAACCTTCTTGTGCATAAAAAATTACATGATAATATTTGATTTGATATGAACTAAAATACTTCAAACAAATTATCGAATCACATCGTACTTCTCAATTTTGTTACCTAAAGCCCATCTACATTAATAAGTAATAATTATATCAATGGCTATATAAATAAACGAATTATCGGATCATATGAATTCCACGTGTGAATTTTCAAATAACAAACCATTTATCTTTTAGCAAATGACATAAATAAAAGACGTTATATTTTACTTATATTTTTTTATTTTGACATTGTAATAGTTTTTGGTCTAAATCGAACATTGTTTTTTTTTTTTTAAGGAATTTTGATCATTCACCATATCTTCTGGCGATACATGTTTGCCATGCTGAATCATAAAATACAATGTTAAAACCCTCAAAATTGAAAAAAATACATTGGATCTTTAAAACAAAATTAAAAATATACAATGTGTAAATTGAAATAAATGAAAAAACCGTGTATTTTGGGCTCTTAAAAGAAATGGTTAATGTCATAAAAGTTCTTAATTTTTTAAGAAATGTTCGGTTTTACCCTTTGGTGTCTTTTGGGCTCACTAAAGCCGAAAGTTTGCGTAAATTTTATATTTTTATTATTTTTATTTTTTCCCTTTCAGCAGGTTACCGATTACCAACAAGTCGCTTACGCATGACTTGAAAACTTAAGGATAAAAATGAATATTTTTTGAAAACTTAAGGATAAAAATGAATATTTTTTGAAAACTTAAGGCCTTTATGACATTAGCCCAAAAATATTTTTATATGTATTTATATATATTTAAATGTATTTTAAAATATTTATCATATCTTTACGTTAACAATACATACAAATCATATAGACGATGATTAGACTTATCATATCTTTACGTTAACAATATGAATAAATCATATAGACGATGATTAGATTGACATTGAGATGTGTCCTTCAATTTCAAACATATTATAAATATAGAAATATAATATTTCAAACATATTATATTATATGTATGGATACGGTTTTATATGTTTAAATTCATAGGGATAATGACTTGAAAGGGTAACGAACTTTCGACTTTTGTCACATTTAGTCACTAAACTTTTTTTCGTTATCTATTTGTCATTAAACTATTGAAACTGTTCACATTTTATCCTTATGACCGGCTGTTGCCGGTCATAAGGGTAAAATGTGAACGGTTTCAATAGTTCAATGGCAAATAGATAACGAAAAAAAGTTTAGTGACTAAATATGAACAAAATCGAAAGTTCGTTTCCCTCTAAAAAGTTCAATGACTAAATATGAACAAACTTTCTCTTGTATTATGTTTTAGCAAATTATTTATTATTGTTAAATTGTAGCAACATTTGTTGATGAAGAAATCTATGAAATAAAAAAAAAAAAAAAAAAAAAAAAAAAAAAAAAAAAAAAACCCTGAAAATATATTTAAAAAAAACAAAAAACCAAAACCGAAATTAAAAACCAATGGTTTGACATTTTCCAAAATAAAAAATCAAAATTTCCAATCTGATTTTGGTTTTACAAAAAAAATGAACCATTCTCACTGATGTGAATTATGACCATTAGTTTGGCATGCGGAATTTGTGACATCCCATGAATATGTAGTTACAACATCGTCTGAACTCATAATTCATAGTAAGGGGTTAGAGTATCATCGCATGAATACGTAGTTACAACATCGTCTGAACTCGTAATTCATCACCTACAGGTTATGGGTCTGCTGGTGTTTCCACTGAGTTGTCTAGAATAGTCCGTGGTTGCCATCTATACTCTGATAGATGACTACATCGCCACATTGTCGGTTAAGGTTATGGTATCTCATTTCATCCTACATCACATATTCATCATCATCGATTTACCTAATTATCATCACCTTTCTATCATCTCCTATATCTCATCATTTTATTTCATCACACACCAACTATTTCATCTACTCATGTTTCATCCGCAACATATTTGTAGATATAAAATAAATATACCATTTAAATTATTTAAAACATGTATAAAATCGTTCATCCAGCATAGATAGCAAGTATTCAAATAATATGCACACATAGCACGTAATTTATATAAAATACTTCATATCTATGTGTAAGATGAAAATAACTATATATACCACAAAAATCCCAAAAATGCTTCCTAACTTCGAACCCCAACGTTTACTCTACTAAAGCTTCATATTCTCGGCTCTCTGGACCTAGAAGGGTCCAGATCTATCACACCAAAAAGCTCAAGATAGCTCTTCCTTTCACTCTACACACTCAAGCTCGCTAGGGTTCTCACTTATGGGAAAGGTAGTCGCAATTGAAGGTCATAAGTGCCTTTAAATATGGCTCGGGCCCAAAGATTTAGGGTTTCTGCCAACAACGCGGACTCGACGAGTCGCCTCACCGACTCGTCGAGTCCATTCATTAATCCGAGTCATCAGTCGCGACCTTACTCGACGAGTTGAGGCGTCAACTCGTCGAGTCTCTCTTCTTAACTCAAAAGAAAAATACTTAAATTATGATACCAAGAAATCCGGATGTTACATTTTGTTTTTTTATTTCATAGATTTCTTCATCAACAAATGTTGCTACAATTAAACAAAAATAAATAATTTGCTAAAACATAATACAATAGAAAGTTTGTTCACATTTAGTCATTGAACTTTTTAGAGGGAAACGAACTTTCGATTTTGTTCACATTTAGTCACTAAACTTTTTTTCGTTGTCTATTTGCCACTAAACTATTGAAACTGTCCACATTTTACCCTTATGACCGGTAACAACCGGTCATTAGGGTAAAATATGAACAGTTTCAATAGTTCAATGGCAAATAGATAACGAAAAAAAGTTTAGTGACTAAATGTGACAAAAATCGAAAGTTTGTTACCCTTTCAAGTCATTATCCCAAATTCATATACATGTTATAAATATATAGATATGATAAGTATTTTTAAAATATATTTAAATACATATAAATATGCTTTTTATATGTTTAAATACGTATAAAAATGTTTTTATATATTTTTGGGCTAATGTCATAAAAGTTCTTAAGTTTTTAAAAATTATTCGTTTTTATCTTTAATCTTTCAAATCATGTGTAGGTGATCTGTTGGTAACCTTGTAACCTGCTAAGAAAAATCCGCAAACTTTCGGTTTTAGTGAACCCCAAAGACACAAAAGAGTAAAACATAACATTTTTTGAAAATTTAAGGGCTTTTATGATATTAGCCCTAAAAGAAAAAAGAAAAAAAAAGAAGTTAAAATTGTAAGTAAAGATTGTGACAAAAATAAATAAATAAGGTTGAAATTGCCAACTAAAGATTAGAACCATGAAATAACTAAAGATTAGGACAAAAAAGAAAAAAGAAAGGACCAAACTTGCTAACAATGTCACCACCGACATTACTTATTAATATAGATATAATTGTTTAAACATAAATGCAACTGATAAATCTTTTATTCTAGAAACAAGACAACAAAAATCTTCCAAGAAGGAGAAACCGATTATCCTTCAAGTGCTTTAACAGAATCCATGTTTAATTTCAGAAGAAAAGCACCAGTCAAGCACGAGCCATGTATGACAATCAAAAAGAAAAAGATTTTTGTGATTTATATGGGAATGTCATTTTCCATAAAAACCAATAACTTATGGGGACCCACTGCTTCGATAGCGATGATAAATCTAGGTTTTAAATTGGTGGAAATTCAGAAATTCGTTGCTTTTGGTGAACTTCATTCAACTAGAAAGATGTGAACGTCAGAATTTATTTATTTATTTTGAAACGGCTAATAAATTATATATAAAGAAACCTCAAACAATTAGTAAGTAGCTAAGTGTGTGGGAATAGGAACATCATTACAAGATTTAAAATTACAAGAGAAAATGATAAAATAAGAACAACTTCATTCCGCACTATTACCACACATAGTCCCTCTATGTTTATATCATTCACACGTTTGAGCAATATAAGATCTGCAATTTTGGTCGCAGAAGGTTTCGCCTTCTTAAATATATGTAATCTAGAGAGTGGAGTATTGAATCATGTTTAATATCTCTCTTTTTTGAGGATAGTTACCCTAACAAGTTGTGAAGTCTAGACAATCTGTTACATTTGTATAAACCCTGTTTTGAATTCCACACCATCTGGATATTCAATATCCAATTGTTCTTGTGAACTCACACTCGACATGAAGATGGTTTATAGTTTCATTCGATTTCTCACATAATGAACAAACCATATTTTGGACTGTTATACCCATGAGAGTGTTTGGAATTCTACCCAGAACTGCTCTCCACGCAAAACACCTAACTTTTAAAATGATGGTTTTTGACCAACAAATTGAGGGATCAGTATATTGGGTGATCGTTGAGTCAATCAATTTTCTCATGATTTTTACTAAATACTTTCCGTTAGAGTTTAAATTGAATTGGAACCCATATTTTGAGGTGGAGTTGAAGTTTTGTTGACCAAAGAGAATGTAGAACTCGTGTAATTCCAATGAAGGGATTGCTTCCAATTTACCTGATTTCCATTGTCACATGAAACCACTATTGCATAATTGATCCATGAGAGAGCATCTATTGTTTGATTCCTGTTGGTATAGAGTGGGGAAACGATTTTGTAGTGTTTCATAACCACACCGAATGACTTTCCAGAATAAAATGTGAACCTTTGAGTCTGGACTGAGTGGAAACAGTTTTGATGGATTCAAATTGAATTTGTCCAAGAATTTGACAACTTTTGATATATTCCCCATACCCCTGTTGTGTTTTTCCTTGCTAGATATATGGATCGATGACATCTCAGATTATGTACCCTCACAATTACATCAGCCCACAATTTACGGTTCCAATTTATCTAGCATGTATAGTAATGTACTGTGAATGTATATGAAATGAATGTGCTAGTTGTATCGTGTGTTCTTTCTCTGTCTAGCCTGTATGTACTGTAATGTTTTGCGTGTGTTAGCTGTAATGTGTGTTCTCTCTCTATCTAGCATGTATAGTAATGTACTGTGTGTACTAGTTGTATTGTGTGCTCTCTCTATCTAGCAAGTATTGACTCATGAATGAACTGACTCATTGTATGTTTCATTGTTCTAGCAATAGTTTTAGTATCTTCCTAAACTACCCCTATGGTAGCTTACTAGCAATGTATGATCATGGTTGTATACCCTTGCTACCCAAAGGTATAGAACTGATTGAAGGAACTTTTATGACTATGTATGTATACATGATATACAACTAATATTTAAACGACCTTCGGACGGATAACCGATGCCCTAAAGCCACATCCCAACGAGGAAAAGGAGATAAGGCGAGCTAGCCTTCCTAAGCCCTTTAAACATTGCTTATATAACTATACATACATGGGCATGCATTTTGATAATATAAAAGTATGAAAGAATTTAAGTAAAAGTATTTGATAAGTAAAAGAGTTTTGTAAAACAGTTTGAAGTAAAGCAGTTTGGTAACACAGTTTGAAAAGTAAGAATCCACTAGTTTGGTAGTTATTAATCACATGTGATTGATATAATAACTATAAGTATTCAACTTGTATTCCCCCCGTAAAAGCATTTAAAAACATTAAGAGGTTAATTAAGGGGTATGAACTCACCTGCAGTGAGTGGTTGGATGAACTGAAGAAATAGGATTGCTAGGTGTCAAGTGAAGACTTGTACACACACAATGATCCTAGTTAACATATAAATACACACATATATATATATATATATATATATATATGTATCCAATTAGTCTTTAAACAACTAATTTACAAAGTTAAGACATCCTAAGACAGGTTAAACACTTTATATAAGTGTTTTAAGCCCCTAGGAGTGCATCTAAGTGTTGTAGGACAAAGCTATTAGGTTTAGGGTTCAAGGGAACCCCTTACTTGAGTTTACGCTTTCTTGACCATAACTCATTGAGTTTACGGTCGTAAACCCTTGAGTTTACGGCCGTAAGCTCATACTCTTTTGACCATTTGATGTTTTGAAGCCTTATGAGTCCTTAGAAGGGTCTCCACTTGAAGTATAAGCCTAAGGAAGAAGTTAGGGCACCATTTCCCTCCTTTGTGGAATTTACGGCCCTAAGACCATTTCCCTTTGGGTTTACGATCGTAAACCCTCATGGACTATGGTATTTTGGTGTTTTCAAGACCTTAATATATCAATGAAGGGATCCATGTTAGTTGCTAAGGCATAGGAAGGGACTAGGGTCACTTTGGCCCTTAAAGAAGGGTTTACGGTCCAAGGTGTTCTTGGACTGTAAACACCTTTGATCTTGGTGTTTCCTTGTGTTTTCTTGATGTAAAGAAGTATAACAAGCTCTATGCTACTCTAGGATAGAAGTACTTACAATATAGAAGCTTTAAATGAGCTGAAAGTCCAAGAACACTAGTGTGTGTTCTTGGTGAAACTTGAAGAATCAACCTTTTGAACAATTTAACGGATGGAAGTGTGTTAATTCACTAGATTAAGTGATATACTAACTTGAAAGGGCTAGAAACACTTACTAGATTGAAGATCTTGAAGAAAACTTGTATGATACTTGAGAGAGTTTGAGATTTGCTTTTGAAAAAGGTGGAAAATGATATAAATGACTAAGTGTCACTTATATACCCCCTTCCTTGGGGTTTACGGCCGTAAACACCATTGTTTAGGCTGTAAACTCCAATATTTTGATGTGTCGGGACTTTATTCTTGCACAATAAACCCTAGTGCATCCTCTCTCCTGATATCTCCTAAAGTGTTAATCCTAAAATACTCAAACTTATTCTAAAAAGTTTGAAAATTAACAGTAACTGTTCTGACTTCTATTGACTTGATATGTTGTACAGAATATAAATTTCGGGTTGTCACACAAACTATCCTGCTCATTTTTCAGTCTCCACCACCACTTTGTTATAAAAAAAAAGACACTCTATGTTCTTAAAGAACCAACTCCAAGTCCTCCATTTTTTTCACCCACCACTTTTGACAATCCACCCAATGTATTTTCCTTTTCTCATCACAACCTCCCCATAGAAACCTACATCTGAGTTTTTCAAGAGTATCCACGATGCTTTGAGGGCCCTTGAAGAGTGATAGGTAGGCTTCCCAAGACAGATTTGATTAGGGTTAACCTACCTCTTAATGATAAAGTCTTCGCCTTCCACGCGGATAAGTTGGATTGGAATTTGCCCACTAAAGGCTTCCAGTTACATTTATGTAGCATGTTTGCTCCAACTGGAACCCCTACATAGGTGGACGGGAATGAACCGTTTAAATAGCCAAGCACTTTTTCCATTCTGTTGAATTACAAATCAGTGTTGCCAACACTAAACAAGCGGTATTTATGAAAGCTAACTTTCAAGCCCGAGGATATTTGAAAGCACTTGAGTATGCAAGATAGATTTTTTATGCTATGTCTATTCCAGTCACCTACAAATATTGCATCACCAACGTAGAAGAAATGGGAAATTATGGGTCCATTGTGTGGTAGTTTTATATCCTGAATTAGATCCTTTTCACGAACTCCTTTCATGGCGATATGTAAGCCCTACATAGCCAAGATGAAGAGCAAAGGCATAAGAGTGTCTCCATGTCTAACCCCTCTCGAAATGGGGAACTCCTCTGTAGGTGACCCATTTACTAGTATTGATGGCCTTGAGGTAGATAGACATCATTTGCTTCCAAAATCGTCTGTTCAATCACCGAGTCTAGGTAACCTCAATTAATTGAGTCGAATGCTTTTTCAAAATCTACTTTGAAAATGAAGATATGCTTTTTTGCTTATTTGGCCCATGATAAAATCTCATTCATAACGAGTGGTCCGTTTAGGATACTCCTTCCTTCTATGTACGCATATTAAACTTCATCAACAATTGATCCAATGACTCATCTCTAAATACTCAATCCTATATTTTATACCCTTAGATCAAATTGCTGACATCATCCTCCCCAAATGGAATGTATTTAATTTCAATAAAAAGCTTTCCAATTGTCAAACAAAATTAACTTAAATCCGTTGAAATGGAATGTATATAATTCCAATAAAATATTCCCATATTTTAAATCTGAATTTCCGGTTATAAAGGTTTTAATGTGGTCAACTTTAAAAACATATTAATAACAAACCATTTCAATTAATGCATTAATATCAACCATTAATATAAATATATTTATATTAGTAAATCATTATTGAAAAATTCATTTTTATTTGGAAACCATTGATACCAAAAAAATCAGATTCAAATTAACATAAAATCCATTTTTATTAGGAATCCACAACTCACACTTATTTCGAATCGTTGTTTTTCTTCAATCCTTCTCCTACAACATCATTTTTATTGTTTATAACATTCATCATCATTCTATGCTTCAAACATTTGTTGTTGTGCAGTAAAAGGTCAGTACATTCTTTCGCTTTTTATATTTTTTTCGATTATATTTTTGTTCCAATATCAAATATATGTATTCATATATTTCGATTATCTTTCTCACAAAGTACATGAAATCGGTTAACTATTTTTCTGAAACTTTTCAAATAATCAAGAAAATATATTATGTACCTTTAACAAAACAGAAATTAACTATATTTGGAATTGACAGTAATTAGGAAAATGTTATTTTTATATATCAGAGATGATTATTATATTTTTAAATATTATATCATAAGAATCCAGTTAATTTTGATATGATTTTAAAATATTATGAGATGATCCTATTACACTTTTAGATTGATTTAGTAGGAAATAATATATAATCTATTTATGCACCCTTCGAAATTAAGTATGGAAACAATTTTGTTGACAACTATAATAGTTTTTATACTTCTTTATAAATCATACCTCTTTATAGATAAACACATTGTATACGTCCATTCTATTTCTTATAAAATTTATTTCTAATTCTAATTGTTTTTTCTATCATTTTACACACAAGGTATAAACCAATCGCGATGAGATCGTCTTTGATAAGGTTGTTGACATCGATGCATCCAAGGAAACCTGAAACATTTGTGTTCAAGTACTATTGCTTTGGAAGCAAACTTAAAAAACAACCCAAACATGTTCAACAGTTTGGACACGATTTTAATTGACGAGTAGGTACAATATTTTTTCTTTTTATTATTATGTTGCTTTTAATTTATAAAATTTTAAACTTAACCCAATTTTTTTCACTTACATGGTACTAAAATACAAAGCAACAATAAAAAAATTCATTAGTTCGTTTGAAGCCCTCTTTGTTGAAGGATCTGTAAGGGAAATTAGTAGTTTTGGTATGGACAGAAATGAAGGAGATTACATGCTGTTAAGCATAAAAAATAATTTCTACAAAACAACCAAAGTTCGTGTATCAAATGATTTTACTGTTATAGTGGATCCTTGTAATTTTCTGACTTTCCAAGAGTTTATAGCGAGGAATCTCGATACTCGTGTTGCATTTGGTAAAATTTTATTTTAACATTCTACCTTATCTACACGTTAGTATTTATTGTATTACAAATCTATAATACAAAAACCGTTTATTTTTTTGTTCCAGATTTTCTTGGTCAGGTTGTGTCGACTAATCCCATGAAAGTGATTATTGAAAATTCAAGGGAGAAATTGATCAGGATCTAAGTTAAGTATATTTGTTTAAAACATTTTATTTTCTAAAAGTATTTTTCTACATGATACCATAAAACATGTCGTTTGCATGAAAATGACATGTTCATCTACACTTTTGTCATACATGAAATAATTCGTTGATTATTATCAAAGGGTCCATTTATGATCTTCTCACTAACAAATCGGTCAAATGTGGTTAGATCTCTTTCACACATTTTTTTTATCACATGTCTTCATACTTTTAAGTTTTAAATTTTCATCTTCAAATTTCAATTTTTAGTTACATACGTTCATTGAATTTTTTTTTTGTTTAACATACCAACCTACTTTGTTTTATCTTTATATAGTAACAATAAAATTTATAAATTTACAAAACAATATACATTTTTCGAATTTTGTCATAGTATCATACTTTACACAATACATTTCCTCCAAAATTATTTTCGTCAGTAATTTCATCTATAATTTCACCCAATTTAAATTTGTATTTTCTTTATATAAATTTTTTTAATGATCCCGATTTTTCCCTCCAAAAGTATATCAAACACTTATGTCTTAGATAATGTTGCCCCATTATAATTATTACTTTCTAAGATATATTCGTTTAACGAGGAATTTAATTTAGTGAAGGAAGTAAATGTTAATTCAAACAAGGTATATATTTCATAATTATTACACGAGTTTATTAAAAAATATCAAGATGTAAACATTATGCATTTTCAAAATGAAATTTCATAATACATACAAACGATGATGTTGTAAAATGAAATATAAAATTAAATAGACTGGAAAAAAAAACTATTAAGAGAGTCAATCTTGAAAATAGTATAGTTATGAAATACTATGAAGTAAGATAAAATTATAAGATATTAGGAGAGTTGTAAGTACAATTCGTAAAAACGTTACAGTTATTAGAAAAAAAAAATCGTTAAGATCAGTAAAAATGCAATATATAAACTAAATTGTTACAATTGTAATGAAATGTCATTATTTGATATTTCATATAATTGAAAGATATACCAAATTACATTGATGATATAGTAAAATTATTCAATGTTGTGCCAAGACTAATACAAAGTTCTTGCGAACACAAAAAAAATAAGAACAATAATTAATTTAAAATAAATCAATCATGATTTAGAAAAGAATTTCCATTGATGATATATTAAAATTAAATTCATATAACATTTAACATTCTATAAATTATACTTTATGACTTTATTTGAATAAATAAAATAGTTGTAAATATTTAATGGAGTGAACAAAATGGTATATTGGTTGTCAATATAGGCTTAAATTAAGTAACCTTATTATGGAAGGAACGTCTAATTAGAATACTTATGCGTATATAACAATATCATAACCATACGTGACCAGGAAGATCATCTAACTAATAAAACAAAAAATGGTATATACAAAAAGGTTCTTCAACGATGATAGATATTTATCGATTTCAATGTATCTTCTACACATTTCAATAAAACCAACATACATAATTTTTTTATATAATTATTATGTAATATATATAGACATTTGTATGATTTTATATGTTTCCCGCGTTTAACGCAAGTTATAATCTAGTTTCAACTTATATACTAAGATTTTGGCAACAATCTTGTAAAGACATCCAATTAGACTAATTGGTCTATAATCAACAAGTGAAGTTGGATCAACGACTTTTGCCGTCATTGAATGTGTAATTAAGGTTTGTTTCTAACTTTTATTTGTGGGTTTTTGTGAGGTACCTAGGTAAGAAAAGTTGGTTGTGTGTTTAGATATTAGTTTTTTTTAATTATTTGTAATTTTATAATGTATTAATAAATATAAAATAATTCAAAAAGTAAAACATATTATTCTAAATTCAACTAAGAATTCAATAATATATTCAACCCTGTAAAATACAATATTTGTGACATCAAAGCTTCCTTTCTATAGACATTGAACTTTGCAACTTAAGAATATAATCTTTTTTTTTGTCTCTTCTAACTTAGCTTCTTAAACAAATCTGGCTTCGGTTCTATTGAACAAAGCAAGAAAGCGATTTTCCGCCTCAGTCACGAAGGAATACCAAAGAGCCTAAAGAGGGTGTTTGAAACTTAAAATACAGTTAGATAGAGAACTATAAATAATAAGATTATAGGGATTCTATGGGTGAGAAGGCATATGACTTTGGTTCCAAACTAGTAAAGTGTAAGGGACAAACAATTGACTCTTTTACTCAAACTCACTAGCATCTCCATGAATGACCATGAGCAACCTCTCATCATCTTATGATGAGAAGCACATTTATTTTGTGGTAAACCACAACGAGTAAACGAGATAGGGTGAGGTAAAGCCTCGGTCAAAGGAGTCTCCGTAAAACCTCATCAGACATGTAGCGGAAGTTGATAGAAAGGGACGAGATCACTATAATGACATTGAGCTCCAAATCTATTCACACCTCGATTTAGTTTAAACCATTATATATATACTATTAAAAATGTAATAAATAATAAAAAACAAGAAAAAACAAGAAGAATCTAATTTCTATCATTAATTCACAAATCGTCTGAATGGAATAATTAGTTTTTGGTCGGTTTCATCCTCATGCTCTATGAATCATTCGGATTCATTAACCCATATAATAATAAAAAATATAAGATAAAAGTATTTTCCTTTAAATAAATGACCTATGTTATAATGTTACAACCAATCAGTTTCAAAGTATAGTTTCAAGACTTCTACATTAGTCAAGACTTATATGGAATATTCTAAATTTTTTCATAAAAATCTAAAATTTGTCTACTCAAATATTTGGCTTTCTTATGTTACCATCACTTCAAGTAAAGATAAGTCATTCTTTTTATTATTTGTACATATCCTATAAGCTGTATAATCTTCTCCTTATAAACATTCTTAAACTAACACAAGCTTCTCTCCTTTTTGGTTTTCCTTGTTTTGAGTTTTGACTTATATATGAAAAAGGTCATGCCAGCTCAATTCAAAAATCAAGTATCTCATTGTTTTAGTTTTAATATTTTTTTAACGGTAAATCTAATTCACTTTTAAACTACTTATAATTTCACATATGTTTTATACGAGACTTAAAACCTCGACATTAATAAGAAAAGATAACATCTAATACAACTCATCTAGAAGCCCTTTAATAATTTTATATACTTCACAAGTTTATCATAACTTTATACTTTATACGGATAGTTCTACACAGATAAAAGTCAGAGTTTTCAGCTTGAAATAAAAATCTCATATTTTAGTTACCAACTATTTTTATCAATATACTCGTATTATTGTATCATAAAAGATTAAGTTAAGAGAACCATTTATTTAGATACAAGCTTATAACTTAATCTTTTAAAAAAATCAAAATTTTAAATTAAAATATGTTAAAGTCACGTTTTTATAGTTTACCCAATAAAATATCAATAAAAATAACATTTTAAATGTTACTCTAAACCACCCAACCAAAAAGACATAAACGAATTCGTTGAGAGCTTAACTCTTAACTTCAAGTCACAGGAACCTTGATCTTCTGTAGCTGACCCACATGATAGTAGTCCACGTGTCACCTTTTCGATAAATATAATCAAACCCGTGACTTTATTTGTGGTTACCTTTACCAAAATCACCGGCAGTAACTTTAATCCAATTGTACCTTGCGAAACACCTAATCATAACCCACCTTCTATACGGAGTCGCGTGTCCCGTTGTTATTAACAACTTCTGCGAAAAGGCGCCACCATAAGCCGCAGACAGAGTGATTGCAGAGAGAGGAATAACAGAAAGCTCAACTCTTTCTCTCTCTAACTATACATACACATTTTTGTATATATATTTAGTTTATCTTCTCAAAGCCAACCGGAAAAAGCAGCGATCAATGTAGGTAACATTATCATATTGAAGGATGAAATTTTATTATGATCGTAATGGTTTACTGTTGCATTTTGTTAAGAGTAATCGATTTTGGTTATGTAACTTTCTTATGGATTTTGATCAGTTATTTTGTAATGTATGTGTACACGAGATTGAATAAAAAAGTAAACAGAAACGCACAAATAGCATGTCGTTAAGTTCGGATTTATTCAGTTACGTGTGTGTTATTGTGTCAAGCAATTGTTTTCCGTGGAGTTTCGGTAACAATGAATCTCTAAAAAGTTCCTGGAATTACGAAGCGATTGCTTTGAGTTATCAACTTTGCTTTATTTATATGGAATCAAGCTCTGTTTCAGCGATCATAAGTCATAACATGTTTTGTTACGATTATCAATTCCAGGAAAAAGTTATAGATCTTTGGCAATCAAGAAGACGGAGTGTTTGAGGCGATATTCGATTCACACTGCTTGATCATCGCATTTCTGTTTCCAATCCAATGTATGTGATATCATTGACCCTGATTCATACCTTCAGATTTTAAATCCCTGTTTTGCTTGAAAATTATTGTTTCTTTTGTAGGATCTGCTTCGAGTTTAGCTTGAATGCTTGATAAGCTAACCAGATGAAATGAATATGAGAAATTTATGCTAATGTCTTGTTATTTAAGAAGCGATTCTTTCTAATAAAGTGGAGTAAACAAATGAACTGGCTCCTACAAACTGAAGATCCACGAATAAGTACAGGAATACAGTATCAATCGAGTGAAAGCTTCATGGATTTTCTCGAAGGACTTACCTATGAGCATGTCAATTTCATATTTTCTGGTACTACATATCCTCAGGTAAATCATAAAGTCTTTATCAGTAATCAGTTCAGTATGATTTAGAAACTTTAAGGAACATAGATCTTACACCTTTATTTACTTGTTCATGTAGGAGATCACAAACTCTACAATCAACACATATGCGTATAAGTTTGGGTATTCAGAAGCTGGGACATTCTCATACTATGATTACTGTGATGATTATCCGATCTATAATCAGACAATGGGGAACAATGAATATACTAGGCAATTGGATGTTAATCAGAGGACTACAACACAACAAGATGAACAATTAAGCTCGAGTTTTCATGCTAATCCAGCAGAGTGTGAGTAATAGTGATTCTTTTCCTTTTTTTTTGCAAAATGTTCAAAAAAAAAAAAGAAGTTATAAAAGTTTTGTTTGTAATCCAGGTCTTGAGCGCAATCATAATCATGGTGTACATGTTTGGGAAGACAATGTTGATCTTGACAACATGACATATGAGGTTTAGCTTTTGATTTGAGTTCATGTGGTGGTTTTAGATGAGATTTTATAAAAGATTGATGAAAGAGATGTTATTTTAAATTTTAATTGCAGGATTTGATCGAGTTAGGTGAGATTGTTGGAAGTCAAAGCCGTGGTCTATCTCATGAGGCTATTTCCTTACTCCCCATTTCAAAGTTCAAGTGTGGGTTCTTTTGGAGAAAGAAATCAAAAGTTGAGAAGTAAGCATTTGGTTTGTGGATTCCGGTAGAATCTGATGGAATTGGAATTCAATTCCATTCATTCTCTTGTTTGTTAAAAGACCAAAATACCCTTATTATATATGCATTTACAGTGATTAGAAACAGAGTAAGTTACATTTTTGGTCCCTAAATATAGCTGTTTTTTTTTCTTTCCAATTTTGGTACCAAAAAGTTTTTCCATGCAACTGTGGTCCTTCTTTTAGGTTTTTATAACTTTGGTCTCTCTTGCAAATAAAATGACTGTTTTTGGGACCAAAATTGCAAATATCAGCTTCACTTAGGGACCAAAAGTAGTCATTTCATTTGGAACAAGGACAAAAAGGTTACAAAAACCTCAAATAAGGACCAAAGTTGAAAAAAGTCAGCTATACTCAGGGACCAAAAATGTAACTTACTCTTAAATAAATATCTCTTTATAAAATATACTCAAATACCATTCCATTTCCCAATAACCAAACTCTTGATTAGGTTTACATATTACAATTCATTAAGATTCCAATTTATTTGACAGAATTCATTCGTTTACATTTTCAGGTGTGTAATTTGTCAGATGGAATACAAACGAGGTGACAAACAAATTACTCTTCCATGTAAACATGTGTATCATGGTGCGTGTGGGAGTCGATGGCTTAGCATTAACAAGGTAAAATATGTTAATTTATTATTATTATTATTTTTATTTCATGAAAATTTATTGATCATGTCAAAACATATCAGGCGTGCCCTGTTTGTTACAAGGATGTGAATGTGAATATTGGTGGATCAAAAAGTGAAGAAAGATTTCGTAAGTGGTGATAGAAAGGGGATTCTATTCATATCTTTGCATCCATCTCAAATCCATAAATTTAGTTTCATCTTCAATTTTCATTGTTACATTTTATTTTTTATTTTTTTGTACTTTTATTAGTTAGATGTGTTTTAAATAAGTGTTGCTATAGAAGATTCATTACAGGGTTGTCTGAGGTTTTTGTATTTGAACATTTGGTTTCTTGTAAAATGATATCTTTAATTGGACTAAAGAAAGTCATTATCTCTTGGCATCTCTTTAGTCTGTAAATACATGTGGGCCATAGATTGGCACGTGATGAAAATGGTAGGTTTTTGTATCTGAAGCTGACAACGCAATTAAGCATCCTATGAGCTCACCTTCTTTTATATGGTCATGTCGACTGCTTTACTGTTTACAATTGGTCCTGAATCACATGAATGAATGAATATCTTGGGAAATGAAAAAATTACAATTACAAAAAGTAAATACTGCATCTTTTATTTTATTTTTTGATTTGGTCTAAATTTTAAATGTAAATGAAATGTTTGTCAATTGTTTGTCGTTAAAAAACATTGGTGGTAATAGGTATAAGTGTTGTTTGTTTATTTTAGAAAAAGGTCTGTGTGACATGCCATGTCTACCGTGTGGGCAGACAGACATTAAAGCAAAAGACCATTTGTTTGTTAGAAGGCTATATACATAGACATGTATGCATGACCTTTTTTTTTACATAGACTAAAAAACAGTTTTTGATTTTAGAATACAATTTCTAAGCTCTAACTCTAATATGGTGTTACTTATTTCACCATCTTTGTCACTGCGGCCATCTTTTACTATCTTCTAGAAATCATAGAAATCAATGTGATTAATGAGTGTACGTACATCTGGTTTGTTTGTTTAGGATCATCTGTGTTCAATATGGTTTAATAAAAAAGTTTTTTTTTTTTTTTTGCTTGCAGACTACATATTTTCGATCCATATTTTCTGAATAAGTGTAAAAAAATTGCAGACATTTTACATTTTAAAAAACAAACAAAACTTTAGATAATTTCCGGTAAATGATTCTCATTAATTGCCTATATATACAATTACAAGGCAAGGTAATGGGCCAAACTAAATGGGTACTCAAAATGCAACTATGGGCTAGCTACAGATAATACGTGAAAAACCCATCCAGTACTTTTGAAATACTTTTTACCTTACATTGATATTTGATAGTAGAGAGAGTGTAGAGGAGA
The DNA here is from genome assembly GCF_051521515.1 of Lactuca serriola. NCBI lineage: Eukaryota > Viridiplantae > Streptophyta > Magnoliopsida > Asterales > Asteraceae > Lactuca > Lactuca serriola. The sequence continues at coordinate 83,934,284 of NC_136408.1, forward strand.
GGGGGGCATAGACAGACAACAGGTTGAAGAACCTTTATATTGGCTTTGGAGCGGTACCATCTTCGACTTCCATGACCGTACTTGGAATTTGCTTAATAAAATACCATTACTTTAAAATTGGAATTTACCTAACAAATACCATTACTTTATTGGATTTTATATTTGTAGCAGAGAAGAACACAAAGAAAAACCTCAACATCTTCCACTTCCTCGTTGACTTGCTGTTTCACTAGTCATCTTTCTCAGCTTCGTCACTGCTGGTTCATCCTCTATCATCGCTGTGTCAGGTCTTCTTCTTGTGGTCCTGTACACAGGTAACTATGAGGGCGCGCATTCTTACAAGTTAGTTTCACTTTCACATATTGTTAGACAATTTCATCTTACTAATCATCAATTCCACCATAATCATTTTTTTATCTCGTTTACATATGATTGAATTCTGTATTTGTCAATTACTGTTGCTTAGTTACTTCCGAGGGTTTTAAATTGAAACCCTCAGCAGTTCAAAGTTGAAAAGATTGTTCTTGATTTTGATTTTTTTTTTTTTGTTTGGATATTTGAAGTTTTTGTTGATATCTAGTGCAAGCTTGAAATTTCCTATAGGTTGCAATTTCTCTTATAAGTGGATTTTGTAGTTGTCTGTAGAATGATATTTAGTGTTGAACTGTTGATTTTGTTTGATGATTACTTGAGTGAACTCCAAATGGATTTTATTTAGACAGTAGTATAGTAGGGATGTTTATGTGGATTAAATCAAATCAAAACAGAGACATTAAAAATCAAAATCAAGAATTAAAACACACATATACACATTATGCACTATGAAGTTCATATGTATTATATTATTTTAATCACTTAAAAGTTTTATTTTGAAGAATTTCAAAGTAATACAATGATTATTATTGAGGTTCAAAATGTTTGATGAGATTTAAGTTGCATATTGTAAATATTAATAATTCGGATTTTATGTAGAGGCAACATGTATGGGATCCTGACATTGAAGCACAAGTGAGGAAAGCCTGTGAAACCAACTTTCATAACCGATAACATGAAAGGGTGAAGGGTCATCAACTCATAACTCATAATGGTTGTTCTCTCTGAACTCTCAGAAGGATCTTCATCCTCTTCATCAACACATAGTCATAGTTCACAAACTCGTGGTCATAGTTCATCAACTCATGGTCATAAATATGATGTATTTTTAAGTTTTAGAGGTCTCGACACTCGTGATAGTTTTACCAATCACCTTTATGAGGCCCTTATGCATGCCAATATCACTACCTTCTTAGATGATGAAGAGGTTGAAACAGGGGAAGATCTAAAACCAGAGTTGGAGAGTGCAATTAAGGCATCTTGGGCTTCAATTATCATTTTGTCTAAGAATTATGCTACTTCAACATGGTGTCTGGATGAATTGGTGTTGATCCTTGAGCAGCGTATGAAATCCAACCATATTGTCATCCCTGTCTTTTATCATGTGGAGCCCACACATGTTAGGAAGCAACAAAGTAGCTTTGGAGATGCAATGGCTAAGCATAAACGGATGATGGAGGCAGAGACAAATGCAAGTAAAAGAAGTCAATTGGCTCAGAAGATGGACAGATGGAATAAAGCGCTTATAGAAGTTGCTAATTTAAAAGGCAAGGATGTAAATGGAAGGTAACCATCCTTACTATACATCTAGTATTTTATTGAAAGTTAGTTCATTTTGATAAACCATTTTAATTTATTTTATATGTTCTCCCTTAAAAACCAAATTCTGAACTTTTTGCTATGCCTCTACTATAAGTTATACCATACTACCTTCATATCATAGTGTTTTTTATGATATATACAACTTCTCTTACATGTAAGTAGTAAAAGATAACCTATCACTGGCAGTTTTTTCGACATATGGAATAACACATGAATAGTTAAGTTTAAAGGTCTTGTAGAAACATAGTGATGTTAGGTGGTTCATTAGTGAAATCTTGTATCACATTGGTAGCTGTTGTCTTATCATGCATAAATATACATGACCTTACACATTTGATTATATGGTTATAATTGTAAATACAATATGGTTTTAATTTGAATCTTTGGATAAACTAAATAGCCAAATTTGGTTTGTTACTCTTGTGGATTGTGTTTTGTATTTCTTATTGAATCAAGTTTCAGGCTAGAGACGGAGTTTATTGAAGAAATTGTGAAAGACATCTACCGTAGATTACATATACCCTTAAGGAGTGGTCGACCACAACTTATTGGGATGGAGTTTTCTATTGAGTTCATCACTTCTTGGTTGAAAGATACATCCTCACATACAGCAGACATACTCACTATTTTGGGCATGGGTGGGATCGGGAAGACATCTATAACCAAATATGTCTATGAGTTACATTGTCGTGATTTCCACACATGCAGCTATATTGAAGATATTAGTAGGAGATGTGATGCAAAGTTTAATGGGTTGCTTGACTTACAAAAACAATTGTACGATGACATTTCAAAGACAAGTTCATTTGAATTTCATGATGTTTCAATATACACCTCAAAGATAGAGAATGCATTAGCCCGTAAAAAGGTGTTTCTAGTTCTTGATGATATCGATAGTCTTGATCAATTGGATGCGTTACTTGGAAGCAAAGGTTTTCATCCTGGAAGCAAAATTATAGTAACCACAAAGGACGCATGGTTGACAGAGAGTTGTGCATTATTCAAATCAAATATTATTAAACCCAAGCATGTAGAGCACATGCTTCGAGGCTTACATGAAAATGCATCACTACAACTTTTGTGTTTTCATGCATTCATGCACAACCATCCCAAGGAAGGTTATGAAGAAGTGTTAGATAAACTTGTGAAGTATTGTGAAGGGCATCCACTAGCTCTTGAAGTTTTGGGCAAGTCTCTACATAATCAAGATATAGCTTATTGGGAAGGTTGCATAGAAGGACTACAGAAAGAAAGTGGGTCCCATATAAATAATGTCTTGAAAATGAGCTTTGATTCTTTGCCATACAAAAATGATAAGGAATTGTTTAAGCATATTGCTTGTTTCTTTGTCGGAATAGATAGAGATGTTAGTGAAACAATATTAAAGGCATGTGATATAAACACAAAATCTGGAATCACAAATCTCATTGATAGATTCCTTCTTAGCATTGGAGGGTTTAACGAATTAAAAATGCATCAATTGGTTCAAGAGATGGGAAGATTCGAAGTACGTCGAGAATCACTTGAAAAACCATGGAAGCGGAGTCGATTATGGTGTCATAAGGAGTCATTCAATGTGTTAAAACATAAAAAGGTAAAAGGTCATGTATGCTTTTACAGTTTTACTAATGTGTATGTCAAACATATTTTGTGTTGTCTAATTTTTTTTATTTGCATTTTGTTTTGTCTTAGGGAAAAGGAAATATTCTAGGTCTTACTCTTGACATGCGCATGCTTGAGAAAGAGAAGATGGATGTATCATTTGAGCTGAAAACAAGTGCATTAAGCAACATGGATAGTTTGATGCTACTACAACTCAATTTTGTCCACATGAATGGGTCTTATGATAACTTTCCGGAGGAATTAAGAGGCTTGTGTATGCATGGGTTTCCATTAAAGTCTATTCCTTCAGACTTACCTATGGAGAATCTTGTTGCTATTGACATGTCATATAGCAATATTGAAACATTTGTCATTTGTCACAGTGATCCAAAACGACCTGACAAGAGGCAAAAAGTAAGTTATCTTCACTTATTATGTTTCCATGTTGAGTTAATGAACTTTATAGCTATTCTAACTTATTTCCCTTTCTATAGCTGGATGGAGCATGTTTAAGAGACAAAAGGTTGCTTGGATCATTAAAGATTCTTAACTTAAGTTTTTGTAAACAACTCCATAGTATTGGTGACTTTGATCAACTCCCAACACTTGAGAGATTAATAGTTAGAAATTGCACCGGTTTGGTTGAGGTTTGTGAATCAATTGAGCAATGTGTTGAGCTTGTCTTCATCGATCTGAGCTACTGCAACACGCTTGAAAAACTTCCAAGAAACATAGGCATGTTAAAGAAGATTAAAACACTCTTACTAGATGGTTGTAATCTCGGAAAATCTCAAATCAAGAATAAGGATATGAATTCATCGGAAAGGCACAAGGCTAACAACATAGTCATAAACACAGGAACCTCTTCCCCCACCTTTGTAGGTGTTATACCACGTGATTTGAAACTCTCTTTGATTTCTTCACCAAGCTCTTTAGTAAATTTGTCACTTATAAGGAATAACTTGTCCACCAAATCGTTTCCCATGGACATGAGCTCCTTATCCATGTTAAAGAAATTACATATAGATGAGAATCCTATCGATTCTTTGCCCAATTGTGTGAGAACCCTTCCTAAGCTTGAGAAGCTTAGTATGATGAATTGTACAAAATTGAAGTCAGTCGAGCATCCTCCACGTACACTAAGAGAGTTGTTTATCCATTCTCGTAAAACTTTGCTAGAAAAAGTTGTATTTGATCCAGAAATGTCCCCACTTGAGTTTATGTATAGCTTGATAGATTCCAGACCTTCTTCATATGAAATTGAAGGCATGATCAAAATCCAACCAATTATGGATGTTGAGGAAAAAGTATTACATAGCTTGGGTTGGATTAATTTAGACTTCCTTAACGACATGCATGTGGGAACAAATTCATGGAAATCTGAAATCCAGGTTTTTTTTTTGTAGTTAAACGCTCATCTTTATGTGAATATGTATAATATATTATTATAGTGATTAATTAAGGTGGTTGTATTTGGCAGATGATTTATGAATTTGGGATATTCAGCATAATGTATGAGCCAAAGAAGATGCCGAATTGGTTTACGCATAGAAGCACGGGGAACTCGATATCATTTACCATTCCATCATATCCAAACAAGATTACAGGACTTAACTTCTGCTCTATACACATATTGGCATCTCCTGATGAGAGGCTTCCATTTCCATGTGATCATTTCCCTCTTACCCCAATGATCACAGTTAATAATATAACAAAGAATCATATGTGGATATATGAGCGTCATAAAGACAGATTTAGTGAAGGTCGAGAGTGTTACACGTTGTTAAGTCATTGGATGTTTGGGATGAATGAGATGGAGGGTGGTGACCATGTTACTATTACTGTTACACTTCCATGTAATGAAATTGTAAAGGAGTGTGGAGTGAGGGTTGTGTATGATGATGGAAACATGGATGAGGAAGAAGATGCATTGGGTTATTACAAGTCATGGAATCATATTATTGGTGGTTATCTCTCTCCTTTTCAGTTAACAACAGGAGAATACATCCTCCATAATTGGCAATTTTTTTGGCCTGATGTTAAAATGTATCCATATTATCGTAAATTTGTTACAGAGGGTGCCAACTATCAAGCTAGATATCAAGGTAGATTTCATTTTTATTAAGTATATATTTTATCGTCGTGTCTTATGTATAATGATGTGACCCTTGACTCAACTTCATTAATAGATGAATAATAATTAACATATTACTTTTTATCTGTTTTCAGTACAAGATAATGGGTGGTTTAGAGCTTTATCTAAAAGAAAGCCCCACATAATTGGTGACACACATGAGGTATACTTTTTCTCGCTTTGTCAGGTTTTGTTTTCTTTATAACATGTTTATGTGTGGTCTTTCTGATTACGTGTTTACTGTTAGTTGTTTATGGGTCTCAGTTAGTTTTTTATTCTCTCATTTAGTCAATTAGTTGTTTATGGGTCTCGGTAAACAATTAATTAGTTTTTCTTGGTCTCAATTAACTGTTTTGGGTATCAATTGGCTGTTTTTTTTGGTATCAATTAGTAAAATTGGGTATCAATTGGTTGTTTCTTGCTAATCTGTTTGTGGGTATTGATTTTTTGTTTCAGGTCTAAACTAATGATCTGGGTATCAATTGGATATTTCTGGAGCTCAATTTTCATGTATACTTTACTTAATTTTATATTATAATGACTATAGTTCGACTTATTTTTAGATTATAATGGCTATAGTTTACTTATTTGTAAAATATAATGTTATAATAGTTCATTAGTTATGATAACCATATATTTAATTTTCTATTAACCTATCACTAAACACAGAATAGCAACGTTATTTCATCTATATCTAGCTACGTCTCTATCATCCACTATTCGCCATCAACAACACTGCTAGAAATTGAGAGTATTGCATAGTTGAGTGTGAGCATAGAAAATGCAAGGGAAAGAGGTTCAACTTAGAGCCTTGAACTAAGTGTTTTTGGTTGTTATCAAGATTTTTTGGATTTTATTTATTTTTGCTACTTCTATGTCAAATACAAGGCAATTATTATTGGTTATTTTTAGTTGCATTAAGGAATCTTATTTGATAGACGCCTTCTTAGAATAGGAACAAGCAACATGTTTTGAATGCATATATTATTGAATACTATGATCCATGTTATCTAAAAGGTAAGGGTACAAACATAATATATACATGTTACGTTGAGGCCAAAGGGCCGACTAAGCTAATGGGCTCCAATATTTGGCATCATTAAAGTAATAATATACATACATAGTCTAAGATTCTCTTAAGTTTTATCAGAAGGAAACATATGGACGTTCAAACTATAGTTGAATTCGTTGAATTCATTAAATAGAGTGGACGATAGCCTGTTGATAAAGATGTATGCATATTGTGATGGGGAAGGACGTGTAGTACATGGACGACACATGTGGCAACCTCATCTCAAACAAAGTGAATGTCTATCTATATATGTTTCGTATGTTGGTGCTACATGGGATTAGTGGAGAGATACACGACTTGTCACGTTAAACAATAGTCACCTTGGTTGGTGGGCATAAAAGATCTAGAAGAAGATTGCTAATCCAACAAGTCTTGGAAACAATACTAGACACTCCTCGGTATTCAGATTTGGCATTGGAACGAGAATGACATATTGTCGTTTGGAAGACCATGACATCATATTGTTGCCAAGAAATATACAATACCCAAAAGTAAAATCGATTGATATTTCAACACAAACGGTTGAAACATTGGAATTAGTAATAAAAAACCGAAATGAATGTGTTTGTGAAGTTGAAAAACATGACATAGCATATTTCAATTGTATTTATTACAAGAGATAAATTGTTGGAAATAAGGGACTTCAAGGCTTGAACTTCGGGGATGATCGGGCCTTTGATGACATTAGGATTGGGTGGTGGTCACAAGCACTTACATAGAGGAAGGGAGGACATTATTGAGAGGGATATTGTCATCACATGGGATGGAAGGTTGTTAGGTCTTTTAATTCTTGACAGTAAAACCAAATTCGTTAAAATCAATACTAGTTTTATTTTGATGAACATAAATTAAGTTACTGGTGAATATTTGATGTTATGAGGAAATTATTTAGATGAAGAGTGCAATAAGGGTTATATAGTGGGAAACATTTGGTGTGATGAGGAAATTATTTAGATGAAGAGTGCGATAAAGCTTATATAGTGAGAAATTGATGTGTTCGGCCATAGATACATGTATTTTGGAGGTTGGCAGTAGAGAAGCATGATAATGACCCGGAGATGGTCACAGGCGAGTATAAGTTGAAGCAAGGTAGGTCCCATGACCTACTTAATTTTTTGATTTTGCTTATAATTTATTTAACAAAAGTTTTAGAAACCATCTTAAAAAGTTTAGGAACCACCTTAAGTTTTTTGGTTTAAGAACTTGCTAAAATCTTGAGAGTTTGGCAGAAAAAATTCTAAGTTAAGTAAAAAATCAATAAACTATTAGCGGTATGTCTTTACAACTATATATATATATATATATATATATATATATATATATATATATATATATATATATATTACCATATCTAGAACTCAAATTCTCAAAAAAGCCAAAAAAATTGTGCTAATAAAAAAGAAGTCCACAAGTCTTGCTTAATCTTATCTTTTATAAACTATTAAAAAAAAAATCAAGAAACCTTAAAGTAAAAACTAAAAAAACCCTAACCACATATGCTAGTTTCATCTCATCGCCCACGACTCATCTCATCTCAAAAAATGACAATAACTCTCAATCTCCATCGCCCACGACTCATCTCATCTCAAAGATGTTGTATGTACATTCCTATCTTTAACAAGTTTTAGTATCATGTTTTTATTAACTCTTTAACTATATTTTTATAAACTCTCATGAATTGTGAATAGATATGATATTTAAAAATCTTTTATAAATAGTTACGGTCTTTATGCCATCAATGTAGAATATTAGTCTAACATCCAAGCAGCTCTCTGAGTAGGTATAAAAAAAATATTGTATATGTAATAATATTATATAATCAATTTTAATCACTTATTCATGTTTTATGATTGTACCAAACAAACCTCTTTTTTAGTAATTAAAGTGAATCTAAAACAACATAATTAAGATTCAATCAAACATTATACCTATATATTTTCTATAATCAAAATATTTTTTTTATCAGCAATAAGCAATCTACTTGATAGATAGATTAATAAATAAATTTTAATTAAGTTGCCATTATATATATATATATATATATATATATATATATATATATATATATATAGAGAGAGAGAGAGAGAGAGAGAGAGAGGGAGAGAGAGACAGAGATATTTAGGTGCTGTTTGTTTTTTTGAAGTCAAAATGTCTGCAGTCTGCGGACCACATCTGCAAGCCTCTGCGACAGAAGAGATGGACCAAATGTCTGCAGTCTGCAATAAGAAAACTGTTTGTTTTTAACATCTGCGGGATGTTAAAATAAATTGATTTTTTAAACTTAATTTCATGTCATATACATTAAAAATACATTTTTAACAAAAAAAAAAAGAAAGAAAAAAGAAATTGCACGGTGGCCCATGTTTTTTTTTTGGTTTAGGTTAAAATGCGGTCTGAAGACCTTTGAAGACAGTGATCCATGTCTGCGTCAAGAAGACCTCGCGCAGACGTTTTCTGATCTGTGCACTTCCAAAAAACAAACAATCTGCGAGGGCATATGTCTGCGCGTTGTCTGCGCGGCGCAGACAAAAGTGGTTGCGCAAATCTTCACACAAAAAACAAACAACCCCTTAGAGAACTATTAGTAAGAGTACACTAAAGAGTTGTTTCATAGGGTATGCAACCCGATTTTTCACAAATATTGTTGACATTTTTGTTTTTATTGATTTCAATTAACTAGAAAACCATATGATTTTGTTTATAGATTTTCCACTAATAGGGAACCATGTGGTTTTTTGTTCTAGACTCGCCACTAGAGATGGAGATGGAGATAGGTGTTGGTGAGACACACGTTACTCTTCTAAGATAAGTATCGAGTGTGATTTCAAGAATGAAGGTAGAGGAGAATGGTGTCAAATGATGTTTGCAACATACTCAAACTTGGATGATAGTTTGATAATCGCGTAGATGAAAATGTTCATTAGTTCTTGTTAAGAACTAGTGCACCGATGTTATCTAGGAGGCCTGTCATAGTTCAATTTTAAAGAAGTATTCATTGACGAAAAGATCACATAGATATTGTGCAACTCATTGTCAAGTTGCATAGTCTTCAGGTATTTGATGTCGTAGAACAATTTCTCGAGTGTGATATGTATATCCTGAGCCGAAGAGTCCTTGAGAACCTTCTGAAGAAGTGAGTGGGTAATGGTGCCATAGATACAAAGTTTGATAACCGACTCAACTTTCTACCATCGGGAATCGGTAGGTTTTATAGTCAACTCTTTGTAGTTATCGTTTATGTGGTCGATAACATCAAACCATATGCAATGGATTGAGAAGATCTATCACCACACATCATAGTAAGAGATAGGTAAGGCCCAATAAAAAATGGTAATTGGGTTTTTATGTTGGTGATGCTAAAAACTTTGTTGGGTTGTGAGGTCATTTCTGCCATGGGTGATCAACTATGAGAAAAAGGCATAGGGAATGATGACGTGGGAGAACATTTGGTTAATAATGAAATAAAAAAGGGTAAGGATTTTAGGAGAGAACAAAGGAAATAAAAATTAGAGCTATGATATTATGTTGAATACTATGATTCTTATTATCTCAAATGTAAGGGTACTAACACGATATACATACGGTACACTGTAATATATGCATATTACAACCCGTCCAAAAGGATGACTAGCTAATGGGCTCCAATACCGGGCCTTAATAAAGTAACAATATACATACATAGTCTAACATAAATTGCCTTAAGGGTTTCGAGGAGATGTATTACTTCAAGAAATGAGGAGTCATTAAGTCTATTGAATTAAGAACATGTAACATAATATATATACTTTCGAGCAACTATATGTTTTCATATCATTTTTTTTATTATATATGTAATATTTGTAATGTTATGTAACTTTTAATATTTTCTTACATTTCCTTTATTCGTAGGGTAAGGGGGAATCTTCAAGATCTTGCCCTTCACATAAAAATGCTTGAGAAAGAGAGGTTGCATGGTTGTTTGAACTTAAAATAGATGCATTAGACAACTCACTGAGCTATATCCTAATTTCCCAGAATAGTTTCCTCGTTCTCCCTCCAGGAATCCATATATCTTTTGGTTTTTGTTTTTATATCTGTATCTATTATTCTAAAAGATAGGAAAAATAATATAAATGATTTTTGAGTTTCTTAAAATCATGTGTAAGGAATTTAATGTAAGTCCTCATGTTATTTTTATTTCATCTTGTACACCTATCTTGAAGAATTGAGTTTCAAGAGTTTACATGCAACGTTGAGGATCATGGGTTTTGCTACACCACAAATTTATGTGTGTGTATTGTATCATGGGCAATTTCGTAACTTTAACTTATTGTTGATTTTTTTTCTAGCTTTACCGAACATATTCAAACTCTGTTATGTCAGTCTAACCAAACGCTAAGCCAATAATATGTCCATTCAGTTCGTGTGTATGAAACGTAATGCCACCTTAAAGCCTTCAACGCCTATGCACTTGCACAAATGTAATATCTAGATCCCGAGGTCCTTTACACTTTCAATTATTTGCATTTTAGGGTTTGCCACGACGTGGTGGAGGGCATCACGACGTGGCAAGCCAAGATAAGATCGCGTGTTTCATTTAAGCAGCCATGCCGTGACAGTATATGGCAACGTCGTGGCAGCTGGCAAATGGCAAACCCTGTTTTTTGGGTTTTATTCCCTATTTAAATGAAAAAGAGGCTAGGGTTTGCTTACCCTCAGCCTCCATCGACCTCCTTAAGACCTGAGAAAACCCTAATCTCCTTCCTCCTTTATTTAAGCCCTTTTGGTGTTCTTTGAAGTCCTTGAAGGAAGAAAGAAGAAGAAGTGAGCTAAGATTCATCAAGAAAGTCCTCATCCTTTGTTTTAGCACTCTTCTGGACCTTTGTAAGTGTTAATGACATGATTTTTATCATGATAGGTTGCTAGATCTTGAGTTTGGTCCCTAAATCTTAATATTCTTGTTGGTTAGAGTGGTGAGATCTCATAAAGTTTGCAACTTTATGAATCTCTGGAACGTTTGACATAGTTTTTGGTTTGGATATGAAGTTTAGTCGGGTTTTGAGCCATGCATGAGATTTCTATGGGAAAACCCTTATTTTGACTCATTATGGCTTCAAGACATGCATTAGACATGCATGTCTATAAAACGCCCCCTTTTATGATGGTTTAGGTATTAGAAACCCTTTTGGAGTAAATGAGCTACAAACTTTTTGGAATAAGTGCTTAATGGGTGAAATCTTATTTATCCCTTTTGGAACCTAGGGTTTGGGATTTTGACCTTTTGGGTGGTCTTAGTGGGTAAAGTTGGAAACTTTATCCTTCTAGACCTTGTTTCAAACCAGATTTGAGCATTGGGGCTCATGGGATCGAAGAAGATAGCTTAACCCATTAAGTTGTTGAAAACCCAGTGCCTACGATGTTTCATAAGGTTGCCATGGTGTGGCGACTGGGAAAAATCGCGACTATCTGGTTATTAGAGGGCCACGAGGTTGACCCTTGACTTTTGTCTTGAGTTGACTTCTGGTCAAACTTCTAGTTTTTGGAAGAAAAGCTAAGGGTTTATCTAGCATAATTGTATAGGTAGTGCATAGCATCGATACTCTGGCAGTTGCGTATTGACTGAGAAGTGAGTCTTCTCACCACACTTATAGGTCGAAGGCCCCAATGTCGGCCCACTGATTTGTATATGTAAGATGCATGTGTTTATGTAACTACTACCGGCATGATTATATGTTGTATGCATGGAGCCGATCTGGGCTTGAATTCATTATGGACTCAGGGTTGATAGGGACCCGGGGGTTTGACATGGACCCGACAAAACTATGTGTTGTTAAATGGAGTCATTATGGACTCGGGGTTGACACAGACTCGTGGGTTGATACAGACCCGACACAGCTATGTGTTGTTATATTTATATGGTGTATGGGGTATTTTGGGAAAACTTACTAATCTTTGTGCTTACAATTAATGTTTATGGTTTCAGGTACTTCTTATACGAAAGGGAAGGGTCTGACGCGATGGCATAACATCCCCTTCATATTTTCACACTTATGATTATTTTGTACTCTAATGATTTTTATATTTTGTATCGTGGTTGGTTTTGATACATATGATGTATGGAATTAATTATTTTTAAATCGAAAACTTTTATCACTATTTTTGGGTTGTTACAAGTTGGTATCAGAGCCTTGGTTTGAGGGATTTGAACACACTTTCGGGTGTGTTAGAACTCAAACTGAGAAAATGATGATCTTTTCAAAAGAAAAATGATTTTTACAAAGTAGAAAGGGGGTGCGATGCGTGGAATCAGCCGAGCTCAAGTAAGTGGTTCCCAAAATACTCATACCCATGTATTATGATTATTATGACTGATATGTGATCTGCATGCTAGAATAGGGCTAAGGATACCTTCAGGAATCGTATGTTAGATTTGTCTGATATATGTAATGCCTTATAGCCTAGGAGAATTGGATGTCATTTGTTGCTTGGGATTTATAGCGACTCAGTTAAGTGCTAAGTTGTGACATCCCCAATTTCACGGCTAGAAAAGACCGATTTATTTATGCTTTGTTTTATAAAATCAAAGTAATCCTTTTGTAACACCCCAAATTTCGAGGCCAAAAATTTCATTTTTAAATTACTTAATTCATAAATCAGTTTATCAAAACATTATCAATCCCCCATTACTTGTAAAAACATAATGTCATGTCTCAAAACTATATAATCAAGAACAGTGTAAATCAGAGTACAATCCCAGTAATCCAGCACGGAAACCATGTATGTGTGTGATGCGCTGCTACACCGCCAGCTCCTTCCCCTTAAACGAAGAGGTACCTGAAACCAAAACTGAAACTGTAAGCACAAAGCTTAGTGAGTTCCCCCATCATACCCATAGTACAAAATCTTCGGTATCTTTCAACCGGTAACTGGGAACTATCCTCCCCTTCGGTATCTTTCAACCGGTAACCGGGAGCTACCCTCCCCTTCGGTATCTTTCAACCGGTACCCGGGAGCTAACCTCCCCTTCGGTATCTTTCAATCGGTATCTAGGGACTATTTCACCCCTATCCCTATTGTGACATCCCCAAAATCTCGGCCAGAAAAGACCGATTTTCATTTATGCTTTTAAATATTTTCAGAGTAAATCCTTTTGATTTGAAAGAGTTGCGGAATTTGTTCCCAAAAACAAAACATGATAAAACAATGTTTACCGAAGCATTTCATAAAAGAAATGTATTTTCATTATAATCAAAACTCGGGGTGTCATGTTCCGATACAGACCAATAAGCATAAACGAATACATTACAAGTCATATAACAAATATAAACATATGTAGACTTGTAAACAAAACAACTTGATGGTTCATCCATCTCATGCCCTTCCGCCACTTCCTGTAATACAATTTAAAACTAAGTGGGTCAGGCTTGGGAGCCTGGTGAGCATATAGGGTTTTCAACCCACAATAAATATCATATTTAATTTTTACCAACCAACAATAACCCAATTACCCATTCCCGTTATTCTCACTTTAATGTCCCTAAAACAACTAACATAAGGGACCTAGTCTAAGAATATTTCATCGGGGCGACAACACATGCTTCGGGGGTACCTCAGCAATATAAGTCAAATAAGGCAACCATGAGGGGGATGGAGTACAGCAAATGAACACCCAAGTTCATTAACACCTACAGGTGGCGAACCTGCTAATGTTTCCACAAGACTGTCTAGAATAGCCAGTGGTCGTCATCTAAACTCCGCTAGATGACTCAATCAAACAACAACGAGGCCTCTCATCTGTTTATTACACTCCAACTGTCTACCCATGTTCTACCCAACATATTAGTAGATAAAAATATACATTTGTATACATAGTTTAAAAACTTGTATAGCATGCTTTAATCAACACATATATCACATAACAGATGAGGCACACACACACATAACACATATCTCATAGAGAAATAATCAGATCTATAAGATAGAAGAGAGTGAATACACATTCACATGTAACACAACCAAATATATACACATAGCACGTATTTCATATAAAATACTTCGTATTATTGTATTAGAAGAAAATAACTACACACTCACTTGATCAGAAGATGATCCGACAGCACTACGGCTTATAGAAGTAGTAATCCTCAGCAGATCTGGAAGATCTCCTCGAAAATCGAACTTCTCGCGGGCAGAGCTTCGGCTCGGGAACCGCACTTCTCGGGATCTTCGGGATCTCGGGACTTGCCTCAGGGCTAGAGTATGATACCGGGGCTTCGGGGTATTTTTGGCACGCAAAACGATGCAAAACGGGAGAGAGAAGAGAAGAAATGAACAAAACTCTCGGCTGCCTTCGGATCCCTTTTATAGAGGCTGGAGCCTCGGAGTACGCGGGGCGTACTGCAGTACGCAGCGCGTACTGCTTCCGAAATCGTCACTGCATGCGTCATCCGAAGTGTCGACACTATGCTGAGTACGCGGTAGCGTACCCTCGTACGCGGGGCGTACTCCGGATCACACCGGTGACTCGTCTTCGGATAAGGCTTTCGATTTTATAATTAAATTTAAATACAAAATGATTAATAAACTTCGGAAATTCATAACTTCTTCATACGAACTTCGTTTTCGACGTTCTTTATATCCACGGAAAGGTGAGACCACGCTCTACGACTTTCGTTTAGACTCCGTCGGCTAATTTTTACTTTATTTTTATTAATTTTTTTTAATAGGCCGCGACAGAAACTTTCGTTATAAATTCATAACTTCTTGGTTTGACGTCCGTTCTCGCCTAACTTTTTATCGTTTCGATACCAACAATGAGATCTTCGATTCTCATTTAGATTGCTTCGGCTAAAAACCGCTCGATCTCAAATTGAGTATTTCAGGCTGCATACCGCTAAGCCGGAACTTCGATAAATCATAACTTCCTCATACGAAGTCAGATTTGGGCGTTCTATATATATTCGGAAACCTCGTTTCAATTACTACAACATTAACCAAAGATATTAAGTTTATTTTACACTTAAATTTTGACGCTTATTTTTATTCTTAATTAATCAAACCACATAATTAAGCAATTAAGCACAAAACACATAATACTCAAATAATACAATCTTATTATTTCAAAATGGGTTACAAAGGTTAACCTAACCTAGACCATTACATTGCTAAAAATGGCAAGTCGGAAACACAGGCGTTACACCTATCACATAATCCATAGCATAAACATATTTGTTTCATGATAACATAACATAAGCATACTAACATATCATAAACATACTACTATGCATGCGTGGGTTCTGTCCACCCCTTCGGTATCTTTCAACCGGCATCTGTCTTTGGTATCTTTCAACCGGTAACTAGGGACTAGTGTGCCTTACTACTACTAGCACATATCTCATAACAACCAGATAATTACCACGAAGGTAATCATCTCAACCATAATCCCTACTGGTGGGTCGGCATTGATGTCGTAGATCCACCCCTACTGGAAGGTAACTCACCTCGTATGAATGAATGTTGTCAAGTTGAGTGAGAAGTATTTGTCTGCTGCTCCAGCTATAATTTCCATAAAGACACTTAGTCAGAAGCCGATAACTACTCCTAGGGTAAAATGACTATTTTACCCCTGGCCAAAGTCAATATCCTGGTCAAAGTCAACTTCCAGTTGACCTGACTCGCCGAGTTGGGCCGCCAACTCGCCGAGTCCCTATCCTTTCACCTGACCCATTCCCATCTCTACTCGTCGAGTTTAGCAACGACTCGATGAGTTCTCCTTCTATAATATCATCGAATGAACCTTCATCCGACTCGCCGAGTTGTATAAACAACTTGTTGAGTTCACCTTCATCCTATGAACAACTCCAGTCCGCAACTCGCCGAGTTGTATGAACAACTCGTCGAGTTCATCTTCAAAAGTTAGGAGATTGCCTTGGACTTGCCGAGTCTGTTCTAACACTCATTGAGTCTCATGCTTCCCAGATCCAAAGCAAACCCCTAGCAGGCTAAGCGTTCCTTTCACTTAACCAAAACCATTCCAGAAAACGTTTTTGGGGGAAAAAGTGTCTCGACTCACCAAGCCACCCAAGTGACTCGCCGAGTCCCTCCTTGTCCAAAACTATACAGTCGATTTCAGTGGGATTTAACACACCAAAACCATAGATCTAGCCTCCTAATGTCCATTTTACACTTAAAGTTCCAAACTTGGTGCACATGCATGGGGTCTTTGGCTCAAAAAGCCATAAAAGGTGCTCTACAAGATGCATGGGGCTCTCATGGCCATAAAGTTGGCACCTTTATGCCATGAGACCCCTCCAATGGCCCAGATCTGAAGTCAAAACCCCAAATACCCTTTCACAATTCCGAAAATGGCTTAAAAAGCCCTAAAGATACTCAAAATCCATGCCCTAAGGGTAAATACACACATGGAAGACCAAGACAGGGGCATTTTACCTTGAATGAGCTGGAAATGGAACAAGATCTCTGGATCTCCAAGCCCCAACTCGAACTCCCAAGCTTCCTTCCTCTTTTCAAGCTTCACAATCCACCAAAATGCACCAAAAATGGCCTTAGATCACTCAAAGTAGCTAGGGTTTCGATAAGAGGTGATCTGGGAGCATAAGGGACAATGGAGGCTACAATAAGGTGTTTAAATAGGGTGAAAACCCTCATATTTAGGGTTTCCCTCAAACAGCACCTACTCGCCGAGTCAGTCTCCCGACTCGTCGAGTAGGTCACTTAAAATGCCCGCAGATCACAACCCTGCTCAATGAGTTGGGCCTCCAACTTGTCGAGTCCCAAGGAAAATATAGAAATGCTTTAAATTAAATGCATATCGGGAATCAGGTGTTACACCTTTGATTTAAAAGAGTTGCGGAATTTGTTCCCAAAACAAAATAAGATAAAATTTATCAAAACATTTCTCAAAGAGAATGTATTTTCATTAAATAACAAAATCTCGGGATGTCATGTTCCGATACAGACCAAAAGCATAAACAGTATAAAATAGACCTTACAACAGTTATTTATAACTACTGGCCTATAATCCAAAATCTCTCGTTATGCCAACCAACTTATGCTCTCGTGCCATAACCTGTAATACAAAGAAAACTGAGTTGGCCAGGCTTAGGAGCCTGGTGAGCATATAGGGTTTTCAACCCACAATGTTATATCATATAAGTATATATATTAGAACTCACAAACTTATACAATTTCACCATACAAAACAACTATTATCCCACCCCGTTGATCCTCATAATGACACGATCTAATCTCTCGTATCAAAATTTACCTCTTTACCTGATCCCTACTCTCGGATCTAAAACTAACCGCTTGATCTGATCCATACTCCCGGATCTAAAACTAATCTTCTGATCTAATCCATACTCCCGGATCTAAAACTATGCCCAATCCATACTCCTGGACTAGGGACAATTAACTATTTCTTAATCCATACTCCCGGATTAATAACAAGTTTATCTCGTTTATTGACAGTATCGTTTTCGAGACCCCTCTCGCAATACGTGTCAATGGGTTTTTAGAGTACACCGGTCTGTTGGCCTTCAACACAAAGCAGGTCTGTCTTAACCCAACTAGATGACAAAAGGTCCAATATCAAAATAAACTTCTTAAGTCCAATTATGGCCTAATTTTCCAAATTGGGCCTAATGACCTTCACTCAAGAAGATCCAGCAAGCTAAAAGCCCAAACCATGAAATCCCAGACGGTCCATCACAACCCAATGCAAACCAAACCCAAATCTTGATCCAAAGGCCTAAACTACTTCAAGCCCACACTTGGCCCAATTTTCCAAATTAGACCTAACTCCTTATTGGGCCTTATCTACAGGTTCGACCCTCTACTTAGTCCAAAACACACTTATCCAGTTAATCCATTAGGGCCCCAAGCATCAAGGCCCAACAGATAGCCCAATATCCGAAGCCCAAGTCTGAAATCCAAACAGAGGACGTATGTGGGACGTACTCCTTCGGTACGTTGGGCATACTTCACCTCGAATTGACCACCATCGAGGTGGTTGACTCCGAACGCGGGGCGTACCCTCGTAGAGGCCAAAATCGTGATAAGTGCTTAATGGCTTAAGCACTTAAGCCCAAACTTCATATCCACTACTCAAATGTGCTCTAGAACCATAAAGTCTCAAACTTTAAGACTTTGGTCGACCAAAAAGGGCTTAATACATGGTCTTAATCCATTAAGACCTCCTACAAAGAACTAGGGACCAAACTAGCTCAAGGGACCTTATTTTTATGCCTTAAGACCCATCCTAGGATCTGAAAGGGTAGCTTAACTTGACCAAAACAAAGCATGCACAAAATGACACTCTTTGGGACAAGAAGGATACCAAAAGCAACATAAATGAGATCCAACCAATCTAAGTAGAAAGGTAGGAACTTTATACCTTTTGAAGCTTCTCCAGAAGATGAAAACTCCATATCTACAAGCTTGATCCCTTCCTTGACTCCTTTGATGCACTAACTTCTTCTACAACTACCCAAGAGGCACATTTCTACCCCCCCCCCCCTCTCACACAAAAGAGAGGCTAGGGTTTGGAGAAAAACGACTCAAAACTATAGAGGCTGGAAGGATAGAGGGTAATGAGCTCACAAGGACACTTATATACCACTAAAACCCTAAATATTAGGGTTTCATCCTGGAACTCGTACGCCCAGTGTACTAGGACACACCTTAGTACGCTTATTGTACTCACATGTATGCCCATCGTACAACTCAAGTTTCCAAAATCACAATTTTGCCACTTCTTTCCAAACCAAGGGCCAAGCATGACATAATTCAAAGTCCAAGGGATGAACTTGAAGTTACTTTAAAGATGGGGTGTTACAAATTCACTTGTAATTCATGGAACCATTGATGTAGGGTAGAAAATGGGGCCTTTTCTATTTAAAAGTGAAGGTTGTCTTTTTTCTTCTTCTATTTAACTCAAATCTATGCACAACTTAACACATAAATCAATGAACAAGCTATATAGAAATTAATCAATAAGACAATAACCAACATTCCTTAGGCCTTAGCTTCAAGTTACATTACATACTTTGTCTAGGTGTGATACTATGATGTAAAAACAGAGGAACTCAAGTTGCATGATTTTATAATTAAAAAGGTAAACATAAAAATCAAGTAGCATACCAGCAAAGCAAAAACTGAGTGGAAACACTAATTTAAAAAACAAAAATCAAACAGAAACAAAAAAATTGAGAATTAATCAATGAACAAAGAACAATGGAAAAATTAACCCTAATCGCCCATTAACCCTAATAGATAATCAGATAATGAAAAAATTAAGTGAAAACACTAACTGCACATACCTTGAATCAGTTGAATGAATCATTTAAGGTTTTTGAACAATGGAGAATCAGATAAATTCATCATAGAAGTTGAGAATAGAGAATGAAGAAGAATAGTGGAGGTATTTCAACAATCAACAGTTCAGGCAACCTTTCAATGTTCAAGAATCGAGATTGGAGAAGCCTAACTCGATAATCAGTCCAGTCAATCAGGCAATCAACGACAACAAGAATGGAGAAGAAAGGAAGAAGAACAGAAGTCAGAACACCTCTTTTGATTTTTGAGGAGGCGTGTATGCGTGCGTGTATAGCAGTAATCAGCGGATAAAGTTGGAGAAAGACAAATATCGACATTTAGGGGCCCTTTAGAAAATGGGGCCCTAAGCCCTACCTTAACTTAATAACACATAAGGTCGGTCTTGATCTTCATTCCTTTAACATCATCACTAAAGTAATGGTAAATATGTTCATTACTCCATGCATTCCAAAGTGGATAACATATGTATAACTGAATTTGTTTTTAATCATTACATTTTAAATTTTTTATTGAAATTTAATTCGATTTTTTAGCTATACACTACTGAATATTGTCTCACTAAAATATATGAAATATATTCGATAATTATTTCGTGAGAAAATTATAACGGATTTTTATGCAGAAAAGTGGAGTATTATTTTAAGGGTTTTTTTTCTTTTTTATTAAGTCCTAATTTTCTTTTTAACAGAAAGTTTCAATTATTTAATTTTACATGATAATATGTTATTTCCTTTTAAAATAAAAATAAAGATTTTTTTGTTAATTTGAACAAAATATTAAATAATCGAGACTTTTCTGAAAAAAAAAATTAGAATAAATTTTTTTTCCAAAATAATATAACTTTTGTATTAAAACCTAATTATACTATATACTCAAAACAAAAGTCTTCATAAATCACTTTTATATTTTTATACTTTGCCGACACATGTTTCATTCGTATTTTAGCAACCAAAATTCATTTTTTACGTATTTAGTTCCTTGAGTATAGTGTTTTTGGTTCCACACTTTGACCACAAAAGTTTCTTTTATTGATAGATTTGATCCTTACAATTTTATATGTTGGCACTTTCCACCCCTAGTTTATAGAATATCACTTTTGACTCCTTTATTTTGCAAAACATCATTTTTATCCCCTCAAATTTAAACACCGACATCTCCCACCCCTTGAACTTTTTCGTATATTGGAATGTTTGCTAGTTTTTTCCATATATTTTTGTATGTCGGCAAGTTTACTCTCCCTACAAATAAATAAAGCCATCGTTTTGTAAAAATTAGCACGACCCCTCAAAATCGTGCACACAAAACAAAATATACTAAACAAAACCTTGTCCGTGTTTCTGCAAAATAGGATGCAGGCAATTTCTAGTTAGACAAAACTGCATTTTTGGTCCCTGTGGTTATCCAAAAATTGTAGATAAGGTCCAAAATGTTTTCAAGTTGCATGGTTGGTCCAAAACATGAAACTTCTTGTGGTTTTGGTCCCTGGACTTAACTCCCGTCTATTTCTTTCCATTTAGTGTAGCATGTGCCCTCTATGTGAGGGTAATTTCGTCTTTTCATCTATTGGTCCCTGTGGTTTGAAAACTCCTTTAAGACCCAACCCACAACGTCTCTCTTCTCTTTCATCTTCATTCAGAAAACATATCTTTCTCTCTTACTCTTTCTCGGTTGATCGATTTCTTTATTCACTCACAATGGTGCAACAACTGTATTTTTGTGGAAGAGATGTTGTGCGAACCTCCTGGACAGATTTAAACCCTGGTCGTCGTTTCTTTGCATGCCCTAAACAGGTAACAATGTGCAAAATTAGGTTAACGATTTTGATTTAATAATCCATCCACTTTTCTATATAATTGTAGGATTCAAAATGTGGATTTATTGGGTGGGTTGACCCCCCCCCCCCCTGTATCCAAGATGGACAACTATAATACTAGGATTGCTGAGAACAATCAACAGGCATGAGCTGGATTTGGGGAATATGCAACGTGAATCAACAAAACTCAAGATGTATTTGGTTATAAGTTAGGTTCTGCTTCTTTTGGTTATCTACTTTAGGAATTAGGGGTTACATGTTAGGGTGTATTTTTTGGAAGATTGTTGTAATGTTGTGTTTTGGTGTTGGTTTTTGTAAGCTGAAAGTGTTGTTTTTGTTATAAATTGTAAGCTGAAAGTGTTAGTTTTTGGTTATCAATGGTAACTTGTTTTTAATGAAAGTGTTAGTTTTTGTTATAAATCGTCTCAGTAGTTTTTGTTATAAATTGTCTCAGTTGAAATGGTTATGATAATAGTGTATGGTGTAATGGTGAAAATGTTAAATATTGACTAATGTGATAACCATAACAGAACACTAGAAAGTACATTACCAAAAGCTGTTTTAACCAAACATTACCATTAAGTAGTACTAAAATTACATAGCTATTGCATAACCATGTTCAAAAGTGCATAACTATTACATAACCAAATTCAAAAGGGCATAAATATTACTTAATAACTAGAGTTTTAAAACATTACCAACTATTACAACCACAAATAAAACACAAAATCTAGTAGCCTACCCTTGCAACACTTCAAACTTCATTTTCTTGACTGGTACCTCCATTTCCCCCTTACCCTTGCATGTCTTGGCATTATGGCACTTGTTCTTACACTTACTACATGTCACACTCACAAATTTCCTAGTTAGCTTCTGACTTTCACATTAACCTTGTTGTGGGTTCTCTTTCTGACTTTGGCTTACACTCTTCTCATCAGCAGTCTGCCTCCTTTTCTTTTTTGGTCTTCCTGGCTGCTTGGGGTGTGGTGGAGGGGTAAGGGTTGTTGGACAATCACTCGTAGGCCACATGCTCCTTCCTTGGTCGACTGTTAAAGAATACATGCTTTTCCATGTTTCTAGCCAATACACCTTATGCACATAGGTGTACAGTTCTCCTACTTTCTCACCATTGTCTGCCATTTCATTGATTGTTGCAATTGCATGCTTGCAGGTCATGCCTGTCAACTCCCATTTCCTATAGTTGCAAGTCATCTGCCCCATGTCCACAACATGTTGATCATGCCATGGCCCTTTAACCTGGTACTTACTCACTCCATTCCATGTTGCAGTGTATTGTGAAGCACTTGATATGTTTGCCTGTAATAGCCTTTCACCAGTAGGTGTAAGTGGACTTGTGCACTTGTTTATCACCTTCATCACATTACATACTCTTTTCATAAGATATTCCCTTATGAACTCCAAACAGATTATTATTGGTTTATCCCTCCCATTTACGAGCTTACTGTTGAAAACTTCACACAAATTATTCAACAACATATCTCACATTGCCCTACTTGTTATTATATAGTACATGTTGGTAAGTAAAATCAATGGGAAATAATGTAAATATATAAAATTATACAAATAAGTAATTACTTGAGAAATGGCTTCTAGCCAATGATTGGGAGGGATTTTCATAAGCCATTCATATGCTTCCATGTCATAGGATCTGAACTCTCTCATCAGTGTTTCAAACTCTGGGACAGTCGTGGCTTTAGCACAATTCCACAAATGTTCCTTGTACTCCATAGTCCTCCATACTTTTCTCATATTCTCATAGATATGCCTTAGACAATATCTATGTTCAGCACAAGGAAATATGTGTGCAATAGCAGGTATGAGACCCTGTTTACATGAAGTAAATAGCTAAATTAGTATGTAAGTATAAGTTAGTTGTCTAGTAAAATATGTTAACCACAAAAGTACCTTATGTTTGTCACTGATAAATGTGAAGTTTGAGTTAGCATGCATGTCCAAGTCATCTCCAAGACATTCAAAAAACCATTTCCAGCTATTAGTGTTCTCAGTCTCCACAATTGCATATGCTAGGGGATATATTCCATTGTTGGAATCAACCCCAACAGCTGTAAGAATCTGACCTGGGAATGGTCCTTTCATGAAGGCACCATCCAAACCTAGAAAATCCATCATCCCAATCTTAAACCCTTTCTTTAAAGCTCCTAAGCACACATACATCCTTTTGAATTGCCTGGTTGAGTTGTTACAGTTAGGCTAAGACTCCACTTGAATTTTTACAATTGTATCCATATTTGTTGTTTGTAACTCCAACACAAACTGCATAATGTTTAGTATAGTCTCCAACCACCATTTTTGTTGCGAGAGATTTAGCCCTAAAAACTTTGTCACCCGAAATACTAACCTTATACTTCCTTTTTAGCTCCTCTTGAATTGCATGAATTGGCACTCCAGGATTTGATTCAATCTGTTCCATAGTCTGTTTCAAAATGATGGTGGCAGTGCAAGATTTGATTTTTCGGGACTGAAGGCAAATGTGATTGCGGTTATATGTCTTTACAAACCAGTACACATTATCATTTGCCCTAGATGCGTGGAGTCTCCAAGTACAATTGGCCTTTTCTCCAATTACTTCTTTGCCCTTTACCTTTTTTGTGGTAGGTCCACCAACCCCACTTGCATTGACTACCACATTTCCCTTACAAACAAATGTCAACCTATGTTTGTCATTGTTTGTAAAACAAATATTTCTTCTAGTCTCCAATACATGCATATCAAATTTTTTCCTTTAGTTCTTTTTTTGAGTTATATTTCTGTCCTACATGGAAGGCCACCTTGTGCACTTCACCATGAGAACACACTCTCTACTTGCCTAACAGTTTGATGATTTCCCTTCTTTTCCTATCATTGTCTGAATCTTCACCCATAGAATCCCATTCATCATTGTTAAGAACCTTTATATCCTCTACTTCCTCTTGAACATCATTACACTCATGAAACTTATACTCACTCCCTAAGTACTCTGCATCTGTGTCTATACTCATGTGAAAATTCTCCATGTCTACTTCAATATCCGGAATTAGGTTGTCTTCATCAACCATAAAGTCACTATCTTCACTGTTGTCTTTACTGCTCTTTGAATCATCATCACTACTTGCATCTACATCAGCTATGTTGGATGATTTTTTTGGAATACTTTTGTAACACCCCGGATTCCCAGGTATTATTTATTCTTGTATTTTTGGTAATTTGTGAGGAGACTCAGCGAGTTGGAGCCCAAACTCGCCGAGTAGGATCGCGGTTTTGGACGCGGGTTTGCGTCTGTACTCGGCGAGTCCACACTGTTTAATGAAACCCTAATTCCCCGGGTTTGGAGCCTATTTAAGGGCACTTATAGCCTCCCATTGCGGCTACCAGTCCCTTGAGAGAACCCTAAGAGAGCTAAATCGCTTTGAGAGAGAAGAAGTCACTTTTGGATCTTGGTATCCTTTGTTTAGCAATAAGAGGGTGACAAGAGCAAGGAGAAGGTGAGATTCAAGCAGATCCAGAGTCCAGAGGCTTCATTTTGAGGTAATAGTTCGAATCTCCTTCAGTTTTAGGGTTGATCTTTAGAGTTAGGGTTTTCTAACCCCTTTGGAGAGTGATTATGAGAAGCAAATGGTCCCTCTTCGAGTTTGTGCCTTGGATCTGGACTCAAAGAGGTCCAGAGACCTTAACCCTTGGAGCTTTTTGGGTTAGTATGGAGTTATTGGACTTAGGTTGTCATTTTTGGGACCAAATCTCCTTTTGATGCCTTGTTGTGGTTATACAAGCATCAAGTTTCGAACTTTACGTGACATTCATGCTTGGGAAGGCCAGATCTATGGTTTGGGGAAACAGATCTGACCTCAGGAGGCCAATTGAGTTTGTGCATGGCATGAACTCGCCGAGTAGTTCTTGAGACTCGGCGAGTAGGATTTGGGTTTCACGTAAATTGTTCAGCGAGTAGACTCGCCGGGTTGGGGGATGACCCAGTGAGTCAGGGAGAGTCAAAGGGGGGGGGGGGGGCGAGTCAAGCAAGAACTCGCCGAGTTGTTCTTGAGACTCGACGAGTTGAGTCGTGGTGGCCCCACGATTCATGCCAGGTGGAACTCGTCGAGTTGGGGAAGTACTCGACGTGTCAAGAGAGGATCCGAGGGAGTCAGTGAACACGTATAGACTCGCCGAGTCGCTCTGGTGCACTCGCCGAGTCTGGTCAAAGTTGACCGTTGACCGATGACCAGTGTTGACTTGATAGGGTTAGTCAACCTTAGTTGTGAAAGTGTTAATTAGAGATATATTGTATTATAGGAGGATTATAGCTTGGGGGATCGAGCACGAGTGATTTCAGGGATTTACGAGTTATCGAGATACGCGAGGTGAGTCTTCTCACTATACTTTACCTTGAGTAGGTAATCAGAGTTATGTGACGGAGTACTTGTATGCTATCTGTATGTTATATGTTGTATTGCATTATTTCTATGTGATTTATGCTGTGCATGCTTATAGAGTTGGAACCGGAAGGTTCACAGAGTTAGAACCAGAGGGTTCACAGAGTGGGGTCCACGGACCCACAGAGTTATAGCCTCGAGTGGCTAATATGTGCTATGTGTGGTATTTTGGGGAACTCACTAAGCTTTGTGCTTACAGTGTTCGGTGTTATTGTTTCAGGTACTAGTGATGACGTGGGAAGGCGCCGGCTTGATCAGTACACACACACGGGGTTTTTATATTATGAGATCTTGGGATTTTTATATGGCATGGATTGAGTTTCAAACAATGATGTTTTTATGAATATTAAATGAATTATGTTTTTATAAAATGCGAAAAATTGTTTTGAATTTACGGTGTTACAAGTTGGTATCAGAGCCTTGGTTTGAGGGATTCGGGTACACCTTCAGGAGTATTTGAACTCAAACTGAGGATTTGGAAAGTATTTTCAAAAGAGAACCAGATTTTCTAAAAGAAGTAAAAGATTTTTAGAGAAACTCAGAGCAGAAACGTGTGTACGATCAGTCAAGCGCCCGAATGGTGATTTCCCAAAATACCCTTATATTATATGTTTATGAGATTGATATGATGTATTCTCTTGCTAGAGTGGGCTAGGTATTCCTATTAAGAGTAGAGTGCCCTGATTTGTGATGCCTTAGCCTAAGGAGAGGTGAGCTGCTATGAGATGCTTGAGAGTGAATAGGTAGCAGCGAGGAGCTTATGAGAGATCTGTTAGAGAGTGGATTATGCATAATAGAGTACTTGGAACTTGGGATCCGAAGAGGGGGATTTGGGGTGTATACTGAAACGGTGCGGACAGTAGTATTGGGCCCGTACTACTGAAAGCACCGGGGTGGTGTACAGTTCAAGTAAGAATCTTCGGAATGCCAAGGATCAAGGAGGGATGAGTTGTCGAGTGTGAGTATGCTCGAATGGGTTCTAATTTATCGTATGTTGTATTTCAGAGGTAGATCATGGTGAGGACACGTCTTATGCCGGAGAGTAGTGGGGCTAGTGATGAGGAGATCCGTCGGATCATCCACGAGGAGGTGGCTGCGGCCATCAGGGCAGAGATACCAGAGATGTTCGGGTCTATTAAGACCACGTTGATTGAGACCTTCAACGAGCATTATGCTGCTCTTTCTGAGGTTGCTGTTGCAGCGGCCACCGCAGCTATTGCTGCCGCGAGGCCGCAGGGTGGTGATGAGTTGCTGTTTCGAGAGTTCAGCAACACAAAACCGCCGGAGTTTGATGGGACCCAGGACCCGGTGGCGGATATGAGATGGATTTCAGACATAGAATGGTGTTTCTTCACTTGCTCATCTCCTGAGCATTTGAGAGTTCGGTTCGCGCTGAACCAGCTTCGCTTGGGAGCGAATGACTGGTGGAAGTTTGTGACAGCGCACTTTACGCCTGCTGAGCTTGCGGCAGTGACCTGGGAGAGGTTCACTGCCATGTTCCGAGATGAGTACGTTCCCTAGGTGGAGAGGGAGCGTTTGGCCCAGGAGTTTCTGACCCTCAAGCAGGGTACTGAGTCTGTGACGGTGATTACCAGGATGTTCCACGAGAGGGCGATGTTCTACCCTGAGCACGTGTCTTCTGAGCAGGCACGTATGAGTCGATATTTGAGTATCTTGAGGAGAGACATCCGGGAGTTCATGGCGAACTCCTCGTACCAGACATTTGCCGAGCTTCAGGCAAATGCCCGGAAGAGGGGGATCGATCTAGAGACTCAGGCTAGGGAGGAGGCGGAGTCTCAGGGGAGGGATCGGCGACCGGCACAGTCTCAGCCGGCAGCTAAGCGGGCCAAGCCCGCTGATCCCAAATCAGGGAGCCAAAAAGGCCTCACTTGTGGAAAGTGCGGCAAGGGTCATGATGGAGTTTGCAGAGCTGGATCTTGCTACAAGTGTGGGAAGGAGGGGCATATGGCCAAGGACTGCCCCAAGGGGTTTGCAGTGTGTTTTCACTGCAACCAGACCGGACACCGGAAGGAAGAGTGTCCGCAGTTGCGGGGATCAGCTCAGGGAGCACCTCAGGGATCTATCCCTGCCGCCATCAGAGCTACCGAGAGTCGGCCAGTGAAGGCCGAGAAGCCGAGGGCACGAGGGAGAGCCTTTCAGTTGACCGCGGAGGAGGTCCGCGCAGCGCCCGATGTCGTGGCTGGTTTGTGTTCTTTCGTGTATTTATTTTGATGTTGAGATATTATGTTTATATTATGTTATGCGTAGGTACTTTTCTTGTGAATTCTGTACCTGCCTTGGTGTTATTTGACTCGGGTGCGAGTCGGTCTTTCGTATCTTTGGCTTTTAGTCAGCATATCAGTGCTAGACGTGAGGCGTTGAGTCAGCCTCTGAGAGTTTCCATAGCTGACGAGAGGGTGATATATGCCATGGAGGTGATCCGTGGGTGCGTATTCGAGATTTTTGGTGTTGAGTTTCAGATTGATTTGATTCCTATTGCGATGGGTGATGTCTGTGTCATTGTGGGCATGGACTGATTGAGCAGATTCGGTGCGGTTATCAACTGCGAACGACAGCTAGTGACCATACGAGACCCTAGTGGGGGAGTTCTTACGGTGTACGGCGAGGGTACACGTTCTGGGTCAGCGTTTTGTTCGGCCGCTAGGGTGAGGCAGTGTCTACAGCAGGGCTGTAAGGGTTTTGTGGCGTATGTGATGGATACGCGGGTTGATTTAGAGAGGCCGAGATCAGTTGAGGAGGTTCCGATAGTGCGTGAGTTTCCGGATGTATTTCTAGAGGAGTTTCCGGGTGTGCCTCCCGTGAGGCAAGTGGAGTTCAACATTGATTTGGTTCCGGGGGTTGTGCCTATTGCCAAGGTGCCTTATCGCCTTGCACCTCCAGAGATGCAAGAGTTATCCTCGCAGCTTCAGGAGCTGCTGGGAAAGGGATTTATTCGGCCGAGCAGCTCGCCGTGGGGAGTTCCTATCCTTTTTTTCAAGAAGAAGGATGGTTCACACCGGATGTGCATTGATTACCGGGAGTTGAACAAGCTGACGGTCAAAAACCGTTACCCGTTGCCGAGGATCGACGATTTGTTCGATCAGTTAAAGGGAGCATCTTGGTTCTCCAAGATCGATTTGAGGTCTGGATATCATCAGGTAAGGGTGCGAGATGAGGACATCCAGAAGACAGCGTTCAGGACGCGTTATGGGCATTACGAGTTTGTGGTGATGCCTTTCGGGCTCACCAATGCCCCGGTAGTGTTCATGGATCTCATGAACCGAGTGTGCAGGCCGATGTTGGATCGGTGATTGTATTCATCGATGACATTTTGGTATATTTGAGATCTAGAGAGCAGCATGAGGAGCATTTGAGGGAGATCCTCGAAGTTCTGAGATCGGAGAGGCTTTATGCCAAATTCTCCAAGTGTGATTTCTGGTTGCGAGAGGTCCAGTTCCTAGGGCATCTCGTTAACCGGAAAGGGATATTTGTTGACCCGGCCAAAGTTGAGACAGTGATGAGTTGGGAGGTGCCGAGGTCACCCTCCGAGATCAGGAGTTTCTTAGGGTTGGCAGGTTATTATCATAGATTTATCAAGGATTTCTCTAAGATTGCAGTGCCACTCACCAGATTGACCCGGAAGGGTGTCGCTTTTTCATGGGGCCCCGAGCAGCAGGCCTCCTTTGAGACACTTCGCCAAAGGTTATGCGAAGCTCCGGTGTTAGCCCTCCCAGAGGGGATGGAGGACTTTGTGGTATACTGTGATGCGTCGATCTTGGGGTTGGGAGCGGTGCTGATGCAGAGAGGGCATGTGATAGCATACGCATCGAGGTAGCTGAAGCCACATGAGACGAGGTATCCCACCCATGATCTAGAGTTGGGGGCAGTGGTGTTCGTCCTCAAAATTTGGCGTCACTATATGTATGGGGTTCGGTGTACGATATACACAGACCATAAGAGCTTGAAGTATTTGATGGATCAGCCCAACCTAAATATGCGGCAGAGGAGATGGTTGGATGTGGTTAAGGATTATGATTGTGAGATCCTGTACCATCCGGGCAAGGCTAATGTGGTAGCCGACGCCCTGATTCGCAGGGCGGAGAGCGCACCGTTGCGAGATGTATGTTTGCGATTGACTGTGATGGCTCCGGTGTTGGACACCATTCGTGGAGCACAGACTGAGGTAGTGAGATCGGAGAACTAGAAGAGAGAGCGAGTTGTTGGGTTGGTATCGGAGTTCGTTACCGATGGTCGGGGGCTTATGGCATTTCAGGGGCGTATATGGGTACTGTTTGTGGGAGGGACGCATACCATTTTGATGGAAGAGGCTCATCGGTCGAAATTCTCGATCCATCCTGGGGCCACTAAGATGTATTTGGACCCGAGGAGGGAGTATTGGAGGCCTTGTATGAAGAGGGATGTTGTGTGGTTTGTTGAGAGGTGCTTAACCTGCTGTAGGGTTAAGGCCGAGCACCAGGGACCGCATGGTAAGTTGCAGCCGTTGGAGGTTCCCGAATGGAAGTGGGAACAGATTACCATGAATTTTATCACCAAATTGCCAAGGACTGCTAGGGGAGTCGATGCAATTTGGGTGATTGTGGACAGATTGACAAAGAGTGCCCACTTCCTTGCTATCAGTGAGAGCTCCTCCGCAGAGAAGTTAGCAGAGATGTACGTGAGGGAAGTAGTATCTCGGCATGGGGTGCCGATCTCGATTGTTTCAGATCGGGATGTACGTTTTACTTCCAGATTCTGGAAGAAGTTCCACGAGGAGTTGGGTACTAGGCTGCATTTTAGTACCACATATCACCCCCAGACAGACGGACAGAGTGAGCGGACGATTCAGACGCTCGAGGACATGCTCCGGGCATGTGTGTGGGATTTCGGGGGGAGTTGGGATACGTATTTGCCCTTGGCAGAGTTTTCCTACAACAACAGCCATCATTCGAGCATTGGTATGCCACCCTTTGAGCTGTTGTATGGGAGGAGGTGTTGGACCCCCATTTGCTGGGGAGAGGTCGGACAACATGTTATGGGGCAGTACTGAGATCGTGCTTCAGACGACAGAGCAGATCCAACAAGTCAGACAGAGGTTGTTGACCACTCAGAGTCGTCAGAAGAGTTATGCGGATAGACGCTGGTCCGAGCTTGAGTTTCAGGTCGGCGACTTTGTGCTCCTGAAAGTCTCTCCTTGGAAAGGAGTGATACGATTCAGGAAGAGGGGCAAGTTGGGCCTCGATATATTGGTCCATTCCGGGTGGTCGCGAGGGTAGGTAGGGTAGCCTATCGTTTGGAGTTGCCAACAGAGTTGGGGCAGATTCACGACACTTTCCACGTGTCGCAATTGCGGAAGTGTATAGCCGATGAGTCGGTAGTGGTACCATTAGAGGATATTCAGGTGGATGCGAGCCTGAATTATGCTGAGAGACCGGTGGCAATCAGAGATCGGAAAATCAAGGTTTTGAGGAACAAGGCGGTACCCATTGGTTTTGGTTCAGTGGCAGCATCGGAAGGGGTCCGAGATGACTTGGGAGCCGGAGCGTGAGATGCGTGAGCAGCATCCGAAGTTATTTGCAGAGCCAGACTTCGAGGGCAAAGTCTAGTTCTGGTGGGGGAGAATTGTAACACCCCGGATTCCCAAGTATTATTTATTCTTGTATTTTTGGTAATTTGTGAGGAGACTCGGCGAGTTGGAGCCCAAACTCGCCGAGTAGGATCGCGGTTTTGGACACGGGTTCGCGTCTGGACTCGTCGAGTCCAAAGAGTGGACTTGGCGAGTCCACGCTGTTTAACGAAACCCTAATTCCCCGGGTTTGGAGCCTATTTAAGGGCACTTATAGCCTCCCATTGCGGCTACTAGTAGAGCTGTTAATCGGGTCAACCCGATCGGGTTTCGGGTTAAATGGATCGGGTTAGTCGGGTTTTCACAAAAAATAAATTAACTCGGTACTCGACCCTATTAAGGTATGGGTTGGTCGGGTTCGGGTTAATAGGGTCGGGTTAGCCGGGTTAGTCGGGTTAATACACTAAACACTTAATTTAAACATAATATATATAGATTTTTCAAGAGTGCAATCTGATATAAATCCAAACCATTTTTATACTCTTTTCTTAACATCAAGAATGCATATAAATTGAAATAAATTAAAAATAAAAGATCATGGACCTCATGGTTATTACAACATACGAGAAAACATGCATACCACAATAGCTAAAAGAGTTCTTCCATTATAAATATTAAATAGATGAACTTTCAATCTCTAGTTAGCGATCAATACCATGTAGTTTATTAATGTTTATAGTTAGTTTAAAGTAGAAATAACTATCAAAATAAAATCTTTGCTTTCTCAGTCGCTCTAGTAATTTTGAGATGTGGAGGTTTTATATCTTTTTGGACTTCAACTTCACAAATGGGAGTTACTTGACCCTCGTATGCTTCTAGTGTCACAAAAATTTACATTTTCAAAGGATTTGTAGTCTTTTTTGTATAGTTCAAGTAAAGAGCAGTGGAATATGTAAAGGTTGTGAATTCCTAACCGGGTTATTCAGGTTGACCCGAAACCCAATTTTTTTGTAAAAATCAACCCTAAACTCGACCCTAACTACAAATCGGGTTCGTCGGGTTAACCCGAATAACCCGATTCAGAATTCTAACCCTATTGAACCCGACCCTAATTACCTTATTCGGGTTAGGGTCGGGTCGGGTTAATCGGGTTCGGGTTTTTTTGACACCCCTAGCTACCAGTCCCTTGAGAGAACCCTAAGAGAGCTAAATCGCTTTGAGAGAGAAGAAGTCACTTTTGGATCTTTGTATCCTTTGTTTAGCAAGAAGAGGGTGATAAGAGCAAGGAGGAGGTGAGATTCAAGCAGATCCAGAGTCCAGAGGCTTCATTTTGAGGTAATAGTTCGAATCTCATTCAGTTTTAGGGTTGATCTTTAGAGTTAGGGTTTTCTAACCCCTTTGGAGAGTGATTATGAGAAGCAAATGGTCCCTCTTCGAGTTTGTGCCTTGGATCTGGACTCAAAGAGGTCCAGAGACCTTAACCCTTGGAGCTTTTTGGGTTAGTATGGAGTTATTGGACTTAGGTTGTCATTTTTGGGACCAAATCTCCTTTTGATGCCTTGTTGTGGTTATACAAGCATCAAGTTTCGAACTTTACGTGGCATTCATGCTTGGGAAGGCCAGATCTATGGTTTGGGGAAACAGATCTGACCTCAGGAGGCCAATTGAGTTTGTGCATGGCATGAACTCGCCGAGTTGTTCTTGAGACTCGGCGAGTAGGATTTGGGTTTCACGTAAATTGTTCAGCGAGTAGACTCGCCGGGTTGGGGTCGTGGTGGCCCCGTGATTCATGCCAGGTGGAACTCGTTGAGTTAGGTAAGTATTCGATGTGTCAAGAGAGGATCCGAGGGAGTCAGTGAACACGTATAGACTCGCCGAGTCGCTCTGGTGCACTCGCCGAGTCCGGTCAAAGTTGACCGTTGACCGATGACCAGAGTTGACCAGTGTTGACTTGATAGGGTTAGTCAACCTTAGTTGTGAAAGTGTTAATTAGAGATATATTGTATTATAGGAGGATTATAGCTTGGGGGATCGAGCACGAGTGATTTCAGGGATTTACGAGTTATCGAGATACGCGAGGTGAGTCTTCTCACTATACTTTACCTTGAGTAGGTAATCAGAGTTATGTGACAGAGTGCTTGTATGCTATCTGTATGTTATATGTTGTACTGCATTATTTCTATGTGATTTATGCTGTGCATGCTTATAGAGTTGGAACCGGAAGGTTCATAGAGTTAGAACCAGAGGGTTCACAGAGTGGGGTCCACGGACCCACAGAATTATAGCCTCGAGTGGCTAATATGTGCTATGTGTGGTATTTTGGGGAACTCACTAAGCTTTGTGCTTATAATGTTTGGTGTTATTGTTTCAGGTACTAGTGATGACCGTGGGAAGGCGCCGGCTTGATCAGTACACACACGTGATTTTTATATTATGAGATCTTGGGATTTTTATATGGCATGGATTGAGTTTCAAACAATGATGTTTTTATGAATATTAAATGAATTATGTTTTTATAAAATGTGAAAAATTGTTTTGAATTTACGGTGTTACAACTTTCATTAAATTCAACCCCATAGAAAGGGTCAAAATCTTCCAACATTTCCTATTCTACACTATAGTTGTTTTCAAAAGGGACTTCATTTGATTGGTGTTGGTTATTCATAGAAGTACACCCCTAATATACACCCTTATTTGCAATATGTTGCCCCTCCTCTACACCTCCATTCACTAATTTTTCAACCATTTCTAAATCAGCAGTGGCAGTCACAAGATCAACTTGATCACCTTCAACAACACCTATTCCTCCTTTGTCTACCCAATCCAAGCAAAGCTTTTTACTACATTATGAGCTACCTTGGGTTGGTTTCCAACCTCTGCCCCTACTCAACTCAGGTGTGAAAGACCCATACCTTGCCAAGGTCAACCCTACTTTACCCTTACAAACTTCAGATTCCACCAAGTGAGGACCAACAGTAGGGGATATGGGCTGGGGTGGTTCCTCATATTCTATCTCTTCTATTATAAACCTTCTAGAACCATTTGGGTACATGAAATAGGTAACTAACATTGTTTCTCCATGCTCTGTGTACACTTTTATCAGTTTGTTCTCACTCACATATTTTGATAGGTTACGTACATCATCATCATTACTTAGAGCTCTTAGTCCAAAATCCAAACCCTCATTAGGCAAACGGAAATGGTAGTAGATGACAGGTGGAACAACATACCCTAAATCTAACATGATGGAGTCCATTTCATGTATTGCGAATTCTTCTATATCGACCACGTCAATGTATGCTACAACCCCTTCAATATACTTGATGCCTGGAAACTTTGTGGACTTCCCACCATGATGAAGTTCAATACTGAACATGGTGGGATGTCCAACTTAAAAAACAAAACAAAAAAAAGATTTTTAAATTTCAAAAGTGTAAGAACATGATCAAATATAGAGCATCTTACCATAAATTTGGTTGTGATCAATTTCTTCACCGTGTACTTTGATGGACCACATTGTGAGAACCATTTGCAAAATTTCAACAACAAATTGAAGCTCGATCAAGAAAAGGGTTTGTGATTAGGGTTTTTTTTTATCTTCATGTCGTCAAAGGTGGG
Source organism: Lactuca serriola (assembly GCF_051521515.1). Lineage (NCBI taxonomy): Eukaryota > Viridiplantae > Streptophyta > Magnoliopsida > Asterales > Asteraceae > Lactuca > Lactuca serriola. Next base: position 83,969,561 of record NC_136408.1, read on the forward strand.
TGAAGGAATAAGAGTAGCCAACTAATAATTAGGGATGATATATACAAATAGCTTGTAGAGCTTTCAATTGGCGGTAATGTGCAATACATATGAAAAGACGAAATTACCCTCACATGGAGGGCACGTGCTACACTAAACGGAAGGAAATAGACGGGAGTTAAGTCTAGGGACCAAAACCACAAGAAGTTTCATGTTTTGGACCAACCATGTAACTTGAACATATTTTGGACCTTATCCACAAATTTTGGAAACCACAGGGACCAAAAATGCAGTTTTGTCTTCTAGTTATACATGATAAAGTAAATACAATTTGACAAAATTGCAAAAAATGGTCCCTGTGGTATGTATTTTTTGGGGTTTTGGTCCGAACCACGAGTTTTTTGGATTCGTGGTCCTTTTGGTCTAGTTTCATTGTAAAACTGGTCCCCGATAAACTTGAAAAGACGATTTTGCCCTTTTGATTTGTTTTTTCCATTTACTTAATTATTTTTTTCTTTTATTTAAATATAAATGTTAAATAAAATTAAGAATGGGACCCACCTGTCCTCTCTCTCTCTCTCTTTAAAAAACCCACTTCCCCACCCCTTCTTCTTATTTTTCTTCCTTACCTGCACCACCATTCTCGAACATTCTCTCTGTTTCTTCCTTACCTGCACCACCGTTCTCCAACTCGTGATTTACAGACCCGTCTTCAACACACAAGAAAAAAATTGAGACCTTCGTCCCTCGATTTGACTGATGAGACGGATTAAGGGGAAACGACCAATCTACACGGAATGAGGAGATGGATGGCTTACCAGCGACGACAACAGCAACGGGCGACGGTGGCTAGAGGCTGTCGGCGGCAACAACAACGAATGTCAGCGATTTTGCGGTGGCGTGCGACAGGGGGATACTATGACGGCCTTCTGTCGCTTCGCTTCTGTTTTAATTTGATGGAGACACGAGTGGGGGAGGAGGGGGAACTCGGTGGTGGTCGGAATCAACAGTGGCAGTGGTTATGGGTGGTTTATCTCTCAAGCTTATTGTTTTGAACTGTCTGTGTGTTCGTCCTGATAAACCCACATACAATGACCTTGAGAAATCGAGCAACATTAAGGTTGTTAATCTTGCAAAAATAGAGCAATCTTCAAGTTTGTTAAGCTTATTGTGGCTTCAGATCGTGTTTTTGTGTCGGGTTCAACTAGGGTTATGTGGTCGGATGTGTAATCTATAATCGATTGCGTATCCATCGGAGTGGATTTGGAAAGACATCTCAATAAAATCCTGAACATGAGACACTAGTATTCCCTCGTGAAGTAGAAGGTTAAACAGTCGGATTCCGACGATCTGGTGATAAGCGATGGAAAGTGTTTTGATCGGATAGAATTTGACCTTTTGGTCAAATTTCTTGAGATATAAAGAGATTTGGCGACAATGGATCAGAGAGAGAGAGAGAGAGAGAGAGAGAGAGAGAGAGAGAGAGAGAGAGCAGGTAGGTCACATTCTTGATTTGATTTAACATTTATATTTAAATAAAAGAAAAAAATAATTAAGTAAATGAAAAAAACAACTTAAAATGACAAAATCGTCTTTTCAAGTTTATCGGGACTAGTTTTACAATGAAATTAACCCAAAAGGACCACGAATCCAAAAAACTCGTGGTTTGGACCAAAACCCAAAAAAATACATACCATAGGGACCATTTTTGCAATTTTGTCATACAATTTCTCAATAAATTTTTTTTTCGCGAAAAATTAACAAAAACTGAAAACAATGAACCCACCCCCAAACGCCAAAACTGCAATAGCGAATAGAGCCTTCCATCACATTCAGGACATTCAGCGGACACCCACAGAGAAGGAGGATGGAAGCACAAGGTGGGCAACAACAATGGATGATGAGCGCACAGCCACAGCCGCAGTATGCTTACGGAGCGCCACCGCCTCCGCCACAACCCTACCACCAGCCCTCCTCTCACGAAGAAATCCGTACCCTATGGATTGGTGATTTACCTTACTGGGCTGACGAATCCTACCTTCATTCCTGGTTCGCCGCAACCAACGAGGTCCTTCTAATTCTTAACTACATCTCCCCAACACACACACATACACTGTTCACCAAATCGTTTTTATGTTTACGTCTGTTATGGCCTTTAGGGTTTTTAGAGGGCCAAAATTTGACCATAGCTTCCTTTGTAGGTGCTTTCGATAAAAGTAATCCGTAACAAAGCAACAGGGCTTCCAGAAGGTTACGGATTTGTGGAGTTCGCTTCACATTCTACAGCTGAAAGGGTTCTACAATCATACAACGGGACGCAAATCCCAGGAACAGAATTAAGTTTTAGGTTAAATTGGGCATCTTCAGGCATCGGAGAACGACGTCCTGATGCTGGCCCTGAACATTCCATCTTCGTAGGCGATTTAGCACCAGATGTTACCGATCATTTACTGCAAGAAACCTTTCGCACTCAATATCCATCTGTAAGAGGCGCCAAAGTCGTAACAGATCCCAACACAGGACGCTCAAAGGGATACGGTTTTGTTAAATTTGCAGACGAAATGGAAAGAAATCGTGCCATGAGTGAAATGAATGGGATTTATTGCTCAACTAGACCTATGAGAATCAGCGCAGCAACACCAAAGAAGACCACAGCCTTCCAACAACAATACGTAGCACCAAAAGGTAGTGTATTCGTGTATCTTATTTACTATTTTCTTCTGTTAATCATATTGTAAAATTCTCATTTGAATCTGTTTGATTAGGCTTATATCCAGCTACAGTGGCTGCTATTCCTGTGGACACTGATCTAACAAACACAACTGTAAGTCTGACTATTTTGAATTATACCCTTATGTCCATTTTCTTTATAACTTTCTTCTTTCTTATTCTTATTACTTATTGCAGGTTTATATTGGCAATCTTGACCCTGGTGTTGCAGAGGAGGAATTGAGGTCGATTTTCTTGCAATTTGGTGAAATAGTTTATGTCAAAATTCCTGCAGCAAAAGGATGCGGGTTTGTTCAGTTTGTCAACAGGTAACTCTTAAATTTGCCAAAAAAAAAAAAAAAACTTGATGCATGAAAAAACTGTAAAAAGTTAATTACTATTTTCCTGTAGAACATCTGCTGAAGAAGCAATTCAAAGGATGCATGGAAGTCAAATTGGTCAAACTGTAGTCCACCTTTCTTGGGGAAAAAGCACAGCTGCTAAACAGGTGAACATTTGATTACTTTTTCCTTGTTTGAATTATGACATGCAACAAACACTCTTTTCAGCAAAAAGTAATATTATGATCTAAAAGCTCAAAATTAGGTTTTTTTTTTACTGAATTGGTGAAAATTAAAATGTAGGATCCATCTGGAGTGTGGGGTCAACAGGCGGATCAAAGTCAATGGGGGAGCGCGTATTATGGTTATGGTCAAGGGTATGATGCTTATGGTTATGGAGCAACTCAAGATCCATCATTGTATGCTTATGGTGCTGCATATGGTGGTTATATGCAGTATCCTCAACAGGCAAGATACATGATTTCCATTTTCCATTTTTTTTTTGTAATACATTTTTAAAAAATGTGAAAATATAATATTTTATTTATGGATTTTAATATTTAGGGTGAAGGTGGTCAGGACATGGGTGTTGTGGGAGGTGTTGCACCACCTGTGGAACAAAGGGAGGAGATTTATGATCCTTTGGCTACACCAGATGTTGAAAAGTAAGTTTTTTTGTCTTTAAATGTATTTGTAATAGAATATGAATTTTATGCTAAAAGTTTTTGATTTGGATTTTGTTTGTTATTTTATAGGTCAAATTATGTGTATCTTGCTACACATGGAAGTGCGATTTTGGGGAGACCTTTGTGGCAGAAAACATCGTCTTCTTCATTACAAGCTTAGTTGTTAACAATTAGAGACTTTGGAGAGTGTAGATTTGATCGAGCCAAATTAATCAAATGAAGACTTTTGTTTTTTGTTTCTACATGGGTGTATTATGCTTTGGTTGCATGTTTACTTGATTTTAGAAATTTGTAATGATGATTGGTTGTGACTTGTGAAAGGCTCCTCCTATATACTAAAATTCATATCCATTTTTGGTTTGGAATTATCGAAACCAAAAGTCAATACCAAATCGAAAAACCAAGTTTATTGATCTCGTTGATATTAGGAGTGGCGAAAGGCTGTGACGTAGAGGCCTAAATGTGACAATACTCAAAATTGGCCATTTTGAAAACCCATCATATGTTCTAATTTTTAACCAAAAACTTTTCATTTAAAACATTTAAAACAGTGAAATGTGATAAAAAAAACAACCAAAATTTGACAAAAAACATAAACCCAAAATATGATAAAAGCATCCTATTGATTAGGCTTATAAAAATCGATCCAACCCGATAATTCAACTTGAAACCATCCCAAAATTAACGGGTTGGGTTGAGATTTTCAACTAATTTAAGTTAAACGGGTCAATCTGTTTAACCCATTTAATTAAATAGGTTGGGTTGGGTAAAAAATTGTCAGTATTCAAACCACCAACCCATTTAATTTTAATATATGTTTAATTTAATATTTATTTGAATATTATCATGTATTAATCGAAATATTAATTTATAAATTAGAAGTTGTATTATTATTTGTGTTTTAAAAAAATATAATTTTAATTCTTATTTTCAAAAATACTAGCCACTCTCCAGAATCCTTTTGAAATTAAATATTTTTTATGTTATTTGATTAATTTATTCAAATTTGCAAATTGTGATTATGCTTTTGTTATACTTTAAAATTTTATTTATGTTTAAAACTGATTTATATAGTATATCTTTAGTTAATGTATTTAATTTTTTGATTTTAAATAACTAACCCAAGTTTAACTCATTTATTTAATAGGTTGGAGCGAGAACTATATAAATGGATCAACTCGGTGGAAACCATTTATCTATAAGGTTGGGTTGGTTTGGAAATATCAACCTATTTAAATAAACAGTTTGGGTTGGGTTGATATTTTCAACCCAATTAATAAACGGGTTGAACCGAAACCCAACTCAACCCAGGTCGACCCATTGCCAGCTCTATTATTGATGCTCAAATCCCTCCAATAATAATAATAATAATAATAATAATAACCCAGAATCCGATGAGTATGCATTTGGTGGCGAAAAATTACCAGAAATGATGGTGAACATGGTGGTGTAGTGTTGCGTAAATGAGTTTGTAATGACCGAACTCATAAATGAGTTTGTAATGAAGGATCCTAGTCCTCTCAACTGTTTTTTTGTATAATAGTTTCTCAACATCTGCATGAATTGTTTTTATGTCAAAAGAAATATGATATTTGAGTTTTCGAACTTGCAAGCATGTCATGTTGCAAACCCACTCAAACATCAATAGACATCAAAGACAAAGTTAGCAACAATGATGGACACCAGTACTCCGATTCTACTTTTTATCGTAGTCTCGTTGCTCTTCAATATTTAACTTTTACATGGTTGAGTATTTCATAACATTCAACAAATTTGTCTTAACATGCATTCCCCACATGATTTCCATATGACCACTTTCTAAGGCAATTGCCTATTGGGAGTGGGTGCGTCAAGCCCACTAGCCAACTAGCTTGGCATGCATCAACACCACCCCTTAGCGTGTGTTAAGGGTTTACGCAAAGAAGAACATGCTATATGCTTGGTGAGATGAAAGAGAAAAGGGAGAGGAACAAAAGTGGTCCCATTAGACCATTTGACTATTTCAATTTCAAATACTTAGCAACTTGTAACTTGTTAGAGGGTTTGCGCATACGAACCACCACACCCTCTAGTCTAACTCACATAACATATTGAAATTAATATCCACTTTGTTAGAAAATTGGTTGCTCTAGCTCAGGGGGCATATTAGACGCTAGTCAGGTATTTGTATTAGGTTAGAATATTATTAATTTCTAATTTCTAATTATTTCCGTACATACATTAGGGACTTTTGTATAAATACTCTATCAAATTAATGAGTGTGGTTGATCTACAAATACTCGAACAACACTGTATACTACGTTTATAAAAATTACTGAATGAATACAAGAAATGCAAATTTTGACACCATTACCTTCCACAGTTCTTAGATTGCAATTCTAGTTTTCCATTTAATCATTAAGATAACCAAAAAAACTAAAATTTCTACAATCAATGTTGGTTTTGATTTTTAATTATAGTTTAGACTTTTAGAATCTTCACAGCCCTAACCATCGGATTCTCACGAGCGATCGCCTTACGTCCGGCCGCCTTGTAATCATAACTACAATCGTGTCGATCGGTGTACCGGTGCTCGGAACAGAACATCTCACCGCAACGGCATCGGAATCCCAACAATCCAACTTTTTTCCGGCAACCTGAACACCGATTCAACTGGCGCCTCTTCGTCCTATTGTCAACCGCCGTTGATGATGGTTCCTGTGAGGTAGCGCATGTCTCTCTAACTTCAACGATGACGTCGGTGGAACCACCACTCTTCGGATCCGATCTATGCTCATAGGAACCGGAGATCTTAGACGGAGCTGCAGCTACCGGTGGTGGTGTACAGAGGGTGGTTAAAGTGTCAGGAACCTTGAGCTCCGTTTCCTCTTTCTCTCTCTTCTGAGCCATAGCTTTTCACGACGAGACGAAGCTGGGGTTAGACTTTTAGAGAGAGTAAGAAGGAAAAGGATCGTTAATGATTGTGATGGAATATTGGGCTACGTGTTAAAGATTCATATGGTGCCTTTTTTTATTTCTTTAAAGGCAAAATATGGGGTCTGTATCATTGCCTACGTGTAGTATTCTAGAACACTTAAAGACGGTCGGCTGAGCTGGCTAGGTCAGCCATACACGTGGCCATATATAATAATAATAATAATAATAAGAATAAGAAGGAAAAATACCGGCTATAGACATTTTTTGGGGTTGAATTCCAAAATATAGACACAAAAAATTAGATTTCCGGGTATAGACATGAATTCTGCGAAGGTAAGCTCTGAGGGCTCTGTGGAATCTACTATAGTTCCGAGGAATGACAACATCGTAAATAAATCAGGGTATTAAAGAAAACCGCAATATCCATTCCGCGGAGCTATCTCCGATGAATGGATCTTCAGAAAAAAAAATTCACCTCCAATGATTCTTTTATGTAGGGGTGTTCGTTTGGATGGATCGGTTTGATCCGATCCAATCAAGTAAATCCAAATTGATTTCGGTTTTCAAAACATGGATCCGAATTGTCCAAACTAAATCCAAATCCGATCCAATTACAATTCGGTTGGATCAGTTTTTATAATTCGGTTTTCAAAAACCGAAACATTTTAAAACGACATATAATTATAATATTACCCAACTTTACACAAGAAGCAAAAACAAATAATTTAGTTGTGATTTGAAATTTATAAACAACTAATAAGAAGATATATTATAGTTAAGTATTTTATAGATAAAAAACTTTCGAGATAAAATGCATATTAATGTTTTTTTTATCGGGTGAAACGTTTTGAACCTATTTGAAAAAATAAATTACAAAATTAATAAATAACTATAGATATATATTATAAATAGATAAATAAAAAATGTTTATTCAGTTTTTTGGACTATTCGGTTATTATTTTATAAACCAAAACCAATCCGAAATCCAAAATAATAATTCGGTTTTGTTGAAAACCAATCAAAAAATCTGAATATCCGAATCAAATAGTCCAATCCAAATTGTCTAATTGGATAATTCGGTTTTATCCGAATAGCGAACAACCCTACTTTTATGTAAAGATCTCCGATTAAAAGTCCAATTTTTTTCCATCTCCCATTCATTCCAAATATTGTCAAGAAAAATTCATACTATCATAATATTTTCTATAGACCTCGAAAAATCGATGTGATTTTTTTTTTTTTTTTTTCTGAAGATCCATTCCTCGGAGCTACCACTGCGGAATGACTTCATTCCTCGGAGGTAGTTCCGCGAAATGGATCTTGAGTTTTTTTATTTTTATTTTTTTAATACTTTAATTTATTTACGATTTTGTCATTCCGCGGAGCTACAGTGGATTCTGCGAAACCATCATATCTTACTTTCGCATAATCCATGTCTATACCTGAAAATCTAATTTTTTGTGTCTATATTTTGGAATTCAACCCCAAAAAATGTCTATAGCCAGTATTTTTCTAATAATAATAATAATATAACAAAATACTCATCTATAATGTTTGAGTATAATTTAGGACGAAGTGGCAGTCTTGACAGATTTTTCAAATCATTTTTGTCATCTTTCGTTGTTGTCATATGTGATGGAGTGGTCTAGTGACAAAAAAAAGGAGGAAAAGAGATAAGTTGAAAAAAAAAGAGAAATCGGCTTTTTAATGTTATTTTAACATATTGATCTTGTCATGAGGTACCACCTATTACTTGTTATGCTCATGTTACTCATTCCCTCAGACCTAAGATATGCATATTTGTCATTACAAATGGAATATAGTAAAAATGTTTTTCTTATAAAAAAACTATAGTTGATATAGTATATAATTTTTAGTATTAAATTTATTTGAACACAAACAAAGAGGGTATTTAAATACAATATGTACATAATTTAATAGAGAGATAATGAACAAATGAAGCTCCAAAAATCTTACTTGATATGAAATGTCGAAACAATAATAGGTAAATGCATGTGAAATGGAGTGTCTTAAGACATTTTGTCCAAACTCGGCTCATTGTAACAAGGAGTCTCACTAGATGTTATAATTATCTTAGGGTCTGTTTTGTTGTGTTAGGCTATGAATAAGTCATTTCAAATAGTTTATCAAAAAATTAACTTATAATTTATATAAACTATTTTATGTTCCCACCAAACCCTAAATTATAATTAGCTCAAAAAATAAAATAATTTATAAACTAACTTATGTGTGTCAAAGAGAGCATTAATACAGTTATTTATTGGTAGTTTATTAAACCATCAAGATTGATTTATTTGGGGCTAAGTTCGGATCCGATCTACTGGTGATCTTATATCCATCAATAGGTCCAACGCATACGTCCATACCAAACCCAACGCACTTCACCTAGAATTAAAACAAATGCTAACCAATAGCCCAAAATATTCTACTACTCAATGTGGGAGAAGGTTCTAATGAGAAATTTGTATAAAAGTAAGTAATATTTATGAATTTTCTATAACAAAAGCTTAATATCAATAGTCCAAAAAAGAACAATTGACAAATTTACTCGATGAAAACAACAGTTATACAGAAACAAAAAAGTCATGGGTTTAACTTTGGACGTAGATATATCAACATGAGATTCTCATATAGCCATATTGTGATTTTGGATAACAAAGATTAAAATTGTACTTATGGGCGTTCTTATAATATATGCGGCCGGAGAATATAGGAGGTCCATGCAAGATTTGAGGTTCGGGATAAAAGAAAAAAAGAAAAACCCCTTTAAGTCACACAAAATAAAAAATAAGGGAAATATACAAAAAAATGTCTTTATATATTGGTTTTATGAAAAAAAAAGTCACCTATGATTTTTATTAATTTATTGATTTATTTTGTAATTTAACCATAAAAACCGACTATTACTTGCAATTTGACTCAAATTACAAGTTATCACAAACAATAGCAAGTTTTGATAGTTAAATTATAAACAAAATATCAATTGTGAGTTTTTTTTTTGTCAATATGCCAAAATATAGATATATTTTTTTTCAATACATAATAATTTTTACCTCGAGTATTATATATTTTAAGATTAAAAGGGTGTTTGAGATTTTATTTTGAACCTCAAAAGAAAAGGATTTTTAGGCAAAATGATTTACTAACTATGGTGGTGAAAAATGATTTTTTTTTAAATGTTTGGATTAGTTTTTACGGTGGAGAAATTCAACAAGTCAATATATTGTTTTTTAAAAAAAACGTTTGTCTTAATTTATACATGTTTTAAGAGATATTTGACTTTTACAACCTAAAAAGTTATAAGGAGTTTAAAAGTTATAATGAATTTTAAAAAGTTAGAAATAACTTATTGAAATCTCATTTTGTTTTTGTTGAAACACCTCAAAATTATAATCTATTTTTGTTGAAACAAACATTACAATTTGTTTTGATTTTTAATATATGATAATAAATAAATTATACTTCTATTTAGAAAAATATAAAAACTGATTAAAATGTAAAATATATTGTTATGAAATATATCTGTCACATTTTGATGATGAAAATAAATCAATTTGATACGAAATGTACATCAATATACCAAGTATTTGGTTGAAAACAATGCATTAATTCATCCATAGATCGATTGAGAAGATGCAAAATAATCTAGTCTGCATGACATAGAAGCTCTATTTTTGCGATAACTCAACAATAAATATTCTTAATTTATATAGAATATATATTACAATATACTACGTTGATATCAATATGCCTACGATTTTAAAAATCCAAACAATAAACGTCACACAGTCTTCTTTTTTTCTTGGATTTTCATAATGGTTATCAATGTCAACAGTAGTTTCATAATTGTCGAAAAGCCTATTTATGCAACTGGCAAAAAAATTCACCGGCAGATCATCTTCATTTTAATCGTGACTTTCATACACACCAACCCACATGAAGATTTTGCAACCAAGTACTTGGTATGTGAATGTATTTTGTATCAAATTTTTAATTAGTTTTCATCATTAAAAATTGATGATACATTCCATAACAATATATTTTTATATTTTATTAAATAGAAGTATAATTAAAAAATTGCATTTATTTATCATCGTATATTAAAAATCAAACAAATTGTAATAGTTGTTTTTAGCAAAAATAGATCATAATTTAATCTTAAAATAGATAAAACTTGAGGTTAAAAATTATTATGCATTGGAAAAAAAATACTTATATTTTTTCCTATTAACAAAAAAATCACCATTGATATTTTGTTTACAACCTAACCATTGAAACCTGCTATTGTTTGCGGTAACTACAAATTGAGCCAAATTGCAAGTAATAACCGGTTCCAACGGTTAAAGTGCATACATATATATATATATATATATATATATATATATATATATATATATATATATATATAGAGAGAGAGAGAGAGAGAGAAAGAGCTAGGTTCAAGTATTCAAACTAATTATTGTGTGGATATCATATGCTATGAGAATTACTACGAGAATAAGTTGTCTAGCAATTCGAATACATTCAACCTTACAAAAATATCGTCATTTTCATGCATTCACGCTAATTATTATTTATTTTTGTTCTCCCACATTGTTTTTCACTCATTTTCATTCTGACAGAATACGACCTAATAAACATTCTGACAGAAATGAGAATAATAATAATAAGTGTATAACAACCTTATAGAGGATTTAATTAGTGAGAATGTGTGTTAATGACAATAGTTATGTAAGATTGAACGTATTTATATTATCAAACAACATATTTTCGTTATCGTTCTCATAACATACGATATCCGTACAATAATTAGTTAGAATAGAATAAACTAAGCCTATATATATATATATATATATATATATATATATATATATATATATAGAGAGAGAGAGAGAGAGAGAGAGAGAGTGAGAGATAGGTTCAAATGTTTCAAACAACTATTGTGTGCATGTATGTACTAATGAAAATTGAGGAAATAATAAATCATTTAAGAGTATTATAATAATCTTTGCATATATACTTATGGTAGATAACTAGTATAATTATTATCCCTTTAAATATGGGATGTCAAAGTCAAAAACTGTAGAAAAAACCCTACAATTGTCATCGACCTTCACACAGTACATCATTCTGTCGGCCTCTATGTCGCATCTATCACTGCCGATCAAGTCTACAACGATTCTTCATTCATTCCGATTTTACGACGCCCCTTTTAGCTGAAATGGTTTTATGATTTTGCTAGAATCGAGTTTTTGATTCTTCAAGTTATCAGGTTTGATTCTCCTTTGGTTTAATTTCTATTTTGTGTTTGATTGAAATTATTTGGATTTCAGCTTCATATTACTTGGATTTCAACAAGTTTTATGTTTTATTGGATTGAAAGTATGAAACTTTGAACTGAGTTTGGTCACTGACATGCTTTCACTGTTTATGTCATCTAATTTGGTGGTAAAATAATCCACTTGTTAATTGTTAGTAAGAATTTCAATTGGAATTCTAATAGTTGCGTAAATCTTAAAACATAATATATATATATATATATATATATATATATATATATATATATATATATATATATATATATATATATAGTTAGGTTCATATATAATCCCTATCTATTGTGTGAATGTATAACCAATTGTGGACCAATCAATAGATAGGAGCATTATAGTAAATTTAGTACTTAATTAATTAAATATCCAAAATTATAAGCCTATAATTATGGAATTTGCGTTGATATCTTTGACCTAGGTAAAACCAGATCACAAATTTGTCTAATGTCATCGTCTCCAACTTGCCGGAGGAATCGCCACACCAGATCGATGTCGACCTTCTTCTCTTCATATCACATTCCCTCTCCTTGATGTTAACCTTCTTGCCACTGGGAACCACCAAATCAGGAACGAAACATTAATACATTCGTTACATTCAAACGACGAAAAATTGAAGACAAGATTTAAGATATTTGATTCCAAAGTTAAAGAAATCGGAGGAAGCTTGAAAGAGATTATGCGACAATTGGAAAGTATGTTGGAGAACAACGAGGATTCTTGCCAGAACTTATTAGAATTGCAAAAATCGATGCCGATGGAGGTGATAATATTAAAGCTTTTCTATAGAAATTATCTTATTCATCTCACATTAATTCACAGTTCCAACAATACTTTCTCTCTCAGGAAAAAAAACATTGGCTGGTTGATCTTGGTTAAGTTAGTTTTTTATCTTTATTCTACCTGCTCCAAAAGGGGATTCGATTCAAATAACTCAAATGTCTATAAAAAGGTAAATTACTTTATTTTTTTGATTTTTTAGACATTAATTCATGGTTATATTAATCAAACGTTTTGCTTTTTTCTTGAAATGTGAGTTTGTTCTTCCATTCTTTGAATTTTATTAATGTCTAATAACATTTGAATGAATGTTTGAGGAATTTTTGTAAAATGAAAATGAATTAAGTGATGATGTTTCTTTGTAAATACCCATGGAATGCCGAACTTGATTTTTTTACTAGGCACTTTCCCATGTTGTATTCTTTTGTCATTGGATGTTATGTCAAACCAAGAACCTATTTGGGCGGGTCAAGGAAATATATACAAGAAGATCCCCAAATGGAAATGGTGTTATCATTGAAGGATGAGATATATGGTTTTTAGCATCTTGCATCACCTATTTCAATCTCCAAAAAAAACAAACTTAAGATGGATCAGTTTTTGCCTAAATAGAACAAAAATATAGAAGTTAAGGAAACAAACATATTAGTTTATTCCTATATTTTTGAAGAAGTTTGTCTGAAACAATAACTTAACATTATAGTATTATACTTTTTTCTTGCTAGCTAATTGTACATTGGAAAAAGTTAACATTATGTTTGGACATGTGGGATATCAATCTTTATTTAATATGAATATGCAAACTTATTCCCTTTTTAAAGTTATGTGTATTTTTTATGGCATGCAGGAAAACGAATTCATTGACGTTGTTATTGCATTCTTTAAGAATTAAATTTGGTTCTTAAAGAATTAACAGTGAACGATGGTGGTGGTTTGTGATGATGAACTCTCTATGGTGACGTTTCATCCAATTCGATGGCAGGAGAGGATGGTGATGTACGTGGTAATCGATATCGATAAGAGAGAGAAAAAAGACAAAATGTTTTATGAGATTTTAAATACATATCAATCTACTTAGAATTTAAGAAAAATAATATAAAAATCTTGGAGATGGTAATTGTAAGAAAATGCCAGTTTGAGTTTTCCTTTGACCACTAGTTCATACTCAACTTCATTCTTAGAGAATCTTTGCTATCTGATATTCGGCTATAATTTTTTTTCAAGAACTCTAGGATAAGGTGGTTAAAAGATGTTCATAAAATTTCTTTATTTTGGAAATTAACTTTTATAGATGCTATCTTCAATCTATATATTTGTTTTTTTAAAGATCCCATTTGAAGGATGGCGTCTTGGGTTTGGAAAGATTTTTTAAAATGGGGTGAATGAGCATCAACCTTATGAATGGTTAGTGCAGAGAGAAATTCATGTTTGGATGTATTCTACCTTAATCTATTATGTCATTTTTCGCTTTCAAAATTAGGTAGCTTTATTTTTCCCAATAAACTTGAATTTACGCCTAGAGAAGAATGTTTATCTATGGAGTTACACCCAACTTGAAGCAGATTGATGAAGTCTGACTCTCCAGTGAGTTGCTGCTTCGATGGAAGATCAAATTACAACCGTTTAATTTTGGTTATAGATTTTTGACCAGAGCTTCAATGCTTGTTTGCATATCTTTCTTGACATGTATGTTTTTATCTCCATTTTCCATTAATATTAACTATATATTGAAGTCTTTTTCATTATTCTTAAAATTATACACTCAAATGTTAATGTTTCAAATTTTAGAATACCTGAAATCTAGTGATTTTTCCATTATTCTTTAACTTTTTTTTGTCACAAATAATGTTTTCTGACTTTTTTCTACACTTGGTTGCACGTCTGCTGTATCTTTAAGAATTAAAGTCTACACCATCAAAATAGAAACAAGTTATTCATGTCAAGATGCATCAAAACTGAAGAAGAATGTGTGTTGGACATGTATTGTTCTTTAAGAATATATTTTATTTTTTTAAAAAAATGTTATATTATTCTTTAGGAACTTCAGTTATCTAATTGTATTTAATTTTTTATTCTTCAAGAATATCTTTTTTTCAAGAATGTAACTATTATTCTTAATGAATATCATACACGAACTCTTAATTCATGACTCATTTTCAAGAATGAGAGTCATAATGGAAATTCAATTGTATCGTAGAAACATTCAAAGTATTCTTAATAAAAAAAGAATGGGAATGATAAGAATGGAAGTTGTATTATGGATAACTAGATATACTATAACTTTACATTCTTTAAGAATATATTCTTGTTTGCCTCTAACTATAATTTTTTGTCATATAAAACATTATATTCTAAAAGAATGTTGTTGTGATTTACCAACACGCATAAACTGATACTATAAATGTATATTCTACAATAATAGAGTCATTTTAAAAGAATGCATATTGTTTTATCTGTTCGTTATAAATAATGAAGAACAAAACGTAAGATTTGTTCTATGTTAAGCGTACCAGATTAATCGGTCATTCCTAATTTAAATTTAAGCTGGAGGACACAATTACCCTTATGCACGATTTTATCAATTAATTTCTTAAAGAATATACTAAAAATTCATCAATTTCTCACCCATTCTTAGTCATTAGATTATCTAATCCAACGACCCATATTAAGCCAAACACTCACACAATAATTATGTTTCACATTTAATCCTAATATATATATATATATATATATATATATATATATATATATATATATATATATATAGTTCTTTTCTACTTTTGTTCCTTTTTAAGTTACTAATATTAACATAACACATATTCTCCATTAATCATGACATGACGTATTATATAAAAATATTAGTTTGTTTTCTATAAGAATTTGATGTTATTCTTGTATAGTTGGGAAAATTGGAAGAAAATACTATGATTTAAGTACATTCTCTAGTGTATTATGTGAGAATTTATTTGTATAAACGCATTCTGTCAGAATGTATTTAAGAATGTTTGTTAAAATCTATAAAAATATGTATTTTGGTTACAAATATAGTAATAAGTAATTGTATGATGTTATTTTGGTTGAGTCAAATCATTTTGATTATGTTTTCTTTGTGGATTTAGGTTTTGAAGAATATGTCATTGATATGAAAAAGGAAGAAAACATGGAAAACTATAGTATTCTACCAGAATGTATTCAACTATTGATGTGGAAAAGGAAGAAAACATAGAGAACCAACGTGTATTCTAGCAGAATGTATTCTGTTATAATGTATAAAACGTTTCTTAAGAATAATATTCTTTCAGACATGATTAATGTTTTTGTTAGACTTTAATGCTTTTTTTCCTTTTTAACCATTCTTAGTTTTAATCTTTAAAAGTAATGTAATTCTTAAAGGTTATTAGTCATTTTTTCAGAATGAATGCAATAATTGTTTACAGACTTATTCTTTTACAAATTAACGTTATTTTTTATAATATGTTGTATAATTCTTTAAGCATATTAAATATAAAAAAATATCTTGAATGAAACCATATTGCGCAAGAATAAAATCGAAAATATATTTCCTAGTTTATGGTTGACTTTGTCATTCTGACAGAATGAAAACGGTTATTACTAAAAATTATATAAGAATTAAATTTAAATTAATTTAAAAAATTTAGATTTTTAAAAATAAGTGAATTAATTAGACCTTAAATTCCGAAAAATTCCTTTTTTAATATAGGTTAATTAAGCAAAATACCCTTATGCTGAAATTTGTGTGATTATATGATGCATATTATTCTATTGTAATATCATAGACTCTCAGATCATGACATTTGATTCTATTCCACCCGAAGGTCCAAATTTGTGTTTACGGACACCCAATAGTTAGTAAAAACACAATAACCTAAGCCTATATATATTTGGTCTAAATCCCAACTTTTTTGGCTTCGTGGTCCTTTTGGCCATGTGTATACGTAAATTTGGTCCCTTGTAAAATTGAAATGACTGTAATGCCCTTATGACATAATTTTGTTTATGTTTTTTCTGTTTTATTTAAATGGAAAATAAAATAAATAAATAATTTGGACCTCTCTCTCTCTCATGGGAATCCGTTGCTTTTGGTGTTGAATTATCATCTCCTGGACTTTCTTCATGAAATCTTCTTGTTTTGTTCTTCCTCTTTGCTGCAGATTCACGAGTTAATGTGCTCAGTTCAAGAGATTTATAAAAGGTACTAGTGTTGTAACTTATAAGTGAACTGTAAAATGTAAATGCCAACATATGTTCTAAGCTTGTAAGGTCGCTGGTAGGTAGCCTTGAGTGTTCGTCTTTTCCATCTGCTGCCTCCAAAACTTGAAGGTGATGAATCAGAACTCTGCATAATAGAATAAAAGTTAATAAATCAACATAAAGAAGAAGCAACGATCTCGATTTTAGAAAAACAATGATGAATGATGACTTACGTTTCTTTTGCTTTGACGACCACCTCCTGAAATCCTGTTTGAAGTTCTAAAACGTAGAAATAAACCCATTTAGAATCGAAATTAAGCATGTTTAACAGAAATTTCACGGCAGAGCTTTTAGATGATGATCAACCAACCTCCCATGGCTGCCATCAAGGGAAGAACACAACCCTATATTTTCTGCAGTGAGTAAGAGATCAGATGGGTTGAATGAAGTAGAAGAGAATCGTCTCCCAAGATTGTTGTTTGTCTGAACAACAACTTCACTCTGATTGAAAAACCCTTCCTGAGAAGCCCTAAGATTCTCATAAGCAACACCCAAACATTTTTCTGAATTACAACTAGCATTACACTTACAATCGACTGAAATCATGGTTTTATCCTTGTCTCTCTTCGTATTCTTCTTCGCCAGCACAAACTTCCTCTCCCGAATCTTGTTCTTGGGAGAAGGCGAAGAGATCTAATTAGGTTTCTTCATCGCCGATTTCTGGACTTTAGTCGCTGATTTGACTGATGGTGAATTCAAGGCTTTCGGATTAAAGTTAGGGTTTACATTCTCTGGTAGCTTTGACTTACTGGAATGCTTCGACTTCGACGGTGTTAGTGGCACTGCTCTGATGTTCTTGCAGTTCGGTTCCATCGGAAGATCATCGGAATAAGGAGGAGATTAGTTGTAGAGAGAGATGATGGGGCTTGTGGGGTTCAGTTTATCGGAGAGAGAGAGAGAGTGAGAGTGAGTGGGAGAGAGAATATGGGCCCCTATTTTTATTTTTTTATATATAAATACCTATAGGAAAAAAAAAGAAAAATGGAAAATAAATATAATAAGGGCAATTTAGTCTTTTCTGTTTAAATGACTAAAATCACAAGTAAACTACCTCAAAAGGAGCACCAATCCAAAATAGTCGTAGTTTGGACTAAAACCTCAAAAAAATTACATACCACATAGATCTTTTTTGTAATTTTGTCATATATATATATATATATATATATATATATATATATATATATATATGTATGTATATATATATATATATATATATATATATATATATATATATATATTCTAATAAATGAAGGTTTTTTATGCCACATGTCCTCTTCTCTTTCATTTGGACACATGACATTTTCTAGAATTTTTAAATTTTCTATTTTCCACTTGTCATTTTATTGTATTTTTCATTTTATTAAATTAAAATTCCATATTTAATATGTAAGGTAATATATATGTAAGGTATCTATTATAAAGGGTTTATATATGTAATATATTCAATACATTAAAGCCTCATTAATTTTAATAATTTAAAAATTTTCTTATTTTTCTTATAAATTCAAACTTTTCAAATTGTTAAAATTTCATATTTAATTTTTTTAATTAAACACATGTAATACATGGGTCTCACACCTAGTCTTCCTTCTTAATAAAAGAAACCTTAATCCACGTGTCATTCCTCTCAATGCAAAATTCGGCCATTGTGATTTTACCTTTCTACCCTTCTCCATTTGGTTTTCCCCCGTGTAGAAATCCCTACTAATCCGGAAACTCTTTCAAATTGAATTAAAAATCTTCCATCAGTCAACCGATAATCTATCCCCCAATGTCGCCCTTTGGTTTTTGGAACCAAATCACCTCTATCTTTCCTCTCTCTATAAGAAACCCTACATCGCCACAGTTTATATAAGTCGATCACCACCCTTGCGTCGTTGATGGTTCTTCCTCTATATCGATCGATGGTTGTTCTTAGATGTTGAAGGATCTAAAAGTTGTAAAGCCCGATTTCTAGGGTTTTCTTTGATTTTGTTAAGGTTTGCATCTTTCTATTTGTACTTTGACTCTCGTTGCTAAATCATTTATTTTTCTAGGTTTTTTGTTGTTCGACTTCATTCATGTATTTTCTTCATGGTAGGAAGTTGACTGTTAGTTCATGCGAATTTTAAAGTTGGTAAAAGTAGTCTTCTATGTCAATTAATAAGGGTAAAATTTTGATTTTGGTTTTCTTGGTGTTACAGTGTTTGCAGGGGATGTAAGAATCACGAAGGGTATGGGTTTTAAGCAATAATTATACTACGAACCCCTCTATCTTCTTTTCCCCTTCCATATAATGCCTTTGTTTTATGGTAGAAACGAAGCCCTCACCACCAACATCAACCTATACACCGTTGCTTCTGACAAACTAATCCACAATTTTAATCATTATACTCTTCTTCGTTCCATCTTTATTGAGGCACTTGGGATCCGGTAAAGTGTTGCTCCTCTTCACTCTATTGTTTTCCATAACCTTCTTTATGCAATTGCATCTCAGATAATATGTAGGCCATGAATAGAGATGGTAAGGGACATAAGGAATAATATTGGCATCTCTTCAAAATAAGACAATAGCATTGTCAATCCAAGTAATGGTGCTTCCGGTATACATCATATATATTTTTACAACTTTTATATTGTATTTGACTGTCTCCGAGGTTAAAACTGTCAATAGGATAAAATTAAATGGTAAGAACAAATAGGTAATTAGTTTGAATAATGAGACTGTAATTTGAAAATACCAAAATTTACTTCAAAAGTCCAAATTTTTGGGAAAAAATATTCTGGGAT
Organism: Lactuca serriola; assembly: GCF_051521515.1. NCBI lineage: Eukaryota > Viridiplantae > Streptophyta > Magnoliopsida > Asterales > Asteraceae > Lactuca > Lactuca serriola. The sequence goes on from NC_136408.1 coordinate 83,989,364, forward strand.
TAAGACGGTCATTTGAAAATACCAACATTTATGATAAGTCAAAATTTGAAAAAAAAAATAATAAAATAAAAGACTATTCCGATTGACGTCAAATGTGTAATTAGTTTGAAAAATGATTTATTTTTAATTTTGTGTTTATTTGGTAGAAAAAACACCAAATTATATGATTATATGAAAGGTTATAAACAATAAATGAAAGTATGTCATATGTTTTACATGCAACATAATATTCTATTTCGATAATGTTTTTAAATTGGGAAAATTGCAGTAAAAAGAATATGTGGGGAGATTTATGATGCAAGACATTGCAATGTGAAGTTACAAAATATTGTATTGTCAAATAAGTGTATGCCCTTCTTCGTTAAATCCTTTTAATCATTAAGTAGGATGCTCTTTTCGAATTATATTACATTGTTAATTTTGTTGTATGTGTATTTGTAACAAATTGTGTATGTTCTTCTATGTTACATGTTCGCCAAGTCCATTCTAATTGAGATTTATTGAATTCATTAACCTTTTATTTTATGTAATGATTCAATTGAGTTAGGTTCTTTGAATTTCCATTCCATTCTAATTGAGATTTATTGAATTCATTAACCTTTTCTTTTATGTAATAATTCAATTGAGTTAGGTTCTTTGAATTTCCGTTTATATGAAATGACTTTACATTATATTAAATGATAGCGCATTAACGCATGTCTTAATATTTGATGTTTATGTTTGTGTTTCGCATCATACATACTTATAAAGCTAGCATTTTTTCTTGAACCTCATGCATTTGAAACCCCCATAAAAATTTGCAAACACCTCATGCATTTGAAACCTCCTATTTTAATGAATAATACTCAAAAGTCTCTTAATAATGATTAACAATTCAAAGGTTTTATAACTTATATAATATATTTAATAAAAAATTAATGGATACTCTACTATAAAAATGTCAATCTTTTTTAGTAGACACACAAATACAAATCATATAAAAAATACACAAAGACAACAAGTTTAAAGTTTTTTGTGTTGGTTTGAGGGATTTGAACAATTTTTCGAGCCATGTTATTATGCTGAAGTTTTTAATTTGTAAGTTTGTTATATACTAATTCTCTTTTGTATTTTCTTGATTTAAGTATTCTTTTAAAAATATCATTGTATGTTGTGGTTGAAATTTTAATGTAAATTAGATTAGATTCATGTTATCGATCATATGTTATGGAAGGTGATATATATAATATTTAATTAACTATTGTATACATGTTTGTATGTTCATGTTGCTTCAAAACAATAATTAATTAAAAATCATGGATATGTCATATTATCCATATTATTTATGTAAGCATTTTTTAAAATGCAAATTGTCTATCTTATCACTTTATATTTTAGTATATGTTTAACATTTTAATTATAATAATAAGTGTTTTTTAAAAGTTTTTTTTCACTTATTAATAATAACAAGTGGTTTTAAAATTAATAAGCAATAATTATAAATAATAAAATCAAATTATATGGATATGTCATATTATCCATGCAAGTCTCTTTTGAAATACAAATTGTCTATCTTATCACTTTATTATTTAGTGTATGTTTCATATTTTAATAATAATATTAAGTGTTTCTTAAAAGTCTTCTTTAAATTATTATTAATAATAAGTGTTTTAAAATTAATGAATAACAGTTTTAAATGATAATAACATCAAATTATAAATTACATTTAGCTATAAATAAATTCTATTTTAAATGAAAATCATTATTGAAATAAGTAAAAATATATTTAATTAATAATAATAATTGTTAAAAATAATACTAAATAGATAATTATATTTAATTCTTTTAATGAGGAATGTGGGTTGATGTCAATAAATATTATTGTTCAAAATAATAGAGATTATATATATATATATATATATATATATATATATATATATATATATATATATATATATATATATATATAAATTAGTGTAAAAATATTATCTCAAAGTTAATGTCAATAACATAACCATTTTAAACATATATTTTTTAATAATTTAACAATATATTTTTTATCTTCGCTGCGCAACGCGCGGGAATTCGTCTAGTTCAAGTATATTCTTTGATTTTGTATTTTTATTAACTTTCAATAAACTTTCTTTGTTTATTGTTTTTTCTATAACCTTTTTTAATAGTTTACTTATACCATAGCAATTTGTAGGATATAAATCATATCCTACTAATAAAAAAAATTGGATTGAATAGAACTTGATCTACCTTTCCTAATGTTTTGTTGTGTGGGTATGTGTTATAATAAAATACAAAAAAGACTAAACTATAACAATATTTGTAAGAAATCATATCCTCTACTATCTAATACATATCATATTTTAATGTTTGAAACAGTATTTGTAAAAAGTTGAAAAAAATTAGCATTATACTTTCTGAAATATTTATATTATTTATTTAAATGAAATTAGGCTGTTATTAACATACAATGCTATTCAATCATGTGCTTCCTCCAAAATTGATATTATTTATTTACAGACTTAATGTCTGCCCAAAAAATCACTTTCATGCGGGACTTGGATAAGTTGAAAGATGATACGCTAAAAGTCAGTATAATTCGTTTGTGGAAATCAACATCGGATTTAACTCAAAATATCCGAAAATAAATTGAAATTATGTTGTCTTATCTAAAGTTCAAAGTAGAGAAAAATTAAAATTTTTAATTTTAGATAAGCATGGTAGCCATACAAGAAAAACTTCTAATGTTGTGTACAAAAAAGTTTTAAAAATATACAAACAATTAAAATTTTTTAATTTGTAATTTATTGTGTCGTGTTTATTTATTTTAGCATGATTGATTGTGTTTTCTTACACTTTATTCAAATTCATTTTATATTCTATATTTTATAATTATATTAAATGTCTTCACATACAAAATACATATAGGATATTCAAATAAATATATATTAATTTTAAATAATCAATATAAAAGTCTCACGTATGGGTTTTACATGTTCGACTCAAAACTACTTTTATTTAAAAAATAAGAATTCAAATTTTCATTAATATTTACAAAACCATAAAAATGGGCAAAAATTTCATCATAATGATTTAATCACAGTATTTCAGTTTTCGTTAACTCAATATTTATACAAGAAAACTATCAGCTGGATTGGAATTTGCCACTAAAGTAGAGCTAAAAGCTTGGAGGAAGACTTGAAAGGCATAGCTTTAAAGGCATGTGTTGTGGGGTTTCTGTTTATGGTCAAAAAGCAATGGATCCTCTAATTGTGATGTATTCAATCGAGTGGATATAAATGAAGCCTCTTTATATGATGGTTATGTGTATGCACATTGTGATAGTAAAAAGATTGACAACGTTTAAAGGGATTATAATGTGTGATGCATAAAAAATAATGTCCCGGTGATGGTTTCTTGCATACACATTATGAGAGTGAAAAGATTGAATTGAAACTCCAAGAACTAACAATGCAAAACATATCTTCTATAACAACAAACAATTAAATAATCCAAACAAAAGTTTTCAAATAAATATTGATATGTGTAGCATTATTATTAACATCAAAATATGTTTACTTGATTTTGAAACATTCAACATAAACATGAGGTGTACACTAAACTAGCTAAGGATACAAGCAAAAAAAAATCATAAATGGTCCATGTGGTTTTCCCAGATCTGAAGTTTAGTCCCTATGGTTTAGAAACATCATAGATGGTCCATGTGCTTTCAAAACTTTTGAAAATTAGTCATTATCCCTTACATCGTTAGAACCCCACCGTTAACTCTTATTTTATTAAAATAATATAAGGGAAATTGGTCTTTTCACGTGTTCCCTCTTCTTTAATGAGGGAAATGATTATGCTACTGTCTTCTTCATGTCAACTCCCAAACACCCTTCAACTCCCAAGATACAGTGACTTCATATTCTGCAAATCACTCTCATCCAAGACACAAAATTGGGGTTTAGGGTTTACACAACAGTAAATGACAATGGTTCTCTCAATATGGTGTTTACGTGGAAAAAAATATGTTCTTGAAGGACTTGCAATCGAGATACGGTAAGATTTTTCAAAAAAAAACACAGTTTTTGTTTTCCTTGAATGTATTCATGAAGATAAATCATCTTCTTTACCATGCCTATTTTTGTGTTTACAAAGGGATATGACAACTATTTAACGTTGAAGATACACTATAGTGGTATCTTCACCAAGTCACCTGGAAGGAAATACATCGATGGTACTGTATCATATGTTGATGACGTTGACATTGATTTATTTTCAATCCATGAACTCGATGACATGGTTCGAGAATTAGGGTACAAAGGTGAACATATCGTTTACTACCATTTATGTATCCTTAAATTTCCCTCAGACTACGAGTTATTGCCTTTATGTAATGACTAAGCTGTACTTAAATTGGTTTTGTATGTCCTTAAACACAGGCTTGTAGATGTGTATATTGAAATTGGTCAGACTAAGGTACCTACTTATTTTAAGTCTCCTTCCAATGTTGTTATTGAGGAATTGGAACCCGAGAGTGTGTCACAAGAACTTAATAGAAAAAACCTTGTAGAAGAGAAGCAGGATCATGTAGTAAAAAGCTTGATTTAAACCAATCACAGGTGATAGATTATGGATGAAAGTCAAGATCATTCAAAGACTATTGTCCCATATGTTATGTCACAAGTTAGCCAACAAAGTAATGTCATCGATGTGAATGAAGGAGTGACCATGGGCCACATAGAAGAAGTGTGTAAGGGTAATTTAGTTAATTATGCTGATGAACCAATTTGTGAAGATATTGGTGGAGAAAAAAGTGTAAGACTTGATGAATTTGAAGCATTTACAGAGGATTATTCATATTATGTTGACTTTGATGATGAGTACAATGTACCAAATGGTGAAGACAATCAAGCAGGGATGAAAATTCTAGAGGGCATGTTAAGTGATGATAGTGGATATGCTTTCTATAGTTAGAATGGAGAGGTTCTAATTATAGTGGAGATGATTATGATGATAGTGAATACATTGTACATGAGTCTAACTTGCAATTTGATGTGAATGTATACATGAGTGAATTCCATAGTGTTGTGGATGTATATGAACATGGAATTTTAAACAAGAAAACCAAATATTTAGCTTGTACTTCCAAATATTTAGCAAAATTAATTGTTCCACAAATTTAGAGTAACCCTAGAATTCCAATCAAAGATTTACACGATGAGTTGTGTAAGAAGTTGGAGCCTGGTATGTCAGTTCAAAAGGTTGCTAGAGCAAAACAAATGGTTGAACGTGTCATCAGTGGGGACTACCAACTACAATATGGGTATCTAAGGCATTATGCTTTGGAAATGCAAAACACTAATCTTGGTACAACTGTTAGGATATATATGTAGATCTTGAACCATGCTTGTTGACTACTACAAGAACTTTTAGAAGGATATATGTATGTCTAGGTGCATTGAAGTTAGGATTCAAAGTTGGGTTAAGGGATTTCCTGGGAGTGGATGGTATATTCTTGAAAGGCCCATATCCTGGGTAGGTACTAACTGTTGTGGGTCTAGACTCAAATAATGGAATATAACATGTAGCGTATACAGTGGTAGAGGCAGAAACAACTAGTTCTTATATCTAGTTCATGGAACTGTTAGGAGAAGACTTGGAATTGGGAGCAAATTCAAAATTTACCTTAATTTCTGATAGACAAAATGTACGTTTCACCTCATTATTTCTCATGTTAGTGTAGATTACTTTCTATTTTTATAAATAAAACTAACTATATTTGTATTTTTAAGGGGATAATACCCGCAGTTGCAAAGGTATTCCCCAATGCAGAACATAGGTTTTGTTAGATGCATATTTAGGAGAATATGAAGAAACAATGGAAATGAAAAGAGCTGAGTGACAAGGTTTGAGAATGTGGTAGAGAAACAACATTAAATCACTTTAAATATGCATTGGATGATTTGAAGAAAATTAATGATGAAGATCATTCTTGGTTGTGTAAGATTCCCGCAGAAACATTGTCTAAATCTCACTTTAGTGGTATGTCACTAACAAGTTGTTGAGTTTTAAGTTTTTTTATATAAAATGGGTAATTTTCTTTTTGAATATGTTTTACACAGGTAGGGCGCACACTGATTGTTTGTTAAATAATCTTTGTGAGGTATTCAATGCTAAGATAGATGAAGGTAGGGATAAACCAATCATCACTTGCTTAGAGTATATTAGAGAGTATCTCATGAAGAGATTGTGTATTGTGAAAAAGGAAATAGATAAGTGTCCAGGGGAACTAAGTACTACTGAAATTATAATTTTAGAGGAGATTAAGACTGATGCAGCAAAGTATGTAGCTAAGTATAATGGTGCACGAAAGTACCAAGTTGCAAGCACGTGGCAGGATTAGTATGTGGTGAACCTAAATGAAATAAGTTGCACTTGTAGGTTCTGGGAGATTAAAGGTTTTCCATGTAGGCATGTTATGTCTACTATATGGAACAAAATTAAAAATGGAGAAGATGCCACTGATGTTAAGGATTGGGTCCATCCTTGCTAAAAGTTATCAACATGGAGAGCCATGTATCTGAACAAAACTGATCCAATAAATGGTCGTTCAATGTGGCCAAAAAGTGATTGTCCGTTCACTTTAACTCCACCAAAACGTCACACACAGGTTGTAATGTGTCGCACCCCAAAACCACGAACGGCGGAAACGTTCAGGGGTGGAGGACGTCATATACAGTATCACAACAGTGTAAAATAATAAACAAGCAACAACATCATCCATTGCATTATAAGTAAAGTTTTAATACATGTGTATTCTTTCATTGTAATAAGACACCAAAAATATACAATCAAAATAAAAGACGAGACTTGTCTGCTCCGTCTTCTCAAAACCTGGCCACCGTACCTGTCTACTGATGACCTGAGAATACATGTTATTTTGAAAGAGAGTATCAGCTTTAAATCTGGTGAATTCATAAGTATTTAAGTGTCATTGTATTGCTTACTAAAAGCTGTTTTAAAAGTCATGTAAACCTTTAAATGAAAATGTTGATGTAAGTATGAAAAGCCCTAGAAAACCCCTTATTTTCTATTAGTTTGAGTTGTAGTCTTCTACCAAGACCCGAATGTTTTGTTATGACAATGTAGTCTTCTACCAAGACTCGAATGTTTTGTTTATGACAATGTAGTCTTCTACCAAGACCCGAATATTTTGTTATGACAATGTAGTCTTCTACCAAGACCCGAATGTTTTGTAAGTGAAATGATAGTTTTTCCTTCTTTTTGACTACTACTAACAGTAATTAGTCTAAACTCATCGTTTATGTGAATATATCACAAAATAAAGTAAATAGGAAAAATATAACCATGTAAGTGTTATCCCTGGGTGACCAGGATTAACACGACATCGCCGAAGCGAAAGGTATACCCTAATGAACATCCGAAGATTGTCCACTCATCCTCTGTAGCGGTAGCAGGGTGGAGGGAGGGTTAGTCCCGTAGCCGACTCCTAATATAAGTGGTAACCTAATGATCATCCGAAGATTTTCATCTCATCCTTTGTTGCAACAGCAGGATGGAGGAATGGTTAGTTCCGATATCAATATATCTATGATAAGTGATAACCTTAGACATCCGTAGATGTTCATCACCCAGTTTTGCTAACAGTTGGGTTCCGAAATGGTTAGTCCCATCTAGACATCCCGTCGAACAGGGATAGGCAGGAAAATTTACACAGAAGGTACGAATAAATCTTCCTCATAACTCTAGGTACAAGTATCCAGGTAAGTGAATACAAGATAATGTATCTATGTAACAGTACTCATGTATGGTATTCATGTAAGTGTATTCAAATAAATATACTCATGTGTCATTTAATCCTAGATAAATGTACTCATGTATCATGTAATGTATTGGTATTGACTCATGAATGAACTGACTCTTGTGTGATTCCTTGTAATAGGAATAATGTTTGATATCTTCAAATTATCCCTATGATAATTTACCGAAAGGTAATTGGTTGTTCAAGTAGGTTTATACACTCTTACTACTCAAGGGTGTGAGAAACTAAATGAAGGATGTAAACTATAACATCAATACATATATAAGAATATAAGTGTATATGCATAATTTAGTTCAAGAATGTAAAATGGTTTTGTAAGACATTTAAGGGTTTTGAACAAATATAAAAGTAACTTTATGTCATTTTGATAAACATTTCAAAAGTGATACATTTGATAACAAAGTATTTTAAATATTGGAAACCATTTCATGCATCACATTTTGTAGTATGTGAAATCTGTTGAATGAAAACACAGTTATAAAATACATATAGATGATTTAATAACATGTTGTTTTATACTTGTATTCCCCCCCCCCCCCATTAAAGCATTTAAAAATCATTTAAAACATTGATTAGGGGTATGAACTCACCTGTCAATGGTGGTTTGGATAAACTGGAGGGTGTAGGATTGTTAGGTGTCAAGTGAGGACTTGTACACACACTACGATCCTAATGAACATATAATCACACATATATGCACTCAATTAGTCTTAAATTACTAATTGATAATGTTAAGACATCCTAGACATAATAAACACTTTATATAAGTGTTTTAAGCCCTAAGGATTGCATCTAAGCTATTGTGGGACAAGGTACTTGGGTTTAGGGTTCCAAAGGACCCCATATATGAGTTTACTCTCCATATAACATCACACATGGAGTTTATGGTTGTAAACTCTTGAGTTTACGGCTGTAAACTCCCAAATTGGTGGTATTTTGTGTTTTGAAGTTCTAAATGATTCCTAGAATTATTCCAACTTGTTGGTTAAATCCTTGGAAGGGTTTAAGGCATAGAAACACTCTTTAGAGGAGTTTACGGCACCAAGGCCATTTCCTTTGGAGTTTACGGCCGTAAACTGCCTTGGAATGGTGTTTTGTTGCTTTCAAGTCCCTTACACATGTGCTATAGGTCTTAGACTTTTATCCAAAGCATTTGAAGGCCTTAGGCACACTTTGGTGCCTTTGTTTGATGTTCACGGCCCAAGAGCCTTATTAGGGCCGTGAACTCATTTTGAGGGGTGTTTTTGATGTGTTTTGGTCCTTGATTTAAGTGGGAACATTTCCTAGTAACTGACCAAGGCTTTAGATGCCTTAAAATCACCCTTTTGTGCATGATTTTGGAGTTCACGGTCCAAGATCATCTTGGGCCGTGAACTCCCAAACTTGGGTGATTCTTTGATTTTTTCATGTCCCTAATACACTCCTATACAAGTCCAAGGTAGTATCATATCACAAGGAAGGTCTAGGCTTTGTTTCGGGAGTTTATCGCCTAAGAACACCTTGGGGAGTAAACTCCTAAATCTAGTGATTTAGCTATGTAAATCATGTTATAAACACATATTAAGCTTTCTAACACTACTAGAAAGGGGTACTCACGATTTGGGATAAAAACCCGAAGATCCGTGAGAGAGAAAATGGCTTTTCTCTAGTTGGAAATGCGAATAATGAATGAATTTGGTGATGGGTTTTGGTCCTAAGAACATCCTATGTGCTCATACAAACCCTAATTCTTGGATCTAGGTTTCTCTATTATATATGTAAGTTATCCAAGACTATAAACCCTAATTCTAGCATTCAAGTAATCATATTAACATGAGAATAGGTTTAAGATGTTACCTTGATTGTTATGTAGCAATAACAATCCCAAATCTCCTTGTTATTGACTTTGGAAGGCTTAGAGTCACAAGTGTCACTCCTCTAATGGTTCACAAACACCATAAGCAAGAGGATGAAGAGGAGAGAGGTTAGAGGCTGCCCAAAAACATGTGAAACCCTAGAACAAGTCTTCTCCACGTTTTTGGTCATAAGGGATCTCTTTATATAGGAGGCAATTAGGGTTATCTAACAAGGAAACCCTAATTTGGATGCTTAAGCCCTAAGCAACCCATGGAGCCCTTTCCTTAAGGCCTTGGACAATTTCATATGGGCTTCCCCCATAGAATTCGTCCACCTTATAATAAAAGGCAATCCATGGCCCAAATTGCAATTATCTTATAATTACAATTCTAGTCCCTTAAGTTTAATTAATCTCTTTTAGTCACAAAACTAATTACCAATTAATTATTGACTAATATTAATTAAATAAATATGATTTCTCCTTTAATATATTATTCCCATAATATATTAATAAATCATATTTAATCCTTTCTCTCCATAATTCATCCTATCAAGTTGCTTTGGTGAAGGCAACCCAAAAGGACCATGCACCATCGGGTCAAGTACATACCAAAATAGTTATGGACTTAGACACTAATCCAACAGTCTCCCACTTGGATAAGTCTAATAACTATTCTGCATATGACTTCAGATCCTGATCTGCAATCGTAGCTTTCCAAAGCCGCTGTCAACTCTGATCATATCAGATACGCGTGTCCGTTAGATAAGGGATCATATATTCCTCCATTCTAGATATCATATGAGACATGATTTCTAATCATTCTCTTTGTACTATTTCTCGAATTCCGATTTATGACGACTGACTAATTGAACAAATCAAATTAGCCCTAGCCCGACCGAGCATTTACGTTTGTCATCACTAAATCATCGAGGGGCCCAAAGATATCGCTTTTATCCTACTTTGGATAAAAGGAACGGATAAACTTTGATACAATGCTTGCTTGCACTCACTCACCGAATCACACACAACAATATGTTTTATAACACCAAGTTACTGGTGCGTTTACATATTATCAATGTGCAACCAATTTGCAAGATACAACTCACACATCTCGGTTTCAAGAATATAAGATGTTATCGTCTCACCAATCACTCGTGATACAATTCATGGAGTGATACAAGTGAGCGTGGGTTTAATCCAATGCTCAAATCATATTCATAAGCACTCATGAACGTTGCAGCAAACATTTGCTTATGTCTAACACTCTTTTAGACAATCCACACACCAATTCACGACAGTCTTCATTCATATCTACTTCCAACATATGAACGACTGTGGCCCGTTCGAATAATTCGATTATTCTTAATAAATTCAATTATTCTGGAAGTCAAAACATGCAAATGTGAAACACAAGAATAATACTAATCCCATATGGCCTCAAACCTTTGAGTATAAATAAAACACCTTTTATTTATCACCATATCGATTACTCATTATTTGTCGTTTCGGGTAATCAACTTCTTACTTGAATTATTACACTTGTCCCATGCTCCTAGCATGCACACAATGTTCACCTATGGTTCTTACTTTGTGAAATAGACCAAATTGAGCACATTTCCAATAATTCTCATTTCACAACTCTAAATTCTTTTTCATAAGTGAAAGAATATCAAATTCTTGCTACTTATAGAATATGCTAGATTCTAACATTTTATGCAATTGTCCTTTCGTAAATTCACTGCACCAAAGTCACAAAGACTATTGCCAATAATATTACAAAGTCCTCTATCGGAGATTGTTACAAGAAAATTCCTTAGATATGATGTATCTCACTCAAAGTACATTCCTTTGAACATCCTTTTGCATAAAAGTTTCTAATCTAGACATAGATTTTCAATATTCAATTCCCAATATGGACACGCTTCCATATTTTCCATATGACAACTTATTCTTAACAGAATCTTATCTATTCGTAATGATGACGATATGGTCCATCCAATATGGAAACATTTCCATAATTTCCATATGACAACTCATTCTTAATAGAATCTTTTCTATTCATAATAATGTCGATATGGTCCATCCAATACCATGCTTCCAACTACTCACAAGCGACCAATCCTCATCAAACTTTGGATTGTCCTTTGATAGTTGTTTAAATATTTTAGTCAAAACCAATTCTAGTCCCTTTTCCCTCTAAATGCGCTCGACATTTGGAAAATTTTAGAATGGTCAAGCATTAAAGCATTTGCAATCGATCCTATACTCGAAGCGTATGGGACACGATGCATAATGTTTTATTTGCTATGTTCTCAAAATTCGAATTGTGAAGAGGAATGCCGTAATCATAATCGAAATTTTAAGAACCCACTATGTACCTTTGACTAAATTTGTTAACATTCCACAACCTAAGCCTTTAGATTTGAAATGAAGCATAATATTCTCTCCCTTAATTATAGCAAAACAACCTTTCAACTCTTACAACTTTGCAAAGTATGACTCTTGTTTTCTATAATTAATATTGCTAACCTTGCAATACTTTCCTTAATAATTATACAATCATAACATTTATGCTCCCACTATCATGATGATTATTATAAAACATAACACTTATGCTCCCACTAGCTTTGACATGTATTCAGAAACAGCTTAACTTTCAGAAAACCAATGCTTATTGAATTTCTTAAGTTCATGTTTCTAATACTTAGTGATTTGATAATCTTTTATCAAGGTTTCTTGAACTTATACACCTTTGCCTTGTGTGTGTAAACAATTGTCAAACCTCACAATTCAAATTATGGAAAGGGATACAGTAACCATAATCGAATTCGAGAATGCAATTTTACAATCACTATTTTCTTAAAATCTTTCTTAGTGAAAGCATTTCCTCACAATTATTTTCATGAAGGAGGAAATCTTATGACACTTAGATTTAAACGGTGTATTTGTTCCTATCCATGTGAATTTGTCAAAACCAAAGTTTACGAAAAATTCAAACTCATATGGATCGAACTTTCTTGATCTCGATTTCTTGCCTTTATGGTAGCACAGCTGCCCACCATGTCTTCCAAGTAGTTAAGCAGCTCACCTTTTCTTATCAATGTACTTTCCATTGATCAAGGTCCTTGCCTTTTATGCATTCAAATGAGAACTCATAGGACTCACATGCATAATTAACTCAATTGGAACGGCACAGAAACAAAATAATGTCAACACGATATGTTGTAAACCTCAACTTGTGTGCTAGTGATGATCGATAAGGTCTATTTTGATTTGTTCTTGAAAGCTTTCAAGACTAATAAGACTCCCACTGACTCCTTGACATATAAGATTCTCTTGTCAACAACCATTTCTTGACAACCAAATATTCAAGAGTTAGTGTAGCTTTTATCAAAACACTTCATAAATTGGTCCTAGTTAGTCTTTGTCTTATCCAAGACATCACAACTTTCCACATTTGATGAATGTTATAAACCTTCTTAATACTTATCACTCAATTTCACAATCTTAACTCTAAGACTTGTTTTTGGAACGAAGTATGATTGACTTCTTGATTTAACCATTTATTCAATTCTTGATTCCACTTCTTAGACATACAATTGTACTAAGACTCACTTAGAGGATCAATTGAGATATGGTTCTTAATCATTAAGACCTATCATAAAGTATAAAAGGTACTCTCCCTTCTTCTTAGAATGGAGAAACTTTTATCTTTCTGCCTACTTGATTTTTCTTATTCATTTTGCTATTGATTTAAACCTTTTTAATCAATTCCGAATTACACTTAATCTTATAAGTATAATCATATTTACTAAACTTTTAGTAAACCATGACGAATATCTTTGTTACTCTTATGGTGGACTTTGACAAACACACAACTTTGTGTACTCGATCTCCTAGTCCTTCACTTGACACTTTGTCAATGAATTAGTCTAATTTCCAAATATGAAATTTCTCATTCATCGTGCAACCAAGTTGCAAGATTCCAAGTTTCTGTCCGATTGAAACTTGGGCGATGAAAAACTTTCCTTATTCGGTAAATTCTTCGACATTTCCACAAATAACATAATAAGAACCAAATCCATTATTGCTAATAATAGAAACATTCAAACATCAATTTTTCATATACGTCATTGCAAGGATAAATAAATAATATAAAATCAAAATTTATTTTATTGCGGAAAAATTTGTCCTTACAATGCAATTCATTGAAAAACTATGCTAATACATCTTTCTTAGCAATCTAATTCTAACTCTAAGTAGTAGCTCAAGAATCTAATCTTCGAGAAATACGATCGAAATCCATTCCTTCACGGTTAGATTCTGCTCACTTCTTCCCTTAAGCTTCCTTTCTTTTCTTCGATCCTACAAAACATCAATTGTAATCTTTTCACATTATGTATTAAGAATCTAGAATAGAAGCTTAAAAGAGTTAGTTAATGGATTTTACCTATATTAGAGCCATACATTTCGACTCTCCCATCTCTTAGATCTCTTAGGTAAATGAGGCAGCTTCGTCTCCAATGCCCCTTCTCTTGGCAATAAAGGCAAATAGATTCTTTTGGAACATGACATGGAACTACTTCAGACATTGCCTTTCTCTTATGATCAAACTTTTCCATCATAGCATGTCTTTCGTTGCCATTGTCTATATCCATAGAGGTCTCGAAGGCAGATTCACCAATCAACTTTGCTTTTTTATTGCGCCAAACCATTGCTGATTCAGCAGCAATAAGCATATAGGTGAGATCTATAAGGGTCACGTTGCGGTTCATCATATAGTACTCTCTTACGAACTCACTATATGAGTTAGGAAGTGACTGAAGAACCCAATTAACAGTCATCTCCTCACAGACAACGGATCCCAACATTCTTAACCCGTCAATGTGTGACTTCATCCCTAGGACGTGTGCACACACCGACTTTCCTTCTTTATGTTTACTTGCCAAAAGGGCTTGAGTGAGCTTGAACTTTTCAAGCCTTCGAACTTGTGGGTTAGGGACAACAATTGGAGGAGGTGGAGGAAATGAAGCATGATCTCTTGTTCCTCGATCGAATCGTGGAATATCATCTTCATGTGGAATGCTTGTTCCACGGGATTTGGGAAGACCATAGTTGTCGAACTTTGACATCTACGAAACGGGAGAAAACAAACTCAAGTTAGTTGATTGATTGAGTCCTTAGTAAATCACCCAAATGAGATACTAAGGCTAGGAACTAACACAATATGCTACAACCTAGAAAAGGGATGTCGTAATCTAGTTGCAGAATATTTGAAGGTAAGTGAATGACGATTCACTAATTTCCACCATGAAAAACGAAAAAGAAATTTAAGTTTTAAATCTATGAAAACTCCTAGATCCTTTGAGATTCATTGAATATTTCAATGGCATGTTTTAAATCTCGATATGCCCCTCTAGTTTGTGACTGGGATGCCGAGGATCACAAAGCGGGTGTGAATAACCATGCAAATTTACATGGTGCCCTTACATGTTACAGTCACCTAGTCGATGTGCCGGTAAACCACACACACTCCACCGAACTATGACAAACATTGAGTCACCCTTTGCTACCTTTGCTTAGAACCATTTAGTGTGCCGGTAAACCACACACGCTCCACTAACGTCTTCGCAAGGGCACAAAGTGTAATTTCATGGAATTGCATCAATTCACTTTTGCCTAAGTAACTAAGATTGGGAATTTTATGAAAACATTTAGTTACTTTTGTAATTCATTATACTTATAATGGAAGGTTTTCGTCCTATCCTACCCGTTCGGCTAACGACCCTCCACTAGTCAAGAGTGTGGTGGGTAAGAGTGGATACCCATTCAATCGCCATTTTATAGGCAATTTCCTTAAACACCCCTTATAGACCAGCTTCGTGAATGAGGCCTACTAACGGTAAGACTGACTTTTACTCATACATATATATATAATGTTAGACTTTTAATGTTATATATATAGTATAGGGTGTATTTTACACTTTTAAAATATTAGGTGGTCAAATTTAATAATTATACCTTTAATTCAATTAAATTTTAAACCAAAACTTTTATGGATTTATTAAACCTCCTTTAATTATACACCTTAATTAATTAATAAAACCATAAGGGTGTGATTTGAACTTTTTCAAAACAATACTAGAGTTTTAGAATTTAACATTCCTAAATTAAAGTTTTAATCAACTTTAAAATCCAAAACTTGAGGGCAAGTTTTGAAACATTTCAAAAATTAGGGTTTAGAATTTAAATATACATCAAAATTAAACTATTAATCAAAATTTAAATTCCAAAACTTGAGGGCAAGTTTTGAAACCTTTTTCAAAACATTAGGGTTTCAACTATTTAAATTTCAAAACAACAAAACTTTTGGGTTCAAATTTAAACTATACAACCTAAAGGGGAAAATATGAAACTTTTTATAACACAAGGATCAAATAACAAATAATATAAATTAACATTTAATCACATAATTATCCATATTTGATTTATTTAATGATTTCTTGCAAAACAATTTACCAATTTAATCAAAATAATTAATCAATTATCATATAAGGAAACAATTATCTTATTAATTGATAAATATCTTCAATTAGGTCAAGAATAATTCAAATATATCATAAAATCGGATTTATATTGATCTAATATGATAAGGTAACTATCCCAAAGCAAAAACAACAAGAAATCCCGAGATATGCTCCATCTGACGAGTTGACTCGTCGAGTCAAGCTTGGACTCGTCGAGTCTGCATGGACTCGGCGAGTTCATCTATGGACTCGGCGAGTCCAGCCTCCAGAAACCAAAAACTCGAATTTTTCAACCATATCAAGCATCAATACAATAGAAACCATTCTAGGCTCTGATACCACTGATGAGTTTTGGTCCTAAGAACATCCTATGTGCTCATACAAACCCTAATGCTTGGATCTAGGTTTCTCTATTGTATATGCAAGTTATCCAAGACTATAAACCCTAATTCTAGCATTCAAGTAATCATATTAACATGAGAATAGGTTTAAGATGTTACCTTGATTGTTATGTAGCAATAACAATCCCAAATCTCCTTGTTATTGACTTTGGAAGGCTTAGAGTCACAAGTGTCACTCCTCTAATGGTTCACAAACACCATAAGCAAGAGGATGAAGAGGAGAGAGGTTAGAGGCTGCCCAAAAACGTGTGAAACCCTAGAACAAGTCTTAGCCACGTTTTTGGTCATAAGGGATCTCTTTATATAGGAGGCAATTAGGGTTATCTAACAAGGAAACCCTAATTTGGATGCTTAAGCCCTAAGCAACCCATGGAGCCCTTTCCTTAAGGCCTTGGACAATTTCATATGGGCTTCCCCCATAGAATTCGTCCACCTTATAATAAAAGGCAATCCATGGCCCAAATTGCAATTATCTTATAATTACAATTCTAGTCCCTTAAGTTTAATTAATCTCTTTTAGTCACAAAACTAATTACCAATTAATTATTGACTAATATTAATTAAACAATATGATTTCTCCTTTAATATATTATTCCCATAATATATTAATAAATCATATTTAATCCTTTCTCTCCATAATTCATCCTATCAAGTTGCTTTGGTGAAGGCAACCCAAAAGGACCATGCACCATTGGGTCAAATACATACCAAAATAGTTATGGACTTAGACACTAATCCAACATTTGGTTCTGAATTCTATTTATAGTCCTGAGATATTTTGGCAGAAAATATTTTTATTCCTGAAATGATTTCTCATATAACAGAGTGTTGGAATAACAGTGTTGCACTAAACCCTAGTGCATCCACTCTCATGATATCTCCTGAAGTGTAAACCCTGAATTACTCAAACTTACACGAAAAAGTCTGAAAATTAACTGTGACTGCTATAACTTCTTTTGAAGTGATATAGTTTGTACAGAATGGAAATTTCGGGTTGTCACATTATGTCAAATAGGCTAAATATGTACTTTGAATGCCAACATGTATGTTTATGTTTTAACTATAATATATGCCTATGTGTAGGTTGGGAGGCCAGAAAAAAAAGGAGAGGTGTTGATGAGCCCAACAGCCAAACCACTAAATTGAGCAAGAAATTTCTTGCAGTAATATGTTCAAAGTGTCATAGCAAGGGGCACAATTCAAGAACATGTAAAGGGCAGGGAGGCATTAGTGAATTTGGAGCAAAGGGGAAGACATATGGAAAGGGGAAGACATGGGCAAAGGGGAAGACATAGGGAAAGGGAAAGGGAAAGGGGGCTAGAAATTCTATTAAGTAGTTAGTTGGATGTTTGGGTAATTAGGAATTTTGAAACTTAAATTATGGTTTGGTTGTTTAAATTATGGTAATTAGGTCTTTTGTAATGTTTGTATGGGGTAACACCATCCATCATCAAGTAAGTTGAAACTAAGTGTCATGTTTAAACTTTGTTATGTAATGGTTTTATCAACAATTTATGTAACATCCCGACTCCCAGGTATAAAATTTTAAGCTTTATATTCATGTTTTTGACCTACTCGACAAGTTGGCTGCCCCAAATCGTCGTGTAGAAACTGATAAAGCCACGTGGATTTTAGAACCTACTTGACGAGTTGGAGGACCTAACTCGACGAGTTGAAGCTGGACATGAAAACCCTAATTTTTAGGGTTTGCATCCTATTTAAAGGACCTTAATTCCTCCCTCCAGCCACCTTACCACCTTTCGCGTCTAGAAACAAACCCTAATCGAGCTAACCTCCTGTTTTGAGTGTGTGTGAGGATAAAAGTGTGTGTTTGGT
Source organism: Lactuca serriola (assembly GCF_051521515.1). NCBI lineage: Eukaryota > Viridiplantae > Streptophyta > Magnoliopsida > Asterales > Asteraceae > Lactuca > Lactuca serriola. Next base: position 84,007,805 of record NC_136408.1, read on the forward strand.
GCATTTCTTGAAGATAATTGAAGATTGAGAAGCTTGGAACTAGAAGGATCTTGTAGATTCAGCATCTACTTTGTTTTGGCATTCATTTGAAGGTAAAAAGTCATTACCTTGATTATTCTCTTGTTAGATCTCTTCATTCAAGATTTTAGGGTCATTTCTAGCTTATTCTTGAGGCATTTCTGGTATTGAGCACGTTTTGAAGTGAGGAGTTCAGATCTGGACTCCTCTAGGCCCTCATGGACATAAAGTTCTCGACTTTAGCAAGCTTTGGCCTTTCTCAATGCCCTAAACCTCTTCCTAAGGCTAGTTTTGGGTGTTTTAACCTCTTGAGGCCTTGCATGCACATAAAGTTAGCAACTTTACGTGGTAACTACACCCTAGGTGGCTAGATCCACAGTTTGGAGCCTTGGTTTCGCTTAAAAGCGTCTGAATGAGAAAACGACTGAAAGAGCTCGACGAGTTGCATAGTCAACTCGACGAGTTGGATGAGGGTTTCTCGCTTTCTGGATTCTGCGTGAACTCGGCGAGTTAGTGAGATAACTCGACGAGTTGGTTAGGGTTTTCCCAATCTTCTAGACACCGCAAGGACTCGACAAGTTGACTCAGGTTTTCGCAATTTTATGAGTTCTGAAGAAACTCGATGAGTCTGTAAGCTGCACTCGACAAGTTGGGCCAACAGGACTGTTGACCTTAACCGTTGACTTTGAATTTGACCAAGGGTTGACCAAGTTTGACTTATGAGGGTACTTTGGTAATTTAGGTCTTGATAGAATTGGTCCTATGATGATTGTAGGTGGTTTAGTTTGGAGTTGTGTTTGGGAGTTTGACATTATCATCCACTGCTACTTGTGAGGTGAGTTTTCCTCACTATACTCAAGGGTTGAAGGCACCAAGGTCGGCTCTTTGGATTGTTATCCTGCTTTATTATTAGTGTGATCTGTAGATCGGTATCCTGGTAGATAGGATGTTTCTATGTGGTTATGATCGGTTAGATCGGAATCCTGGTAGATAGGATGTTGCTATGCATAGTGATTTGTATATCGGTTTGACTGTCTGTAGACTGTTATGTGATTATCTGATATATGTGCACATGATTGATTGGTGGTTGAGAATTATCTGCTTTGTGTGAGAGCCAACAGACCAGGGCATTCCAACCCGATGGTTGTGGGTCGAGAGTATTCCATCTCGAGGATGATTGGACTCATAGTATGTGGGCAATCGAACACGATGGTTGTGGGCCAAGGGTATACCATCTCGAGGATGATTGGACCCACAATATGTTAGCATTCCAACCCAATGGTTGAGGGCCTGGGGCATTCCAACCTTATGCTTGATTAGGCCCATTGTATGATGTTATTATGTGTGTGATATTTGTGGTGCGAATATTTTGGGGGAACTCACTAAGCTTTGGGCTTACAGTTTTTGGATTTTGTTTTAGGAACTTCGGATGATCGCGGGAAGGCGAAGGCATGATCATGCACCTCCTCTCATTTTATGATTTTGATTTATGGGATACTCTAATATGAAACTATTTTGAAAACATTTTGTAATTAATAATGGTTTTTGGATACTTGAAAAAGTTTTAAATTTCATGAATTTTATGGATGTTACAATTGACTTATGAATTACCATCTCCAAAACTTTCTCAAAAAGATGCATATATAACAATGTACATTTGAAATACCATTCCTAACCATTTGCAAGATGCAGTAAGAACAATGTTGTGACATCCCAAAAATCACGGCCAGAAAAGACCGATTTAAGCATTGAGGACAATGCTTGTTCTTAAGCTTGGGGTGGGGCATTTCATTTTCCTTTTATTTTTTCATGCATTTTTAATTAGGTTGCATAACATTTTAGTTTTAAGCTAATTTTCATTCATTTTTTTACATCCAAAAAGATTTTATTTTCTTCTTTTGTACTTTTATATTTTTGCATAACATTTAGCTTAGGGCATTAGCATTCATGCATTTTTGTTGTCTGTTTATTCTCACCCCTGGATGCCATGGAATAGGTTCACAGTTATTGTATCATTATTGGTCCAGGATCTTGTTGTTATCTCACCCATCGAACCGGGACCATTAGCTGCAGTTTGGGATTTCATACTTGGGATCAGATGCTGGTAGCTTAAAGGGGTAAGTGATCATGGCCAGGTAGTTTTCATGAAGAATTATGCATACAATACTAATGACTGTAGGATATACTATAGCAATGGATGTCTTAGCCTTGCGGTCACTACCGCGGAGAGGATCACACTTGATCATGTTTGAACTGTTAGGATGAAGCATTGGTGCTTGTCCCCGAGTAGAATCCATATCCGGTCTCTTTACATCACCATATCTTTTTGCGATTTTCTTAGAATTTAGAGAGTCTTTTAGTCCACATTTGGACATTTTCATTATCTTTGAAAAACCACAAGTTTGAAAAGGAGCTTACATTACATCTTTATGCTCCACACATGGTCATTTTCACACTTAGGCCATTCGGATTATATCATTACCCTTTCGGTTCCACCTACACACCTTTGGGAACCAAATTTTGAGTCAAAGGGTTTTATCATCAAAAAAAAAAAAAAAACAAACAAACAAACAAACAAAAACAAAATGAAGCATGCAAATTTTCAGTTGCAACTATCTTAGATAGGTGGCCGGTTCAATTATTGAACAAATTTCCCAACATCTTGGTCACCCGACGTTTGATATTCATTTGTATAGATCTGTTTTATTGTATATAGATCGAGTTGTTATTTATTTATTTATTTATTTATTATTTTTTTTCTTTCTCACAAATTGGTGATGTTAGAGAGACTGTCGAGTCAGATACTACGGGAGGTTTGGGCCAACACCAAGTGATTCGATTCCTACAACGGTGCCCGAGCGATTAAACCTAGTTACACATTAGAGAAACCGGCAAACGTGAGATCAGAGTGTACACTTACAGAAGAGCTCCACCCGAGCCCATCCAGCTGCTTTCTCCATACTACAGATATTCTTCATTGTATGCATGTTCCATTGAGGCTGCGACTGCTCATCCCTCCTTACTCACCTAAAGGAGTTATCCTGGTTGTGGTTTATGGTCCCTTTGTCATCGGATGAAAAATTCGTGAGGTAATAGCAAGATCAATTCTGACCATGTTGACTAACGGTGATCAGGTTCTGCGGCTCTATCCATTCTTTTTATTTTCTCTAGGATAGTTCATCCCGAGTTCATTTTAGTCTTGTCTTACTTGAGGACAAGTAAGGTTTAAGCTTGGGGTGATTTGATAGTTAGCTTTGTTTACTTCTTTTTATAGTTTATTTTAGCATATTTCATCCATAATCTAGTTAATTTTCATGCATATTTTCCTTTTTGTTATTTTATGACTATTTCGGGCACTTTCTAGTTTCGTGAGCTTTATTGCAGATTTCATGGAGACTAGTGGAGCGGGAATGTTCGGGACGTATGGAAAGCGATGGGAATTGGTGGAAAACAAGGATCTTAGGCTTGATGGGTGGTGGAGATGATGCATGGAGCGAGCTTGATGATTATTTGAAGGCTTGGAGAGAAATAAACATTTAAATTTGCAAGATGCGGGAGTATATTCAAGCATGCATAGATTATTAATCGGGCGAGTTTGCGAGATATGAATCATTTGGAGAAGCCAAATTGGGCTTAAATTGAAGAAAACTTGAAGAAAAATGGGCTAGGAGCTGATTGGGCTCGCACTGGGCCAAGTGGGCTATGCTATGGAGGCCCAAAACCTCAAAGATGCTACATTCAGGGACCACCCGCGCAACCCACCCGCGCAACAGCACGCGGGTCGCGCAACCTCCTGCAGGGGCAATTTCGGAAATCCATTTGGAAGGCTATTTGAGGAAGGTTGGTGCCCATCTTTTGGATACTCTTGGACATCCGATTTTTGAAGATTCTCTCTGGAGTTTTGGAGACTTTTGAAGGCCAAGAACCCTTGAAGAACATCATATTTTTACCTCTTGATTCTTGCTTAATGTTTGGTACAAATTTCTCTAACTTTGTTTCTTTGTGTTTAGCCATGCTTGGCTAAACTAATCTTGGTTGACTTTTGGTTAATCCTTTGAACTTTTGTTGAATGTTGAAGAATCCATGAACATGTTCTTAAATCTTTATGGGAATGTTTTGTGTTTTAACATCTTATCACTACTTGTATGTTTTAGTTCATGAGTTTAAATATGTTTGTGGTGATTAGTTGGCTAATTTCTTGATTAAGTAAAGGATCTTCAAATTAGCAAGCAACAAATGATTTTTGTGTTGTTTTTGCTTCACACAATCATAAAAACATTTCCTCCAACATGGTGGTGAAAGCATTTGACCCCTCTTGGATTTGGTGACTTTTTGGTTCTTAATGCTAGTTGACTTTCACTAATTACATGCTATTTGGAATTAGTGACTTTGACTAAGGAAATTGTTATGAGCTTCTCTAGCCATTTCAACAATTAAGAAAAGTCTAGGTAATCTCAAGCTCATTGGATTACTATAGCCAAATTAAGGATTTAAATCAAAGTATTGCACCATTGGATTCTAATGATATGTTCATCAAAAGTCAAAGTGAGGAAACTTTAAGTCAACCATCTTTCCCTCATTGGTTTTACATCAAACTCTTATTTTTGTTGCATTTGTCTATTTAAATCATAGTTAATTCTAGTTGTTTCAAGTATTTCAAAACACCAAAACCCCCCATTTTATTTTTATTGTCATTTTCAAGTATTTTTACAAAGAGATTTTTCATAGAGTTATAAATTGAACCAATCTTCGTGGATTCGATCCCTTTACCACTATACACTATTTTAGTGTGTAATATTTAGGGTTATTATTTGTGTTGGCCTCGACAACCACCAAATTTTTGGCGCCGTTGCCGGGGATTGGTTTATTTTTAATCAATTTGTTTCTCTATGCTTAGATCTCATTGTGCAGGTACTCAAATTTAAAATCCCGAAATAAAAAAAAAAAGAAGTACGGTTCGGAAATGAACACTCCTTGCACCGAAGACCAACTTTCTGAGCTAGCTCAGTTAGTTATGATGATTGAAAGTAAACAAAGTGTACAGTCCACACCTCTTCTTCGTGATTTTTGCGCCCAAAATGGACATCATTCCGACATGTGTCCATATTTACAAGGAGAATGGGAAGAAGTGCAAGAGAAAGGAAGCTACTACTGGTCAAACCAATGGAGTTATGATCAGCCTCAACATGATCAATGGTGGGACAACAACCAAGTTTGGGAAAATAACCATTACCAAAACCCATACCAAACATGGGGAAATAACCAATACCAACCAACTCCACTGTTCCAAGAACCCTATCCTTACCCTCCTCAACAAACTGAAACGCCAAGCATGTCCTTAGAGGACATTGTGAAAAGCATTGCCACTTCTACCCAAATTTTCCAGGAAACAACTCAAGCTAGCCTCAAAAGCTTAGAGCAACAAATAACACAAATTGCTCAATCAATTAGTATAATGGAAGCTCAAGAAAAAATACCATCTGAAAAGAGCCCATCGCATAGCGCATGTTCCATTCCTTTGAATGATGAGAAAATTTTTGATGGCCCAAGAGTGTTATATGAAGAAGAGGAAGAAGAAGTAGAAGTGGAAGAGGTTGTTAAAGAAGAAGAAGAAATTGAAAAAGCTGACAATGAAACTATAGAGGAAGTGATATGGGTTAATGAAAGAGAGGTTGAGCCGCCCACTAGCATTAAGAAACTAACTCCATTGGTAGACCAACCACAAGAGATGGAAGGGATAAATTTGTCGGACTCTTCAAAGGATACGTATCACAAGAAAGAAGACGCCCAACCGGTCACCTACTCAAAAACCATGTCAAAGAAGGAAGAGTTGGTCACCTTAATGAACAAGTACAAGAAAGAATATGGTTGGATGATTGCTATTATCAAAGGTTTGAGTCCGATATGGTTCTCCCGTAAAAAGAAAGTCAAATACAAGAAAAGAGTCTCAATGGAGGTGTGGAAATTAAAAAAATGTCGACATGGGGAAAATTTACAAGGTTAATGGACATCGATTGAAGCCATTCAATGAAGTTTTTGATTCAAATGTCCAAGATGTCGTCCATTTGGACGCCCCAAAGTGTTAAAGTGAAGTTTGGAGGCGTCTCGCCAAAGACGTTAAAGAATGGCATTTTTGGAAAGCATTGTGTTTTTGTGTTTTTAATTTGAATAAATGAGTTTGGAAGATATTTTTGGGATTTAAAAGAGTTGTTTTTGAAGAAATCAAGAGTTTCTAGGTGTTTGGGGCTGTCCGAAGCAAGAACGGGTGAAAAACGAAGAAAAATGAAGCGAAAATGAAGATCAGCATCAGCGGGTTGCGCGACCCGCGTGCTGTTGCGCGGGTGGGTTGCGCGGCCAGGTGTGATGAAGCGACATTGGCCCAAGACTTAACTGCAAGGTCTGCGCGACCCGCGTGCTACTCTGCGCGACCCGCGCGCTGTGCTGAGCAATTTGGGCTATTTTTGGCTATTATTTGACCAGGTGTTGACCAAAGGTTTTAATGAGTTGACCTTTTGACTTTTTGTGACCAACATTGACCGAAATTGACCCTTTTTGACCCATAGATTAAAATGTTCAGCTTCCTTTCTTCTTCATTTAATCATCTTGACCTCCCACTCCATTCCTCTTATATAACCTTCCAGCAACCACCTCACCGGAAAATTCAAGATTGTCGGAGTTCTACTGGTCGTAATTTCACGAAACCACCGCCACAAACATCTCCCGTCATCCAATCCTCCGATTTAGGTCATTTTTGCCCTTACCTTAAGCATTGAGGACAATGCTTGTTCTTAAGCTTGGGGTGGGGCATTTCATTTTCCTTTTATTTTTTCATGCATTTTTAATTAGGTTGCATAACATTTTAGTTTTAAGCTAATTTTCATTCATTTTTTTACATCCAAAAAGATTTTATTTTCTTCTTTTGTACTTTTATATTTTTGCATAACATTTAGCTTAGGGCATTAGCATTCATGCATTTTTGTTGTCTGTTTATTCTCACCCCTGGATGCCATGGAATAGGTTCACAGTTATTGTATCATTATTGGTCCAGGATCTTGTTGTTATCTCACCCATCGAACCGGGACCATTAGCTGCAGTTTGGGATTTCATACTTGGGATCAGATGCTGGTAGCTTAAAGGGGTAAGTGATCATGGCCAGGTAGTTTTCATGAAGAATTATGCATACAATACTAATGACTGTAGGATATACTATAGCAATGGATGTCTTAGCCTTGCGGTCACTACCGCGGAGAGGATCACACTTGATCATGTTTGAACTGTTAGGATGAAGCATTGGTGCTTGTCCCCGAGTAGAATCCATATCCGGTCTCTTTACATCACCATATCTTTTTGCGATTTTCTTAGAATTTAGAGAGTCTTTTAGTCCACATTTGGACATTTTCATTATCTTTGAAAAACCACAAGTTTGAAAAGGAGCTTACATTACATCTTTATGCTCCACACATGGTCATTTTCACACTTAGGCCATTCGGATTATATCATTACCCTTTCGGTTCCACCTACACACCTTTGGGAACCAAATTTTGAGTCAAAGGGTTTTATCATCAAAAAAAAAAAAAAAACAAACAAACAAACAAACAAAAACAAAATGAAGCATGCAAATTTTCAGTTGCAACTATCTTAGATAGGTGGCCGGTTCAATTATTGAACAAATTTCCCAACATCTTGGTCACCCGACGTTTGATATTCATTTGTATAGATCTGTTTTATTGTATATAGATCGAGTTGTTATTTATTTATTTATTTATTTATTATTTTTTTTCTTTCTCACAAATTGGTGATGTTAGAGAGACTGTCGAGTCAGATACTACGGGAGGTTTGGGCCAACACCAAGTGATTCGATTCCTACAACGGTGCCCGAGCGATTAAACCTAGTTACACATTAGAGAAACCGGCAAACGTGAGATCAGAGTGTACACTTACAGAAGAGCTCCACCCGAGCCCATCCAGCTGCTTTCTCCATACTACAGATATTCTTCATTGTATGCATGTTCCATTGAGGCTGCGACTGCTCATCCCTCCTTACTCACCTAAAGGAGTTATCCTGGTTGTGGTTTATGGTCCCTTTGTCATCGGATGAAAAATTCGTGAGGTAATAGCAAGATCAATTCTGACCATGTTGACTAACGGTGATCAGGTTCTGCGGCTCTATCCATTCTTTTTATTTTCTCTAGGATAGTTCATCCCGAGTTCATTTTAGTCTTGTCTTACTTGAGGACAAGTAAGGTTTAAGCTTGGGGTGATTTGATAGTTAGCTTTGTTTACTTCTTTTTATAGTTTATTTTAGCATATTTCATCCATAATCTAGTTAATTTTCATGCATATTTTCCTTTTTGTTATTTTATGACTATTTCGGGCACTTTCTAGTTTCGTGAGCTTTATTGCAGATTTCATGGAGACTAGTGGAGCGGGAATGTTCGGGACGTATGGAAAGCGATGGGAATTGGTGGAAAACAAGGATCTTAGGCTTGATGGGTGGTGGAGATGATGCATGGAGCGAGCTTGATGATTATTTGAAGGCTTGGAGAGAAATAAACATTTAAATTTGCAAGATGCGGGAGTATATTCAAGCATGCATAGATTATTAATCGGGCGAGTTTGCGAGATATGAATCATTTGGAGAAGCCAAATTGGGCTTAAATTGAAGAAAACTTGAAGAAAAATGGGCTAGGAGCTGATTGGGCTCGCACTGGGCCAAGTGGGCTATGCTATGGAGGCCCAAAACCTCAAAGATGCTACATTCAGGGACCACCCGCGCAACCCACCCGCGCAACAGCACGCGGGTCGCGCAACCTCCTGCAGGGGCAATTTCGGAAATCCATTTGGAAGGCTATTTGAGGAAGGTTGGTGCCCATCTTTTGGATACTCTTGGACATCCGATTTTTGAAGATTCTCTCTGGAGTTTTGGAGACTTTTGAAGGCCAAGAACCCTTGAAGAACATCATATTTTTACCTCTTGATTCTTGCTTAATGTTTGGTACAAATTTCTCTAACTTTGTTTCTTTGTGTTTAGCCATGCTTGGCTAAACTAATCTTGGTTGACTTTTGGTTAATCCTTTGAACTTTTGTTGAATGTTGAAGAATCCATGAACATGTTCTTAAATCTTTATGGGAATGTTTTGTGTTTTAACATCTTATCACTACTTGTATGTTTTAGTTCATGAGTTTAAATATGTTTGTGGTGATTAGTTGGCTAATTTCTTGATTAAGTAAAGGATCTTCAAATTAGCAAGCAACAAATGATTTTTGTGTTGTTTTTGCTTCACACAATCATAAAAACATTTCCTCCAACATGGTGGTGAAAGCATTTGACCCCTCTTGGATTTGGTGACTTTTTGGTTCTTAATGCTAGTTGACTTTCACTAATTACATGCTATTTGGAATTAGTGACTTTGACTAAGGAAATTGTTATGAGCTTCTCTAGCCATTTCAACAATTAAGAAAAGTCTAGGTAATCTCAAGCTCCTTGGATTACTATAGCCAAATTAAGGATTTAAATCAAAGTATTGCACCATTGGATTCTAATGATATGTTCATCAAAAGTCAAAGTGAGGAAACTTTAAGTCAACCATCTTTCCCTCATTGGTTTTACATCAAACTCTTATTTTTGTTGCATTTGTCTATTTAAATCACAGTTAATTCTAGTTGTTTCAAGTATTTCAAAACACCAAAACCCCCCATTTTATTTTTATTGTCATTTTCAAGTATTTTTACAAAGAGATTTTTCATAGAGTTATAAATTGAACCAATCTTCGTGGATTCGATCCCTTTACCACTATACACTATTTTAGTGTGTAATATTTAGGGTTATTATTTGTGTTGGCCTCGACAACCACCACCAACTAAATAAATCCATATAAAATTAAGTTATTCATAAGTTGGAAGCTTCATCTAGCTAAACAAGAGTAGCTAGATTCAGCTGCTCATAATAGCAACTAACACACTAACACAAATCAAAGTATAATGAAACATGTTCCTAGGTAACAAATAAGTAAACTAAATTATGGACGTTCACTCTTTTGGTGTTGAAACCCTTTTTCCAGGACCTTTCTTCTGCTAAAAATCGCCTTCTGGAACCTCTTTCTCTAGCCAAAAGTCCCCTCAATTTGTAATGGTTAAGGATATATATAGTTTTCTGATTTTAATAATTCACGTCGTGAATACTAAGATATTCACGTCGTGAATACAAGATAACCGTGCCCGGCAAGGATTCCTTCACCCACATACATATCTTCTAGAACTTACTCTCACGTCGTGAATCTTCCAGTTCTCATGACGTGAAGACGCTTTTTCCTGATTTTCTTGTCCTTTAATCTTTTAACTCCCAAAGTTTCTTCCTTTAACGTTTTTAGTCCCTTTTCTTCAAAATGTCTTCTTTTTGGCTGCAAATAACATTTAAACTCATAAGTACCATTATTCTAAACAAATTACCAACTTATTTATAAAAATATACTTAAATATTTCCTAAAAATAGGTATAAATATAGCAATATCAAAATACCCAACACTTGGGCTTTGCTTGCCCTCAAGCAAATTTAAACTTAACCCTTTATTACTAACATCACATAGAACAATCCGATTCCAGCTCAGCCATTATGCCAAGACCTCAACGCATGCATTTGTGTCTAAAATTTTCCTAAAGTACCCCCCCATTCTTTAAATACTCACAATCTTCATAAACACTCGCCCACTCTTACCCACCGCACTCTTGACTAGTGGAGGGTCGTTAGCCGACGGGTAGGATAGGACAGAAACCTTCCATTATAAGTATAATGAAGTACAAAGTAACTAAATGCTTTTACAAAATCCCAAATCATAGTTACTTTAGGCAAAATGTGAAATTGTATGCTAATCCATGGATTTACACTTCGTACCCTTGTCAAACGTTAGTGGAGCGTGTGTGGTTAACCGGCACACTAATTTGGGGATGACATTGGTAGCAAAGGGTGAATCGATGTTTTTCATAGATCTATGGAGCGTGTGTGGCTAACCGGCACGTTGATTAGGTGATAGTAACATTGGGTGCACCACGTGATTCGTATGGTTATTCACACCTTATTTGTGATCCTCGGCATCCCAATCACAAATACTAGGGCATAATCGAGATTAAACATGCCATTGAAAAGTTCAATGAATCTTAAAAGATCTAGGAGTTTCAATTCATTTAAAACTTAAACTTCCTTTTGTTTTTCATGGTGGAAATTGGTAAATCGTCATTTACCTACCTTCAAATATTATGCGACTAGATTACGACATCCCTCTTCTAGGTTGTAGAGTATTGTGTTGGATCCTAGATTTGATGTTTCATTTGGGTGTTACATCAAGGATTCTAATCAACTTAACTTGAATTTTCTCCCGTTTTGTAGATTTTTAGTTCTGATAATCATGGTCTTCCCAAATCCCATGGAACAAGCTTTCCAAATGAAGATGATGTTCCACAATATGATCGAGGAACAAGAGATCATGCTTCATTTCCTCCACCTCCTCCAAATGTTTTGTGACAACCCAAAAATTTCCACTTCAATAGAAACCAAGTCTGTTGCTGCTAACTTTCAAACTTTTGAGATAAGTTTGAGCAACTCAGGATTTACACTTAAAGATATATCAGGAGAGAGGTTGCACTTGGGTCTTGTGCAATTCTATTATTCCAAAACTCTATGATATTAGAGTTCTTTCCGGGAATAAAATATTTTCTGCCAAAAATCCCAGGACTATATATAGAATTCTGAACCAAAATATTCATTAGTTACAATTCCAACTAGAGAAAAGCCAAATCCTCTCTCAAGGATCTTCGGAATTTTGTTCCGGTACGTGAGTACTTCTATCTAGTGTTGTTTTAAAGCTTTATATATGCTTAATACACTAGAAATCATAGGAAAACACCAAGATCTGTGAGTTTACCGCCCAAGAACACCTTGGGGAGTAAACTCCATTTCAAGGGCCAAAGTGTGCCCAATGACCCCTAGACCTTGGAAACCAAACATGGGACAAACCTTGACATGTTTAGGCATCAAAAGCAATTAAAAACAAGGACCAAAAGTTAGTTCACGGCCAAGGAAGTTCTTGGGTCGTGAACTCCATTTTAGTGTGCCAAAATGCCCTAAATGCCTTCCATAACCCAAGAGACAAGTATAGAACTTTACCTAGATGTGTTTAGGACCCAAAACAACCAAAATATCATCTTCCATAAGTTTTTACGGCCGTAAAAACATGACCAAATGGTCTTTGGGCCGTAAACTCAAAATATAGGTGTTTTGATGCCACAAACACTTCCAAGGGCTTAGGCATGAATTTAGAATGCTTCTTTATGACCTTTAGGACCCCATAAGAATATTTGGCCATGAGTTTATGGTTGTAAACTCATTTGGGCCGTAAACACCCAAAAAGTGCCAAAAGATGTGGTCTTTCTCATCCTAGGTTAAAGCTAATGTCCCTAAATCACCCCCTAGACTGCAAACTTGCACTAACCCATGAGTAACCATGAGTTTACGGCCGTAAACTCCCTTGGGCCGTGAAATCATGGTAGTAAACTCATATAAGTGCCTTTATACCCTCCTAGGTTGAATCACATGTGATTCCAACACTTGGTTAAGGTGTTTCCTAGTCCCGGAAGGTGTTTCCTTTCATATAGTTGTTTATAAACACTATATTCATATCATTATGTGTCCTTAAATATCATTTAGGACTTATTGTGTCTCGGAACTTCATTCGTGGAACTTCTCATCCGTACGTGCATACCCGTTTGAATCACCCACAACAGGTGAGTTCATACCCCGTAATGAATCTTTTAACTATTTTAATTGTTTTAAGGGGGGAATACAAGTTGAACACAATGATAATTGTGTAATTATTTGTTGTTAAACATTCTTTCAAAATGTTACTTATGTTATTTATAAGTTGTTAAAACATTTCAAAACTCTTCTAAAGGTTATGTTACTTTATAGTTATACAAAACTCCATTTTTAAAGTATAAGCATAACTTTGTAGATAAATGAGTCTTTTCAGTATCGGTCCAATTAGAACATTAGTAAACTATTATAGGTATAGTTTAGGAGAATGTTATTCATTACTTCTAGTACAATGAAGCACACCCAGAACAGAACAGAACAGAACAAACAGTAAAGAGAATCAAACAATACCAGAACAGAACATAACAAACATGTAAATTTGCTATAGCATGACAACACGCAGACAGGATCTAACTTTAATGTGAATTACACGGCTTGCATGGATTTGCTCGGGTCGCGTTTGGTTCCCTCAATCTCCATACATGAGAGCGGGTTAGTAGGGGTTCTAGCTTTCACATTATGACCGTAATAAAACACACTTATGTTTTTAGGTTGATAGTACCTCCGTATGTCATTATAAACGACATCAGGGTACTCATTTCTCCCATTACTTTCATAAAGTGTCGATAACACTTGAAGGTTGATCTATTCTCTAATCGAGATAGGTTATAAACTAGGGAGAATGTACTTTACAGTTGACAAAGGAACAGTAGAGTCTTGGTAGAAGACTGCTTTCATAATAGTAGAGTCTTGGTAGAAGACTGCTTTCAAAACAGTAGGGTCTTGGTAGAAGACTGCTTTCAAAACAATCGAGTCTTGGTAGAAGGCTACTTTTAAAAGTTAGTACCATGATGCTAACCTTATGATTCCGTAATGTATACACTATAGGATACATATATGTTAAGTAGATGCCGACAGCTAATAGGATGTGTGTTCTTCGCTGTACGTCTTGTTCCCGTTGGATGTAGGTTTACACCGAGGTCATCCAATCTATTATCTACCCGAATCTATATATATATTTATGCTTAGTATACATTAAGTCATCATAAGGGTACCAGGTATGGATCAAGTCATAGGACACAGGGTCAATGCACAGTTTTTCTAGTACAAAACTTTCGTTTCAAAGTCAGTACTTTTGGATATACAAAACTAGTGATTTCCCAGTTAAGGGCTTAATCCATTTTATTAAGCCAGTACAGTTTTAAAGACTTTAAGTGAGTTAACTCTATAATACCTTAGTTTATACACCATGTTTATATATAAGACTAATATCCGACAGCTAATAGGATGTGTGTTCTTCGGTGTACGTCTTGTTCCCGTTGGATGTGGGTTTACACCGAGGTCACCCAATCTATTATCTACCCGATACCAAATTATATATAGCAGTATAAACAAATCTATTATAAAAGTAATCACCATAGTCAATATTTTATTATAAGAAATATAGGTTTTCTTAAAAGGAACTCTCCATTAGACATAAAGGAACCATTACAAATAACTCTATGAGTAACAAGTGAATACCCCAAGGTTATATATGACAACGATCTAATAACCAATGGAATATGTGCTATCCGCCTTACTTACTGTACCCCGTCGGGTTGTAGGTTGAGGGCAGATGCGCATAATCGATTGTTTGTTTACTCCAAGTATATATAACTTATACCCACTTATTACGCATAGAAAGGCTTGTAGTGTCATTTTACTCAACTCCCATTTTAAGTAGGAAATATATGATTTTCTAGAGGAACAGGCAAACTTTACAAAACAACACCTTACAGCTTACAGTACTTTACATATACATTTTAAACCACAATTTTACAGCTTACTCACATCATTAAAATCTTATGAACTCACCAGCTTAATTGCTGATCAACTCTTTCAAATAACTTGTATTCTCAGGAGACTATTAGACAGGTGCTCGTGCTGGGACTTCAGAAGATGGAGCATTATAGCTTCAAGTCTTGTTTTGTTATTTGTTTATGACTTCTATGTTTTGTGAACACATACATTGTAAACACTTTCTTTCTATATGAAATGGTTGTTCATTACTTGCTTACCATATACATATCTCGTGATACTTGACATGACGTCCTCCACCCCCGAACGTTTCCGCCGTTCCGGTTTTGGGGTGGGACATGTTCTCCCTAACCCATAAATTGTTAAGAAATATGTAATAACATAGTTTTCCAATTGAATTGCATTGTAAGGACAAATTTTTTCCGCAATAAAAAGAATTTTGATTTTATCTTATTTATTTATCCTTGCAATGGCATGTATGAAAAATTGATGTTTGAAGGTTTCTATTATTAGAAATAATGGATTTGATTCTTAATTATATTATTTGTGGATATGTCAAGAATTCACCAAATAGGGAGAGTTTCTCATCGCCCAAGTTTCAATTGGACGGAAACTTGGAATCATACAACTTGGTTGCGTGATGAATGAAAACTTTCATATTTGGAAATTAGACTAATTCTTTGACAAAGTGTCAAGTGAAGGACTAGGAGATCGAGTACACTAGGTTGTGCGTTGATCAAGTCCACCACAAAGAGAGATAAGATATTCATCATGATTTACTAAAAGTTTAGTAAATATGATTATAATTATAAGATTAAGTATAATTCTGAGTTGATTGAAAGAGTTTCAATGAATAGCAGAACGAATAAAGAAGAATCAAGTAGGCAGAAAGATAAAAGTTTCTCTATTCTAAGAAGAAGGGAGAGTACCTTTTATTTTGTTTTATGATAGGTCTTAATGATTAAGAACCATATCTCAATTGATTCTCTAAATGAGTCTTAGTACATTTGTATGTCTAAGAAGAGGAATTGGGAATTGTGGAATTGGTTAAATCAAGAAGTCAATCATACTTCGTTCCAATATCGAATCTTAGAGTCATACTCCAAGATTACGAATTGAGTGACAAGTCTTAAGTAGGTTTATAGCACTCATCAAATGTGGAATTTGGAAAAGGTTTTCTTACTCTTTCATATTTCAAATTGGTAAGTTGTGATGTCTTGGATAAGACAAAGACCAACTAGGACCAATTTTTGAAGTGTTTTGTCTTGATAAAAGCTACACTAACTCTTGAATATTTGTTTGCCAAGAAATGTTTCTTGATAAGAGAACCTTATATGTCAAGGAGTCAGTGGGAGTTTTAATGTTTTTTGAAAAAGTTTCAAGAACAAATCAAGAATAAACCTTATCGATCATCACTAGCACACGACTTGAGGTTTACAACCTATGGTGTTGACATTATTTTGTTTCCGTTCCATTCCAATGGAGTAAATTATGCATGTGAATTCTATGAGTTTTCATTTGAATGCATAAAGACAAAAATACCATGATCGATGGAAAGTACATTGATATGTAAGGATAAGTTGCTAAAGTACTTGGAAGACATGGTGGGCACTCGTGTTACCATAAGGCAAGAAATCAAGATTAAGAAAGTTCAGTCCATATGAGTGTGGATTTGTCGCCAACTTTGGTTTTGGCAAATTCACATGGATAGGAACTCATACACCATAAAATCTAAGTGTCATAAGATTCCCTCCTTCATGAAAATGGTTGTGAGGAAATGATTTCACTAAGAGAGATTTTAAGAAGATAGCAATTGTGAAAATTGTATTCTCAAATTCGATTATGGTTACGACATCCCTTTCTATAGTTCGAATTGTGATATTTGGCAATTGGTTTGAAAATTTGGAACTTAGTAACATAAGTTCTGAATTGTTTAGACACACATATGAGCTATCTAAGGCAAAGGTGTATAAGTTTAAGAAGCTTAGATAAAGGCTTATCGAAGCATCTGGTATTAGAAATATGAATTTCAGAAATTCAATAGGTATTGTTTTCTGGAAGTTCATTTATTTTCTGAATACATGTCAAAGCTAGTGGGAGCATAAGTGTTATGCTTATATGATAATAATCATCATGATAGTGGGAGCATAAGTGTTATGCTTGTATGATTATTATGGCAAGTATTGCAAGTTAGCAATATTAATTATAGAAAAACAAAGATTCAATTTGCAAAGTTGCATGGGTTGAAAAGTTGTTTTGCTATAATTAAGGGAGAGAATATTATACTTCGTTTCAAAATCTAAAGCTTAGATTGAGAAATGTTAATGAATTTAGTCAAAGGATACATAGTGTGTTCTCAAATTTCGATTATGATTACGACATCCCTCTTCATAGTTCGAATTGTGAGAACGTGACACATAAAATATTATGGCAGAAGATTGATAAAGTATCATATCTTTATGTAAGACATTACGCATCGTGTCCCATACGCTTCGGGTATAGAATCGATTGCAAATGCTATAATATTTGACCATTCTTAAATTTTCCAAATATCTAGCGTATTAAGAGGGAAAAAGGACTAGAATCAGTTTTGACTAAAGTAATTAAACGACTAACAAAGGACGATCCAAAGTTCGCTGAGGATTGGTCACTTGTGAATAGTTGGAAGTATGGTGTTGGATGGACCATATCGACTTTATTATGAATAGATAAGATTCTATTAAGAATGAGTTTTCATATGGAAAATATGGAAATGTTTCCATATTGGGAGTTGGATATTGAGAGTCTATGTCTAGATTAGAAACTTTTATGCAAGAAGGATGTTCAAAGGAATGTACTTTGAATGTGAGACTTCACGTCTATGGAATTGTCTTGTAACAATTTCCGATAGAGTACTTTGTAATTTCATTGGCCGAGTCTTGGTGAATTTTGTGCTATGACTTTGCGAAAGGATCATTGCATAAAATGTTAGAATCTAGCATATTCTAGTAGTGGCAAGAACCTTGTGTTCTAACACTAATGATAAGGATTGGGAATTATGAAATGAGAATCATTGGAAAAGTTTTTTTTCAATTGATCTATTTCACAAAGCATGGACCATAGGAAACAAAGTGTGCATGCTTGGAGCATGGGACAATTGTTGTTATTCAAGTAATGAGTTGATTATCCGAAACATTACATGATAAATATTGAGTAATCAATATGGTGGATAAATAGAAGTGTTTTATTTACTCTCACAAGTTTGGGGCCATATAGGATTAAGTATTATGGTTATGTTTCCGTTTTCATGTTTTGACTTCCAGAATAACTGGGTTATTCGAACCTCCACAGCCGGTCATACGTTGGAAGTAAGTATGAAGATAGACTGTCGTGAAGAGTCTGTAGATTGTTTGAAGAGTTTAGACATAGCACAAGTTTGCTGCAGAGTTCATGAGTGCTTTGATAAGATTAGAGTATTGGATTAAACCCACGCTCACATGAATCACTTCATGGATTATATCGCGAGTGATTATGAGTCGATAATATTGTATATTCTTGAAACCGAGACGTGTGAGCTGTTATTTGTTGGTCGGTTGCACATTTATAATAAGTAAACGCACTAGTAACTTGGTGTAATAAAACTTATTGTTATTGGTGATTCGATCAGTAAATGCAAGCGAGCATTTGAGTCAAAGTTTATCCGTTCCTTTTACCTAAAGTGGGATAAAAGCGATATTTGTGGGCCCCTCGATGATTTAGTGATGACACCTAAGTGCTTGGCCAAGCCGAGACTAAGTTGATGTGTTCAATAGTAGTCTGTTGTCAGTCGTCATAAATCAGAAGTCGGGAAACAATATAGAGAGAATGATTGAAATTCATGTCTTATGTCTATACGATATCTTGAGAATGGAGGAATATATGATCCCTTATCTAAAGGACACGCGTATCTAATAAGATCAGAGTTGACAACGGGCTTTTGAAAGCTACAATTACTGATCAGGTTCTGAAGTTCATAACTATATTGGTATGTACTTGACCCGATTATGAGCATGGTCCTTTTGGGTTGCCTTCACCATAGCAATATGAAGGATGAATTAAGGAGAGAAAGGTTTAATTATGATTTATTAATATATTATGAGAATAATATATTAAAGGAGAAATCATATTGTTTAATTAATATTAGTCAAGAATTAATTTTGTGGCTAAAAGAGATTAATTAAACTTAGGGGACTGATATTGTAATTATAAGATAGTTACAAAGTTGGGCTAAGGATCCATTAGATGGAAATGGACGAATTCTATATGGATATCCATAAAGAAATCGTCCAAGGGCCTTCTGGAATGTTCCATGGGCTGCTTAGGGGTTAAGCAGTCAAATTAGGGTTTACTAGTTTAATAACGCTAATCGCCTAAGTATATAAAGCACCCTTATGGCCCCAAAAACGTGGCAAACTCTTAGATTAGGGTTTCTAGACATTTTGGGCAGCCTCCTCTCTTCTCCTCTTCATCCAAGTTGCTTAGTGGTGTTTGTGACTCCATTAGAGGTGCAACATTTGAGGCACTAAGCTTTCTAAAGCCAAGGATAGATTGTTATTGCTATATAACAATCAAAGGTCAGATCTAAACCCTATTTTATGTTAATATGATTAATTGTATGCTAGATCTAGGGTTTATAGCTTTGGATATTCAATTGCATGTTCATTAGACAAACTAGATCCAAAACCTATTAGGTTTTGCATGTACACCATAGGAATGATGTTTTGCTTAAATCCCATCAAAATGTTCATCCCAGTTACATTGGAATTCCAGGGTACATGCTCTCAACATATCTTCAAGCGTTTGTATTGTTTGTTCGCTCTGACCATCAGTCTGTGGATGGTAAGTTGTACTCAAACACAACTTGGTACCCAATTCCTCTTGTAGACTTCTCCAAAATCGTGAGGTGAAACGGCTGTCACGATCTGACACAATCGTTAACGGAACACCGTGAAGCCTCACAATTTCCTTCACGTAAGAATTTACAATCTTATCCATAGACCATTTCGCATTGGCTGCTATGAAATGCGCACTCTTAGTGAAGCAATCAACAACCACCCAAATCATGTCGTGACAATTCTTTGTTCTGGGCAGTTTAGTACAAAATCCATATCAATGTCTTCCCATTTATCCATAGGCACAGGTAAAGGTTCTAAACTCCCGTATGGTTTCTGATGTTGTGCCTTGACCCACGCACATGTCACACACTCCGCCACATACTTTGCAATATGAAGCTTCATCGTCGGCCACCAGTAATAGGGTTTCAGGTCCCTATACATTTTAGTTCTTCCAGGATGAATTGAGTACATGGTTTTGTGAGCTTCTTCCATCAGAAGATCTCTTATTCCTCCTGACTTAGGCACCCAAATTCGATCTTGTAATACCTTCAGTCCGTGACTATTTGTACCGAACACTAACATTTTGCCCAAACGTTCTCCCTTACGATTATTTTTCTTAGAAGCTTCCTCTTGAGCTTTCTTTATACTCTCCACAATTGTCTATACAACTTTTATTTTTAACGCTCTTGGCCTTTTTCTTTCAAGATCGACTTTTCGAGTGAGAGCATCAGCGACAACATTTGCTTTACCGGGGTGGTAAAGTATCTAACAGTCGTAGTCTTTAAGTAACTCTAGCCAGCGTCACTGCCTCATATTAAATTCTTTCTGATTAAAGAGATATTGGAGACTCTTATGATCAGTGAAAAGTTTGCACTTCGAGCCATAGAGGTAATGCCTCCATATCTTCAGAGCAAAAACTACCGCTGCCAACCCCAGATCATGAGTGGGGTAGTTATTTTCATGCTCCTTCAACTGTCAAGACGCATGTGCTATCACCTTTTCTCTTTGGTTCAAAACACAACCCAACCCAACACCAGACGCATCGCTATAGACAACGAAGTCTTCAACTCCATCGGGTAGAGAAAGAAACAGTGCTTCACATAGCTCCTTCTTTAGCAACTCGAATGATTCTTTGTGTTTATCACTCCAAGCATAAGTAACTCCCTTGTCAGTCAAAGTTGTTAATCGAGTAGCGATCGAAGAAAAGCCTTGGATAAACCTTCGGTAATATCTGGCTAATCCTAAAGCTCTGGATCTCCATGGGACTTTTCAGTTGCTCCCACTTCATCACAACTTCAATATTTGCTGGATCAACCATTATCCCTTCTTGGTTGACCACGTGTCCCAAGAATTGGACTTCTCAAATCCAAAAATCAATTTTGGAGAACTTTGCATACAACTTCTCCTTCTTCAAGACTTCCAACACTTCTCGCAAGTGTCTGCCATGTTCCTCTTGGCTTTTCGAGTAAATCAGAATGTCATCTATGAAAATTATCACAGATTTATCAAGGAATGGGTTACAAACCCTATTCATTAAATCCATGAATGCTGATGGGGTATTGGTTAGTCCAAACGACAAAACCAAAAACTCATAGTCTCCATATCGTGTTTTGAATGCATTCTTCTCGATATCATGCTCTCTCACCTTTAGCTGATGATATCCTGACCTTAAGTCGATCTTTGAAAAACAACTTGAAGCTTGTAGTTGATCGAACAGGCCATCAATCCTCAGAAACGGATATCTATTCTTTATTGTTGCCTTGTTCAGCTCTCTATAATCGATGCATATTCTCATACTCCCGTCTTTCTTTTTCACGAATAACATCGGAGCTCCCCAGGGTGATGAACTAGGTCTAATGAAACCTTTTTCCAATAACTCCTGAAGTTGCATCATCAGCTCCTTCATCTCTGTTGGTGCTAATCGGTAAGGTCCTTTTGTTATTGGTGTCGTCCATGGTAACAAGTCGATACGGAATTCTACTTGTCGATCAGGCGGTAATCCGGGAAAATCTTCGGGAAACACTTCCGGGTAATTACACACGACAGGAATGCTATGCATCTCATTTTTCTCCTTCCTTGCATCAATTACGAATGCCAAATATGTTGTACATGATGGTTTATGATCACTACATCATTCCTATGGTGTACATGCAAACCCTAAAGCTTTGGATCTAGTTTGTCTAATGAACATGCAATAATCATCCAAAGCCATAAACCCTAGATCTATCATACTATGAACCGAATTAAGGGTTTAGAACTTACTTTGATTGTTATGTAGGAATAACAATCTCAATTCCTCCTTGTAATTGGCTTCAGAAATCTTAGTGTCACAAATGTCACACCTCTAATGGCTCACAAACACCATGGGTAAGAGGATGAAGAAGGAGAAGAGGAGATACACCCAAAAACCGTCTAGAAACCCCTAAGGAATCAGTTAGCCATGTTTTTGGTACCCTAGGGGTCCTTAAATAGTGAGGCTATTAGGGTTATCTAACAATGAAACCCTAATTTGACTGCTTAACTAAGCAGCCCATGGAATTCCTCCTTAGAAGCCTTGGGCGATATCTAATGGGTTTCCCCATAGAATTTGTATTGACTGAGACATGGATTTAAATCATCTCTCTATCTATATATTGTTTCCCGACTTCCAATTTATGACGACTGACAACAGGCTACAATTGAACACATCAACTTAGTCCTGGCTTGGCCAAGCGCTTAGGGTGTCATCACTAAATCATCGAGGGGCCCACATATATCGCTTTTATCCCACTTTGGGTAAAAGGAACGGATAAACTTCGAATCAATGCTCGTTTGCACTCACTCACCGAATCACACACAACAATACGTTTTATAACACCAATTTTTTGGTGCGTTTACATATTATCAATGTGTAACCGACTCACAAGATACAACTTACACATCTCGGTTTCAAAAATATAAGATATTATCGTCTCACCAATCACTCGTGATAAAATCCATGAAGTGATCCAAGTGAGCGTGGGTTTATTCCAATACTCTAATCTTATAGCAGCACTCATGAACCCTGCAACAAACTTTTGCTATGTCTAAAACACTTTAGACAATCTACAATCAGATTCATGACAATATTCTTTCATTCCTACTTCCAAAGAATGAGCGACTATGGAGGGTTTGAATTATCTTATTATTCAGGAAGTCAAAACATGCAAAGTCAAACACAAAAATACAAAATTCTCGCCACTACTAGAATATGTTAGATTCTAACATTTTATGCAACAGTCCTTTCCTAATGTCACGGCACAAAAGTCACCAAGACCCGGTCAATGAAATTACAAAATACTCTATTGGATATTGTTACAAGACAATTCCATAGTCATGAAGTCTCATATTCAAAGTACGTTCCTTTGAACATCCTTCTTGCATAAAAGTTTCTAATCTAGACATTTATTCTCGATATCCAACTCCCAATATGGAAACATTTCCATATTTTCCATATGACAACTCATTCTAAATAGAATCTTATCTATTCATAATAATGTCAATATGGTCCATCCATGACTATACCTTCAACTGTCCACAAGCGACCAATCATTGGCGAACCTTAGATTGTCCTTGGCAGTTGTTTAATTATTTTAGTCAAAACTGGTTCTATTTCGTTTTTCCCTCTAAATGCCCTAGCCATTTGGAAAATTTTAGAACGATCGAATATTACAGCATACGCAATCAATCATATACCCGAAGCGTATGGGATACAATTCATAATAAAAACGTGATACTTTACCAGTTTCTTACTATAATATCGTCATAATATTTCCATTTGTCGTGTTCTCAAAATTCGAACTATGAAGAGGGATGCCGTAATCATAATCGGAATTTGAGAATGCAAATAACAAATATAACCTTGACTAAATTCAATTAAAGTTTCTCGATCTAAGCTTTTAGATTGGAAACGAAGTATAACATTCTCTCCCTTAATTATAGTAAAAACAACTTTTCTACCCCTTCAACTTTGCAAAGTGAAACTTTTGTTTTTCTATAATTAATATTGCCAACTTGCAATACTTAAAATAATAATCATGCTCCCACTAACATGATGATTATATCCATTCTAGCATAACATTTATGCTTCCACTAGCTTTGACACGTATTTTGAAACCAGCTAAACTTCTAGAAAACAATACTTATTGACTTCCAAAGTTCATTGTTTCTAATACGATATGCTTTGATAATCCTTTATCTAAGCTTCTGAAACTTATACACCCTCCCTTGGATAGCTCACATGTGTGTCTAAACTAATTCATAACTTATATTACTAAGTCCCAAAATGTTTAGACTAATTGTCAAATCTCACAATTCGAACTATGAAAAGGGATGCCGTAATCATAATCGAATTTGAGATTGCAATTTACATAATCGCTATCTCCTTAAAATCTATCTTAGTGATAGTGTTTCCTCACAATCATTTTCATGAAGGAAAGAAACCTTATGACACTTAGATTTTATGGTGTATGTGTTCCTATCCATGTGAATTTGCCATAACCATAATCGAAAGATAATGTTTGTGACAAATTCAAACTCTTATGGACAGAACTTGTTCATTCTTAATTTTTTTCCATCAAGGGTCCCACCATTGCTTCCAAGTTATCTAGTAGCTCACCTATGCCAACCAATGTACTTTCATCGAACAAGGTGCTTGCCTTATGCAGTTTATTGAGAACTCGTAGAACTCATATTCATAATCACTCAACAGGATTGGCACAGAAATATAATTTTGTCAACACGTTAGGTTACAAATCTCAAGTCGTGTGCTAGTGTTTACTCTAGATTAGTTCTTGAATCTTTTCAAGATCTTCAGACTCCCACTGACCTCTTGACATATTAGATTCTCTTATCAAGAAACATTTCTTGATAAACAAATATCCAAGAGTTAGTGTGTGTCTATATCAAGACAAAACATTACACACATTTGGTCTTAGTTGGTCCTTGTCTTCTCCAAGACCCACAACTTACCAATTTCAAACGTGCAAGAGTAAGAAAAACAATTTTCTACTTCACATTTGATGATTGTGTGTCATTCAATTCACAATCTCGGACTATGATTCTAAGACTTGATTTTGGAATGAAGTATGACTCATCCTTTCGATTTAACAATTTCAACAATTTCCGATTCCTCCTCTTAGCCATACTAGTGCACTAAGATGTCCTTAGAGGATCAATTGTGATATGGTTCTTAATCATTAAGACGATCACAAACTGATATAAAATGTAGGACCTGGTTCTTGGTACGTATTCTTTTCTTAATATTTTGCATTTTGGCCTTGGACTCGGCGAGTCAAAGGACCAAATCGCCAAGTAGAAGCGGGATGAGATGCGGGGTCTAAGATATGAACTCGATGAGTCGGGTCCCGGACTCAGCGAGTAGGCCCTGTCTGGACAAAAACCCTAACCCGAGGGTTTAAGCCCCTTAACTCGGCCTCCTTCGTCCCATTAGCTCCCAGAAGACCCCCATAGCAAACCCTAGCCGTTATTGAAGCAATCTAAGGCATTTGGAGTGGTTTTGGTGTTTTGTGATCCAAAGAATGAAGGAAAAGCTTGAAGGATCAAGAGGAGGATAGAGGGATCCGATTTTGAGCATCATTTGCAGTCTACAGAAGGTATAAAGTCTATACCTTGTTTGTTCTTTTGATAGATCCCATTTTGTGGAGTTTTAGGGCTTTTCTAAGCCATTTTGGTCACCAACCATGATTGCAAGCATGGTTTAGGGTTGATGTTTCAGATCTAGGTCCTTAGAGGGGTTACAAGTCGGAAAGGATTGGCTTTTGCACTCAAAGGAGGCCCCATGCATTGTAAGAGCTTGTTTTAGGACCCTTTGAGCTCAAAGTCCCATGCAAGCACGTAATGGTTGTAACTTTACGTACTAGATCGAATGTAGAAGCATAGATCCATCTTTTGATCAAGGGTTGTACATCAGAAATCGAAGTTTTAGTGAGGAGATGTGGCTAACTCGACGAGTCCATTCTTGGACTCGGCGAGTCCAAGGTTTCTACCCCATATCAGTTGAGGGTCAAAAGGACCCAGTTGAGTGTGGAAAGGTTTTAGGGAGTCCTAGGGAGTGACCCAACATTCCAGACTAAGCTATTATCCTAGAAATTCATGGGACTCAGCGAGTGCATGAGCAGACTCGGCGAGTCCAAGGCGATCTTCTTATGGATGAAGATGAACTCGACGAGTGGTTCATACAACTCGGCGAGTCAAGGACAGGACTTGTGTATCAGTTGGAAATTAACTCGACGAGTTGTTCATACAACTCGGCGAGTCGGATGAAGATTCAGTCGATGTTCAAGTAGAAGGAAAACTCGTCGAGTCATCGCCTAACTCGACGAGAAGAGACGGTTATAGGGTCAAATGGAAGGATAGGGACTCGGCGAGTTGGCGAACCAACTTGGCGAGTTAGGTCAACTAGAAGTTGACTTTTACTTGGACTTGGTCAGGGGTAAAATGGTCATTTTACCTTAAGTACAGTTAGCAGTGTATGACTAAGTGTTTTGTGGGAATTATAGCCGGAGGATTTGCGGAGCAGCAAAGGCAGCAGTCAGAGGATTCCCGCACAGATCATCAGCTACTTCAAGGTGAGTTGCCTTCCAGTAGCGGTGGGTCTAAGGCCACAATGTCGGCCCACCAGTAGGAGACGTATGTTAGATGATGGTCTTTGTGATATCATATGGGTTTGCTATTATCTGTTATGATACGAGCCAGTACGATATGTTATATGCTAGTAGCAGTAGGGGAGATAGTCTCCGAGATCATCGGTCGTCAGGGCCGAAGGGGTAGTCATGCCCAGTTATGTTAGATCGAATGTGATTATGCGATACATGTTATGTGGTAGTAGTAGAGGGGTGAAATAGTCCCCAGTATCCGGTCGAAAGGACCGAAGGGGAGGCCAGCACCCAGATATGCTAGGCAGTATCCGGTCGAAAGGACCGAAGGGGTAGGTCGGGCACCCAAATATGTCTGACAGTATTTGTATGTCATGTGGATTTATGGTATGTGGTATGATGGGGGAACTCACTAAGCTTCGTGCTTACAGTTTACAGTTTTGTTTTCAGGTACCTCTTCATCATAGGGGAAGGAGCTGGCGCGGTAGCTGCACATCATACACGCACATTGTTTTCCGCACCATGAGTTATTCCGGGATTCTGTACTCTGACACTATGGTTGTCTTTATGTTTTGGTTTTCAGACACAAAATATGTTTATGAAACGATATGATCAAACGATGTTTATTCCCAAATGCTTTCCAAAGTATTGATTTAAAAATGAAATTTTTGGACGTGAAAATTGGGTCGTTACATAAAAGTACTCACCCTTCTTCATAGATTTGAGAAACTTTTTATCTTTCTTCCTTCATTGATTCTTCTTATTCGTTCTGCCATTCATTGAAACCTTTCAACGATTCAGAATTATACTTTTTCTTGTAAGTATAACCACATTTACTATAACTTTTGGTAAATCATGACGAATAGTCTTATTGTTATTTGTGGTGGACTTGACTAGTGCACAACATTGAATTCTAGTCCTTTAGTCCTTCACTTGACTGATATACTTGTGTGATCAAGGAATTATTCTTAATTTCCTAAGTACCAAGATTTCTATACATCACATGATTCAAATCATAAGATTCCAAGCTTCTGTCCAACTAAAACTTTGGTGATGGGAATCGTTCCTTACTTAGAGAAATTTGACACTTCCATAAATAACATAACTAAGAATCACATCCATTTACAAAAATACACAAACATCAATTTTTCACAACGGTTTAATTGCAAGGATATATATAAATAAGACAAATCAAAATTTTATTTTATTCATAAAAGCAGCGGAAAACATGTCCTTACAATGCAAAATCAACTGAAAAACTATGTAATCAAATATTCCTAACAACTCTATCATAACTTTCTAAGTCAAAATCTGATCTTCGAATCCATGCGATCATGATCCATTTCTTCGTGATCAAATTCATCTTACTCTTCCATCAAGCTTCCTATCTTTCCTCTGATCCTGCAAAACATTCAAATGTAATCTTATCACATTATGTATTAAGAAACAATGAATAGGAACTTAATGGAGTTAGATAGTAGATATTACTTGAAGTAGAGCCATACTTCTTGACTCTCCTATCTCTTAGATTCGTCAGGTCCTCTGGGATGCTTCATAGCCAATACCCCTTCTCTTGGCAGTAGAAACAGGTGGCTTCTCCTGGAGCGACCACAGAAGCATGGTTGGTTGAATTACCAGACAAATATGCTCCATTACTTTGCCAAATATTTTCTGATTAAGCAACAATAAGCATGTAGTTAGGTCAATGAGGTTCGCGTCAAGATCCATCATATAATACTCTCTTATGAATTTATCATATGATTTAGGGAGTGACTGGAGAACCCAGTCTATAGCCAACTTCTTTGGAAAAGATGCACCCAACATTGTCAACCTATCGATGTGTGATTTCATCCCTAGGACGTGAGCACACACGGATTTTCCATCTTCATGTTTCATTGCCAATAGGGCTTGAGTGATTTTGAACTTTTCAATTCTTCGATCTTGTGGGTTTGGAAGAACAACAGGAGGAGGTGGAGGAAGTGAAACCAAGCTAGTCCACAATTCAGGGATCGATCTTTCACCTTCATTGTGTAACAGACTTTCACTTTGAGCAGGAAAACCTTTTCCATGGGATTCGGGAAGACCACGGTTAGATTCAGACATCTACAAAACGGGAGAAAAATCAAGTTAGTTGATTGATTGAGTCCTTAATAAATCACCCAAATGAGATATTAAGGCTAGGACCCAACACAGTACTCTATAAATTGGAAGAGGGATGCCATAATCCAACTTGCAGAACATTTGATGGTAAGTGAATGACGAGTCACTAATTTTCCACCATGAAAAACGAAAAAGAATTTAACTTTTAAACGTATTAAAAACTCCTAGAACTTTTGAGATTCATCGAACTTTTCAATGACATGTTTAAATCTCGATATGCCCCTCGATTTGTGACTGGGATGTCGAGGATCACAAAACAGGGTGTGAATAACCATGCAAACTTACATGGTGCCCCCAATGTAACAGTCACCTATTCGATGTGCCAGTTAACCACACACGCTCCACCGAACTATGACAAACATTGAGTCACCCATTGCCACCTTTGCTTAGAATCATTTAGTGTGCCGGTTAACCACACACGCTCCACTAACATATTCGCAAGGGTACAAAGTCTAATTTCATGGAATTGTATCAAATTCACTTTTGCCTAAAGTAACTAAGATTGGGAATTTTGTAAAATCATTTAGTTACTTTATACTTCATTATACTTTTAATGGAAAGGGTTTGCCCTATCCTACCTGTTCGGCTAATGACCATCCACCAATCAAGGAAGCGGTGGGTGAGAGTGGGCACCCATTAAACGGCCATTTTATAGGCCATAACCTTATAACCCCCTTATAGATCGGCTTCATAAATGAGGCCTACTAACGGTAAGATTAGCAGTTTAAGTTATACATATATAATATTAGACTCTTAATGTTATATATATAGTATAAGGGTGTATTTTACACTTTTAAAATACTAGGTGCTCTAATTTAACAAATTACACTTTTAATTTAATTAAATGTAAACCATATCACTATGGATTTATTAACTCTCTTTTAGTTATACACTTAATTAATTTAATAAAACCATAAGGGTGTAATTTGAAGTTTTCAAAAAAAAAAACTAGGGTTTAAGAATTTAAAATTTCAAAAATTAAACTTTTAATCAAACAATTTTAAATTCCAAAACTTGAGGGCAGGTCTTGAAACATTTCAAAACATTAGGGTTTAGAATTTAATTATTTCAAAATTAAACTTATAATCAAAATTTTAAATTCCAAAACTTTGAGGGCAAGTTTTGAAACTTTTCAAAACATTATCAAGAAATATTTTAGATCAAAATACAAATAATATCAATTAACAATTAATTGGTGGTTATCTAATTTTGACCTAATCCAATTTCATGCAAGATAATTCATCAAAAATCAAATTTTATCATATAAGGAAATAATAATTCAATTAATATGAAATTATCTTTTATTTTGGCAAGGATAATCACCCAATATCAAAAAAAATCTGAATCTTATCAATAAAAATCGTTTTGGTAATTATCCCACAACAAAAAGAGCACAAAATCCCGATTTTCCCTCTGTCTGACCCCGGGACTCGCCAAGTAAGAGACTGGACTCGCCGAGTCGGCCAGGCAGAGAGCAAAAAAATTCAATTTTCAGGCAATAAACGATCAAATATGCATCAAATTCATTAACAATCAGCCCTAGGCTATGATACCACTGATGGGTTATGAGCACTACATCATTCCTATGGTGTACATGCAAACCCTAAAGCTTTGGATCTAGTTTGTCTAATGAACATGCAATAATCATCCAAAGCCATAAACCCAAGATCTATCATACTATGAACCGAATTAAGGGTTTAGAACTTACCTTGATTGTTATGTAGGAATAACAATCTCAATTCCTCCTTGTAATTGGCTTCAGTCCTTGTAATTGGCTTCAGAAAGCTTAGTGTCACAAATGCCACACCTCTAATGGCTCACAAACACCATGGCAAGAGGATGAAGAAAGAGAAGAGGAGAGGCACCCAAAAACCGTCGAGAAACCCCCTAAGGAATCAGTTAGCCACGTTTTTGGTACCCTAGGGGTCCTTAAATAGTGAGGCTATTAGGGTTATCTAACAACGAAACCCTAATTTGACTGCTTAGGCCCTAAGCAGCCCATGGAATCCCTCCTTAGAAGCCTTGGACGATTTCAAATGGGTTTCCCCATAGAATTCGTTCACTCCTCTAATATGGAGTTCATTAGCCCAATATTCAACTATCACACAATTGATAATTCTAGTCCCCTAAGTTTAATTAATCTCTTTTAGCCACAAAATTAATTCTTAATTAATTATTGACTAATATTAATTAAACAATATGATTTCTCCTTTAATATATTATTCTCATAATATATTAATAAATCATAATTAATGGTCTCTCTCCATAATTCATCCTATCAAGTTGCTTTGGTGAAGGCAACCCAAAAGGACCATGCACCATCGGGTCAAGTACATACCAAAATAGTTATGGACTTAGACACTAATCCAACAGTACATCCTTTGGCCAAACACTTTCTGGCTTTCATTAGAGAAATAATTCCAGAATTTACTTTGCGTTTGTCCCCATACACCATAAATGATTCTTTCCCTGGCGGGTTTACTTTTACAATCTTCTTCTTGCACAGTATTTCGGCATCATTGGCGCTAAGCCAATCCATCCCCAGCACGATGTCGAAACCATTTAGTTCGATAGGCAATAATTCCTCGTGGAACTTATTCCCATTCAAGTCAATTAAGATGTTTTTCATATGATGGCTAACAGGTACAAACTTGCCACTAGCAACTTCGACTAATAAAGCATTATCTAGTCTATTGACAGACAAAACTAGTTTTCTACCAAATTCATGCGAAGCGACAATTCATTTACGAGAAAGGTACCTGAAGCGTCATCAGCTTCATCTTTAGCAGCCTCAAGTGTCATCTTAAAGGCTCTCGCCTTCGGCTTTGGCGGAATATTGGGTTTTGCTACCTCCTTCTTTTTCGGACAATCCCTCGAGATGTACCCCTCCCCACCACACCCATAGCAGACATTCTTGGTAAGGGTGCATTTGTTGGCATAGTGCCCTGGCTTTCCACATTTGAAGCATGTGGCTTCCTCGCCACATTTCCCAAGATGCTTCTTTTTGCATTTGTCGCACCAATTCGCTTCGCCACCTCCACATCCTCTCGAACTAGACTTCGAGAATTTACCCTTTTTGCTGGACCCCGAGGGTCTGTTGAACTTCCTCTTCTCTCCAACCTCTGACCTCTCCTGACCTTTCTCCTTGATCTGGGTCTCAACATTTCTAGTAGCCCAGATGGCGGATTTCCATGTGGTTGCTTGCTTAATCATTGGACCATAGTCCGCTGGTAGTCCGAGGGCAAAATTGTTGACCTTAGAGAGTTTAGTTGGAACTAAATATGGGATAAGCTTCATCTTTTCTGTGAAACTAGCAGTGTATTCATTAACGCTCATTTTTCCCTTCTTCAAATTCTGAAACTCATTATTGATTTCCAGAAGGTCCTACTCAGAGCAGTATTGCAATTTGAGTTGCACCACAAAGTCTTCCTAAGACATTTTGCTCGCTTCTCCCTTGGGCATAGAGACAGCTAGCAGCTTCCACCAACTCAACACTCCAGATTTTAACAGAGGGATAGCAAGAGCGGTCTTCTGTCTGTTGCTGCATTTGCAACTCTCGAACATTGTCTCCATTTCGAAGATCCAGTTTATAACTTGTACCGGCGTCGGGCTTCTGGATAGACATGGTGGCTTGGATGCCATGAAATCCTTGTAATGGCACCCACGCCCATCATTTCCTCCTTCCGAATGCCCTTCATTCAATTTGGGTTGTTCAATCGGCATTGAAAGTTCTTCACGATTTTGCCGAAGCAGACGTCTCGTTTCTTCCATTTGATGATCTAACATCATTTGGATCATCGCTTGTACCCCAGCCATTGTCATTGGCTCAGGTGCTGCTGCTACAACAGGTACTCACTCAATTATAGGTGGTTGATTCCTATTTTCATCTGTGTTTCCAACGCCACTTCTGGTTCTTACCATTTTTGATCTACACACCGAATAAGGTGAAATTAGATCCTCGTCCATGATAGATAATTAAATCATCCTTATCATGCTGAAACGTTTACATGCTAGTTCTAATATCGTAATCCTACGCTTAGAATCCTAAACACATTAGGTTTCCAGATCCGGTTGGCAACGAACCATAGATCCGAACAAATAATATCATATATGGCAAGCATATAATATTTAGCACATAAAAGCATTTTAGGAAACTTTCTTAAAATAAACTAGTGCTCGTGTATAAAATATGACAAACACTCATCTCACAATCTTCACATAGCATACTAAGTTTAAGTCTAAAAATCCTACAAATTCCTAGTTCGCTTAAACTGATGCTCTGATACCAACTGTGACATCCCAAAAATCACGGCCAGAAAAGATTGATTTAATTTATGCTTTTAAAATAATTTTCAGAGTAATCCTTTGATTAAAAGAGTTGCGGAATTTTTCCCCAAAACAAATACATGATAAAATAAGGTTTATCAAAGCATTTCTTAAAGAAATGTATTTTCATTATATATCAAAACTCGGGATGTCATGTTCCGATACAGACACAAAAGCATAAATGGCACATTATAAGCTTTACAATAGTTATATACAACTACTGGTCTATAAACAAAATAACTTGATGATTCATCCATCTTATGCTCTCGCGCGACTACCTGTAATGCAAATAAAACTGAGTGGGTCAGGCTTGGGAGCCTGGTGAGCATATAGGGTTCTCAACCCACAATAAATAATTATATTTAATTTCACCAACCAACAATAACCCGATTACCCATTCCCGTTATCCTCACTTTACGTCCCTAAAACAACATCTATTACCAGGGACCTAATCTAGGATTTTCATCCGGACAGACATTACTACAAAGGGGTTTCCTTGACAATAGATGTCCTAAAGGCAACCATGAGGGGGATAAAGTATACCGGTGAACACATCGTTCACAACACCTACAGGTTATGAACCTGCCAGCGTTCCACTGGATTGTCTAGAAAGAGTTTGTGGTCGTCATCCATACTCCGCTAGATGACTAGATCAACAACAACATCGAGGGCTCTCATCATTTTATTTCATCACACATCCACTATCTACCCATGTTCTACCCAACATCTTTGTGTGTGTGTGTGTGTGTGTATATATATATATATACAACATAAAACATGTATAAAACATTCAATCAATACTCATTTCAAATAACACATAACATATAAACACATAGCACGTATTTTATAGGGAATACTTCGTATTTATGTGTTAGAAGAAAGTAACTACACGCTCACTTGATCAGAAGATGATCAGACAGTACTACGGCTCTAAGAGTAGTATTCTTCGGTGAAACTGTGATCTCTTCACACACCAGGCTTCTCGCGGGCAGAGCTTCAGCTCGGAAACTCTTTTCTTCTCAGGATCTTCGGGCTTCGGGACTCGCTTTGGGTCTTGGGATGATACCGGGGCTTCGGGGTATAAATTGTACATAAAACGATGTAATACGGTAGAGAGGAAAGGAATTGAGTAACAAAACTCGACTGGCCTTCAACCTCTTACTCACATCGTAAGATTCTAGTGC
The DNA here is from genome assembly GCF_051521515.1 of Lactuca serriola. Lineage (NCBI taxonomy): Eukaryota > Viridiplantae > Streptophyta > Magnoliopsida > Asterales > Asteraceae > Lactuca > Lactuca serriola. Next base: position 84,041,583 of record NC_136408.1, read on the forward strand.
TCACGTCGTGAGCTCAGTAGGTCACTGCGTTCGTCATTCGTCCACTTGCTCTGGAGGGTGTCCAGTCTGTGCTCACGTCGTGAACATTATGCTTACGTCGTGAGCTCTGACACAACCTCAAAGTTTGTGTTCCGAACTTCATAAACTCATATCTCTCGCATACGAGCTCCGTTTTCGACGTTCTTTATATCCACGCGTGGTTGAGATTATGCTCTACAACTCTCGTTTAGACTCCGTCAGCAAATTTTGAATTTAACTTTTTTTATATTATTTTAGTAGGCCAGGACAGTAAAACTCCGTTAGAATATCATATCTTCTTCATCGAACATCCGTTTTCGTCTATCTTTTCACCGTTAGGATACTATCGACGAGATCTTCGATTCTCGTTTAGATTATTTCGGCTAGAAATCACTCGATCTCATATTTGAACTTTGGGCTGCATACCGCTAAGTCGAAACTTCGAAAAATCATAACTTCCTCATACGAAGTCAGATTTAGACGTTCTTTTTATGCACGCTCTCGGTTTAACATATTCTACGAATTTCATTTAGATCACTAAGGCTAGATATCGCTCTATCTTAAATTTATATTTTACGTCATACATCGTCATGTCGGTTCTATCGCGAAACTTCGACAGGTCATAACTTCTTTGTTATAACTCGAATTTTGGCATTCTTTATATATTTGGAAACCTCGTCACGACCACTACCACATCATTCATAGATATCGGGTTTATCTAACATTTCATTTTGACGCTTATTTTTATCCTTAATTCATTTAAGTTACACAATTAAGGACAAAACACATAATACTCAAATAATACATCTTTATTATTTCAAGATGGGTTACAAAGGTTAACCTAGACTATTACATCAACAATAATGACTGGCCTAGAAACACAGGCGTTACAAATGTATTTACGGAAATGCACATCAAAACTACTGATTTGTAACAAAGTACATTACATTAAACATCCATTGACTTAATGTGTTACACTTCATACAACAAAATGAAACCAAAAATCCCCATTTCATCACAATCCAAAACCCCATGAACTAGTTAGATGCTTACAAAAGAAACCAAAAACCCCCGCATGTTATTTGTGATACCTTTATAGCCCATGTACAAATACAAGATGTGCAAATATGAGATTAACATGCCATTGAATAGTTTTTATTGAATATCAAAAGATCTAGGAGTTTCATGGAGATTGAACAAAGGGCATTGCATACCTAAATAGATAATGGGTTTCGAGCTTATCCAAGATCAACCATTGGACAATAGAAACAACAAGCAACTTTGATCTAAGACTCGAAACATCTAGACCTAACTCAACTATCCATGCAACTTATAGAACATAATAGAATAAAATCATACCTTTGCTTTCTTCGTAGGTTTCTTCTTTTGATGAGCCAGATGAATGGACTAGAGAACCCAATGTGGAGTTCATCTTCTGAAATCACACCCAAGACACAAGATAGAAGCAGATCTAAGCAATCCTTGAAATATGAGCTTCAAACAGAACCAAAATCTCGATCTTTTGGTTGAACTTGACGTGGTAAACAATATGCCACGACATGGGAACTACACTTCGGGAAATCATAGGATTTTGGGGAATTCCAAACTTTTGATAGCTGAAGGGTTATCTCACATGAATCAAAACTAGGGATGAGCATACGACTCATTGGACCGGACCAGACTGGAAAAAATTTGGGACTGAAGCTGGACCGAACCAGATATTCCTATTTGTAGGCCGGTTTTTGAGTTTTGTTTTTACCAATAATCGGGTTTCGGGTTTAGTCCTGACCGTACCCGGAATACGAGATTTAACTCAGATCAGAAAACATTTTCACCTTAATTCCTTTTATAGATATCAGCAGAAGTTTTAAATATATGGATAATGATATTATATTAATTAATGTTATAGTGCGAGATTTCTAAAATGTAAAATCTTGATTACTGGAAATAATTTGGCCAACCAAACATTCATAACGTATTTATTTTCAAATATATGTATGTAAAGGTCAATTATTTATTGTAAGTTATTTTAGTATTTTCGTCTATACCCATCAAGCATTTTAATATGATAAGATTGTATGTGTAAGACTTTGATGAATACGATGCTTACGTTGTTTCTCAAAGTAGCTAAAATTCAAAGAATCTAAATCCATCAATCGTTTTGCATGACCACTTGGCATCATCTATTTGCATTTGCATCTTTTGTATAACACCATGCATTTTCATGTATCTCTTGTTTACCATCAGAGCACATAAGGACTTAATGATTTGGATTGTAGGTGACTATTTTTGGGACAATTATTGCCAATTATCTTCATCAACAATACATACATGCCCGATTTAACCCCTTAGAAAGTGATTTGATTCTTTTCATTTTGCTTTATAGTTACAATGAAGTAATATATCTCTATCTTTCATTATTTTCTAAAAATTTCGATGTCTATTTTCTTATTCGGTCTAAAACTTGAAACCTGGTTTAGAACCCAGAACCAGACCAGACTGAACTTGGACCCGATACACCCAAAAACGGTCTGGTTTTCGGGTAAGGTAATTTATGATTTTTGGTCATCGGGTTTTTGTTCTTTGGGTCGGTCCAATCTGGGTTCGGCCTGTTGCTCATCCCTACTCAAAACTGGATTTAGAGCTCCTTTTATATAAGGTGGTGATTTCAAACCCTATAGATAATTACAAAATTTAATTATAATTATTTATGAAGTTAAAATCATTCTGGAATATTCTATATTCCATTATTTTCAAACTCGTTAATTAAACTATTAATTAATTAACAAAACAAGACCCTCATATAAATATCTTTTCATTTCTACTTTATTTTTTTCTTATGTGTAACCCAAAAGGACACTATTATTTTTAGTAATATTATTGGGCTTGCTATGACCAAGGTTGTAGAACTCGCTACTCGGTACCTGCTCGGCCGACTGGGGAGTAGCGAGTACTCGGGAGTACTCGGGGAGTACTCGGATTCGGTAATTCATGTAGAAATGTTTTTTAGAAAATTATATATGTCAAAATCATAAGTTAAAATCAAAATTGGTTGAAATATATAACCAAAATTAGATACATGTGAATACATAAAAACTGAAATACACATAATTGTCTCACTACGTGGATAATTACTGAAAATTTAAGATATATATATATATATATATATATATATATATATATATATGTAGTAATAATCACATGTTTGTGTTAAATAATAAATCATTAAGTGCATTATACATATTAATCTTGAAATTCTTGATTTTTTTCTCTTTTTATGACAATTTTGACCCTTTGACCGAATTTGACCGATTTTGACCGAGTTGGCCGAGTTTGACCGAGTAGGCCCGAGTAAGACCGAGTAGGCCCGAGTTTGACCGAGTTTGTCCGATTTTTGACCGAGTTTGACCGATTTTTGGCCGATTTTGACTAAATCCGAGTTTTTTGGCCGAGTTGACATTACTCGCCTCGGTGGAGGGCCGATTCCGAGTAATCGGCCGAGTACTCGGCCGAGTAGGCCGAGTTTTGCAACACTGGCTATGACAAAGGGAACTAATTACCATCATCTCCCACTTGCACTTAGGAATCAACATATAACCGGTCTAATACTTACTAGAGACAACAATGAGTGGCAGTCCAATGCAACTATTATATTTATAGCAACTTTCCTATAAACAATCCTAAGACTGATAACTTCAAATTCCTTTGATCTTCATGATATATTATTATGAACTAGAGACATGGATCTAGGGTCCATCTCATGGTTCATGATTATTTTTCCCGATATCGATTTGTGGTGACATTCAGATTGACTATCGTATCGATTCTAATCAACTAAGTCTCATCTTGGCCAAGCATTTGTTGTCAACACCAAATCAATAAGGGGCCAAGATACATCTACTTCTCCATTTATGGAAGAAGGATCAAATAAACTTTGACTACATAGGCTAGTGATATACATTTACTTCTCCATTTATGGAAGAAGGATCAAATAAACTTTGACTACATAGGCTAGTGATATTCCTCGTGTAATATCTAGTCAAACCCTATATAGTTGCCAGTTACGGAAAACGTTGGGGAAAAACTAAGACACAACTGATTGTAGAACAAGACCTCATGCATCTCCGTTTGAAGAATAAGAAATAAAGCCATCATAATTTACTTATGACATGATCCATGAAGTAATCTTTAAGTTTGGCTACTCCAATACTCAAAATATCCATTCTTAATTCAATATTGTATTCCAAGATTATGATTAATTGTGGAAGTTGGAATGATAAACTATTATTCTGTACATGGCATTAAACTTGCAAAAGTATGAACAAACATAGCAATTTATTATTAATAATCGCCAAATCAAAATATGATCATAGTATGGATCAGCTCAACTTCACGAGATCAATGAATTAAAAATCAAATTCTTTCCTTAGTTTCCTAGGAGTACAAAGGATATGATCATAGTATGGAAGAGATCAATTTAAATTTTACATTGACGCTAAGTTCCATGCTAATAAAGACGATTCTGTTAGCAGTTAATTTGTGCTAGCTTTTTACTGAATGGTGAAATATTTGTTTGGAAGAGTACCAAGTAATACACCGTAGTGGATTTAACAATAAACTTAGAGTATGTTGCATTTAGTTAGAATGCAAAGGAAGTTGTGTGACTAAAATAGATTCATTAGTGACATCATTGTTCAAACATTGTCGATCCTTTCGAAGGTTCTTATAATTGAAAGGGTAAACTTACCTCGTGTATGGATCCCAAAGTCACTCAAGATCACATGGTGTGTACTTAGTAAGCAACATCATATTTTATAGTTGTTCAAATTTGAAGACATCATAGTCAATAGAATCATATCGAAAGAAAATCGTTTCGATCCATTCATTAGGTCAACAAGTCTGACAATGAGACTTGATCATGAGGCATTTGATTTGCAAATGATTCGACTTGAACCCACTTTAAATAGTTTGTTTTTTAATTTGAGAAATTAAGCAGTATAAAATCTTAATCTGATTTGGCGATTATTAAGTAGAGATCTTAATATATGATGGAGATCATTCATTTCAATTAGTTTATCTTTGTGTTCTTCTTTTGCATGTTTAGAACCAACTTCTTGAATATTAATTCAAAACTCTATAATCGTTCATACTTTTGGGAGTGAGTATTGATTAAGGATTGTCATGAAGTGTTAGTATATTTTTATAGTGATTAGATATAGCATGGAGATTGTGGGTAACGTTCATGAGTATTTAGTAGAGATTTAAATATTGGATACAACCCACACTCAGGGAGATTACTTCATGGATTCAATCATGAGTAATTTTGAGATGATAATATCTTTTATTCTGAAAACGAAGATACATTGATTGTTTTGTATACAATATGGTTGTGCATTGGTCATGCTCTAACACTATATGTAACTGGTGGTTATAACGGGTAATTTAATGCATGATTTGATGAGTAGAAAAGAACTATGTAGTCAAAACTTATTTGTTCCTTTTACCTTAACAGGAGAAGTGATATCCTTTGGCCCCTCTGTGATTTCATGTTGATATCTCATGTTTCTAGCCAGGTCCCAACTAAATCGATGTGTTCAAATAGTAGTATAATTTGATCATAAGAAATCTAAAATCAAGAAACATAATATTGAACTGTTAGGTTGATTCATAATCCATTACTTGGCTCACAATGATATCTTGTAGAAAAAGAGGAATAATTGATCACTTATCTAAGGGTTGATTCTTGATATGATCAGAATTTGATAGTTGCTTGGAAGACACACTTTGTTGGTTATTCAAAGATTATTCGACCAATAGTAGATAATGACTTGTCCAAGTTGGAGACTATTGGAAATAGGTTTCAAATGTCATAACTAATTGGTATAACTTTGGGAATAATAACAAAGTCCTTTTGGGTTGCCCTCAATAGCTAAAATAACTAGAAAATGATTTAAGAGAGTGATATAAATAGTTTATTAATTTCTCATAGCTTGAAAAATTAATTAGAAACTTTTTAAAATAAAGTTAGAGTTAATTTGAATTGATTGGGATTAAATAGAATTAATCAGGATTAAAGGTGCAGGGATTGAATGTTAATTGTTTATTACTTAAGCAAGACGAACATTCTTGAATCCCCATAAGGGGTGGACGGTTTTGGGAGGCCTAGAAGGCTTCTAGAATTGTTCCAAGTAACATATAAGGAAAGGATTTAAATCTGGATTAAATCTGATTATTTTATTGATTCAAATAAGATTTATCTACAAGTTACCTCATCTATAAATAGACCCTTAGAGCCTTCATTAATTTTGTTCATTTCTCCAATTCATTGATAGAATTCGATTCTTGCAAGTGTTCTCTCCTATCTCCTAAATTTCTAGGGTTTTAGACTTTTAGGTGTGAGCCATTAGAGGCATTCCTACTTTGGGTTCTAGATCTTTCAAGAGCAACACAAGAGTTCAATATCTTCAAGGAATCACAAGTATATACGATTATGCTTGAAAGGTCAGTAATTCGATCACTTTTGATAGCCTATATTAATAGTTTTGAAAGTAGGTTACCATAATAGTAAAACCTAGATCTAGGGTGCATGTACACTTAGGGTTATTATTAATTGCTTCTGTTACCTAAACTTTGTGTATAGATGCATAGAAAACCCAACATATTAATCATTGGAAGGTTATTGACCTCTTACCTTCTTATGGTCAAGGTATTGATCTCCTTTAGTTTCCTATTTTTTCAATCGCCTGGCAGATCAAAATATATGCAATTTTTGCGTTCTCCCATTTCCATATTATTGCAATCAAAATCTTGTTGAATCAATCTTGTAATTTAGGATGATGGTGGTGGTAATGGTAGCATCTGTTAACGAACTGATTATACCATTAACATTGCTTGTTGCACTACTAATTGATGATAAATGATGTTTCCTATGCCCCCAAAACAACACCAACTTTAATTATTTTAATGGTTACTATTATGAAACCGGCTATATTAGGTATGAGTGGCCAAAAAAAGCAGGGTAACATCCACTTCCCCCCCCCCCCAATAAAACCAGAAAATAACTTTAGGGACTAATTAGACAAATTCTAAAAACATTATAAGGCTAAAATGTCATTCCCCCAAAACCAAAAGTGTGATCATCAAATTTTTGGACTTGAATCACACATCGAACATAAATCGAATATGTAAGAACCATATTTCTTATCACGCGGTATACACAAAATACGCATAAATTTTTTCCAAATATTATACATCAAAACATTGGATTTAGTTGTGTATTTACAACAAAAGTAATATAAACCAAGCATACAGAAACTACACCCAAGATTTGTCTGGTGTTATAAAATGTTTTACAAAAGACACTAACTTTTATCTGAAATATCGTCTACTTCTCCATAACTGTCTTGCCCTTACTTTGGTTAATGTTTCCTACTTAACACAAACCATACTCATAAAATAAACACTCGCTTAGTGAATAGTTTATTTGTAATATTCAATACATAATCACATTCTCTATCTTTTAAAAACTTATATCATATAACAATACATTGTCATATAATTCGTTAGGAGGTTTATGATATGTTTAAAACATGTCTATAAAAAAAAAAGCTCATATACGATTTCACAAGCACAAGTAGTTTTCTCTTGGTATACTTTAAACTTAATAGACTTATACTCTTATAAGTCTTACTGCAATACTCATGTCAATACCTCCATAAAATACTTTTTAACAACATAAATATGATTACATAACTTTAGATCACACAACACACTTTATAATGTGAGTTAAGATAAACTACTCACCTTGATTTGGTTGATATGAGCTTGTTCCAATTCCGTTAAATCATGTTCCAACTCTTGCTTCACCGGAACCTAGTTCAACAACATAACTCTTAAGTATGACTCGCTCATAACTTGGAACACCACAACACAGTTCCATAATACTCAATTATGTGTAACATAAGATTCAATTGTTCAATTAAATCATATATCTCAAATAAATAATCTATGTATCTTTAATAGACTCATTTTAAACTTAATTCATCAATATCACAAACTTTTATTTCTAGGGTTTATAACAACCTACTTCCAAATTTATGAACATACCAATTATTATCACTCTATGCACTTAGAGTCATGTAATTATCACTTTTAATTACTATTACACAAAATAAGTTCACTACAAAAATCTTATAACACAACTAGGGTTTCAAAATCCCAAACTTGTTTCTGCCCTAAATCATAGATTGATTAACACATAGAACTTATTTTGATTCTAGAAGTGATAGATTATACCTTGTTAACCCTTTCTTAATCTCTTCTTGTTATTCCCTTAGAACATAGCCAAAATCGCCCCTCTTTCGTGATTTACATCTATGGAACGAAATAAGAAGAATAAGAGCTGAAAGGAACTCTCGTCCTTTTTATCTGATTTTAATTCATTGTGTTACCATGTTATGGCATCATTAACTCTACACATCATCGTTTTCCTATTATTCATGAAACTTTTGTCCCATCACTAAAAGTTTTGTTACAAAAGAACAAAGCACTGTACTTTCCCATGTAGTGGTCTATTTTCGCCACGTCATGGTAATTACAAAGTATATTGTCCTCACTATTCACCTTATGTCAACCAGATTACCGCTTTGGTACCACAATGTGGTACCACTTCTGCCACGTCGTGGATACTGGAATTCAACAATTCTTTAGAATTTTTCCTATTTTACCCTTAACTATCATATCCCACTCTTATTTCTTAATTCATTTTTATCAAGAACTTATTTATACCTCAAAAACATATCACTCGTCTACCATAGACTTTAGAATTCACCCAAGTTCACAATTTACATATAATGACCAAAATACCCTTTTTGGTCTAATTACTTTTATTAGCATTTTTGTCTAACTTTCAATACATACACCTATATATTTTACACCATTACTTCATTACAAACAAAATATCTACTTATAATAACATAGATTTCACTAATATTCTTAATTTCATTATTTACTCAAAATGACCGAAATACCCTTTTGGCCTAAACACTTCTATTACAAGGTTACTCGCTTTTAACACATTCAAACACAATATTTCATACTAGTACTTAGTCACAACTTATAACTTACTCTAACAAAACAAGTGTAACATGATATAAGGCTCAAGGAGTGGCTTGTCAATGAGGGTTGTATAAGGGTGGCAAACTTGGCATACACCCCCCATGGTGGCATGTCGAGCTCTTCAACATTAAACGACATTTGAATGACGATGAGAGAGGATAGAGAGTGTGAGTGTAAATGTACACTTAGGGTTATTATTAATTTCTAAAAAACCAATATGGCAGCATGACATGCCATACACTACTCCCTTAAGACTAATATCAATGTTTTTGGTAAATATTCATTCTAGTTGGCAACCGATTTAAAATAGCCCTCCAAATAAAGATATTGACCTTACTCAGGATATACATACTTACAAAAACCCGCTTGAATCGGTTAAATTAAACCAATTTAACCTGTTAAGGTGAATAAAAACACGTGGAAATGAAGTATTTTGCATACCAAACTTTGGTGGTCTTTTTCACATCTCTTTAGATTTCTCTAAATAAAACCACAGAGTAAATGTTATGAAGTTTTTTTGATGTGGGTACTGTTTTGAACATAGACAAACAATAATATAAATGACACTGGATATAGGTATATTGGGTTACGTTTTATTCATAGTACCATTGTGGAAATGACAAAGCACCAGGACCGGATGGCTTCACTTTCATGTTCTTGAAGCATTATTGGGATTTGATTAAGTCGGATGTCATCATGTTTGTCAAAGATTTTGAATCCTACAGGTCTCTTGCTAAATGGTGTAATTCCTCTTTTATTTCCTTAATTCCAAAAACTTGTGATCCACTTTATTTGAAATACTATTGGCTGGTAAATCTTGTTGGTTGCCTTTACAAGATTCTTTCAAAAGTTCTTGCAAACCGTCTTAAAAAAATTGTGCAAGATTATTAGTCCCAAGAAAACAGTGTATATTAATGGTAAAATCATTTTGGATGGCCACTTTACTTAACGAGATATTTTCTTGGTCCAAGAAGAGGAAGAAAAAACGATTATCTTTAAGGTGGATTTTGACAAAACTTTTGATTCTTTGAGTTAGGAATTCTCTCCCTAATAGCGATATTACTATTTCCCATCTTATATGTATGCCGACGATGTTACTTTCATTGGTGAGTGGTCGGAGATAAATTTTATTAATCTTAATAGATTGCTTTGATGTATTTACCTTGCTTCGGGGTTAATGGTGAATTTACAAAAATGTAGAGTTTTTTGAGTGGGTGTTAATAACTTGGAGATTGATAAGATGGCTAGTATCCTCAAGTGTGAACCTGTCTCGTTTCCTTTCACTTATCTTGGCTTACCGGTGGGGTCTAATGACTTAGCTTTCGAAACGGAAAGCAAAGTCCTTATCTTTTGGAGGTCGTCTCACGCTTGTAAATTTGGCACTTAATAGTCTCCCTCTTTATTATTTCTCCTTGTTTTGGGCTCCTCGAAATATTATCAATTTACTTGATAGTATTAGAAGGCACTTCCTTTGGGGTGGTGATGATGACAAGAAGAAAATAAATTAGGTAGCATGGGACGTGGTCACTAAACCTAAGGATAACGAGGGTCTTGTAGTGGGTTGTCCTTATTCCGCCAACTTGGCTTTACTTACCAAGTGGTGGTAGAGATTAAAAGAAGAGATCGATTCCTTTTGGTTTACTTGTATTCAATATATTCATAATCTTAATCTCGTTGACGGTAAGTCTCTTGATAAATACTCTTTAAAGGGTGTGTGGTATTGCATTTCTCATATTGCTATTGGGTTAGAGGACAAGGGTATTTTTATGTCCAACTTATTCAAAAGAATGGTTGGCATTGGTGATAAGACATACTTTTTAAAAGATGTGTGGTGTGGCGACTATGCTTTGAAAGATATTTATCCTAATTTGTATGCTTTGGAAAACAAACAAAGATTGCTTGGTGAAGGACATGATGAATCTAGGAGATGATCTGGGGCAGTGTGGTGTTGGGAATGGTCTCGGCATGTGAGAATAGGTAGGGAATCCATGTAATTTTCGGCTATGGTTGATTTGGTGGGTATTGTTCATTTTAATATATGTTGTGACCAAGGTTGTAAAAATCATTCGACGGTCAACTGGTGTTAAGGGATTAATCGGTCTTAGCGGGGATTAATCAGAGACCATAGATTATTAATAAAATACTAAAATTAATAAAAAAAATTAATATATTTCAAGAAAAATAAGTACTTTAAAATTAGAAAATAAGAGGATTTGTAATTTGAAAGTTTAAAAATACTAAAATATAAACATTTTGGTATAATATTAGAAATTTTGAAAATTTTAAAGTAATAAAAAAAAATTTAGAATGTTTTTGACTTTTTTTTATTTTTTTGACTTTTGTTGACTGGTTAATCTCGCCAAGACCGATTAATCCCATCAAACCCGATTAATCCCTAATTTCCGTCACACACACTAATCCTAGTCGGTTGGAGAACACCAAACGATTAATCCACGACTAATCCCGATTTCTGCAACCATGGTTGTAACAAATGGCAGTGGACAAGGGATTCCAAAAACATTTTTTCTGTCAAAGCATTGAGGCAATTAATTAACAGGTCCAATGAGTCACATGACAACTTGATGAGGTGGGTGAATTGGATTCCGCTCAAGATCAATTGTTATATTTGGAGATTGTTTAAAAATCGAATTCCTACATTCTGTAATTTGATAAAGCAAGGTATTGGCATTTCTTCAAGTCTTTGTGCCTTTTGTCGTTATGGTGTATGTCACCTTTATCGAACTTTTCTTGTATTTGACTTGAACTTCTCGCTTATGTTCTTTTTCTTTGTGCTAATTTATTTGATTGCCATTAAAAAAATCACAATAAAACACTATTTTCATTTTAAAAGGTTAAAATTATATGATTTGTTGCAACGAAGAATAGTTGCATTTAAAAATAACATACATAAAAAGGAGTAATGCTCTAAAGTTTTTCATGGAATGATGCAGATAGTACAACTAATATATATTGCAATAAAAATTAAAGACCAAATATACATCTTTTGAAATCAAGCGGTTCTTTGATAAAACTTAATTAATATTGGATAACTTAAATATCTTAATGGATGATGAAGTTAGGGTTTTTTAAGCGTTCAAAGATTTTTTATTCTTTCAGATTGTTGGTATATCAGTTAGTCTGAACAGATATTTGTTAATAACTTCATGTGTTTATCACGTGACTGTTAGGTTGTTAAGTTTCCATATCAAGTTAGTTAGTGATTAACTTGTATTAATATTATGTTTTACTGGTAAGATGTAATCAGTTACTAAACAGAGGAATAATAAAACAGATTCCTTCCCTCTACTTCTTCTTTCTCTCTCTACATTTCACTTTCATATTCATACCAAAAGTAACATGGTATCAGAATTGAATCTGATTCATGCTCAAAGTTTGATTCATCTTTTTCATCAAGATCTGTTTAATTCGTCTTCTTCACTTGTTGCTTCAACGGCGCTGACTGGAACAGTACCTGAAAGTTCTAATTCCGCTAGAACTCAAAATTACTTCTTTAGATCCACTTTATCTTCATCCCTCAGATCATACCGGCATGTAATTAGTTACCAAACAATTTGATGGATCCAATTTTGGATCGTGGAAGAAGGCGATTACAATTGCACTATCAGCAAAGAACAAATTAGGATTTGTCAATGGTAAAGTAACTAAACATTCCTCTAATCACATCAATTTGGATCTCTGGAAACGATGCAATAACATGGTGATGTCATGGATTCTGAATGTCCTCTCTAGTGACATTGCTGAATCTGTTCTCTATTCATCCACTGCTGAAGAAGTTTGGAAAGATCTTGATGATCGTTTTGGTCAATCGAATGGTGCAAATTGTATCATCTTCAAAAGGAGATTTCAGATCTCACTCAAGGAGCTAGTGATTTGGCTAGTTATTTCACCAAACTAAAGAAATATTGGGATGAATTAAGTGTTCTTTCGATCATTCCCAACTATACTTGCTCTGCAGCTCATGAGATGCAAGAACTTCAACAAAATCAAAAGCTTATCAAGTTTCTAAGATCAACTAAAGTCCAAGTGTTATTAGCTTCAAGTGCTTCAAGTTCCTTATTCATGGCTTCTTGCCATTTTCACACCCCCGAACTGGGACGACGGAAATGTCCGGGGGCGGGTGACTTCATCTTGTAATATCATCACAATTGAATATGAATGAAACATAGCAACCATCACCATCATACATTAACGATGCCAACATGCATTGTTTACAACTTTGTGTTTGTTTATGAAAATACATCCAAAATAACATAACGTATGATAATTCAAAAATTCAATAATTATCCAAATTCCTTAGCTGCCAACCTGCTTATTGAGTCTCTGAGAATACAAGTCGTTTTGAAAAGCGTAAATATAGAATGTTGGTGAGTTCATAAGCATATTTATAAGAAAACTTTGTAATAGTTTGTAAACTCCAGAAAATCCAATATTTTCTGTAAAAATAGTTTGTGAGTCTCGTTTAAAATCATGTATATTTTCATGTGTATTCTTTGTTTACCCTGTTTGAAATTATATGGAGAGTGTACCTAGAAAATCTTATATCTTCTGTTAAACGAAAAACTGTGATCTTAAAATCCTAAGACCAGAGTGGTGAAATTAGATGCAAAATAGTTGACACATAGTTTTGTACTTTTTAAAATGAGTAGAGTGTATATTTTGCGTAAATTTAATTTAATATTGTTATTCTCTATGTGAGTCGTTACAACCATATTAATGTGACGAGAGCGTCTGTCTTGATGTTCTTCAGGCGTCGGTTTCTAAAGATAATTGTCACCCTAAACTGGCCTATGTAGCTGTAGCGAACAGCTCAGGTGTGGGGTGTCAACCCCGTATAGATCTATACACAGTATCCCGTTCTCCCTCTAGGAGACTCTGGTTATAACTACAGGACTTACGATGTACACTAGGTAGGAACGAGTGATGGAGTGTCTCAAAAGAGCCTTAACAGAATTTACTCAATTATTAAATTATGTTATTTAACGTTATAAATAATGTTACAAGTGTATACTTACGATTGCCGTTTATGAGACGCAACTTTCATGTCCTAAAATAAGTTTAGTTCACCAATTTGGTAGATTTATTTATAAAATTCTTTTTATAAATATCTAAGGTTGGAACTAATATAAAATGGCCCATTTTTACCGTAAATGTCAAAAATAGCCCATTTTATTTTAAGTGTCAAAAATAGCCCATTTTTACCATAAATGTCAAAAATAACCCATTTTTACCGTAAGTGTCAAAAATAGCTCATTTTTACCATGAGTGTCAAAAATAGTCCATTTTACAAGTTTTAGTGGTACAATTTTTTTATATCCAAAATGTTACCATTTTTAGTGTACCTTCTCATATTTTGCCAACTTTCAAACTTTTTGTATCTAAATATGTTTTAACATTTTCCTTGACTTTATGGTGATTTTATCACGCATCAAATATAACCTTTTAAGCATAACAACAAAACATATAAGCTACACAAGATAACAAAACTAAGGAGTTTGTCAAAAACTTACCAAGTTTGTGGAGTTTGGAAAAAGTCTTCTTTGAATACACACACACTCACATGAAAATTATAGAGAGAAAGGATGTGAAGATCTTGATTGTAGAGAGGAAATGAGATAGAGTGAAAGTTGGAAATAAAAATGAAGAGGGGATGGTGGTGGTGTTCGGCCGTTATGAGGGAGAGAGAAGAGAGATTAGGGCATAGATACATGTTGGTCAATAATCTCATGCATGGAAGTATAATATGCAATTAGCATGGTTATTTGTTGTACATTATTGAGGTGGCAACCTCTCGCCCTTTTTTTAATTCTTTACTTCTTTTTTTTACCCAAAAACCGATCGGCTAAGGAGGAGAGGGAAATGGGCTTCAGATTTTCAAGTGTGACCGAGAACACATTGGCCCCAATAAGGACTTCAGTTTGTAAAGAGAGAGTGTGGAGGGTTCTTGGGCTTGATTTAAGCCCAAGGAAGATTTCGGTCCAAAATAAGGCCCAAAAGGTATGGAAGTAGCCCAATAGAAATTTTCGACCCATTAAGGCCTATATACGGTTTTTCGGCCCAAAGAGATTAAATGGAAGAGTTTTCGGCCCAATAGGAGGCCCAATATTGATTTTCGGTTCGATGAGCCCAAAATAATGATTTTTGGCCCAACAATGGCCCAAATATGGGTTCTTGGCCCATATAACGGTCAACTAGGGCTTTTAGCCCAAAAGGGCCCAATAGCGGTTTTCGGCGTTGGAAAGCCCATTAGAGAGTTTTTTGGCCCAAAATAATACCTAATAGAGGTATTTGGCCCATTAGCGTCTAAGAATAAATTCTTGCAGCCCAATAAGGGTCTTACGGCCCAAAACGATTGTTAAATACCAGTTTTCGGCCCATTAGGGCCAAAAAGTGAGTTTTCGACCCAAAAGGACCAAGTTGAGAGGTTATCGGCCCATTAGGGCCCAATAGAAGAGTCTTGGCCCAAATAAGGGCTAGGGCCGAGAAAGCTTGGGCTAAGGCCCAAAATGATGAATTTTGGCTCATTGAGTCGAGTTTTGGGTTTACACAAAGTGGTTTCGACTTGAATTACAATTCTTGGATGAACAACTTAATTAACATTTAAGTTTGATTTATACTAAACGTAGGGTTACAAGGTTACACGAAGAAGTTATCTTGTACAAAGATAGAAATCATAACCCTAATCAGCTAGTTGGACACCATTTAGGAATGGAGGCAGCTTCATCATAAGAAGATGGTTCTATGATCTTACACATGTTGTGAAAAGATTGTTGACCCTGTTCAGATAAAGAACCGAAACACACATGTTTAGGCTGATGAGTGTGTGTGACAGTGTGTATACATGATGCAAAGTGAGGACAAAAATCATCTAAATTTGTAACAAATGCATTGTTACAAATGTAGTCCTTTAAATGGGCATGGGTAATAGGAACTCGTTCAGATCTTCTAGGAACAAAATTGTTGGTTAAAGTTTGAAATGGTAAAGGAGAAGAGGATGGATTAGGTGATGAACTGATACTATCTTCAGAATGAGATAGACTTGGTTGTGGTGAAAACACAGGGGGTGGAACGGTCATTGTGAAGTTGAAAAGGGAAAATTTCTTCATGAAATATTACATCCCTAGAAATAACAATCTTCTTGGTTTCCAAATCATACAATTTGTAAGCTTTCTTTCCATATGGATAACCAATAAAAATACAAGGTATTGATCTTGGTTGTAGTTTATCCCTATTATGCTGTAAAGTGCTAACATAACATAAACATCCAAATGTTCTCAAATGATCATAAGAAGGTTGAGTATCATAGAGAAGTGAGAATGGAGATTTACCATGAAGGATTTTCGAAAGGGAATCTATTTAAAAGAAAAGTAGCACTTAAAACGCAATCTCCTTAAAATCTGAGGGGTAATTTGGACTGAAAAATAAGAGCTCTGGAAGTCTTTAACAAGTTTTTGTGTTTTCTTTCAACCACTCCATTCTGTTGAGGGGTATATCTACAACTTGTTTGATGAATGATACCTTTTTTTGTACAAAATAAATCCCTTCATTACTTGACCCTAATTTAAAAGCATTGTCTGTTCTTAAGACCTTTAATTTTCTCCCAAATTTGGTCTCAATCATTTCAATAAATCCTTTAATTACCCTAAATGCATTACTCTTTGTACTAAGTAAATGAGTCCATGTAGCTCTTGAGTAATCATCCATAATGGTCAAAAAGTATGAATGATTATCATAAGTTTTAGTGTGATAGGGGCCCCATGTATGAACATGAATCATTTCAAAAATTGTTGAAGTATGAATAGAACTAATGGAAAATGGGAGTTTGTGTTGTCTAGCTTTAGAACAAACTTCACAAGAATCACAAGAAGTATCAATAAAATGTGATTTATTAGGCAAATCAAGAGTTTTTAACTTGTACATAAGAAGATGCCCAAGTCTTTTATGCCAAACAGATACATAAATTGTTTTAGAAACAACATTACAAGATGGAAACAAAACAGATGAATGAAATTTTGGTGTTGAAGTAACAGAAAGTACTACTCCTTCAATCTACTGGAAGTTGATTAAAGAAAATAAAGCCCAACACGATGTCTACTAAGAACCAAAGGCCTCTTCTAAGAAGGGCCCTACAACAAGAAACAAGATTTTTCTGAAAAAAAAAAACAACAAAAGATCTTAATTGTCTGCACAATTTGGCTATGGAAAGAAGATTAAATTTGAATAAAGGGAAATAAAGAACATGATGAAGTATAACAGATTCGGCTAAGACAACACTCCCATACTCATGACCATCAGTTTGTTGACCATTTGGTAAAGGGATACGATAAGGATTTTTGAACTTTTGAATATTAATAAGAGCGGATTTATTGAAACACATATGATCACTGGCCCCTTAATCTATTATTCATGTCATTGTATTAGTTTCAAGACAATGACATTTAATTGGATAATCAGAAATATCTTGGGAGAATAAAGCATTACCAGCCAAATTTGCAGAGACTTGTGAATATTCTTGTCCAACATTGTTATCTTTAAGCTTGCTCAATAGAGAACACAATTGGTGATATTGATCTTCAACTTGCTGATTTATTCACAAAAGCAAGCAACATCATTTTCTATTAAACAAATTGGGAGCGCAACACTCTCCAATTTGAGAGGGGGGGGGGGGGGTATATCAGTTAGTCTTCACAACTATTTGTTAATAACTTCACGTGTTTATCACGTGACTGTTAGTTGGTTAAGCTTCGATATCAAGTTAGTTAGTGATTAACTTGTATTAATATTTTGTTTTACTGGTAAAATGTAATCAGTTAGTAACGTAACAGATGAATACTAAAATAGATTCCTTCTCTCTATTTCTTCTTTCTCTCTCTACATTTCACGTTCATGTTCATACCAAAATTAACACAAATATCGTTCAAAAATTATATCAAACGTGTTAAATATTTACTGGTTTTGAAGTGCCATACGAACGCTTTCAATTAGAAGTTATAATTTATCAAACTGTCTCATATTGAAAAAACAATTAAAATTAAAGACATTTCATGTTTTAACAACTATGTTCACAAGAAAACAGTTAAGTTTCATAAAAAAAAAACAACATATGTTTTAAAGTTGTTGTTAGATAAAAAAAAATAAATAAATAAAAATAAAAAAAAGTTATTTTATAAAAAATAACTTTGCAAAATAAGTCACACTTTGAAATTGTCGTTGAAAAACTAGAAAGTATGATCAATGGAGAAATTTACTATCATGGAATCAGTTATATAAGATCTGCTTTTGAAAAATGAAACTTACACCATATTTAACTCCTAATATAAAAACTAAAAAGATGGTATCACAGCACCCACCGGCATTCTCCATGTCATTTACAATTAACCTTTATGAGCATGCATTTTCTTTGTATCTTTCCTAGAACATTATTTCTTGTTACAACCTCTATAAATTCTCTTTATTCGTTTTCTCTTTCTCTCAAATCACCTATAAAGAAATTGATATCTTATGATCCTTTCCCACATTGAATTTCATCTCACTCGTTTTCAATACTAAGTTATGCTCAAATTTTCATATTTCTTCTACAATATGAAATCCTTAACGTTATTGAATATGCTATTTGTTGCGCTTTTGGTTTTGTTTTTTGATTGTGTTGTTAGCAGGGAATGTACCAACATTCCAACCGAGCTCTCATCACATACCTTTCGTTACCAATTATTGAATTCGGATAACATGACTTGGAAGGAGGAGATGTTATCTCATAACCATTTGACTCCAACCGATGATCATGCTTGGGCCAATCTGCTTCCTAGAAAACCATTGAAACAAGCAGATGAATTTGCTTGGATGATGATGTACAAACAGATGAAAAATCGAGCGTCTGGAAACTTCTTAAAGGAAGTTCCCATGGGTGATGTGAGATTGGACCCTCGTTCGATTCATGGTCAAGCTCAACAAACCAATTTGAAATACTTGATGATGTTAGAAGTTGATAGATTGGTTTGGAACTTTAGGAAGACAGCCAATTTGCCAACTCTTGGTGTTCCCTACGGAGGATGGGAGTCTCCGGATCAAGAGCTTCGTGGTCATTTTGTAGGTCAGTGTACTTCGATCCTCGGTGTTATTTTGTTTATTTGTTATGAAGCCTATTCTTTCTATGCAACCCTATTTCTCTATAGTATATAAGTTCCATTTTTTTACCAAACATTCACATTTATGCATGCATGATTTATAGAAAGCTTAAGCTTTCTCTTGTTGGACTTTTCGACTCCTTTCCTCCGACTAGAAATATTGGCAAAACTAAAAGTTATGTAAAAGGGTGGATAAAATGTACAATTGGGTTATGTTCTTATTTTAGGGGACCAAAGACTATTAAATGTTTTTGAACAAGTTGATTAATTATTAAAATAAATTGGATGTGACCGCAACACCTAACCACTCCCTAACTTCGTCACATGATACAAGGCACTAGCCTACTGTGGCCACTTGGCCCCATGAGGTACCATATCCTAACAAAGAAAAAATTTACATGAAATGTGAAAGGATAAATGTATTGGAGATTGTATTTGTATAATCTTTTTGTTGGTAAAACAAATCTATTTATTCATGGGCTTTGTGGTTTGTTTTAAGGAATATCATTATCCGTTTGATTCAAATTTTGGTTAGAATTTTTTGGTACGTCCTTTATGAAACTACACAAGTAATCTATATATAAAATCAATACATGGTTCCATATATATATATATATATATATATATATATATATATATATATATATATATATATATATATATATATATATATATATATATATATATATAAACATTCGTATTAATTACCTTTTAACAAATATATAATCTATTTTTTTCATTACGGTAACATTAAATAAATAAAATTATATTTATAACACATTTATAAATAAATATTATACATGAACTCAGATACATAAAAAATAAACTTTACATTTGTAATTAAGCTTTTATAAAATATGCCCTAAAAATTCTTACTTGAAAGTTATTACAAATTCTATGTTGCCTTTATGTATTAATAGGTCAATTAAATGTCGTAAAGCCTTAAAATAATCTTAAATCATAAAGTTACGTGGCATCTTATCATCAAAAGGTATACTAATCTAATGCCTAAAACTAAAACCTTTTATCGATCTTTAATCTAATTTATGTTGTTTAGTTTCTTTGGTCAGCCAAACCATTGAGGGCATCATTTGTTATCTTTTAGTTTAAGCCCAACTGTTATTAATAGAAATCAAGTTGCTAAAATTTCGCCCCACTCTATGGCTCTAATAAGGATAGATTTGCCCCGGATTTAGCACAATTAGGGATGTGATAAAAAAACCGAAACCGAATAACTGAATTGAACCAAATGATGTTGTATTTCATAATATGTATAAAATCCAAAGCGGACAAACTAATCAGGCACACCCCAGAGGTGGGCGATAGGGGCGACCGTCCATAATATTAAAAATTATATGTCGATTAGTTACGAATAATAAATTAAATTATTATTAACTAGTTACTAAATTTCATACAGAAATGAGTTTGATCCTTTTTTTGAAACAACTTAAAAGAGTTTGATCATTCACGGTCATAATTGATTATAAAAATTATAGAAGGAGATTGACACGTTGTCAAATGAATTCAATACGATACAAAAAAAATTAAAAAAAAAAACCTACTACTTAGAAAATCACTATTCTTGATTGGTAACTTCATGGAATGACTCATTCTTAAAGGTTTTATGCACTCCAATGGTTGTAAGTTGCAACTTAGAATCCCGAGATTTAATGTAATTATCAGCTGTTCCAACAGCAATAGAAGAACCAATAAACTCAAAGCAAATACTCAGGAAAAAAACAAAAAACATTCAAATAGAACTTTAATTAAAATTCAAGACATAAATTAAAAAGCAACTTAAAAGATTGCAGATCTTTAATTGGTAACTTAACAAAAAATAATTCGTATTCTTAAAGGTTTTCCGCACTCTAGTGGATGTAAGCTACCACATAGAACCCCAATGTTTAATGTAGTTATCATCATTCAACGTAGAACCACATGATTTGATGTAGTTATCATCAATTCCAACAGCAATGGAAGAACCAATAACTCAAAATTTGTATTCTTAAAGGTTTTCCGCACTCTAGTGGATGTAAGCTACCACACAAAACCCCAATGTTTAATGTAGTTATCATCCGTTCAACGTAGAACCACATGATTTGATGTAGTTATCATCAATTCCAATAGCAATGGAAGAACCGATAACTCAAAATGAATACTCAGACATTATCATTTCACAAACCTCATGTCCTCGGCCCGATTAAACACGCGTATGGACTTGGCTCGTCCATTATACTTCGCTAAAACCTTTGTAGGATCAGGGTGACACAAGTCTTATAAACCCACAAAAGTTTATTCTTCTTACCAATATGGTACAAAGGAAATTGATAACGTGCAATTTACTCCTTATAAATTTCCAACAAAGGATCATAAGAGGGTTAGATATGCGAAAAATTATGTAATCACATATGTGTTTATAATCTTCGATAAGAAAACGATTTTATTTAAAGTTGTGATGTCATAACAGTTTACAAGAATCTTGTGTCTTGTGATTAATGGATCCTAACCCACATGCTAAAGGACAAGTACTCTAACCCAAATACCTAACTAGCATTATTTACAATATATATATATATATATATATTATTTACAATATATATATATATATATATATATATATATATATATATATATATATATATATATTCAGGTTTTTCTAAACAGCCACTTTAATTATACTCCATATTTAGAAAGTAATATCATAGAGAAGTCACTTTCTAAAATTAAATGTTAGAAAAGCATTATTTAAAGTAATTATAAAAAATAAAATAAAATAAATCCCAACAATTCATTTAATTCAAGATCAATTCGAATGTGTATCCAATCAGAGCACTGTAAAAGCGGCTTTTTCTGAGCAGTGAGTGGGTATTTCCTAACAAACCAAACAAAAAGGCGGGGAGCAAGAACGCAAGAACACGAGAAATTTATCAGGCCAACCCTAAAACTGTTTGCCTTTTTACGGATCCCAAATTCCTAATTTTAAATTCAAATCCGAAAACCCGTTTGTCTCCATCTCTCTATCTGTCACTCACACTTAATTTGATAATGTTAATACTCAGTTTCACACACTTTGATGATCAATCCTCCATAGATAACGACACCTAATCCGTGAGTTCTTTCTGTCTTGTAGTTACTTTCAATCTTCTTGGGGAATTTCCCTTTTTTCTTATCTTACACGACATTATTTCCCTTTATCATTACTTTTACTACCCACAAAGTAATCAAGCTTCTGTAAATTCTTGTGTATCTCGTTTTTCTACTTCAATCATTACTATTTTCACAACTGTATTCCATTTCGCTTTCGCTTTCGTTTTCGATTGTCTATGTATGATTCGGTTGTTGATGCTCATTCACTCATTGTTAGAATTTCCATTAACAGTTATTGCCTTTCACGAGACTTAATCGCCTGTCCCATTCGTTATTGATTGTCTTTTAAGTAGTTACAGGTTAGGTATTTCAATTGAATTCGATATATGGGGTCTTCCGATTTCTGATGATAACTTATCGCATCTGCTGATATTTCTTCAACAAAATGAAATCATTCACGTTGTTGAAGATGCTATCTGTTTTCCTTTTCGTTTTCGTTTTGTTTTCTGATTCTGTTGTTAGTAAGGAATGTACTAACACTCCAACCGAGCTCTCATCCCATACTTTCCGATACCAATTCCTGAATTCGAAAAACAAAACATGGAAACAAGAAGTGTTATCGTCTCACAATCACAACCATTTAACCCCGACTGATGAATCCGCTTGGGCAAGTTTACTCCCTAGGAAAGTCCTGAAACAGGAAGATGAATTCGCGTGGATGATGACTTATAGACAGATGAAAAATCAAAATCAAGGAGGTAAGAAGTCTGATTTTAATGGGAATTTCTTATATGAAGTTCCCTTAGGTGATGTCAGACTAGACCCTGATTCAATCCATGGTCAAGCTCAACAAACCAATTTGAAATACTTGTTAATGCTCGATGTCGATAGTCTAGTTTGGAGCTTTAGAAAAAACGCCGGTTTACCCACTCCGGGCACCGCCTACGGCGGTTGGGAATCCCCAAATCAAGAACTTCGCGGTCACTTCGTAGGTTGGTATACTTGTATACGTTTAACGTTTCTCCAACCCTTTTTTCTGATCCACAACTCGATTCAATTTCTCTAATTTCCTTGTAAAACTATATATTCATGATTCATTCACTTTTACGATGAACATTTCACTAATTTGATATAATTTTTGAAGGGCATTACATGAGTGCCACAGCTCAAATGTGGGCTAGCACTGGTGATGAAACTCTGAAAAACAAGATGACTGCAGTCGTATCTGCACTGGGTGAATGTCAGGAAAAGATGAACACCGGTTACCTTTCTGCTTTTCCATCTGAGTTTTTTGATCGATTTGAAGCTGTACAACCAGTCTGGGCTCCGTATTACACCATTCACAAGGTAAATCTTCATCAATTTCGTCAATTTGATTTATTTTTATCAAGTTTAATTCATAATCTCCTGTAAAAATGGCAGATAATGGCGGGTTTAGTCGATCAGTATCTTTTAGCTGGCAACAATCAAGCTCTAAAAATGGTGACAAAAATGGCGGACTATTTCTACAAACGCGTACAAAATGTGATTTATCAGTATACGATCGAGAGACACTGGCGATCTTTAAATGAAGAAACTGGTGGCATGAATGACGTCATGTACAGACTGTACACCATAACAGTATGCTAAAGAATCATGATGTGTAATTCTATTTTTTATTTTTTTAAATATTAATTTGATGTTAATGGGGTTGTTGATTTATTATTGTTAGGGAGATAGCAACCATTTATTGTTGGCTCATCTTTTTGACAAACCCTGCTTTCTTGGACTCTTGGCTATAAAGGTAAATTCAATTTCAATTTATATATATATATATATATATATATATATATATATATATATATATATATATATATATATATATATATATATATATATATATATATATATATATATATATAATATGTTGTTTTAAAGATTTTTATGGATTAATATGGTTAATATTTATTTCTTGTAGGCTGATGATTTATCTGGTTTTCATGCGAATACGCATATTCCAATTGTTATTGGATCACAAATGCGGTATGAAGTTACTGGTGATCCTCTCTACAAGGTATTTCATTTATACTTGTTTTCTATATACGGGTATTTTTATTTTTATTTTTAAAAGGACAAAATTTATACAAATATTATTTTGTTTCTAGGAAATTGGAATGTTTTTCATGGATGCTGTGAACTCTTCTCACATGTATGCTACAGGAGGGACATCGGTTAGTGAGTTCTGGTATGTGTTTTAGTGTGCTTAACAGTTTTTTTATGTTTTGTGCGTAAATTCATAGTAGGGTTTAATAACATAAATTTAAAGGATAATCACATATATATAGCCACCTTGTGACGTGACATATAACAAATTGAACATTCTTTTTTTTACCAATTGCATATAATGGCCATCGATACTGCAATTGGTTGTAAATTGAGAAATTGCTTTTAGAATGTTCCCACCACAAAAGAAACCAAATCTTACAATTGTATTCTGAAAATTGTTTAAAAAGGGGAAACATGAGCAATTTAGCAATTGTTTGGAATTTCCCAAGAAAACGTTTTTTGGAATTTCGCAACTAACCAATTTAGTAATCCCGTGATTTTGTGCTATGTGTAAAAAATGGTCAATTTGTTAAATGTCACATCATAGGTCATTTCATGAATATCCCTAAATCGACATATATACTAAAATTAATTTTGTACTATTTTAAGTTTGTTTATTGGTGACCACTTAAGCATCAACATTTTGATTTTCGTGTAACAAATTGGTGGTTGGTTTTTTTTAGGTCGGAACCTAAAAGACTAGCTTCGACATTACAGACGGAGAATGAGGAATCATGTACCACCTATAACATGTTGAAGGTATGCATCTAATGTGGGTCCCACATCAGCTAGAAACAATTTCAACTAACGTTATATATGTTAGAGTATCTCTCTCCCCATATACTATTTTGAGAGAAAATCAAAACTCTAGTATTTAACATGATATCAGAGTTGGGTCCTATATGAGCTCCACATATCTAACAATCTTTATGTCTAATTTATTGATAAATTTACGATGGTGTGTGTGTGTGTGTTTATAGGTGTCTCGTAATTTGTTTAGATGGACAAAAGAAATGGCGTATGCGGATTATTATGAGCGAGCATTGACTAATGGAGTTCTTAGCATTCAAAGAGGGAAAGAACCCGGAATCATGATATATATGTTACCATTAGGCACCGGGGTATCAAAAGCAACAGGATACCATAAATGGGGATCCAAGTTTAATGATTTTTGGTGCTGTTATGGAACAGGTTCCTTCATTTCCTACCTTTTTGGAATTCAATTCCAACGATTGTTTGGTTGCAAATTGACGGAATTCAATTCATCATATATGGAGTTTATGTTCCTTTCAAGTGTTTCAAGTTTGGAAGGAATTCAATACCATTCCTTCTCTTATTTGTTAAAAGACCGAAATACCCCCATTTGATAGCCGTTTGGGTTACTTTTTGTAGGGATTGAATCGTTCTCGAAATTAGGTGATTCGATATACTTTGAAGAAGCCGGAAACAATCCGGGGATTTATATCATTCAGTATATATCAAGCTCATTTAATTGGAAAAATGGTCAAATATTTATTAATCAAAAAGTAACGCCTGTTGTTTCATGGGATCCTTACCTTCGAGCAACAATCACAATCTCCTCAAAGAAGGTATGCAAAACATTTTAGCAACGTACGTACATATTTGTTTATTATTGGAGAAAAATGGTCAAATTTTTTTTTATCAACCTACTTTTTAATAATTTACCTAGTATAGAAACATCATCCAAATACAAAACAATTTTCACTGTTATAATTGGGTATATTTTTCAAAGTATTGTAAGTACAATGTCGTATAATAGAATAAAACGTTGTTAATTTTTTTCATTTATAAACGCTATTTATTTTTATTTTTTTGCTTGTTTATATAAACCAACCATTTTGTTTTGTAGGAAGGATCATCATCTAGCATGAATATTAGAATACCATCTTGGACAACATCAAATGTAAAAGCATCACTCAATGATCAAGTGATTCCTGTAACACCTGCAGGTATGAATTTTTTATGTAAAAAAATAAATATTTATTCATCAATGTTATAAAACTTCATATAAAATTCTTTTGGTGTAGGTAATTTCTTATCAGTCACGAAAAAGTGGAGCTCGTCTGACGTTATTACCCTTGAATTTCCAATAACCCTTAGAATGGAGGCTATTCAAGGTACTAATTTTGAGTCTTCATATAGTTACGTTTTGAAATATAAGTTTGACTATATTACAATTTTGGTCCCTGTGGTATATGCCAGATGAGCGATCTGATTATGCTTCTCTTCAAGCAATCTTATATGGTCCCTACTTGCTAGTTGGCTTGACCACTGGTGATTCCGACCTAAAACCGGAATCGGGTTCTCTTTCCAAATGGATCACTCCAATTCCGGCGGAATACAATTCCCATCTCATTACTCTTTCTCAAGAAACCGCAAATTCAACCCTCGCCCTTTCACACACAAACACCGGCATCACAACGGTGAAGTTCCCCAACCCCGGAACTAGCGATTCCGTCTTCTCAACATTTAGAATCATCTTAGCAAACTCAACTTCAAGTCAGTTTTCATCATATAAGGATGCTATTGGTAAAACCATCATGCTAGAGCCATACAACCTCCCGGGGATGTTAATTGTACAACAAGGAAAAGAAAAAAGTCTCGGAATCAGCGATTCCTCTGAACCCCGGAATTCATTATTCCGGTTGGTGGAGGGAAATGAGGGAATGGTTAGATTAGAGTCTGATAGCCAGAAGGGTTGCTTTGTGTATAATTCGGATGGAACCGTGAAGCTCAGCTGTGATTCTGGTGAACAGGATTCCGACTTTATGGGAGCAACTAGTTTTAAGGCGAACGGGGGAATCAGCAATTACCATCCGATTAGCTTCGTGGCAAAAGGGTTGGAAATGAATTTTCTTCTGCAGCCGTTGTTTAGTTTGAGGGATGAACACTACACAGTTTACTTCAACGTTTAATCCTAAAGTGTGTTGTTCAATCAAAGTAGGAATGGGGCACCCTCTAGTAGTTTATTTAAATGGATTGGATCGTCTTGCCTTTGATGTCTCTTTGTAGTGTATACTTGTTCGCTATGTATTTATTTATGTACAATGTAATACCCTCATTTTATAAACATAAATATATGATATAATATAAATGTCCATCGTGATCAAGCACAAATAGGAGCAATTAGCAAAATTATGGTTTAAGAACCAAAAAGGGCGATTTGTAATTGGAAGCCGAGTAAACTAACCAACTTTGAAAGCACTTTTTAACAGCGTAACCAATTTTTTGGAATTTCCGTAAAATAACCAGAGTACGTAGTGATACATTTTGGACCTGTTTTTAATCGGGTCACCCACATCATTAATCCTACCTATTACTATGGTCCCCCTATATATATCATTTCGGACAATCACTCAGAACGCCCATTTCGGACTACACCTTCTCCGGCCTACGCTTCGAAGTTGCAGGAAACCGGATTTTGGACTTACACTTTGTTGAAGGAGGTCACTTGACAGTGAAGAGCTCGAGCATATGTGGGTATGTGTCGTTTCCTTTAGAGATTGTTATTTGGTTAACATATGTGGCATATGTGGGTATGTTAAAAGATTGTTAGTGTTGTTAGTAGTTTTAATGAGAAATACTTTGTGTGAAATAGACTTTGATGGTATAAGGTTTTTTGTATGATTAATATTACTCTTAGCAACAGTTACTACAAGTAAAACCCTAAAAAATATGTTCTGAACACTCTACACACTGAAATGCAAAGATCTAATTTGGAATCCGTAGAATTTGTTTGGAATATGTAGATCGGTCCATAACAAAGGCCATTGTAGTTCAGAATAGTACACTAATTTTAATTTTTGTTTTGTAGCATGATGATATTAATAAGCGGTTGTCGCTACAAGCTACAAACCAGAATTAGGTAGGAAAATCATAGCCAGGTTATACCCTACCCCGGTATAGGTGGCGCTTTTTAGGGTATTTTGAATTTTTTAAATTCGAAAGTAAAATATTAATATGAATCAAATCACGATTTCATTGGAGTATACTTCACAAAATTGAAATCTCTCACGGAAGAATTGATAAATTTCTGTCCACCTTGTTTATGCGGAAAGTGTGAATGTAATTGAGTGAAGGAAATTGAATAATATGTTCAAACCGAACATGTTATGAACTTCGCTTGAAGGGTTTGAATGACTCGTTTTTCATAGAAAAGAAGTCAAACTTCGATTAATCAACAATCAATCGTGTATTTTTTGTAGTCACACAAGAAGAGAAGCATAAGTCATCATATATTCCCCATCACCAAAGTTATATTTGTATAATTGTATCCCAGCCTTGTTCTCTATTTCTCAGACCCGTCTACCTTGCATCCTATTCCACACGTTTGGAGCTACTATAAAAACATCCATGGAAGCGTTAAAGTTTCTCTCGTCGTTAAATAAAGGGTGTTCAGATTCTGACTCCCCAACCTCATCCGGTACTTTTATTTGTGGTATACACCACTCCACGTCCGTACACAAATTATTACAAGAATATCTCGAATGATTACTTTCATTGAGCCAATAATAACATTCAAATAAGTCATTTTAAATTTTTAACACACACTTTAACATATTTTGAGGTTGATTTATCTCCATGAACAAAACATCACCCATTTGTTGGAATGAAATAGAAGAGAATTGAACCTTTTCAACGATCATTCTGAGCAAATCTAGTCAGAGATGCATAAATATTGTATTTCCCAATCTAAATGGTGTAAGTTTCGAGCAAGACCATCAAGATTTTCCACATGTAAGAACCTAGCAATGAGTAATGACATAAGATTCTCCACATATAAGAACCTAGCAATAAGTAATGACTAATGACACTTTATATTAACAAATTACAAATGGATGCAGTCATCGACATAGTATGTTGTTTGGCTCAAATTACTTTAAACAATCAATTTTAAAAAGTCAAGTATTTTTCTTAGAGCTCTCTAAATATGGATTACCTAATTGGAAATGTAGCAAATTCACGTTTTTATTTATTCTAGTTTGTTGATATTAAAAAACACTTTGAAAACTAATGAATTTTTTTATAAAATTATCTCTAACTTAATTGTGTTGTTTATTATGAAATAAGAAGAGTGTTCAAAATAACTAAAATATTCGCGTTAGGGACTAAAAATGATTAATCGAAACTGTCCAAGTACCGAAGTGCAATAATCTAGTGTGAAGCAGAACAAAAATAAAAATGCAGTACATGGAAGCCTTCTCTGTATCAGAGCCAGGTTTCGATCCTGGGACCTGTGGGTTATGGGCCCACCACGCTTCCGCTGCGCCACTCTGATTTGTTGATTAAGCAGTGAATATTTAAACTAATCATTTTAGTACACTGTTTACATAAACAAAACACAGAGCTAACACATACTTTTTTAATTATTACTGGCATCTTTCATCTTTATTTACAACCAATACAGTAGATTTATTAGTATGTATTTTTAATTTTTCTCGAAAATAACAAGTTTATTTTAATTATTATAAATAAAAATTCAACATGGAAAACCAGTTCTTTAAACATAAATCATGAATTAAATTCCAATGATTCACAAGAAAATATCAACTCCAATTCATTTGATACCTATTCATCGAGAAAGATAATAATTTTACAATCTGGAAACCCTAAGCCTAAACCAACATCAACATCAACATAAACCCTAAACCCCCAAATCTAAGAACTGGTAAATTTTGTCACAGCCTTCGTCCCCTCCGAGACAGCATGCTTTGCCAACTCCCCTGGCAAAACCAATCTCACCGCCGTCTGAATCTCCCTCGATGTAATCGTCGGCTTCTTGTTGTACCTCGCAAGCTTCGATGATTCTGAAGC
Organism: Lactuca serriola; assembly: GCF_051521515.1. NCBI lineage: Eukaryota > Viridiplantae > Streptophyta > Magnoliopsida > Asterales > Asteraceae > Lactuca > Lactuca serriola. The sequence continues at coordinate 84,071,867 of NC_136408.1, forward strand.
AAGCTTCTCGAAGATGTCGTTAATGAAGGAATTCATGATCCCCATGGCTTTGCTTGAGATCCCAATATCAGGATGAACCTGCTTCAACACCTTAAAGATGTAGATCTTGTATGTCTCCACATTCTTCTTGCTTCTCTTCTTCTTCTTATCGGTGGCACCGGCGCCAGCTTCCTTGGGAAGCTTCTTCCCGGCCTTCGGTTTTTTCTCGGCAGGGGATTTTTCAGCGACGGCGGCCTTCTTCTCTTCCACCGGCTTCTTTTCAGCTGGCTTCTTCTCTGCCTTTGGCGCCATTAAAAGGATTTGAATTTAATTAAATAGAGACTGATTTTGCAGTGAGTGAGAGATGGCTTGTTGTGGTTGTGAAAAGGAACAGACGAAGGCTTGCATTTATATATGGATTGAGAGGCGTGATCTTATTGGTCAATATTAGTTGTCCCGGATCGTGCTTTGAAAATTGAAATGTTGTAAATTACAAATTTTCCCCCTCTATTTTTATGGATCTAAAATTCAAAAACCAATTTGGTTTGAATTTGTCTTTTTTATTATTTTATCTAAAAGTTTAAAAGATAGAGCATCTTTAATGATAAATTTATGTGATAGCTAAAAAAAAATTGTCACCTTACTATTTAATTATATTGTTTTTTAATTAAAATTAAACATTATTATTAACTTTTTATTAATTTAACTAATTTATTCTTATCTATCTAAAATGTTATATAAAACTCTTTCGTTTAACTAATTTTTATTTAAATGCGTCATAGTTTAATATAAACACACTCACGTATAAACGATTCACATATTACTATAGTATATATTTATATATTGTATATTTTTTATTTATAAACTTTAAATAACTAATGAATATTTAAAATTAAATCAAGGGGTAAAATATAATGTTATTAAAGGGAAAGAGTTATAGTGTTTTCTACCATGTCTTCTCCAAAACAAACCACAACCTCAAGAAGAAAGAAGAAAAAATCTTTAAAATTCGACAACATGCATTCATCAAATCTTTCACTAAACCCTATATCACCAAATCTTTCACTAAACCTTATATCATCGATACTTAATAGACCCTCATTCGATCAACTACTTTACTGTCCTGAAAATTACCATTTTACAGACATGGCTCCAAATATGTATCAATATCCTCAATACATACCAATTCCATAATAAAAAAAAACTTCCAACAACAAAACCTTTTACAAACCCAAACTAGTTTCCAAGCCCAAAACACCAACCGAATTGAACCAACCTTTAACTCATTTGAGACGGTTATTGAACCCAATTTGCTTCCCAACAAAATTCCCAAACCTAGCCATGATGCCTAATCAATAAAAGATACCGATTTTTCTTTGGACGGGCCCACTCCACAAGCCGAATCGAAAGAGGAGCCCATGTCACAACAAAAAGAAAAAGGAAGGATCCAACGCTAAGGTTGGACTGTCATAAAAGATAAGATGTTAGCTGAAACATGGGTTGACATATCGGAAGATTCGACGAGAGACGATAACCAAGATGGCAAAACATTCAAGATAAGAGTTTGGAAAAGTTTTTGTAATTGGATGGGAAAAACGTATCACTCATATGAGCAAATTTATTCCAAGTAGACAACGACTAACAAAAATACAACGGAGTTTAATGTCATTTATACGAATACCGTATGGAATATGCAAAGTGGTGTTATTGAAGTGGACATTACTACAAATGCTCGTGGCATTTGCCAAGCAAGACACAATAAACCTTTTTGAAAATGAGTCTTTTGAGTAGTTATGCACAAAAAAAAAAATCAAAATGGCTTTGTCTTAAATCGGTGTACGAATTTACAGGTATAATTTCACCAAAAAAAAAAAAAAAGCAAATCGATTTAGAAAAATCACAACCAATCATCTGACGGCCATGTCGGATCTGACCTTAACAACGCGAACCCATATGAAGTCTCAGATCGTCCTATGGGACATGATAATGTAGAAAAGAGGCTCAAATGTGTTAGTTATTCTAGTTATATTGACGCCACAAGCGAGCAACTTCAATGTGGAACACCAAAATTGAGAAACTTTTTTGGAGAGGGATGAAATCAAACAAAAATCTAAAGGACTACTCTTCATTCAATACGATAGTAAGTTGGTCGAGTTGAGTTGTCAAATTGTGGAAAATGTGAAGGCGGATCTTGACAAAAAAAATTAACTAGGATAAGAATGTTTGAATTTATTTATTAAGTTTAGGTTTAAGTCATTTATGTTTTAGGTGTAGTATTAAGTTGTGTTTTATATTTTAGTTTAGGTCATTTATGTTGTAGGTCAAGTATTTTAATATTATTATGTTTGTGTTTTTAAAATTCAGTAGTTGTTAAAAATTAATATCTTTTAACGAAAAAATAACTGTTTAAAAAGTAAATATTCATTTAAAATAATTAATATTTGTTTAACAAAATTCATAACTGTTAAAGAATTAAACAAAATAATAAAAAACAATGTGACATATTAAGGCACACTACTACTCATTAGCATGATGTTGTACTTAGTTTGCATGCTAAAAGTTGATGGGGCAACATATCAGCCTCCTTCGAAAAAAATCTTTGTTCGATATTCAAACATGTAAATACACATTATGCATGTCTTAATAATAACATATATAAACCAAAAACCCTTTAGGCTGGTAGGTATGATACTAAACATACCACACCTTTGTAATGTGACATCATTTTTTAGCAAATGCAAAACGTGTGGGTGTCAAATGATCTCATTTTACCATAAAATTGTTAATTATTTAGATAAAACCGAATTATCCAATTGGATAATTTGGATTCAACTATTTGGTTCGGATATTCGGATTTTTGGATTGGATTTCACCAAAACCGAATTATTATTTTTGATTTCGGATTGGTTTTGGTTTAGAAAATAAGAACCGAATAACAATTTATTATTTATTTATTTTTAATATATCAATAATTATTTATTAATTTTATAATTTTTTTTTTCAAACCTAATAAAAAAAATTAATATGCACTTTCTATCAAAAGTGTTTTATCTATTAAATATTAAATTATAATATACCATTTTAATAGTTGTTTATAAATTATAAATTACATCTAAATGATTTGTTTTTGTTTTTTCTATAAAAAATGGATAATACAATAATTATATATTGTTTTAAAATGTTATGCCTTTTGAAAACCGAATAATAAAAACCGATCAAACCGAATTGTACTTGGATTGGATCGGATCGGATTTGAATTTAGTTTGGACAATTCGGATCCATATTTTGAAAACTGAAATCAATTTAAATATACTTAATTGGCTCGGATCGAACTGATCCATCCAAACGAACACCCCTACTTTACCACACTTTTATTTTATTTTTATGTTTTTAGTTGAATTAAATGTAATCTAATAAAAACAAAAACACTTCATTAATTTAATTGAAATGATTACATTCTTAAAAAACAACAAATTCGACTTTCGGTGAGGGGAACGTATTCAGGAAGGGTGGCGGGGGTTGAAATGTCGTTTGGATAAAAGGTTGCATCATGTAAAATTCTTATGGTATTTGTTGATAGTAAAATGTTGGGGTTGAGTTTTGCGTCGGAGCGAAATCGAAGAGGAATCCATTTGTGGTATGTAAACCCATGACTCAATCGAACGAACATTTGCACACGATTTACTACAAGCGGTAAATTGATGGTTGTTTAGATTATTTTTGGAATGCAAAAGTTTCAAATGTTGTATAAATTGAAAATGGATTGTCTGAAAAATGTAAAAGATATTAGTGTATTTATTGCGGTTTATATATATATATATATATATATATATATATATATATATATATATATATAAAGAGAGAGAGAGAGAGATTAAATATCCTTCTATGGTTTTGTGAACTTATTTACTTACCATATCAAATAAATAGTGACAAGTGCTATAGCTTAAAACATTTGTTATCAATTCAAATAATTAGGAAGATAATTAGAAAGATATTTAATTTAACATATTTGTCATATTAAATTTAAAATATTCTAGCCGTTGCCAACGGCTACACAAACAGTAATATTTAAAATATTCTAGACATTTGAAATGTCCTTTGGCTAAGAGGTTGCATCATATAAATTTTTTTATGGTATTTGTTGATAGTAAAAGTATTGGGGTTGGGTTTTGCGTCCGGGTGAAATCGAAGACGAATCCATTTGTGGTATGTAAACTGACGACTCAATCGGACGAACATTTGCACACGATTTACTATGAGCAATAAATCGAGAGTTGTTTGGATTCATTTTTGGAATGAAAAGGTTTCAAATGTTGTATAAATTGAGAATGGATTGTGTCTAAAAAATGCAGAAATTAGTGTATTTATGGTGGTTTATATATATATATATATATATATATATATATATATATATATATATATATATATATATATATATATATATCCTCCTTAATAAATGAAAGTTTTTTTTGCCACATGTCAATCTTTCATGAATTTTGACACTTATCATGTGGTATTTTTGAAATAAAAATTATTCATTTGTCAATTTTTGGTTTGTTTCGATTTTTAAAATTAAAGTCATATATACTTATATATGTAAAGTATTATATATCATATAATATATGTGATATTAAATTGCAATAAATATTTTTTTCCTTATTTTAAAGTTGTATATTAAAAATATTTTCTATTTACACTTTAATGTTTAATATTTTTTAAATTAATCCGTGTAATACACGGGTTTCACACCTAATATATATATATACATATATATATATATATATATATATATATATATATATATATATATATATATATATATATATATATATATATATATATATATAACACCTGTCACTATTTATTTGACATGGTACAAAAATAAATACAAAAAAAAGATCGAAAGATTTTTAATCACTTTATATATATATATATATATATATATATATATATATATATATATATATAAAGTGATTAAAAATCTTTCGACCTTTTTTTTGTATTTATTTTCGTACCATGTCAAATAAATAGTGACAAGTGTTATAATTTAAGACATTTGTTATTAATTAAAATAATTAGAAATATATTTAATTTCTCATATTTGTCATATTAAGTTTAAAATATTCTAGCCGTTGCCAACGGCTACACAAACGGTAATATTTCAAAAATGTTGTGGCGAAGCTGTAACACGTGGGACGTATACCGCACAACTGTTTGGGGATTGTTTACCACATACCGCAATATGGACAAAGGCAAATACAGGAATACATAATACGTGTTACCCAGGTTGAAGAAGGTGTTGTCCGTGCAGGAAAAAAAACAAAACAATCGAAAAGTTTTCTACCACGTACAGAAAAAATAGGTGTTACCGTTGTCACGCCGGGACACCAAGCACAACGACCCCTATGTATGGGGTACAAGGCAAACGGACAGGTCTTATGGTTGTGAGGCTTATATACATAGCTTTTTTTTTTTTTTTTTAACCGGCAAATTTTATTAAAACACCCAAACCTAACAAGATGCTAGGGAGGGGGATGGAACATTTTACAGTTTACATGTTTTGACTTTCCATCTTTATACACATTTAAACGGGTTTACACACCAGTTCATCCAACGAAATGTGCACTTAGTTCTCCTATGTTTGACCCATGTGAAGACTGTCGATTTGATCATATCAGCCACCACAGCAGGTGAAGATCGAGTTTTCTTGAAGATCCAGTCGCATCGTGCCTTCCATAAGAGCCATGCTGTCCCATAGCAAATAGCAATTAGCGTCCTCCGTTTTTTATGACATGTTCCCCATTTGGAAGTGAATTCCACCAGGTCTTTTGTATGTGTGAAATGCAAGTCAGGAATCTCACACCACCGAATTATCCATTCCCAAACCATCATAGCTTTTGGACAACGGAGAATGACGTGGTCGGTGTCTTCAGGTTCTAATCCACACCAGGTGCATGTGGGGGATGGAAGTTGAATACCACGTCTGATTAGGGTTGTAGCAGTAGGCAGCCGATCTAGAACTGCCCTCCACATAAAGCAACTCACCTTTATCGGGATGTCATGTATCCAATCTATCACCGCCTCATCACTACTTTCATTCCTTCCGTCAATTTGTGATCTGAGTGACCTCACCTGGAATGTACCATCATGGGAGAGATTACAAATCCATTTATCTCGCCTGGATAATGGGTGATGGACTTCGTCCCGAGCAATGATCGCCTCAAGTTGGCTTCTTTCATCAGGTGAGGTAGGGCTTGATTTCCAGTTCCAAACCAGACCATCGGTGGTTATTCGATCAGAGACTTTGCATTTCTTGTGCCTTTCCAATTTATAGAGCTCCGGAAAGGAATCCTTCAGTGTTGCAGCCCCGTTCCACCTATCTTGCCAGAACATAGTGTCTTCGTCGGATCCAACATCTTTAACAAAGACATCATCAGTGTTGATGTCTAGTTCTGCCAACGCCTTACGAATTCCCGCCACATTTTTCCATACACCCGTTAATGATTTTTTGAACATGTAATTTGCCGGTTTATTATATATATATTGTGAATTCCTTTTATGACCCTGCACCATAGGCTTGTTCCGTCAACCTTGAGTCGCCACCACCATTTCAGGATCAGGGCTAGATTAAGTGCCTTCAGCGATCCAAGTCCAAGCCCACCTGCGTTTTTTGGGGATAATACTTTCTGCCACTTGACCCAATTTATCTTCCTCGATTCCTCCGCACCACCCAAAGAAAATTCCGACGAAGCTTCTCCAAAGTTTTAATAACACCTGCAGGGGCAACAAACAGTGAGAAATAAAAGGTGGGTAGACTGCCAAGGACAGCCTTGGATAGTGTAAGGCGTCCCCCTAGTGACAGCGTCTTGGATTTCCACAGGCTAAGTCTTGAGCGGAATCTTTCAATTACAGGGCGCCAGTGCTTTGTGAGGTTCATGTTTGCCCCCACAGGAACGCCTAGGTATGTGAATGGGAGTTTAGCGGGTTCACATCCAAGTGGTGCAGCAAAATTAGCTTTCTCTAAGAGGGTAATTGCCCTATATTTCTAACCTCCATTGGATTGTGGGTCGTTAAGTGTATTGAAATGATATTAAAGACCTCTAGATGTGCAAATCTTGTGGAACTATGAATTGCTGAAATTGATGTTGTTCAACACACTCAGAAAGGAAAAAAAAAACGGGTTGGTTCTCAAATAGTACCAACCATAAGCAAAAGGGCACCCTAAAATTGCAACCGATGAGAAAGAATAAATAACTATGTCAATGGCCACAAGGGGCAAATTCAAACGATATGTTGCGCTAAAATTGGATAGACGATTTTGATTCAAAACAAAATCCAAAAACCATTTCAATGAACAAAAACAACCTAACAATATATAATTTTTTTCCATTAAAATAACCTTCTATGATATACAAATTTGCCTAAAGCATCTGCAAATTGCAACTACACGTTTAAGTCGTCACCACTGTGTACTCTATGTAGAGAGCTAATCAATAGCACTCAACCATTTCATGAAGGCATAAGGAACCAGCAACAGATCTTATACAAGTTCACTAACGAATTCACATCCAACCAGAAGACTTATAAGAAACTTAAACATGGAAAATGAAGTTATGGATACCCAATTCTAAAAACCAAACTTGTTCAAATAGAATCAATTGTTTGATAACAAAATATAACCAATTCATAATCTGATACCCACATAGTTCATCGAGAAAGATGAAATTTTACAATGAGTAAACCCTAAACCCCCAAATCTAAGAACTAGTAAATTTGGTAACAGCCTTCGTCCCTTCCGAGACAGCATGCTTTGCCAACTCCCCTGGCAAAACCAACCTCACCGCTGTCTGAATCTCCCTCGACGTAATTGTCGGCTTCTTGTTGTACCTCGCAAGCTTCGATGATTCTGAAGCAAGCTTCTCGAAGATGTCGTTAATGAAGGAATTCATTATACCCATGGCCTTGCTTGAGATCCCGATATCAGGATGAACCTGCTTCAACACCTTAAAGATGTAGATCTTGTATGTCTCCACATTCTTCTTGCTTCTCTTCTTCTTCTTGTCGGCGGCACCGGCGCCAGATTCCTTGGGAAGCTTCTTCCCGGCCTTTGGTTTTTTCTCGGCAGGGGCTTTTTCAGCGACGGCGGCTTTCTTCTCCTCCGCAGGCTTCTTCTCAGCTGGCTTCTTCTCTGCTTTTGGCGCCATTGAAGGTATTTGAATTTTAGAGAAAGATAGACTAGAGAGAGAAAGATTGTTGTTTGTGGGATGTGATTGTGATCGGAGGTTGGCGTTATATATTAACTGAGACGTGTGATCTGATTGGTTGATTTTAATTGACTCGGATCGCCAGTATTTTGCATCTGAATGGTTTATATTTTAGGGAGAAATATGTCATTGCACATATTTGTTTCCTTAGTTTTATACTACTACTAGTATTATTTGTAAAAGAAATCCCCTAATCTAATAAATAAGTACTAAATTGCCACGTGTTAATCTCCCAGCCCCCTAAATCATGTTTTTCCGCTTCAAATGCCCTTCAATTCCTGTACACGCAATAAATATAAATATGCAAACAATATGCAAAAATCGTAATTCAAATTTCAAATAGGTGATATCCAATAAAATATGAAAGTTTGTTTTTTTGTAATTGGAAATTGATTAATTTGCAGTGATAAAATCTCATGCTCCAAATTTACCTCTGTTTTTTGACACCGAATCAGCATAACTTTTGGAAACTCATCGAACATTAATATTTCTAACAACCTTTTGGCAAGAAATCTCAAATAATAGCAGAGTTCCAGTACCAAGTAGTCTTCATCTTCAACTCTGTTTGTTTTGATGCAACCAAGAAAATACAAGGTCAGTTCATGATACAACAAACCTCTGACTTTTTGGTTGTCAATTTTTAACACAAACATGTTATAAATGTATTTAATTAATATTGTTGGTCTATGAAGAAAGATTAGCTCAAGAGTGACTATAAAGTAAAATCAACAAACAAATCTAAACAGAAAGAATCGTAAATAGCCTCTATGAACATTCTCTTTGAACCAATTAGTATCAACAAAAAACCTTATTTAACAACAAAAATGAAAAAATTAGCAATGTAAGTCATAATATCAACAAGAAACATACCAGTATACTTTCTGTGTTTACGAATATACGCACAATCAAGTAATCTTGGAGATAAAATGAAGCGGATGCCAAGAGGAAAAGCTAGGGTTTTCGATTAGACTGAGATTTCCAATTCACGAATTAGGATAAATGAAATGGATAGTATAAATTTGATAGAGAAAAAAAAATTCGGTGAGGAATCGGGCTGCCCTGAAAAACGACGGCGAAAAAGATCAAACCACGGCGATGAGTTTATGCTGTCTGAAAATTTGTTGAGTTCCATCTTCTGATTATCGTATTTGGCATCTCCGGCTTGAAGGTCTCTTTGTCCGTTGCCGTCAATCTGGTCATCTTCGATAACATTTAAGTAGGTGCAGATAGATAAACAACAGAACAAAAATAATGAAACCCAATACAACAACTAAACCTACGAAGAAGTACGGACTGTTTACTTTGGATTAGATTCCTAGATGGATTAGAAGGTGAACAGTTAGATTTGTTATGTTTAATGGAATATAAAAAGGCATTTTAAAATTTTATTTATCTTTTACATAGTTATTAATTACAATATTTATATTATATAATAACAATACATGCATAATATATTTACTTTTAAAGATCAATACGTTAAAGTATTTTCAGTATAATCTTTTAAACATAACTTGTACATACCTAAACATATCCTAATTTAATATTTAATATGTATATTATGTTATGTTAATTGAATAAAATATATAAACAAGTATATATGTGAAATTAATTGGCCATATTATAAAGTTTTATAAAAATATTGCAAATACATATTACATATTAATAAAAGTCAAAAACAATCATTATCAAAGGTTGGTTTGTTTATCAAAGATTCAGTTTTTTCGCATAGACAATTTTATGTTGCCTTATCTAGAGTTTAAAGTAGAGAGAGATTAAAATTATTAATTTTAGATAAAGATGATAGACTCACAAATAAAACTTCCAATGTTGTTTATAATGAAGTTTTTTGCAATTTATAACCAACTTTTTTGTAGCATCTTTTAGTCATTTTTAGCAAATCACACTTAATCCATCATATTAATTTATTTATTTATAATTACGTATTGTATTTTTTTATGTTAATTTCATTACACACATGGGTAAGGCATCATCTTAGTATGTTCAACGAGAATCATACACCAAAAATCAAGGTTTTAAAAATCTTCATTTGTTATTAAATACTTACCATTTACTGTGTAATTAAACACATACAAATCACAAAGTTATTAAAATATGCAATATTACAATTCATAAGTTTTCTAAATTAATAAAATATTGTTTTATTACATAATTAATTTTTAAATTCAATTTAAAATTAACACCGTAGATTCCACGGGTTTTAACCTAATATATAAATAAATAGAGTCTGTCTCAGTTCTCACTAATAAACAATAAAATATTTTAACCTCTTTAAATATATGCTTTGGGAATAATACATGATAAAAATTAAGAAATATTTGTAATACCAGTAGGATTTTTCTTTTTTAAATAATAAAACGTTATTAGAAAGCTTTTAACTATTTGAATCATCATCTTTTTTTCAAGACAATATTACAAAAATGGTCCCTGTAGTTTGCCAAAAGTCACAAAGTCAGTCTCTGCTAATTTTTTTTGATGTAAATGATCCTTGTGGTTTGTAAAACTTGCAAAGATGATCCTTTTTACTAACACCGTTAGTGTTCAGCCGTTAGGGACTGAATCTGAAAGGGCTAAAACTTGCAAAGATGACCCTTTTTACTAACACCGTTAGTGTTCAGCCGTTAGGGACTGAATCTGAAAGGGCATTTTCGTCTTTTCAAGTATAAAGGGGCTGAACTCGTGACATTTAGAAAACCACAGGGACCATTTTTGAAGTTTGTTTGGAAAAATAAATTAATTGGCTAAAAGAAGTTGGGAAGAATCGAACTCTCGACCTCCCCTTTGCATTCCAAAGCATTAAGCACTAGAGCTAAATGCTCACATGGTTATATACTCCTAAAACCGGTATATATATTATAACTAAAACGTTAATACATAAATAAAAAATAAATAAAAAAAACATTTTTTTTACATAATTTTTTTCAAATAAAATAAAATTGTATTTTAGGCGTATTATAAAAAAAATAGTTTCTTACAAACAATTTGTATGTATTTTTATGTATTTATTTTACGTAAAAAATATTTTTTTTATGTATTTAAAAAATACGTTTTCGTATAAAACATATGTTTTCGTACACATTTTTTTTTTTTTTTTTTTTTTTAATATGTCAAGAGTAGTATTGATTATCGTTATTTCATAAAGATATGTAACTATTTCTTTTCATCTTCATTTTAACCATGCGATTTAGAACTTGCGATTAAGATGAAATGCGTATTTTAAATAAGATATATAATCGAATAGTTTTTTTTATATTTTTTTAATTACATATAACCCAAAAACGGTTTTCAGAAAACCGATTTTCGATTATATGTATTTAAAAAAGATGAAATACGTATTTTAAATAAGATATATAACCGAATTGGTCCAATCGGTTTTCTGAAAACCGTTCTTCGGTTATATTTATTTAAAAAAACATAAAAAACCTATTCGATTATATATCTTATTTAAAATACGTATTTCATCTTAATCGCAAGTTCTAAATCGTATGGTTAAAATGAAGATAAAAAGAAATAGTGACATATCTTTATGAAATAACGATAATCAATACTACTCTTGACATAAAAAAAATAATAATTAAAAAAAAAAAGCGTGTACGAAAACATATGTTTTATACGAAAACGTATTTTTTAAATACATAAAAAAATATTTTTTACGTAAAATAAATACATAAAAATACATACAAATTGTTTGTAAGAAACTATTTTTTTTATAATACGCCTAAAATACAATTTTATTTTATTTGAAAAAAATTATGTAAAAAAAATGTTTTTTTATTTATTTTTTATTTATGTATTAACGTTTTCGTTATAAAATATACCGGTTTTAGGAGTATATAACCATATGAGCATTTAGCTCTAGTGCTTAATGCTTTGGAATGCAAAGGGGAGGTCGAGAGTTCGATTCTTCCCAACTTCTTTTAGCCAATTAATTTATTTTTACAAACAAACTTCAAAAATGGTCCCTGTGGTTTTTTAAATGTCACGAATTCAGCCCCTTTATACTTGAAAAGACGAAAATGCCCTTTCAGATTCAGTCCCTAACGGCTGAACACTAACGGTGTTAGTAAAAAGGGTCATCTTTGCAAGTTTTACAAACCACAAGGATCATTTACATAAAAAAAAATAGCAGGGACTGACTTTGTGACTTTTGGCAAACCACAGAGACCATTTTTGTAATTTTGTCTTTTTTCAAAATTGTTGTGACAATTTAGGACACAATGAGATTAAAGAAAAGAGCAATCTTCATAAATAGTCTATGTAATTTTAATAAATATAAATTTTGGTCTCTAATATTTTATGTATCACGAAAGTATCTCACCCATATATATATATATATATATATATATATATATATATATATATATATATATATATATATATATATATATATATATATATATATATATATATACCTTTTCTATTTTTTTATATTTAATTATAATTTATTTAATTTTAAAAAAATCAATCACCCTACCAATCACTACAATACATAACTAATTTCCAACACAAATCAAGTCCACCATCACATTACCCAACACCACCATTCACCAGATAAAACCCAACACCACCCTTCAAATTCGTAATGTTCTGATGAAACCCAAAAATCATAATCAAACTTATTATGAACAATATATATAAGATCGATTGAAAGAAGATGAACCAAGCAGACACACATAGAGAGAGAGAGAGGGTCTTTGACAGTGGAAAAGTTGCAAAAAGGATAAGAACTGGGTCACAACTCCGACGGGAAGGGGAAGAAGGTGTGTGGGTGGAGGTGGGAAGGGGGGATTTGTATATAATGTGGCATCCTACAACTCCTTTTCAATTTAACTTTTCGTGTTTTCCAAACTTTCAATACGTTAATGTGTTTTTCTCTCCGATCAACCCATCGATTTGCTTTTATAGGAACAAAAAAAAATGTGCAACCTTAGTCATATACCTGAATCTTTCCTATTTCGACAAAGCAAAAACCATCATAGTTTCAAGCGAGGCAAACTCTTTCTTAATCGAAGTCCTTTAAGAAAACATTGATTTCAGATTCAAAATCAACGCTCTTCATACTCTATCATTTCTCATATTTCCACTCAAACGTCCAACGACTCGTATCATTTGGCATCATCAACGCCCTATAACCATTTCTTTCATATTCAGATTCTCGATCTTCAAGGTTTTACTGATTTTACACATTCTACAACTTAAATCATTAATTCAAAGGCTTTGTGAGTTCACGAAAATACCGCATACCATACATATATACCAGCTCAAGGTTATATCAGGTCTATTTCACCCTTAAGTATATTTCGACTCATATTTCAGCCTAAGGTTGTACCGGGCCTATTTCACCCCCAGGTCTATTTCACTCATGAGTCTATTTCAACTCATATGTCAGCACAAGGTTGTACCGGGTCTATTTCACCCTACATATATATAGCAAACATGCACAAATGCATACGACACATACAACGATAGTTTATCATTTCCATGCATGAGTTAAGACCATTTCCATGGAAGTAGTTTAACATTTTTGGAGTTTGAGATTATGTGGGTCATGCAAAGCCATCAAGTAAGCAACTTTATGGTTTTAGACATTGAAGAGGACTTGGATCTGTAATTGTAGTGTCTGGAATAGAGTATTAAGCACTTATTCAAAAAGTGGCTTAACAGAGGAGTATGTTGGGCGTACATACAGGTACGCGCAACGTACATCACCTCCAGCCAATATGCTTAGCGTACAAGGGAGCACGCCCCGCGTACTCACCAGCTATGGGCTTAGAGTGTTTTGGGCCTCGGGTTGGGCCAAGCAGTGGACTTTGGGCCTTAGTGGTCCATCAGAAGTCAGATGTTTTGGGCCATGAATATGTTTGGGCTTTAGTATAAGGTCCCTTAGAAAGGTCCGGGCCCAATTTGGAAAATTGGGCCATTGATGGTTTTATGGACATTATAGTGTTGGGCTTTTTTTTTTGGTTTTGGGCCTTAGTTTTAGGATCATACCGGGCCAGGGGTAGAATGGCCATTTTATCCCCATGCATGGATTAAGGATTTTGGTATGGGACCCAATTGATAATTGGGTATATTGATTGGTAGTGACAGCTCGGGAAGCTGGCGGGGCAGCAGCTAAGGAATTCATGCGGGAAGCTTTTGCAGTGCAAAGTGAGTCTTCTCACCATACCAATGGGTATAAGGCACCAAGGTCGTCCCATTTTATGTCATGTGGTATGCTGGTATGGAAGACCATGGGATAGCCCATGGCACCTTGATGTAAGACCATGTGGAGAGCCCATGGATTTCCTACTATGTTGTAGTGTCAATGTAGATTCACTACTGATATGTATGGTATGTATGTATAGGTGGGTATGCTAGTGATTTTGTGGTATGCTAGTTGTCTTTGTGATACTTGCATGGAAGACCATGGGAGAGCCCATGACACCTGGATGTAAGACCATGTGGAGATCCCGTGGCTTTCCTATTAAAGACCATGGGAGAGCCCATGACACTTAGGTGTAAGACCATGTGGGGAGCCCATGACATCCCGGAGTAAGACCCTAAGGACGAGCCCACGACATCCTTATATGTTTATGTATGCATGATGATGGGTCCAAATGATGGAACGTGGACCTTCGGCGGCGCTTCTGGTCTTCTGCTGTGGCGGAGATCTGCAAGTCACAATCATAGAGACGCGTTAGAGCCGTCCCAGGGACTGTGCCCCGGGAGCGGACTCCGACGGTCAAGTTAGATCAGCTAGAAGATCTGAGATGGTCCTCCATAGCTGGAGGGAACCATCTTGGTGCTGGTGGTGGCTGACGGCGGCGGGTGGCGGCTAAGCCACCCGGTCGGAGTATAGTGGTGGCTGAGCCATGGGGAAGTCTAGTGGTGGCTGCACCACTTGGGGGAGAGTCCAGGGAAAGGTCCTCCTCCATGGAGGAGGTACTATTCATTATATAGGGGACAATTAGTTCAGGCCTTGGGCCAGCCTAATTTAGGCCCAACTAGCAAGGAGTTGGGCAAGGTCGCCCGGAGGCGCCAGGCGGGGCTGGCGGGCGCGCACCAGGAGATGATGGCAAGGGAGTGCCAGGCGAGGGAGCGCCTGGCCGAGCCGGCAGGAGAATCCCTGGCAGGGGCTGGCAAGGGAACGCCAGGCTAGGCTGGCAGGAGCGCGCCAGGCCAAGCTGGCGCACTAGGGCAGTCTAGGCCACGCTAGTGGACCATATCTCATCAAGTCCCCCCAGTCTGGTGTTATTGGTACGCGGCCAATGACATCGGACTGGAACTAGTCATATAAACCAACAGGAGAGTCCCCAGCGAGGCTGGCAAGGGAGTCCCCGACAAGGTTAGCAGGAGCGCGCCAGGCCAGGCTGGCGCGCTAAAGCAGTCTGGGCCATGCTAATGGACCATATCTCATCAAGTCCCCCAGTATGATGTTATTGGTACGCGGCCAATGACATCGGACTGGAACTAGTCATATAAACCAACAGGAGAGTCCCCAGCGAGGGTGGCAAGGGAGTCCCCGACAAGGTTAGCAGGAGCGCGCCAGGCCAGGCTGGCGCGGTAAAGCAGTCTGGGCCATGCCAATGGACCATATCTCATCAAGTTCCCCTAGTCTGATGTTATTGGTATGCGACCAATGACATCGGACTGGACTTAGTCATATAAACTGTGTGTCGTCAAGTCCCCCTAGTCTGATGCGATTGGGTTGCTGACAATCGGATCAGACTAGATAAAGCACCAATACAATAAACGATAAAGAGAATGACCGAACCTCTCCCACGGGATCCATGGGGTTATTCGATGAGCCAAACACTGCTTGAGCTGACTTGATACTCCTTCATTGAAAGGAGTGCGAGCCGGTCAGTGAGATGCAACGTAAATGTTGCTACGATCATGCGGACCGAGGCTGCTAAAGAGTGTTACGCGACACTGATGTCGGTGGAATGTCGGACCGGAGTAGCTAAGAAGCATAAGCTTGCCATTCAGTCCCTGAGACTGTTATCCGACGTGATTGTTGTGGTAGCCATGTGAGATGGGATGTCACCAGTAACCATTTACATAGTCTGCATTGCGGCGTACCAACCCTATTCCCCCCCCTTCTTAGAGGAGGCGAGGAATAGATTCCGAGAGCTGGGCGACTAGGTTGCTAGTGAGGGTCACGTAGTAAGACTATTGTCGATAGCCAGACAACAGAATTATTGAGGGATAAGCAGTGAGGATATAGGGTGGGGTTTCATAGCAAGACCGTTTCCGAGAGCCAGGAAACAGAGATGTTGTGGGGTACGCGACGAGGCTACAAGTAGGGCTGCATAGCGAGACCATTTCTGAGAGCCAGGAAATAAAGATGTTGTGGGGTGTAGGTAGCAGGGCCGCTATCAGGATGACCTTCTTGCCGGAGAGTAACCTCACTATATCAGGTTGTAATGTGGATAACACTTCATCGATCGTCCGAGCACAAGAGAACCATGATGACTGTGAGAGAGGAAGCGCCAAGATCATGGTGTGGAAGAAGCTTGTGATGCGCGACTTGTGATGGGCGGCTTAGGAGAATAGCTTGGGCTTAGCAGCCAATGATCATGGAGGTGTCATGCGGGAAAGCCTCGAGTGGAATGGATCGGGCTTGGCTGCTGACGATCGTAGATAAATCACACGGAAGAGCATCGTGTGGAATGGTCGGGGCGTGTTGCTATACTGGAGTCGGGCTGAGAAGCCAGGCGACTCGAGGCAAGGGTACTGAACCTCATATACGGAGTTTTCCGCAATAATAGAGTCGGCTGGGAAGCCAGACGACTCGAGGCGAGGATACTAAACCTCGCATGTAGAGCTTGCCGCTATAATGGAGTCGGGCTGAGAATCCAGACGACTCGAGGCGAGGGTACTAAACCTCGCATGCAGAGTGTGCCGCTATAATGGAGTCGGGCTGAGAAGCCAGGCGACTCGAAGCGGGGGTACTGAACCTCGCATGCGGAGCGTGCCGCTATAACGGAGTCGGGCTGAGAAGCCAGGCGACTCGAGGCGGGGGTACTGAACCTCGCATGCGGAGCGTGCCGCTATAACGGAGTCGGGCTGAGAAGCCAGGCGACTCGAGGCGGGGGTACTGAACCTCGCATGCGGAGCGTGCCGCTATAACGGAGTCGGGCTGAGAAGCCAGGCGACTCGAGGCGGGGGTACTGAACCTCGCATGCGGAGCGTGCCGCTATAACGGAGTCGGGCTGAGAAGCCAGGCGACTCGAGGCGAGGGTACTGAACCTCGCATGCGGAGCTTGCCGCTATAACGGAGTCGGGCTGAAAAGCTAGGCGACTCGAGGCGAGGGTACTGAACCTCGCATGCGGAGCTTGCCGCTAAAATGGAGTCGGGCTGAGAAGCCAGGCGACTCGAGGCGAGGGTACCGAACCTCGCCTGATTGGGCATAACACCCTACAATCTATGTGTCTAGCTCGTGTGACCAGTCTGAGTTAAGGCAGAATGGTACCTGATGCTTTGCTGCATCGCTAGTCGTACTAATAAATGATGCCTCTCTGTCTTGGCTGTTTGCAGAGAGCTATGTGGCGGTGCTACTTAGAGCTTGATAGTGTAGTTACTGTCAAGTGGTGCGTAGCGAGACCGCCGTCAAGAACTGGTCAGCAGGGCCACTAAGGTCCGGGGAGCGAGCTGCTATTGATAGGTGGGCAACGCGACCACTGAAAGTTGGGCAACGAGACTATCGAGGGTTGAATGACGGGGCTGATCTTTCGACTCAGAATATTAATGTCACCTTAGGAGTGTACTATCATGTATATCATCAACTCTTCATCTATTCTAGCTCTGCCCCTCGGAATATTGTCGTACCAACCATTCCCCCCCTTTTTTTCTTTTTTCTTAGAGGAGGCGAAGAAAAGGGAAAGATGGATGTATAGCCGCTGAAAGGCGAGATACATAGCTGCTGGAGGGAGCTAGGCAACCCAAGCACTAACAAAATTGGGTAGCACAGATGACGAGAGCTAGGCAGCGCGACTGCTAGTCCAACAACGTAACTACTGATGGCTAGGACTTGCAACTGCTAAGTGCATCGCTACTAAGAGTCAGGTTGTACAACCGCTGAGAGCTAGGCAGCATAACTGCTGAGGGCTAAACAGGGAGACTGGCGCGGCCGATCAACGTGAATGGCGATAGTTGAGTAGGGAGACGGCCCGAAGCTGGTCAACAAGACTACTGATAGCCGAGCAATGCAGTTGCTACGGGTTAATGCGTCACGAGTAGTAGTAGCATACTACTCTTCTCCCACCTTTTTTTTAAAAGGACTGAGTGGTCGGACCGTAATGCATTTTCTGAAAGCGTATTATGTTGAGTGTGACTTGCGGTGTACGGACGTTAGCCATTTGATTTTAGTCCTTGTAAGATTGGCCCATTAAATATCAACTTATGGAGTCCGTCTTTGTTAAAGCCCAAAATTTCTATTATTGTTGGAGCCAGCTTATAATCATCCCAAATTCACACTTTTTTTTTTTATTTTAAAAAAACATCGGTCGGCCACCATGCGCTGATTTTGTTGGGTTGTATGGCAATACTTGGATGCTGAACATTTTTATCTTGCATAGTTAGCACATTTTGAAATTGTCGAAGTTGCCTCATATAATTTATATGAAACATCAATTTAAATAGAATGCCCAAGTACCGAAAGATTTATTCTCGAACTATAGGCCCAAAGTGGGATGGGCAATCATTGTGCAAGTTGTAGCCCAAATTATACATATTTTCTCTTTGTGCGTGTGTTTGTATACGCTATTTTGAAACACTTTGTGGAATTGTGGAATTGCTGCAGCCCGTTTGGAGCCCAACTCTTCTTTTCTTCTTTTCTTTTTTGCATGTGTAAACCTAGCCCATTGCTTTTATTATTTTTGAAAAAGGAAATGTGATATCCTCAGCTTTACCCGCACGCTTTGAACAGTAGGTGCCAAAAAGAAATGTTCAACAATGGCGGATGGTGGTTCTTGTCGGGGGCGCTGCCTTGTCAAGCCGAAAACTACATAATATCGTCTACAGGAGTGGTTCGCCGATGATGGCTACAACCAGCAGCTGCGATCGGTACATCCATTCTGATGACGACCAAAGTTGGAGCTGCTGTTGATCTGTGACGAGCGGTTAAGGAGCGGCGGTGTTGGGATGCGCCGGTAGGCAGATCGATTGGCGATGTGATTGGTGTTTGAGTGGTTGTTGCAGGAGATCAACAGATGGCCAGCAATCGGAGCTCTACAGGTGCTAGGTTGCCTGCGTTGGAAAAGTTATACAACTGGTGGAGCTTTAGCATCAATTCCCAGCGATGGATCAAGGAAAAAAGGGGTGCGGTGGTTGAAGATTCACGAAGGCCTTGGCGGTGATCTTGGTTGTGACTTCGTCAGTGAGAGCCACTGATTGTAAAGGAAATCTGTGCAAGGCTTGCTGCTGACACCTGGCGACGTTCTGCTGGGTTGAAGGTTGAGGGTAGCCGGAGGTTGGGTGTTTGCTTAGAGCGACCGGGGATTGAGTAGTTGGGGCTTTCCTGCCAAAGAAGTTGTTAAACCGGGGATTACCGGAAGCTGCTAGTGTTTGTGCTGATGTGAAGTGGTGGTCGCAACTGGAGGTTTTCAGTTGGTGGTGCTCACGTTCCGGCGAGAAAAGCTAGGGTTTCGGGAAGTCTTTGGCTGCTCGGGAAGGTGTGTTGACCAGTGGGTCCTGCTTTTTTGTTTTTTCTGTACATAAGGGATTGGACCAGATGGGGTCCAGCTTTGTTTTTGACCTTTGTAGATAGCTATGTCCCTTGTCTTGTCATTAGTCTGGTGCACTGTGCACCTTTACCCCCTTTTTTTGTGTCGTTTGTAGAGCTCTTTCTTGTAATATTTTGTACAATAAATATAAGTTGTAAAATTTTATCTGTGTATGCATCTTTTGATTTCTTTGCATAGAAATCGCTTTATGTCTCTCTCTTTTTAAAAAAAAAACCATTTACTAGAATGGTAAATGAAACATAAAGGTAACTTTGGGTTAAAAATGAGTAGATGGTGGGTGAAAAGCATACGAAATTCTCAGAAGACGAGGGTTCTGGAAATTTAAGAACATACAAAAGTTCATTTATTTCTACTTCAAGTTCCAAGACTTCTCCTCCCATCTCTCTCTTTTTTTTGAAGGTTTTGTAAAATATACAAACCACACAACTAAATGTACAAATAGATGTTTCAAGGATTGAAATTCTTTACAGAAGATCTAAACAAAAATCTTTTTTCTATAACACATAAACTAAAAATGAGGCAAAGACTTCTCTTCTTCTTAGCTTGTGCAACAAACCATCAAAATATGAACGAGAAGAGATCTGGAAGTTTTTTTGTTTTCCTTCTTTAAATTTGTAAGGGAAAACACCAGAAAAATCAACAAAAATGAGTAAGAACTCGATTTTTTTTGAAATGTACAAGCATCCCAGCTTTGTTTACAAACAAATGTTGTTGGGAGTAAGAATATGAACTTGATAAAAGGATAAACTTATAAAAATTTCTCTTATCCTCAGGTTGTTTGATGAAACACGAAAATAAAAACGAAAATGGGTTAAGGAACTCATAAGAGATTCTTTCTTCACTACTTGCTGAAGAACACACCCAAACATAGACGAAAATGAGATTTGATAAAGTCTTTTAAGACTTGAGAGTTGCTCAGATGAACTAAAACAAAACATATCTAGACATTTGAGCAAAAATAAGGCGGATCCGAAGAGCTAAACTAGAAAACTCAAACAGATCAAAAGATCTGAGCGAAAAAACCAAGCAAATCAAAAGATATGTGCATAAAACTAAGTAGATCAAGAGATGTGAACGATGGTTAGACAGATCTGAAAAGATCTTGTCAAGAACCAAATCGATTTGAACAGATCTCGGCCAAATCCAAACGGATCTGAACAAATTTATGCCAAACATGAACAGATCGGAGCAAATGATACTAGATATTAACAGATCTGAAAAACCTGAGATGAAAACCCATCATATCTGAGGAAAAAACGAGCTTGAAAGCAACTGAGGCTTTTGCTACTTGCTCGAGTCCGGGATGGCGCCAAATGATGGAACGTGGACCTCCGCCGCAGCAGAAGACCAGAAGCGCCGCCGGAGGTCCACGTTCCATCACATGACTTATGTGATATATGTAGCTTTTATAGCTAATATGGTATGTGTTATGTGGATTGTGTGTGGGGTATGCTCTGGGGGACCCACTAAGCTTTGTGCTTACGGTTTACAGTTTTGGTTTCAGGTATCATCGATTTGGAAATGAAGAGCTCGGATTGATCGCAATGCACACACATATGATTTCCGCAATGAATGATTTTGGGATGAACTCTGATAAATGTTTATTTAATGATGATTTGAAATGTTTGAAATAAATGGTATCAATGTTTTAGCTATATTAAAAATGAAATTTTTACCCTTGATTTTTGGGTCGTTACATTATATTTTGTTGAAGACATTATTTATATGATTTTATTTGTAGATATATGAATTTTGTTGGATTATAAGATTTGCTTAGTTGTATCTTATAATTTTATATACATGTTTTTTATAGCATACTCAATGTATAAACATAAGGGCATTAATTTTATTACCTTGTCCGGGGCATGAAAAACTAATGAACCGGCTCTAAATATATGTTTAAAATTATCGCAATGATAATATCTTTATTTTTGCATTACACACAGTTAAATTAATGTTAAAAATAATCGTTTCTTGATTTTTTTGCAAGAAAATATCAAATTTATAAGGAAAAACTTCGTTATAATAAGTAAATAATGTAGGATATAAGGTAAATTTAGTGATAATAATAAAATAATATAAAATATAAGGTATATAGAACTTGAGAAATAAATTGATAATTAAAATAATATTATTATACGATGAGAAAATGTTTTTGGTCCCCCATATTATACAATGATAAAGTGTTTTTGGTACGCCATATATACGGAGGCCATTATCTAGAATGTCTTAAAGAGTATTATTTGGAAGGTAATTTATTTTTCGATTAATATATTTGGTTATTGAGTTTTTTTCGTTTATATTTATCCTTCAACTTGTTAAACTGTATACATTCAGTCCTTATGATCGACTACCCAGGTTAGTCGGTAAAAATAACTTAATATGATAATATATATTTTACTTTGTACGCATTTAGTACTTAATCTTTTTATACACATTTAGTCGTTAATATATATTTAATATTTTTTTTGTATTAAAATAAGTAATTTTTGTTTTTTTACCCATTCAATATTTATGAAGGAGTTATTTAGGTTTTTCTCACAACATCTTTCGTGGGACAATCATTAATGAGTTGTTTGAGACTTTATATACTCATGTCCATCACAATCTCGACTACTTGGTTGTTTGGGTCATGTGTTATGAACATCATGATTTTTTTTCATACGATCTTGAATTTTAACGATCTTTATATCCATACGTTCATATTTTAGTCTACTACAACTTTCGTTTAGATTACTCTTGTTAAAAAGTAATATATTTTTACTTACAATCTTTATATTAATATGTTTTTTATGAATGCATGTATAGATGTTTTTTTATATAATCCTAAGTAAAAATACATTATATTTTAACGGGAGTAATCTTAACAAAAGTTGTAGTAGACTCAAAAACTAAACACGTGGATATAAAGATCATTAAAATCTAATATTGTATGAAGAAGTTACGACATTCAAAACACATGACCTAAGCCATACCACAAGGCATATGCAACCAAACAATCGAGATCGCGATGAACATAAGCATCAACAGCTCCAAAAACCTCATCAATGCTTGTGTCACGTAAGATGTCGTGAGAAAAACCTAAAGAAATCATTCATAAGTACTGAATGAGTACAAAAACAAAAAATGAATTATTTTGAAACAAAAAAATATTAAGGACTAAATGTGTATTACATAAGAAATATATTACCCTATTAAGTCATTTTTTTGGTAAACTTGGATTAACCGGTCATAAGGACTGAATGTGTATAGTTTAACAGGTTGAAAGGTTAAATATGGACGGAAAAAAACTCAGTGACCAAATCTGTACAAATAAAAAAATATATTACTCTTTTAAGTCATTATCCCGAAAAAAGATAAGCCCATATTCTCAATGGATTTACTCAGTTTGAAAATGATCCATTAAGTTAGAAGCTAAAATAAACAGAAAAACGGTTTAACTGTAAGACTTTTTTTTAAAAAATTGCTTTTACATTTAGTAATTTACAATTAAAGGATAAATGGAAAGAGTTTAATACATATAATAA
The DNA here is from genome assembly GCF_051521515.1 of Lactuca serriola. Taxonomy (NCBI): domain Eukaryota; kingdom Viridiplantae; phylum Streptophyta; class Magnoliopsida; order Asterales; family Asteraceae; genus Lactuca; species Lactuca serriola. The sequence continues at coordinate 84,095,388 of NC_136408.1, forward strand.
TTATCTTATAAAACAAAGGACAATATATTTTATTTATTTATAATAAAGGTAAATAGCACAAAAGTAATTATGTTTTAGAAAAAAAATCATTTATGATATTTTGTTATTTTTTGTTACAATTTAATTACCAAGTTTTCTATTTTTTTGCAATATTGACCATTTAATCCAGTTAATATGTAACGCCCCATCTCTGGTATGTTGTTCCTGTGGTATTTATTTAAAAGTTTTATTGAGGGACTCGGCGAGTCTATATTCGGGACTCGGCGAGTCTGCCTGCCTGGAAGAAACCCTAAATCCCCGGGTTGCTCACTATTTAAGCGATGCTATGTGCCCCAAACTCGCCTCCTTCACCCTCAGAGAGCTGTGAGAAAACCCTAATCCATCCCTTATTGTTTTAAGCGCTTTTGTGTGTGGATTTTGAAGGCTTGAAGAAGAAGAAGAAGAAGAAGAAAGGAGCAAAGAGAAGAGGTGTAGAGCAAAGATCCAAGGGCAAAATCAGAGTTCATTGAGGTATTTCTCGGATTCCTTCTATTTTATGCTTTAGACCTCCATTAGAACTCTTCTAGGGCTAGTTGGTTGCATTTTCCAAGCCTTATAGTTGTATGGATGCCTTAATAGGTTGAGATATCCCTAGATCTGTTCATTTAGAAGTTGTAGAGCCCGGATCTATTGCCTTTTTGATGATGCTTTGCATAAGAACCCTAGATCTAGCCTTTATTATGCTTTTTGAGCCTTATGACCTTCTTGGTCGCTTATGGGCACGTAAAGATAGAATCTTTACGTGCTAATCGAGTTAAGGAAGTCCAGATCTATAAGTTTCAGACGTTGGATTCAAGCAGAATCGAGTTTAGAGTAACTGCATGGACGTGACTCGGCGAGTCGGAAGAACGACTCAGCGAGTCAAGTCGCGAGTCCCGTTTTCCCCTTTTGAGTGATGTCGAGTGGAAGCCTGTGAGTAGTAGAGTGGACTCAGTGAGTTGGAGGGCAGACTCAGTAATGGTGGGACTCGACGAGTTGTTCATACAACTCGGCGAGTCCAAGGCAATCTTCTTAGATCGAAGAACAACTCGTCGAGTTGTTTATATGACCCGGCGAGTCGGATGAAGATAGTCTGAGTTCTTGGATCGAGAGGGTACTCGCCGAGTCGATGCCATACTCGACGAGTAGCCACGAGTAGGGTTGAGAAGTGGGACTAGAGACTCGGCGAGTTGGCGGCCCAAATCGGCGAGTCAGGTCAACTGTGGGTTGACTTTGACCGAGAGAGTTGACTTTGACCAAGGGTAAAAGAGTCATTTTACCCCAATGCAGTGTTTAGCATTTTGATTGAGTGTGTTTATGGACTTGTAGCCGGGGAGATACCGGAGCAGCCGCAGTTAGCTTCCAAAGCCATTCACGCAGCAGCCAGTTCACGAGGTGAGTTTCCCTTCAGTAGGAACGGGTCTAAGGCCACAATGCCGGCCCGTTCAGTTAACCGTAGTTTCTGGACTTCGGTCCAATGCAGTAGCTAGTATGTTTGACGCCTCCGTGGCTCAGACAGGATTTTATGTGTTTATGCTAGTTGATATGTTTATGCTATGTTCAGTCAGCTTCGGACTTCGGTACGATGTAGGGGACAGAGGTCCCAGTCAGCTTCGGACTACGGTCCGATGTAGGGGACGAAGGTCCCAGTCAGCTTCGGACTTCGGTCCGATGTAGGGGACAGAGGTCCCAGTCAGCTTCGGACTTCGGTCCGATGTAGGGGACGAAGGTCCCATTCAACTTCGGACTTCGGTCCGATGTAGGGGACAGAGGTCCCAGTCAGCTTCGGACTTCGGTCAGATGTAGGGGGCAAGGCCCCAGTTAACCCGGACTTTGGTCCGATGTAGTGGGCAAGGCCCAATATGTGCTTATATGTTTTTATGTGGTATGTGGTAGTTTGGGGGAGCTCACTAAGCTTCGTGCTTACAGTTTCAGTTTTGATTTCAGGTACTTCCGCAGGTAAAGGGAAGAGCTCGGGATGATGGCATCGCACACACCACAACTTCAGTTTTGTCCTGGGAGTTGATTTAGTTTTCCTGATATGTTTGGATACAGTTGTGATACAGTTTTTCTCACAGTATTTTATTATGGTTTTTGAAACAAGCAGCATATGGTTTTGTTATAATAAAATCGAAATTTTTGGGTGGTATTTTTGGGTTGTTTCATAATAGTTGACGTGACATGTTGGTGTATCATATTGTTATGTTTTTGTTTTAGTCGTTAGCCACTTAATCTTTTTATGGTATGTAGTTGAAAGTTGTTCAATTTAAGGAGAAAACTATAATATTCAACTTAACAATTCATATTTCATGTAGTATTTGTCATGTAACTTATTATTATTATTATTATTATTATTATTATTATTATTATTATTATTATTATTATTATTACTATTATATGTAACGTCATACGTTGTAACTGATGGGTTTTAGCCATAAAAACATCACATGTGCTCATACAAACCCTAATGCTTGGATCTAGGTTTCTCTATTGTACATGCAATTCATCCAAGACTTTAAACCCTAGATCTAGCATATGATAACCAATATTAACATAATAATGGGTTTAAGATATTACCTTGATTGTTATGTAGCAGTAACAATCTCAAATCCTCCTTGTAATGACTTTAGAAAGCTTAGAGTCACAATTGTCACTCCTCTAATGGTTCACAAACACCAAGAGCAAGAGGATGAAGAATAAGGAGAGTGGAGGCTGCCCAAAACGTGTGGAAACCCTAATCAACAAGTTCACCACGTTTTTGAGCCTTAAGGGTCCTTCAAATAGTGAGGCTATTAGGGTTATCTAACAAGGAAACCCTAATTTGGATGCTTAAGCCCTAAGCAACCCATGGACTCCTTCCTTAAAGGCCTAGGTCGATTTCTAATGGGTTTCCCCATAGAATTCGTCCACCCCTTTAATATGGAGTCCATTAGCTCAATATTCAACTATCATACAATTGACAATTCTAGTCCATTAAGTTTAATTAATGTCTTTTAGCCACAAACTTAATTCTTATTAATTCTTGACTAATATTAATTAAACAATATGATTTCTCCTTTAATATATTATTCTCATAATATATTAATAAATCATAATTAATCATTTCTCTCCATAATTCATCCTATCAAGTTGCTTTGGTGAAGGCAACCCAAAAGGACCATGCACCATCGGGTCAAGTACATACCAAAATAGTTATGGACTTAGACACTAATCCAACAGTCTCCCACTTGGATAAGTCTAACAACTATTCTGCGTATGACTTCTGATCCTGATCTGCAATCGTAGCTTTCTAAAGCCGCTATCAACTATGATCTTATCAGGTATGTGTGTCCTTTAGATAAGGGATCATATATTCCTCCATCCTAGATATCGTACAGATATGAGACATGAACTTAATCATTCCCTCTATACTATTTCCCGACTTCCGATTTATGATGAATGGCAATAGACTACAATTGAACACATCAATTTAGTCCCGGTTTGGCCAAGCGCTTAGGTGCCATCACTAAATCATCGAGGGGCCCAAAGATATCGCTTTCATCCTACTTTGGATAAAAGGAACAGATAAACTTTGATTCAATGTTTGCTTGTACTCACTCACCGAATCACAAACAACAATATGTTTTATGACACCAAGTTACTGGTGCGTTTACATATTATCAATGTGCAACCGAATCGCAAGGTACAACTCACACATCTCGGTTTCAAGAATATAAGATGTTATCGTCTCACTAACCACTCGTGGAATAAAAATCCATGAAGTGATCCAAGTGAGCGTGGGTTTAATCCAATGCTCAAGTCATATTCATAAGCACTCATGAACGTTGCAGCAAACATTTGCTTATGTCTAATACACTTTAGACAATCCACACACCAATTCACAACAGTCTTCATTCATACCTACTTCCAACATATGAACGACTCTGGTCCGTTCGAATAATTTGACTGTTCTAAACCAATTAAATTATTCAAGAAGTCAAAACATGCAAAGTGAAACACAAGAATAATACTAATCCCATATGATAAAACACCTTTTATTTATCACCATATCGATTACTCATTATTTGTTGTTTCGGGTAATCAACTTCTTATTTGAATTATAACTATACTTGTCCCATGCTCTTAGCATGCACACAATGTTTACCTATGGTTCTTACTTTGTGAAATAGATCAAATGAACACATTTCTAATTCTACTAATTTCACAACTCCCAATCCTTTTCACAAGTGAAAGAATATCAAATTCTTGCCACTTATAGAATATGTTAGATTCTAACATTTTATGCAATGATCCTTTTGTAATATCACTGCACTAAGGTCACAATGACTATTGCCAATGAATTACAAAACTCTCTATCGGAAATTGTTACAAGACAATTCCATAGATGTGATGTCTCTCACTCAAAGTACATTCCTTTGAACATCCTTTTGCATTAAAGTTTCTAATCTAGACATAGACTCTCAATATCCAACTCCCAATATGGAAACCTTTCCATATTTACCATGTGACAACTTATTCTTAATAGAATCTTATCTATTCATAATAACGTCGATATGCTCCATCCAATATCATACTTCCAACTACTCACAAACGACCAATCCCTAGCAAGCTTTGGATCGTCCTTTGATAGTTGTTTAATTATCTTAGTCAAAACCGATTCATGTCCTTTTTCCTTCTAAATGCGCTAGACATTTGGAAAATTTTAGAATGGTCAAATATTATAGCATTTGCAATCGATCCTATACCCGAAGCGTATGGGACGCGATGCATAAAGATACGACACTTTATGAATCTTTTGCCATAATATTTTATGTGTCACGTTCTTACCATTCGAACTATGAAGAGGGATACCGTAATCATAATCGAAATTTAAGAACACACTATGTATCCTTTGACTAAATTTATTAAAATTTCTCAATCTAAGCTTTAGATTTTGAAACGAAGTACAATATTCTCTCCCTTAATTATAGCAAAACAACTATTCAACCTTTACGACTTTGCAAATTATAACTCTTGTTTTCTATAATTAATATTGCTAACTTGCAATACTTGCCTTAATAATCATACCAGCACAACTTTTATGCTCCCACTATCACGATGATTATTATCATATAAGCATAACACTTATGCTCCCACTAGCTTTGACATGTATTTAGAAAACAACTGAACTTCCAGAAAACAATACTTATTGAATTTCTGAATTTCATATTTCTAATACCTAATGCTTGATAATCCTTTATCTAAGCTTCTTAATCTCATACACCTTTGTCTAAGATAGCTCATATGTGTGTCTAAACAATTCAGACTAATTGCCAAATCTCACAATTCGGATCATGGAAAGGGATACCGTAACCATAATCAAATTTGAGAATACAATTTTTACAATCGCTATCTTCTTTAAAATCTCTCTTAGTGAAAGCACTTCCTCACAGTCATCTTCATGAAGGAGGGAATCTTATGAAACTTAGATTTTAATGGTGTATGTGTTCCTATCTATGCGAATCTGTCAAAAACAAAGTTTGCGACAAATCCAAACTCTTATGGACCGAACTTTCTTAATCTTGAACTCTTGCCTTATGGTAACACGGCTGCCCACCATGTCTTCCAAGTAGTTAAGCAGATCACCCTTTCTTATCAATGTACTTTTCATTGATCAAGGTCCTTGCCTTTTATGCATTTAAATGAGAACTCATAGAACTCACATGCATAATTAACTCAGTTGGATTTGCACAGAAACAAGATAGTGTCAACACGATAGGTTGTAGACCTCAACTCGTGTGCTAGTGATGATCGATAAGGTTTATTCTTGGTAAGTTCTTGAACCTTTTCAAGACCATTAAGACTCCCACTGACTCCTTGACATATAATATTCTCTTGCCAATAAACATTTCTTGACAAACAAATATTCAAGAGTTAGTGTAGCTTTTATCAAGACAGAACACTTCATAAAATTGGTCCTAGTTGGTCTTTGTCTTATCCAAGACATCACAACTTTACACATTTGATGAATGTTATAAACCTTCCTAATACTTGTCACTCAATGTCACAATCTTAACTCTAAGACTTGTTTTGGAACGAAGTATGATTGGCTTCTTGATTTAACCATTTCTTCAATTCTCGATTCCTCTTCTTAGACATACAATTGCACTAAGACTCACTTAGAGGATCAATTGAGATATGTTTCTTAATCATTAAGACCTATCATAATAAAAGGTACTATCCCTTCTTCTTAGAATAGAGAAACTTTTATCTTTCTGCCTACTTGATTCTTCTTATTCGTTCTGCTATTGATTTAAACTCTTTCAATCAATTCAGAATTACACTTAATCTTATACTTATAATCATATTTACTAAACCTTTAGTAAATCATGACGAATATCTTTGTTACTTTTGTGGTGGACTTGATCAACACACAATTTTGTGTACTCGATCTCCTAGTACTTCACTTGACACTTTGTCAACTAATTAGTCTAATTTCCAAATATGAAACTTCTCATTCATCATGCACTACTTGTTGTATGATTCCAAGTTTCTGTCTACTTGAAACTTGGATGACGAGAAACTCTCCCTATTTGGTAAATTCTTGACATTTCCACAATTAATATAATTAAGAATCACATCCATTCGTTGTAGAAATATGTAAACATCAATTTTTCATAACGATTTCATTGCAAGGAAATAAATAAATAAATAAATGAGTCAAACCAAAATTTATTTTATTCATAAAAGCAGCGGAAAACATTTGTCCTTACAATGTAAAATCAACTGAAAAACTATGTAATCAAATATTCCTAACAACTCTATCATAACTTCCTAAGCTCAAAATCTAATCTTCGAATCCATGTGATCGAGATCCATCTCTTCGTGATCAGACTCATCTTGCTTTTCCATCAGGCTTCCTCTTTTTTCACTGATCCTGCAAAACATTCAAATGCAATCTTATCACATTATGTATTAAGAATCAATGAATAGGAACTTAATGGAGTTAGATAGTGGATTTTACCTGAAGCACATCCATACTCTTTGACTCTCCCATCTTCTGGATTCTTCAGGCTCTTAGGGCAGACTTGTATCCAATGCCCTTTCACTTGGCAACAAACGCAGGTCGTTTCTCCTAGAACGTCCTCGGAAGCATGGTTGGTTGACTTTCCTAACAAATATGCTCCATTGCTTTTCCAAATCATTTATGATTCAGCAACAATGAGCATGTAAGTTAGGTCAATGAGGTTTGCGTCATGATCCATCATATAATACTTTCTTTCGAACTCATTATATGATTCATGGAGTGACTGCAGAACCTAGTCCACAACCAACTTATCAGGGAATGACGCACCCATCATTATCAACCTATCGATGTGTGATTTCATTCCTAGAACGTGGGCACACACGGGTTTACCATCTTCATGTTTCATTTCCAATAGGGCTTTAGTGACGTTGAACCTTTCAATTCTTCGATTTTGTGGGTTAGGGAGAATAATTGGAGGAGGTAGAGGAAGTGAAGCATGATCTCTTGTTCCTCGATTGAATTGTGGAATATCATCTTCATGTGGAATGCTTGTTCCACGGGATTTGGGAAGACCATAGTTGTCGTACTTTGACATCTACAAGATGGGAGAAAAATTAAATTCAAGTTAGTTGATTGATTGAGTCCTTAATAAATCACCCAAATGAGATATTAAGGCTAGGACCCAACACAATACGCTACAACCTAGAAAAGGGATGCCGTAATCTAGTTGCAAAATATTTGAAGGTAAGTGAATGACAATTCACTAATTTTCCACCATGAAAAACGAAAAACCGATTAAGTTTTAAATGCTTTGAAAAACTCCTAGATCCTTTGAGATTCATTGAACTTTTCAATGGCATGTTTAAATGTCGATATGCCCCTCTAGTTTGTGACTGGGATGCCGAGGATCACAAAGCGGGTGTGAATAACCATGCAAACTTACATGGTGCCCCCACATGTTACAGTCACCTATTCGATGTGCCGGTTAACCACACACGCTCCACCAAACTATGACAAACATTGAGTCACCCTTTGCTACCTTTGCTTAGAACCATTTAGTGTGCCGGTTAACCACACACGCTCCACTAACGTCTTCGCAAGGGCACAAAGTGTAATTTCATGGAATTGCATCAATTCACTTTTGCCTAAAGTAACTAAGATTGGGAATTTTGTAAAAACATTTAGTTACTTTTGTACTTCATTATACTTATAATGGAAGGTTTCTGTCCTATCCTACCCGTTCGGCTAACGACCCTCCACTAGTCAAGAGTGCGGTGGGTAAGAGTGGATACCCATTCAATCGCCATTTTATAGGCAATTCCCTTAAACACACCTTATAGACCAGCTTCGTGAATGAGGCCTACTAACGGTAAGACTGACTTTTACTCATACATATATATATAATGTTAGACTTTTAATGTTATATATAGTATAGGGTGTATTTTACACTTTAAAAATACTAGGTGGTCAAATTTAACAATTATACTTTTAATTCAATCAAATTGTGAACGAAAACTTTATGGATTTATTAAATCTCTTTTAATTATACACTTTAATTAATTAATAAAACCATAAGGGTGAGAATTGAACTTTTCAAAACAATACTAGGGTTTTAGAATTTAACATTCCTAAATTAAACTTTTAATCAACTTTTAAATTCCAAAACTTGAGGGCAAGTTTTGAAACATTTTCAAAACACAAAGGATCAAATAGCAAATAATTTAAATTAAACAATTGATTTAATGATTATGTAAATTTGACCAAAAAATCAATTTCTTGCAAGACAAGTTACCCAATTAATACAAATAATCAAACTTTAATCAAATAAGGAAGTTATTATCTAATCAATTGGTAATTATCTTTTGTTTAATCAAGGATACACTCAAAATATGATTAAACTTCGAATATTAAGGACCCAAAACAATTAAGGCAAGTATCCATGAGAAAAACAACAAGAAATCCCGAAACTGCCTCCTTCTGACGCTCGAACTCGCCGAGTTCCTCTATGGACTCGCCGAGTTCATTTGGCAGGGAGCCAAAAAATCGATTTTACAACTTGAACAAATAAACAAGGCATCAATACAATAGAAACCAATCTAGGATCTGATACCACTGATGGGTTTTAGCCATAAGAACATCCTATGTGCTCATACAAACCCTGATGCTTGGATCTAGGTTTCTCTATTGTACATGCAATTCATCCAAGACTTTAAACCCTAGATCTAGCATATGATAATCAATATTAACATAATAATGGGTTTAAAATATTACCTTGATTGTTATGTAGCAATAACAATCTCAAATCCTCCTTGTAATGACTTTAGAAAGCTTAGAGTCACAATTGTCACTCCTCTAATGGTTCACAAACACCAAGAGCAAGAGGATGAAGAATAAGGAGAGTGGAGGCTGCCCAAAACGTGTGGAAACCCTAATCAACAAGTTCACCACGTTTTTGAGCCTTAAGGGTCCTTCAAATAGTGAGGCTATTAGGGTTATCTAACAAGGAAACCCTAATTTGGATGCTTAAGCCCTAAGCAACCCATGGACTCCTTCCTTAAAGGCCTAGGTCGATTTCTAATGGGTTTCCCCATAGAATTCGTCCACCCCTTTAATATGGAGTCCATTAGCTCAATATTCAACTATCATACAATTGACAATTCTAGTCCATTAAGTTTAATTAATGTCTTTTAGCCACAAACTTAATTCTTATTAATTCTTGACTAATATTAATTAAACAATATGATTTCTCCTTTAATATATTATTCTCATAATATATTAATAAATCATAATTAATCATTTCTCTCCATAATTCATCCTATCAAGTTGCTTTGGTGAAGGCAACCCAAAAGGACCATGCACCATCGGGTCAAGTACATACCAAAATAGTTATGGACTTAGACACTAATCCAACAGTAACTTGTGAAAATTGTTCGATTTCCTTTATTTTATTTTATAAAAAGGATTAACGAATATCAATTATAACTTGTATATTTCAAGGAATGTGCCACACCCAAAACCGGAACGGCGGAAACGTTCGGGGGTGGAGGACGTCATGTACAGTATCACAACAAAGCATAGTAGTAAACAAGTAACAACATCATCCATTGCATTAATAATATAATTTAATACAAGTGTGTTATGTGAAGTTTATAAGACACCAAAAATGTAAATCAAAATAAAAGATGAGTCTTGAATGAGCTCCATCTTCTCAAAACCAAGCATCGGTACCTGTCTACTGATGACCTGAGAATACAAGTTATTTTGAAAGAGTTTATCAGCTTTAAAGCTGGTGAGTTCATATGCATTTTAGTGTAATTGTTTGTATGAAAATTTTTGTAAGTGTTTGATGTATAAGTTTGTAAATGTTTGTCCTAGAAAATCCTATATTTTCTACTAAACGTAGTCTTCTACCAAGACATCAAATGTTTTGTATGTTTGTTTCTTGTAAGAGCGTGTATTTTCCCAAGTGCGACTATCATTAACCAAAAATATAGTTTTTACATTACCTGTAACGCCCCATTCCTGGTACGTATTTATTTTGATTAAATGTTCTTTTTGGAAGAGCTACTCGGCGAGTTGTAGCCCTAACTCGCCGAGTAGATGTCGAGATGGGTGCGGGCTTTAAGTGATCTACTCGGCGAGTCCACGCCTGGACTCGGCGAGTAGGCCAATCAGGAGGAGACCCTAATCCTTAGGGTTTGCACCCTATTTAAACGTCCTTATAGCCCCATTTCAGCCTCCATCACCCTCAGAGCATTCCTTATCGAAACCCTAGCCTCCATTGGTAAGTTTGAGTGATTGTTGCCTTGTGAAGGGACTTTTGGGGCACTTTGGAGCAAATGGAAGAAGGGAGAGGTTGAAGAGGTCAAGGAAGGGGACTTAGATCCAGAACACATTCATTTGTGGTCATCCATTCTGGTAATAAAGTTTCCATCTTGATTATTGATTTATTAGATCTTGTTTGTCCCTAAATTGTTGCTTTTAAGCCCTAAAACCCCAAATCCTTGAAGAGAAACCTTATGGTTGGGTTATACTTCAGATCTGGACTCTCATTACCTTCTTGAAGTGTTAAGTTTCAGTCATATTGGTGATTAAGGTCCCTCTTGAGCTTAGAACCCCATTAAGAGCTTAGTTTGGACATTTGAAGCCTCTAAAGCTATGCATGCACGTAAAGTTTTCAACTTTACGTGATAAGCATGCCCTGGAAGCCTAGATCTGTGGTTTGGAGCCGCTGCATGGCTCAAATCAGGTATGTATGGAAAAAGGACTGAATGAACTCGGCGAGTAGAACGATGGACTCGGTGAGTCCTATGAAGATAGCTGTGGACTCGGTGAGTTGGATGAGCAACTCGGCGAGTCCGGTGAAGATTGCCTTAGACTCGACGAGTCGGATGAACTTGGACTTAGTATGTATGCATCAAAGAAGAACGCGTCGAGTCTTCGCTAAGCTCGACGAGTAGAAACGGGTATAGAACTAGAACAGATGAAAGGGACTCGGTGAGTTGGCGAGCCAACTCGGCGAGTCCGGTCAACCAGGAAGTTGACTTTGACCAGGATGTTGACTTTGACCGGGGAGGGGGGGGGGGGTAAAATAGTCATTTTACCCTAAGATTAGTTACCCGTATTTGACTTAGTGTTTATGGAAATTGTAGCCGGGGAGTTCCGGTTCAGCAGTCAAGCGCTCAGCAAGCAGACTTTCAGCAGCTACTTCGAGGTGAGTTACCTTCTAGTAGCAGTGGGTCTAAGGCCACAATGCCGACCCACTATGATTAGATGATTGTCTATGTGATATTCATCTAGGGTTGCCACTACCTGTGTTATGTTTATGTGTTTATATGATATGATGTTATGTGCTAGTGATAGTAGGGGAGATAGTCCCCAGGTTGCTGGTCGATAGGGCCGAAGGGGCAGTCATGCCCAACCATGATAAATAGATTATGTGATACGTGTTATGTGGTAGTGGTAGGGGTGAAATAGTCCCTAGTATCTGGTCGAAAGGACCGAAGGGGAGACCAGCACCCATATATGCTAGCCAATATCCGGTCGAAAGGAGCGAAGGGGAGACCAACACCCAGATATGCTAGTCAGTATCTGGTCGAAAGGACCGAAGGGGAGACCAGCACCCAGATATGCTAGTCAGTATCCGGTCGAGAGGAACGAAGGGGAGACCAGCACCCATATATGCTAGTCAGTATCCGGTCGAGAGGACCGAAGGGGTAGGTCGGGCACCCAGATATGCCTGACAATATTTGTATGTTATGTGGTTATTGTGGTATGCGGTACAATGGGGGAACTCACTAAGCTTCATGCTTACTGTTTTTAGTTGTTGTTTCGGGTACCTCTTTAGCCAAGGGGAAGGAGCTGGCGCGGTAGCGGCATATCACACACACGCTCTTGTTTTTCCGCACTATGAGACATTCTGGGATTTGTACTCTGATATTATTGTGATTTACGTCCTGGTTTACAAACGCGAAACATGTTTTATTAAATGATATGGTCGAATGATATTGTGTTACAAACGTTTTGCAAATCACTTAATTAAAAATGAAATTTTTGGTCCATAATTTTTGGGATGTTACATTACCCTTTATGTGAGAAGATCACAATGTGAAATGCAATGGGGAAATAATAATAGTACTGTAGTGTTGTATTATAGTAACTACTGCTGTACTAACTACCTTAATCCGGTCGTTAATTAAGATGTAATGTGAAATGATTGCACCATACTATCGACTAATAACACGACGATGAAAGACGTCGGAAGAAATGACATTTGGCACCCATAGACTTGCAAGTCCCACTGTAGCGAACATCAAGGTGTAGGATAGTCAATCCAGTATAGATCTATACACAAACTCACGCTCTCCCTCCAGGAGACTCTGGATACAAATCGGGCCATGACAGTGATGCCATGCCCCGAATAATGGTTCACATTATGTTATTGTATATTTGTATATGTAATGTATGTACTAGAGTATTGTATGTTCTCTATGTCTAGTATGTAATATGTTCTCTTTGTTTCTCATCATATTATGTTCTCTTGTATAATGTATAGTATGTATTGTTTCTCATTATAGTATGTTCTCTTAGTTTCTCATAATAGTATGTTCTCTTAGTTTCTCATAATAGTATGTATTGACTCACGTATGAACCGACTCTTTGTATGTTTCTTGTACTAGAAGTAACGAGTAGTGTCTTCCTAAACTATACCTATTATAGTTTACTAGTAAAGTTGTTTGTATAACTGAGTGTATTGAACTGAGATAAAAGCTTTTACATCTATACATATATACATAATATATAACTAAGGATCAAACGACACTCGGACAAACAACAGGGCACTCTAAGTCCACAACTAAACAAGGAATAGGAAATAAAGTGTGTTATCAGTCCTAAGTCCTTCAAACCTTACTTATATAACTATATATGCATTAAACAAGGTTTGGACAATATACAAGTATAAAAGAGTCAAAGGAAAGGTTTGTCATGCAAGAACAAGTTTGATAAAGAGTTTAACATGTAAAAGAGTTTGATAATCATTTTGAAGTAGTTTGATTGATAAAACAGCTAAAAGTATAGCAAATCCATTGTTTGATAGTTATTAATCACATGTGATTGATATAATAACTATAATGTTTCAACTTGTATTCCCCCATAAAAGTATTTAAAATCATTTAAAAGGTAGATTAAGGGGTATGAACTCACCTGTAGTGAGTGGTTTGGATGAAGGTGCTAGATAAGGTGCTAGGTGTCAAGTGAAGACTTGAACACACACACACACACTGATCCTATTTAACATATAAAGACACATATATGTAACTAATTAGTGACCATACCACTAATTAAGCAAGTAAAGACACCATAGAACATGGAAAACACTTTGATTCAAGTGTTAGAAGATCATAGGGTTGCATCTAAGGGTTGTAGGGCCTCACTATGGAGTTTGCGGCCCAATGGCAAGTCCCCCATGAGTTTACGAACCATGGGTTTATGTCCCAATGAGTTTACGGCCGTAAACTCGTGGTACTTTGTACCATTTGATGTTTAAGGTACTATAAGTGCATTGGGAGTGTTTTATACTTGGTTCCAAGGCTTAGGAAGAAGTTGTGGTAACATTGCACCACATATTAGGGTTTACGGCCCAAGGAGATTGCCTTGGCCGTAAACACCTTCTTGATCATGATTTCATGAAGTTTTCTAGATGTTTAACAATTGATTCTAGTAAAGAACAAGTTAAGGGTAGTGTACTCACGTTGTGAAGGCAAATGAGGGTGTTTTCGGCCCAAAACACTTTGGTGTTCTTGGTATTCTTGATGATCTAAGTTCAAAAGATGGAATTTGTGGATGGATTCAAGGATGAATCAAGAAGAAGTGATGTAACAACACATAAATGGAAGGATTTACTTACATTAGTGAAGATTGGAAGAAAATCTTGAAGATCCTTGGGAGAGAATCCGATTTCTCTAGCTAGGAAGGTTAAGAATGAATGAAAAATGACTAAGTGTCGTATATATACTAGAAGTTTACGGCCTCCTTGAGTTTATGGCCGTAAACTCAAGTGTCTTGGTCGTGAACTCCTCTTTTGAGGGTTTAAGACCTAGCTTGATGGATTAGAAGTTCAATTGACATCCCCTTTCACTCATTCCTTTGGTGCATTAAGCTCAAAATGTCCACACGGATTCTAAACAGTGCTAAAAGCAAGTTTGACTTTTAATGAAATGAATGGTTGTACAAGATAGAAATTTCGGGTTGTCACAGATTGTGTGTGAAAATACTTTTCCACAATTTATAATTTTGACCATATTATATATAGTAACATTAAACCATATTTGGATAAGCCAAAAAAACTTTATTCAGATTGTATGATTTAGCTTAAGTTTATTTATTTATTATTTTTTTGAGTAGAAAAACATTCGACTTTGGTTTCTATGATTTAGTTTTAGTAAAGATTCACCCTAAATTATAAAAACCGAAACCGAATGATTTTTCAACAGAAAAACCAAAGTTTGCAGTTTCGCATCGACATATATCAATTTAGTTGCCTGTTTATAGTAGTCGGTAGACAAACGTTTATAAATTTCGATATTGAAATTCTCTCTCTCTCTCTCTCTCTATATATATATATATATATATATATATATATATATATATATATATATATATACATAGCGAAAAAAGGGAACTGCCTGATTACATTTGCAAGTTATAGTTGTTGCGATAAACTTTTATCCATAAATAAGTTATTGTTTTAGCATAGAGGAAAATTTGATGGTTAAACCGGATTTTTTTATATTACTAACCATATGTTTATGGTCATTTTGTAATCAAACGTATAATCTTTTATTTTTATTTATATTTTAAAGTTAATTAGATTATAACTCGCGTTAAACGCGGAGAACAAATGAAAAAACATAGAAACGTCTATAGATATTGCATAATAATTAAAAAAGAAAGTTTATGGGAAATAAATGAAAACAAACATAAACTTCAAAATCAAAACAAATTACTTGTCAAACAAATCCATAAGCAAACAATAAAAACTAATAAAAAAAAGTCTTCAAACTAAAATGTCAAATAATGATGAATGACTTAAACTTATTCAAGCTTTTCCATTTTCGGGATCTTCAAGGAAGGAGCAACAACAACATCTTTCGAAGAAGACCATTCAAATGATTCGGTGGTGGTAAAAATTTCAATATGCTTTGTTGGTGGTAACAATCTCAAATAATTTGGTGGTGGTAAGATAGTACGTTTGATTTTATCCTTAATAATCATCTCAAAGTTCAATAATGAGAACTGTATAATTAATATTCGAGTGTGTAGTATATGAATAAGGGAATGAAGAAAACCATGGATACAGCAACCCAAAAATGCTGAAAAATAATTGAATTTTTAGATATTGCATAATAATTAAAAAAGAAAATTTATGAAAATAAATGAAAACAAACATAAACTTCAAAATCAAAACAAATTACTTGTCAAATAAATCCATAAGCAAACAATAAAAACTAATAAAAAAAAAGTCTTCAAACTAAAATATCAAATAATGATGAATAGCTTAAACTTATTCAAGCTTTTTCATTTTTGGGATCTTCAAGGAAAGAGCAACAACACCATCTTTCGAAGAAGACCATTCAAATGATGTGGTTGTAAAAATCTCAATAGGCTTCTATGTTTTTTCATTTGTTCCCCGTGTTTAGACTATAAGGACAATGGTCTCTTTCGATTAACTATGAGAACAAAAATGAAGACATGTACATATGAATATACTTTCTTTATGAAATGAACTTACAGGAAGTGTCTCCCATTTTACATCATCGTTCACATTTTCATCATCTCCAAGTAATAAGGCCTTGCATATTTTGTTATATACATTGCAAATTAACAGAATCATGTTGTAAAGGGGAATAGACAATTTTCAACACACACACACACACACCAGAAATTGTCAACAATAATGGTTACTTCAAATGCCAATAGAGGAAGGAAGACAACCTGTTGGATTACAGGTTTAGACTTATTAACTAAACAAAACAAAATTAGTATGGAATTAGAAGCTTGAGTGAAAACAATATACATGATATTATTATGTTAACAGTTAATAGAATAACATCATATGTTACAATAATATCCTTCAAACTATAACAACCAACAATCTTTCATAGGATTTAGAGTTTTTATAACTTGGATGTGTGAAGTCTTGTTGCAATCAGTTTTTAGTCATTGATGCACTTACAACTTTTCTCGAGACCTCTGAAGCATTTTATCGAATGGGTGGTGAGCGAAAGCTGGAAATTTCCACTCACACCAAATGGAAAGCTACATATCTTACTCCTTCAGGAGGATTACAAGTTACGATTTGGGATATGGTTTTGCAATACGCTACAATCATCCATACAATAAAAAATTAGTTTGAAGATGAGTAAGCATTCTTCGAATTTAATTATCAACAAGAAAATCAACTCAAAGAGGAGAAAATTATAAACTTCTGTCCAAGCCAATTAGAGCGCTCTAAAGCCATAATCACATAGAAGATTTTTCGATAACAAGAGTTCATTTGATTCTTGAATGGTGGTACATATCGTCTATAGGTTAAGGGAAGGGAGCATGTCCTCAACAACAATGACTCCGGCTAGTGTTTTACAGGGAGAGGGAAGAAGTTTTAGGTAAGCATGTGAAGGTTAATGGGGAATGGATGGTAGGTTACCTTCTTGTAGGTTGTAGCGACAACGTACGGAGGGTGGTGGTTACAAATGGTTGCCGGAGACTCAACATATAAAGGGAAGAGAAATAAGAGATGTGGTTTGACGACACTATTGGTGTGTAGAGGAGATTAGGGTTTTCAACATGTAGAAGGTAAGATCGTAAGTTATGACCGGACGTACGTGTATATTTTGGTCAAGGTGACATGATCAAAAAGATTTAAAGGTAGAAAAATTAGGATTGAAATTCAATTAAAAATCCTAATTGTTTCATCGGTGAATTAAAAGTTTTCTTTTATTAATATTTAAAGATAATCCGATATATATTTAATAGTTAAACAGACCATGAAAAACATTATTGGTTGAAGCACTATGAAACTGGTTTTTATGGCACGAGGTTCGTTAAAATTCACATGACATTCACGTGCACGACAAGTTACAGAGGTGGCAAAATCAGTTTTTAATTGACGAACAGACAAAGATATTATTTATAAGTATAAGGTATATAATTAATAAAAAGATCAGAAATTCAGAATCAGAAAAAAAAACACTAATAATAACAGCATGTGAAGTATTCATTCAAAGAAGCGGTCCATAGTAACTACCATGAACCTCTCCCACGCTATATAAATTCTCCACAATCCATAAATACACAATTAACCAGATTAGAAATTACATACTAATACATCATTACCTGTGAAGAAACACCGACACTGTAAAAACCAACTGCTCAAACTTGCCGAACTGAAACAAATCTCCGGCGACATTTGTATCCTTTGAACGGCGACCGACGAGTAAATAAATTAATCTAACAAATTCAATTAACAAGCCCTAAGAGGCTTTCCACACAGACAATCATTGTAAGTAAACGACGACGCTTCAAGGTGGTCGAACCACGAACCCGCCGGAATCGCCCCACACAGATGGTTATGGCTCAGATCAAGATGTCCGACATACGACGCTGATGCTATCGATTCCGGAATTGGACCTTTCAGGTTATTATACGATAAATCCATCACCATGAAGTAAGATCTAGGTCCGAATGCGTTCGGGATGCTTCCTTCAATGCCGTTTTTGCTAAGGTTCAGAATGCTAATGCCAGAGTTCATCAACGACGTTGGTAATTGACCGGAAATCATGTTTCCATCGAGATTCAACGTCGCCAGCACCTTCATTTTTCCAAGCGCTTCAGGAATCGGTCCAGAGATCCGGTTTAACGAGAGATCGAGATCTGAGAGACGATAGATGTAGGAAATGGTGTTCGGAATCTGTCCGGAGATCTGGTTGTTGCTAAGCAAAGCACGACTGAGCATCCTCAGCTTACCGATGTTGATCGGTATAGTTCCTGAGATCAAGTTGTTTCGTAGGTCCAAATGCATCAACGAAGTTAGATTTGCAATCGACCTCGGGATCCTTCCAGTGATTTTGTTATCCGCCAGGTTTAAAACCGTCAGAAGGCTGAGTTTGCCGATATCGGAAGGGATTTCGCCGGAGATTTGGTTTCCGACGAGATCTAGGTGACGGAGGAACGGCAAAGTGGTAATGCAGGAAGGTATAGTACCGGAAATACCCTTCCAATCGGCGATAACTACATTCGATAACCTCTCCAACTTACATAATTCCGGCGAGACTGAACCGGTCATGTACCCGGTCCGCTTCGCCTTCTGAAAAATCGGATCCTCGGACTCTCCACGAAGCGCTATATCCGCAACCCGTTTAGTAGTCGGGTCGCAAGTAACGCCGTACCATTTGCTACAACAGTCGTTGCCCTTCCACGAGTCGAAAATGCCCAAATAAGGTTCGTGTAAAGCAGCTTTGAAGGCCAACAAAGCTGCCCTATCTGACGGCGGGCAGGCATTCACCGTTACACTGACGGCGAGTACCAAAACAGCTGTAAACCACCACCGGAAGCTACCCATTTTTTCACTCTCTATTTTTTTCACACCCACACACTTTCACAATGCACTATGTGTTGTTTGGTTGTTTTAGCTTTGACGTGACAAAACGACGACGTGCATGTACTGGAAGTCTGGAACTAAGAATACCAGGTTTTAAGTGGAGGTGAAGAGAGTAAGGGCGGGATGGGGTTAATATAGTAATGGTGGAGAAGTGAATTGACGGATTTGCCCCTCACGTGCGCGGAGTAGTTAAGGACTTAAGGGGTAAACAGGTCAACGTGGGTAGAGGATAAGACGAATATCGAGATTGAGATATGATTTTAATTTTTAACGAAATAAGGAAGGCTAGAGCCAAAACACGTGGCGGGTATTAAGTCCAGTAATACGGGTATAAAGGTGTATTTGGATTGTTTTTAAAATAATTTTTGTCTTTTAATTTATTTAAAAAGTTAAAAAATAATTAAAAGATCTTTGGATAAATGCAAAAAATCTTTTAAAATAATTTTTTATATAGATGAAAAAGTTAGTGTTTCAAAAGTCATAAAATCCTATCTTTTTCTGACTTTTGGGAGTTTTTAACATGAAAAGATTTTACTCTAAAAACAAATACAAACACATTTTAAAGACTATTTTTTGGAAAAAGTCCCTAGCAAAAAAATCATTTTTGTAAAAAGAATTTTAACATCAAAAAGTAATCCCAAACACCCCAAATTTGATAAATTCGACTTAATTTCAAACTATAAATATTTTCTGATGAAGATTAAAAATATGATCTTAAAATTTTGATGATTTTCAAAGTTCGAAACTATGTTTGTTTTAAAGTTTTATTTTAACACCAAAAGTAAATAATGATAAACTGCAGGTTGCTCGTGTATGAGTTTCCATCCAATCAAGAATAAGATGGTTAAGCGAGCTTCTCATGACCCAAACATTTGGTACTATAATCAAGTAGGAAGGTGGTGGGATTTAGCTTTTCATTCTCATATTATGTTTGTGGATTTGATCAATTAAGTGGACAATGTTAAGTTAAATACACATCAAAGAAAATGTTTAGATGTAGTCATTCTCACTACTTTTTGGGTCCTTTTGAATTTTGCAAAATAGCACTTTGTTTTGAAACAATCAAGTTGGAGAAGGTAGGGCTTTCTGATAAGATTGTTCCCAATTTTAATTTTTTGATCTAGATCAGTAATGCAAAAACCGTAAGATGAATAGGGCTGATTGATTATGCAACCATGCTTGCCTATTTCCAATATGTTTACTTAACTAGTACTTAGCTAGTGTTTTAATAAAATTACTCCATTCGATAAAAATAACAATTCAATTTGAACAATGAATAACTATACGAGGGTTTATCATAATTAATCAAACGTAGCATACAATAAAAGACACAAACTGGTTTGATAGAATCATCATTTCAGTAAATAAAGACAAATAGTAATCCGATCAATAAATAAATTTATGTGGATTCATTATATTGTGACATGTTTTCGGGTTTAATCATACAATTTTATTTTGTTGTAAAAATACCATCAATCTTTGGATAAATGTTCTATAGCAACCACTATGACGTGTAAAATCCGATCAAACACGTAATTTTTGTTCTACAAAAACCACCAATGTTTTTAAAAAGTTCCATCCCAACCATTATTTTTTTTTTTGTTAATATATCAATTTATGATTTTTTTATCTATAAACAGACAACTATATTGATATATGTTGATGCTAAACGGTAAAGTTTGTTTTTTTTAAAACCATTTGGTTTTGATTTTTATGATTTAGTATAAGTTTTTTTGGTAGAAAAACCATTTGATTTTGGTTTATATAATTTAGTTTTAGTAAAAAAAACTTAATATTTTTTAGATTGTATTATAGAAAAGGTGTATGTGATTGTATGAAAGTTGCATTTCCATACTTATTTATATAAACCAAATTTTACAGTTTGTTTTTTCAACAGAAAAAAACCTAAATCGAATGATTTTCAACCAAAAAAATATAATTAAATCATAGAAACTAAAATCATATAAATTTTCAACCTAAAAAAGCTTAAACTATATCATAAAAGCCAAAATCGAATTGTTTTAAAAAAAAAAGAAATTTGTCAACATATATCGATACATTTGTCTATTTATATAGGACAAAAGAGTATAAATTTTGATATAGTAATTCATTCGATAAAAATCAGCACTATGGTTTAGGGTAATTTGTACGTTCGGTCCCTTACTTAATATTTTAACTCGGAAGGTCCTTACTGTTTGTTTTTGTTACGCTTTTGGTCCATATCTTACCTAAAAATATTATTTTGCCATGATTTTTTAATTTATTTAAACAATACACTCCAACCCCACCCCCCTCATCTTACCTTACCTATCTCATAATTTTTCCCTAATTAAATAATAGTCTTTTTAAGTAAAATAGAGACCAAGCGCGTAACAAAAACAAACTGTAGGGACCAAGTGTGTAACAAAAACAAACAGTGGGGACCTTCCGAGTTAAAAAAATAAGTTAGGGACTAAGCGTGCAAATTACCCCAAACCATAGGGACCATTCGTGTGATTTACTCAAAAATAAAAGCAAAAAACCAATAATGGTAGCAATAAAACTTTTATCTAAAAATAATTTGGTTCTTTAGCATAAATGAACCAACCTATTTTTGTTATTAACCCTTATTCATAATCAATAAATAGTAACAGCTTTTTGAAACTTAACCAATTATATTAAAACTAGCAAGCAACTAAACAAAATTACAACAAAAAAATAACTTTAATTGAGATTTTACTTTTTAAGACGCATCAGTATGGCTGCTAACGTTTGATCTTGTGAACCCTATAAAAATGATTGTAGGACAAATCTATCAAATAAAACATATTTTCTAGATTTTGTGTAATTCGAAAGTAAAAGCATTTTGAAAAGCTCACATAACACATAAAGTCAAAAAAATGACTGTATGAAAGTATATCAGGTGCGCTTTCTTCAATAGGTTGATCCTCCTAAAGAATCCAATATCTAGCAAAAGAAAAGTTGGGATTTGGAACGTCCCACCAACTAATTTAGTGCAAGAAGCAAATAAGTGATCGATAAACTCGATGTCTGCATCGCACTAGGAGCACATGATAGATTTAGATTCAACCCCCTAACATTTAGTTGGTAAATGATTTAAGCCAACTCTCCACCACATAATATTAAAGGAAAATGATTTACGATCCCAACGAAGTTTCCAAACCATTCGAAAAACCTCAATCATATTTTGTATGTTTCAAAAAACCCAACGAACTTAACCTTTTGTCTAAAAAAGCTCAACTAAGTTAAACTTTTGTTCAATTCTATGAAAGTCAAATGAAAGAAACAAATGACGTGGCTTATTCCCATATCGGGAAAATGATTTGTTAGACCAATGAAGTTTCCAAACCGTTCAAATAACTCCAATCATGTTTTGTCTGTTAAAAAAAAACCTAACAAACTCAAACAAAACATAATTTGAGTTTTTTTGAACGGTTTGGAACTTCGTTGGGTTTTTTTAGACAAAAGTTTAAGTTCGTTTGGTTTTTTTAAACAGATAAAACATAATTGAAGTTTTATGAATGGTTTGTAAACTTCGTTGAGCTTGTAAGTCATTTTCCTTAATATTAACTTTGAAAGGCACCAAATCATTGCAATGCATATAATCATCTCTTGTAGCTAGAGTGTACAATTCAACAACATGCTTTGCAAAAGCTACACATAAATTACTAGACACGGTGCTTTTTAACCTTCTAACTTTTAGCGTTTGACAAAACGCTACCAGCTACACGCTACTCACTATCAATTAGTTTTGTCAAGCATGCTCTTTGCCATATGTTCTTTATGTCATAACTTCATCTTATAATAATAAAAAAAATCATGTTTTGTTGTACTTGAGCCCCGGGTTCTATGTAGGGAATATTAGGGTTTGTGGTGGAGATTTGGATATCAACTTGGATCGTGATATCACTTTCTGAACTGATGTTTCTACCCTATGTCTGGGTTACAAGAAATTCAGCCTAAGAAAATCCAAGTAGGCACTTACGTCTCTAGGCACAAAAAACGTAAGCCAATATGCTAAAGGGTTCTGTGAATGTGTGATGAAAACGAGAGCTAAAGAACGTAACACCCTTCTGTATAAAAAGAGCCGTTTATATATTAAACAAGATTAGGGTTTCATTAGGGTTGGGCCGTCATTAGTTGCATTGGAAGCAAGTAATATTAATCCGGATTAGGGTTACCAAAACTAATGAGTTTCGTTAGTTTTACCATAATCACCCTAAAGAAATTGAGTTTTCCATTATGTTCCCACATGCAAAATTCGTTGAGGTTTTGGGGCGCTTCCCCTTGACCCCAGCCAGGGGCTCTGCCCCTTGGATCCCGCTAGGGGCGCTGCCCCCAGACCCTCGACTAGTCGTTGAACCGGCTTCTAATTCGATCTTATACATGCGTGCACTCCGCACTACTCCATACATATATTAGAGTACAAATTATGAAGCCCCTTAGCTCACATGTTAGTTCCAGTTACTTAAAATAACATGATGACACTAAAATCACCAACATTCTATAGTCTTAAACATGAGCCGTTGCACATACAAAATCACTACTAGAACGAAATTAGTACCCAAGACCAGGACCATATAATACTTATCAGTTCGATACTCGTTTCCTACAAACTCTAAATTTCGGCTTTGGATGTGATTACACTACCGAGCTCACATGTAGTACGACATATTGGAATTTAACGTGATATATGTTGAGATCGACTTTGTTGATAGACAATGATATATCTTAATATTCAACATAAGAATCAATCATTATCTAAAATTAGAAAATCTTATTAAAGTTATACGAGAGAATAATAGTGTGATTAATTAGAAGATATGGTTTCAGTTTGATTCTCTGAATGAGGGGAATAGTCATTTGCGGTGGTGTGATAGTTGATGGCGAAAGAACGTCTTATGTATTGATTGAATGCTCAATGCTCCACCACCACATCATGGGTGTCATAGGAAATGGGGTCTTTGCATTTACCACTATGTTGGATCAAGGGCAAATTTGTCCACTCCTTCTATGTGGGACCCACTATGGGCCTGCTATCAAGAGTAACGTGTCAAGACAGGTAATACCAGTAATTTTTTTTTTTTCATAAATGTCATATATTCCTACATCTATCAAAATAATAATTCAGGTACAAACATATAAAAAGCTATACATCTAAATCAAACACATTAAATCTCATGTGACGAAAATAACTTGTAAACATATATCAAATATGTTTAATAATATCAGCGTTAATATTATCTCAATAGTCAATTCATAAAACTTGCCAAACATTTGATTTTAATATATGAAATATAAATGGGTACCTGTAGCAACTAGTTATTATTTTGAAATAATTAAAAGTAATTATAAAGCGCAAGGAGCATAAACTAAAAAAAATAAAAATAGAATAACACTGAGTAAAAAATAAATTAGGTTAGTAACTTTAAATTTCAACAAAACTACAAAAACTTGTACCGAATATAACTAGTAGAAAATTTTGAAATTATTAACTTTAATTTATTTATTTACGTTTAACATTACAATATAACAACGCTTTTACCATTTTTCATTTTGTTAGCTTTAAAGTTTTTCTTATCAAACTATGTGAAATCTTTTATAATATAATGCAGGAAACAGGGGTGAATTTTTAAAAGGAGATACTTGAGACAATGACAGATTGCTCTGTTGAAGTTAGAAACTAGAGTCAAAAGGTGACAGGGAGTAACATGCAAATTCTGGGAGATGAGGACATAACACAAGATCCTCTGAGGTGGAGTTGAAAACTATATATATTTTCTTTCAAAATAATATCTCAGTTTGGTTTCTTATTTTAATTAAATAATATCTAATAACTTTTTGTTATGATATTTGAGTATTTGACCCATGTTCTTCTGAATATTTTAAGACACACCTCATAATCTTACTTCTAAAAATAGAAAGAAAATAAGTTATATCGGCATGTCAGAAACTCTTTGATGATCGGTTAGGCTCATTTTCCTTCTTTTATAAGTTGATGAAACTTTTGAATGAAAGATCATTTATTGGTTAAGCTTGTCGGATTTGAATCTGAAATCACCCAATTTGAGTGTGTTTAACTTCAAATAATGGCTACTATCGCTATTAAAAGAACAAATCAGACTTACCACAAAGTCTCACAACCTCATAGACAACTTAAATAATAAATCCGGGATGGACTGTGGATTATCAATTCTTTTTATAAATTTGAGATGTGACTACTTTCATATGTAACAACATACTAAATATGTTAAATCATTGTGCAAGAAAAAGAACAACTATTAAGAGATTTTTTGGGAAGGTTTCTTCAAAGGCATATATGAAGATCATATCGGTAGATATAAATCAAATTGGACGGTCCTAGGTATCTACCTGATGGTTTTTAAAAAATAATTAGAAGATAATTGGAACGGATCCCAATCAGTTCCAACTCTTTATGAATCGGGATCAAAATTAATCATAAAGATTTCAATTCCAAAACTGGTAATCCCATACTGTTCTGGTTCCAAAAATGGTACCATGTTCAAAGTTCATCCCTGATTTGATGGGTTAAAAGACAATAGTCGTTCCATTCCCATAACTGACGGTTCCAAATCAGTTCCAGTTTCAAAAGACGGATACATGGTCCCGATGCTCACATCTATCGTTGGGTTAAAAGGACGAAAGTATTAGTGATATATCTTATCACTAATTATTTCTATTTGTTACATTTATCTTGTAATTATATTTATCCACACTTTCCTTATAGCTAGAGATATCTCATGTATAAATAGGACTGTTTGGTGATTAATGAAAGCATCAATCATACAAACTCTCTTCAATCATCTCCACGAGTTTCTTCCTCCCCAAGTAGCCAACCTTATCTTCTTCGTTGCTTCTTTCGTAAGTCTATATCTCCTTCTTCAATAGTTTCTTCATATTTCTCCTTAGTTTTCTCTTAACATGACAACCCTCTTTCTTTCTTCTATGAATTCAAAACCAAACATCGCCTAGTTGTAACAGTTTTAAACATCAAAACATGATACCAATCACCTTAGAGATGCATAAAAGTCAATACAGTTCATGATCCAAATTGTTCGATATTTACTGACATGCTTACCAAGCGATCGACCACATTATCCCATCCACCCCACCCACCATCGCCCTAATATCCTCGTTGCCACCATTGCAACCGCTAAAGAACAATGGTCCTGTCTTGACGCAATTGTACTTTTCATTGCATTATGCACAATCTCCAATGACCTTCTCTAAATAGTCCTTGCTCTCGACTCCACTACTAAACAAGCATGGGAGTGTCTTCAAAACATTTTCCAGGATAACAAAAATTACCATGAGGTCTACATTGAGCACCAATTCTCCAACATGAAATTGTACTTTTCATTGCATTTGTGGAGAACCAAATTTCTTATGGATTGTGTAAGGTCGCTTTCCGAACTGCTATTTCCACCATATGTACGGATTATATGAAATCCAATCTAGGATAATCCAAAATGACACTTGTGAATCTAGGCATAGAAACACAAGCCAAATTTCCAGACAAATTATGAGTTTATTATAGAAGAGAGAGAGAGAGAGAGAGAGAGAGAGAGAGAGAGAAAAAGTGAGAGTGAGAGAGAAAGAGAGAGAGAGAGAGGGATAGAGAGAGATGAGAAGGGTCATCGTACGACTCTATAGAGGAGCCGTATTTATAATTGACATATTAGGGTTTCTGTCTTCTAAATTAGTTAAATAAATCACAAATTAATGGCATAATCAATAGCCACCACCAGGGCTCTACCCCTTGGACCCCACCATTCTTTCGCACCGACTTATCATTCGATCTTATATATATATCAAACCTTTTGCCAATCTCGTCATCGTTATCCAATCACATATCAAGTGTAACGCCCGGTTTCAAGTATGAGTTTCAATTGTTAATTTTGAGAAAATTGATTGGCCACAACATGGTGAATGGATCACCACGATGTGACATTTCTATATGAAACGCATGTTTCATTTAGATACCACGACGTGGTCATGCAATGGCCACGACATGGTGATGTTAGATGTTCAGAACCCTAATTTCCGGGCTCAATGCCCTATTTAAAGGAAGTGATGGATGGGGTTTCCTCCACCCTCAGACTCCATCACCTCCAAAAGTATTCTTGATCAACCTTAGCCTATTTACAAGATTTGAGCTCATTTTGGTGTTTTTAGTGCACTTTAAAGGAAAAAGAAGAATATTATAATGCAAGGATCAAACAAGAAACTCCTCTCCATCTTTGGGATCGCTCTCTGGACCATTTGTAAGACTTTAAGACTTAATATTTATGGTTCCTTCTTAGTAGATCTTCAATTCTATGCATATTTGGGTTGATAGTTGTGATTTGAGTGGTTCAATAAGATAAAGTTTGCAACTTTATGACTCATCAAGGTCCTTTAAGCTTAATACCTTCTGGATCTAGAAGTTGGTTGAGTTTTTAGAGTCATGCATGTGGTTTAAGTCATTTTTCTCATATTTTGACCTAGTTGGGTGAAGGACATGCATAGGTCATGCATGTCCATAAATTTTGGATTTTTATGGACCATTAAGATCCCAAGAAGCATCTTGGAAAGTTAGATCTAAAGGCATAACAGATTGAGAGCTTAATCCATTAAGTTGTCTTTGTATAGTTGCCGTGACGTGGTGGATGGTATGGTCGCGACTGTTTTGTCGTGAAGCTGCCACGACATGGCCAATGGGTGGCCATGACCAATGTTTTAAAACCTGGGTTTTTAGTTGACCCGATGTGATGACCGATTCACGGGTCAAGCGGTTCAACCGGTTGAACCGCCGGGTCAAACCAGTTTATGATCTTTTTCTATTTTTATATATTTTTATTTTCCTGCATAATGCATAAACATATAAAACCAATAATTTGATGTCCACAAAGTTTAAACATTGAAAAACACTGAAGAAACCAAAAACGACTCGTTGTTTTAACGTTCGCTACTTGAATCCAACTATCCAAACCCTATTAAAACGGGTTAATCTGGTTTTAACCGGTTCAACATAAGTGGTCGAACCGCGGTTTAGGGAAACCCGACCGGTTCGATCTGGTCCATATTTTTACAAAAAACCGTTCTCAATTGACCCGCCTTCTACCCCGGGTCACGGTCCAACCGGTTGAACCGGTCGGGTCGACCCAGGTTTTAAAACATTGGTCACGACGTGGAGGTCAAATGAGGTTGACTTTGACCGTTGACTTTTTGATCTGATTGACTTTTGGTAATATTTCTAGTTTTAGAAGGTAGACTAAGGGTTTACATTGTATGGTTCATTAGGAGGTGTGTAGCACCCTCTTTTAGACTGTATGAGCTTGTTAGTTGATGATTGCGTTTGTGAGGTGAGTATTCTCACTATACTATGTAGGATACTAGGTGTCAGATGTGCTTGTTGTCTTTGTAACTCTTGTTGTTATGTATGCATGAAAGTCCACGGGGAAGTCCATGACAATAGCATGGGTGTTTTAAGACTTAGAATTTTGCCTATAACATTCACTTAGGATGAAATATGCCCGTTGGCTGAAATAGGCTGTTGCAGGAGTGATTGTGTAACATCTCAAAAATCATAACAAATTTAAACTTTTCAAAACAACCCATTACTTAAAAAGGGTTTACGAAATCATAGTTTTCAAAATATTATTCAAATCAGAGTCTCCCAAGATCCATCAACATAAAAACCGAGTATGTGTACGGTCACGCCTTCGCCTTTCCATGGTCCTCAGAAGTACTTGAAACAAAACTAAAACTATAAGCCAACGCTTAGTGAGTTTCCACAAAGTACCAGCCAAGAACGGTCCTGAGGATTCAAATGCCCAGGACGAGTAGAAAAAAAGGCCCTTATCAATTGTCATATATTAAAGATTTATTGCTACTAAAATGAAATATTTACACTTTTCTTGGAAGTGGTTGAGCAAACCTTGGCACAATATAAGGCACTCGCAGCCAACCAGAGAATAAGCATATGTGTTTCTAAAAGAATTGCATTTAACCTAATATAAGATCATTACACTTTCACATATAAGAACTTTGTAATATCCAAAGGAATGAGAAATGTGTATGTACCTCAATTGCACGAACATTGTTATATTTAAATCTTGCAACATCAAGTGCAGTTTGACCATCAACATTTATTTGCAAGGCACTAGCTGAAAATTGAGATGATAAATATTTTGCAAGCAATTGGTTACATATAAGTAATAACATGACAACCTTTCTTGGGTAATTTTGGAGTCCAAAATCCTTTTTTATGTTTAGTCCCATTCACACTAGATAACTGTCATTTTATGTTATATCATTGACTATGATGGGGCCTAAAAAAGTAACCAATAATATAGTAGCAATGTTCTCATTGAATAAAAAGCACACACCACCATGTAAAAGCAATAGCTTACGCATCTTTTAGAAGCATGGTAAAGAGCAGAATGACCACTAAAATTAAATTTGTTACGATTAGTGAGAGAAATTACCATGGCCAACTGACAGACCAAATAAAATACCTTATTTATCATGCATCAGGGAGCAAACCAACACACATGTACGATAGTAGTTCACATTGGAACCTAATTCCATCAAGGTTTTAGCTACACTATATAGGTTTGAAGCCAATATTTGAGGAGTCTTTCCTTCCTTGTCCTTCCACTGCATTAAGAACAACAAATTTCATCACTAATACTTGTTTAGGTACCATATATATAGAAAATAAAACTAGTCTCAACTTTCCCAAAATCCATATGACCGTATCCATGTCAATTAGAGAGAACTAGAAAACTATAATCTGATAACATTCTGATTTCTGAATTCTGATCTAATAACATAAATACATCATACATGAATGATCGATTAGACGGTTACTTGATTAGCAAAGTTGCAGTATACAGGAGTGGACGAATGAGTATAGTGGATCGAGTGATTTCCCGCTTCCTTATTGATTAATCGAGACTACCTGGACGCTTAGACGTTGAATAATCGTTGCCTTCTGCTACATTCGTGTCTAGACTAACAACCGACTAGAGGATTGGGATGCTGAATATAGTATTAAAAAAATGGGCCCCGTTCTTGTGCCCACCTTGCCCATGCCCATAATCAGGCTTGGCACCAGAACATAATACACAAATCATATACAAACAAGCATGTTGGGTCCAATCATTAATCATACTGGAATACCCACGAGTCCATATCCATCAGGTTGGATTACCCCTGGCCCAATCAGACATCAGATTGGAATGCCAATATACAACAGGTCCACTCAGTCATCAGACCGGAATACCAATATATAGCGGCCCACTCAGTCATCAGACCAAATTACCCTCGGGTACACTCAGTCATCAGATTGGAATACCCCAGTCTTTTAACTCACACAGATAGCATTAAAGTCTTAACCAAACACAATATGTTGACATGTAACGCCCGGGCTTCGGGGCTAAGCATTTTTAGACAATGTAATAGTCTAGGTCAACTATTGTAACACTTTTTTGAGATAATAAAGATGAAATATTTGAGTATTATGTGAATTATGTGAATTTATATGCTTATTACTTATTTATAAATGTGTAATAAATAAAGAACAAAAATAAGCGTCAAAATTAAAATGTGAGATAAGCCTGATATCTTTACATAAAGTTGTAGTGGTCGAAACAAGGATTCCGGAGATATAAAGAACGCCGAAATCCGAGTTATAACGAAAAAGTTATGACCCGTCGAAGTTTCGCGAGGGGACTGACACGATACCGGGAAGCGTAAATAGTGAATTTACGATAGAGTGAGTTTTAGCCTTAGCGATCTAAACGAAAGTCGTAGAATACGATAAACCGAGAGCGTCCATAAAAAGAACGCCCAAATCTGACTTTGTATGAGGAAGTTATGATTTTTCGAAGTTTCGGTTCAGCAGTGTACAACCTGAAGTTCGAATATTAGATTGAGCGGTTTTTAGCCGACACAACCTAAACGAGAATCGAAGATCCCATTAATAGTAGCGTAACGATAAAAAGACAGACGAAAACGGACGTCGGATAAAGAAGTTATGGATTTGTTACGGACCAATCCTGTCCCGGCCTGTTAAAAATATAAAATTTAAAATAAATTCAAAATTAGTCGACGAAGTCTAAACGGAAGTTGTAGAGTACGTTCCCGCCTACGCGTGGATATAAAGAACGTCGAAAACGGAGTTCGGATATGAAAGTTACGAATTTTTAAAGTCGAGTGTGCAATTTGCGAAATCTGATGCAAGAAACGATGACGTGGCCAAATCTGAGCCGTCGCTTGCTGAGCACGGTCTCGCTTCGGATGAAGGACATGTCGCCTCGCCATTACGCCCCGCGTCCGAGATTGGTACGCCCAGCGTAGCTTCGCTCCTTATCCTTCCAAGTCCGAGTGCGAGCCAGCTGTATGCGAGCTGGCTCCCTTATCCGATGAACGCCCGACATAGAGTGAGCCTACACCCAACGTAGTGCGAAGCCTCGCACCTATAAATAGGGGTGCAAGGGAAGCCGGTTTTTCACACCAAAATTCATTCTCTCTCTAGTTTCTTTCTTTCTCTAAGTGCCCTAAACCCTCCTAAACCCTAGGGAACCCCTAGCACCCAAAGGAAGCCCCCAGGATCCCGGAGTCCCGAGAAAAAAGGGTCTTTCGGTTTCGAAATGCTGCTCCGAGCAAAGCCCGATTTTCTTTAAAACCTGCTGTAAGTGAGCTACGCTTACGCAATTTTTAATATAGCTTTTAAATAATTATACTAATGTTATTAGGTCCTTAAAGTAATTATTTGGGCTATTATTATGAGTTATATAGAGTGTTGTTTAACGCTTATATAATAATAATAATAATAGCTAGACTATTAATTAGTCGTGGTTAACGTTAGACTAAACCCTAGTGGTATTGATACTAGGTTTTGTCGAGGGAAAATTATTTTGAGATAACAAAACGCTGTTCAAGTGCATAGTCACCACCTTTCAGGTGAGTGCATAGTCACTTTCAGCTTACATATAGATATGAAGTATTTTATATAAATTACGTGCTATGTGTGCATATTATCTAAATACTTGTTGTCTATGATGGATGAACGTTGTTATACATGTTTTAAATGATTTAAACTGTATATATGTATTTTATATCTACGAAAATGTTGGGGTAAAACATGGGTAGATGTAATAGATGATGTGTGATAAAATAATGAGAGGTCTCGATGTTGTTGTTGTTGATTCTGTCATCTAGCGGAGTATGTATGACGACCACAGACTCTTCTAGACAATCCAGTGGAACACTAGCAGGCTCGCAACCTGTAGGTGTTTGTGAACGATGTGTTCACCGGTGTACTCCACCCCCACATGGTTTCCTTAAGGACATTTATTGCTGAGGAATCCCCTTAGCAGTAGTGTCCATCCCGATGATGATCCTTAGGCTAGGTCCCTTATGATAGGTGTTTAAGGACGTAAAGTGAGGATAACGGGAACGGGTAATTGGGTTATTGTTGGTTGATGAAATTAAATAACTTATTTATTGTGGGTTGAAAACCCTATGTGCTCACCAGGCTCCCAAGCTTGACCCACTCAGTTTCATGTATTACAGGTAGTGGCGCTCGAGCATAGATGTGATGTTTTGGATGAGGGATTACGGATATAGGCCTGTAGATATGAAATAATGTAGTAAGGCTTATATTGTACTGTTTATGCTTTTGATCTGTATCGAACATGACATCCCAAGTCTTTTAATGAAATACATTTATTTGGAAATGCTTTTGATAAATCTATAAATTGTTTTGGGACAAATTCCGCAACACTTTTATTTAAAATGTTACTCTGATTTTCAAACAAAGCATAAACAAAATCGGTCTTTTCTGGCCGTGAAATGGGGATGTCACAGTTGGTATCAGAGCACTAGTTTAAGTGAACTAGGAATTTGTAGGATTTCTAGACTTAAACTTAGAATTGTAAGCGATGATTGTGAGGTGTGAGCACTAGCTTATTTTAGGAATTATGCCTAAAATGCTTTTATGTGCTAAAAATTTTGTGCCTTATATGCTGTTATTTGTTCGGATCTATGGTCTGTTGCCGTCCGGATCTGGAAACCTTATATGTTTAGGATTCTAAACGTACGACTACGATATTAGAACTAGCATGTAAACGTTTCAGAGAGATAAGGATGATTTAAATGTCTATCGTAAATAAAGATCTAAATTCACCTTATTCGGTGTATAGATTAAGATGGCAAGGACCCGTAGCGGAAACGTAAACGCAAATGGAAATAGGAACCAACCCCCTCAACCTTCAGTGATACAACAAATACCTGTTGTCGAAGAAGTGACACCTGAGCCAATAACGATGGCGGAGTGCAAGCGATGATCCAGATGATGTTGGATCGCCAAATGGAGGAAACAAGGCGTTTACTTCAACAGAACCGAGAAGAACTTACGATACCAATTGAATAGCCCGAGCTGAATGATGGGCAGTCAGAAGGAGGAAACTACAGTGGGACTGTTGGTCAAGCCAACCCACCGATAGTTAGGCAAAACCACCACGATGGAGGAAATGACGGACGTGGATGCAAATACAAGGATTTCATGGCATCCAAACCACCGGGTCTATCTGGAAGCCTGACACCGGTGGAAGTCATGAACTGGATCTACGAGATGGAGTCGATGTTTGAGAGTTGCGAGTGTAGCAACAGGTAGAAGTGTTGGATTAGTGTTTAAGTCCATAACTATTTTGGTATGTACTTGACCCGATGGTGTATGGTCCTTTTGGGTTGCCAGCCTTCACCAAAGCAACTTGATAGGATGAATTATGGAGAGAAAGGATTAAATATGATTTATTAATATATTATGAGAATAATATATTAAAGGAGAAATCATATTGTTTAATTAATATTAGTCAAGAATTAATAAGAATTAAGTTTGTGACTAAAAGAGATTAATTAAGCTTTAGGGACTGGAATTGTAATTATAGGATAATTGCAATTTGGGCTATGGATTGCCTTATATTAAGGAGTGGACGAATTCTATGGGGAAACCCATTAGAAATCGTCCAAGGCCCTTAAGAAAAGGAGTCCATGGGTGGCTTAGGGCTTAAGCATCCAAATTAGGGTTTCCTTGTTAGATAACCCTAATAGCCTCACTATATATAGAACCCTTAAGGCTAAAAAACGTGGGGAACTTCTCTTCTAGGGTTAGTACACGTTTTGGGCAGCCTCCATCCTCTCTCCTCTTCATCCTCTTGCTTTTGGTGTTTGTGAACCATTAGAGGAGTGACATTTGTGACTCTAAGCTTTCTAAAGTCATTACAAGGAGAATTGTGATTGTTATTGCTACATAACAATCAAGGTAATATCTTAAACCCATTCTTATGTTAATATGATTACTTGTATGCTAGAATTAGGGTTTATAGTCTTGGATAATTTGCATGTACAATAGAGAAACCTAGATCCAAGCATTAGGGTTTGTATGAGCACATAGGATGTTCTTATGACCAAAACCCATCAGTGGTATTAGAGCCTAGATTGGTTTCTATTGTATTGATGCCTTGTATGTTGAAATAATTCATTTTTTATGGTTCTGCTTGCTGAACTTGCCGAGTCTCTAGATGAACTCGCTGAGTCCATGCTGACTCGACGAGTCCATGCCTGACTCGACGAGTCGGCTGGTCAGAATGAGGGAAAACAGGGATTTCTTGTTGTTTTTGCTTGAGGATACTTGCCTTATCATATTAGATCAATATAAATCCAATTTTTTGATATATATGAGTATATTCTTGATCTAATTGAAGATATTTATCAATTAATAAAATATTTGTTTCCTTATGTGATAATTGATTAATTATTTTGATTAAATTGATAAATTGTTTTGCAAGAAATCATTAAATAAATCAAATATGGATAATTATGTGATTAATTGTTAATTTAGATTATTTGTTATTTGATCTTTGTGTTATGAAAAGTTTCATATTTTCCCCCTTTAGGTTTTATAGTTTAAATTTGAACTCAAAAGTTTAGTTTTTGAAATTTAAATAGTTGAAACCCTAATGTTTTGAAAGGTTTCAAAACTTGCCCTCAAGTTTTGGAGTTTAAATTTTGATTAATAGTTTAATTTTGACGTATATTTAAATTCTAAACCTAATGTTTTGAAATGTTTCAAAACTTGCCCTCAAGTTTTGGAATTTAAAAGTTGATTAAAAGTTTAATTAGGAATGTTAAATTCTAAAACCCTAGTATTGTTTAGAAAAGTTCAAATCACACCCTTATGGTTTTATTAATTAATTAAGGTGTATAATTAAAAGAGGTTTAATAAATCTATAAAAGTTTAGGTTTACAATTTAATTGAATTAAAAGTATGATTATTAAAATTGACCACCTAGTATTTTAAAAGTTGTAAAATACACCCTATACTATATATAACATTAAAAGTCTAACATTATATATATGTATGAGTAAAAGTCAGTCTTACCGTTAGTAGGCCTCATTTACGAAGCTGGTCTATGAGGGGTGTTTATGGAAATTGCCTATAAAATGGCGATTGAATGGGTATCCACTCTTACCCACCGCACTCTTGACTAGTGGAGGGTCGTTAGCCGAACGGGTAGGATAGGACGAAACCTTCCATTGTAAGTATAATGAATTACTAAAGTAACTAAATGTTTTTCAAATTCCCAATCTTAGTTACTTAGGCAAAAGTGAATTGATGAAATTCCATGAAATTACACTTTGTGCCCTTGCGAAGACGTTAGTGGAGCGTGTGTGGTTTACCGGCACACTAAATGGTTCTAAGCAAAGGTAGCAAAGGGTGACTCAATGTTTGTCATAGTTCGGTGGAGCGTGTGTGGTTTACCGGCACATTGAATAGGTGACTGTAACATGTGAGGGCACCATGTAAGTTTACATGGTTATTCACACCCGCTTTGTGATCCTCGGCATCCCAGTCACAAACAAGAGGGGCATATGGAGATTTAAACAAGCCATTGAAATTTTCAATGAATCTCAAAGGATCTAGGAGTTTTCATAGATTTAAAACTTAAATTCCTTTTCGTTTTTCATGGTGGAAATTAGTGAGTCGTCATTCACTTGTTGTAGAATATTGTGTTGGGTCCTAGCCTTAGTATCTCATTTGGGTGATTTACTAAGAACTCAATCAATCAACTAACTTGAATTCATTTTCTCCCGTTTTGTAGATGTCAAAGTTCGACAACTGTGGTCTTCCCAAGTCCCGTGGAACAAGCATTCCACATGAAGATGGTATTCCACGATTCGATCAAGGAACAAGAAATCATGCTTCACTTCCTCCACCTCCTCCAATTGTTCTCCCTAACCCACAAGATCGAAGAATTGAAAGGTTCAATATCACTAAAGCCCTATTGGAAATGAAACATGAAGATGGTAAACCCATGTGTGCCCACGTTCTAGGAATGAAATCACACATTGATAGGTTGATAATGTTGGGTGTGTCATTCCCGGATGAGTTGGCTGTGAACTGGGTTTTGCAGTCACTCCCTGAATCATATAATGAGTTCAAAAGAAAGTATTATATGATGGATCATGACGATAACCTCATTGACCTAACTTACATGCTCATTGCTGCTGAATCATAAATGATTTGGCGAAGCAATGGAGCGTATTTGTTAGGAAAGTCAACAGACCATGCTTCCGAGGACGTTCTAGGAGAACCGACCTGTGTTTGCTGCCAAAAGAAAGGGCGTTGGATACAAGTCTGCTGAAAGAGCCTGGAGAGTCCAGAAGATGGGAGAGTCAAAGAGTATGGCTACGCTTCAGGTAAAATCCAATATCTAACTCCGTTAAGTTCCTATTCATTGATTCTTAATACATGATGTGATAAGATTGCACTTGAATGTTTTGCAGGATCGGTGAAAAGAAAGGAAGCTTGGTGAAAGAGCAAGATGAATCTAATCACAAGAAATGAATCTTGATCGCATGGACTTGAAGATTAGATTTTGAGCTTAGATAGTTATGATAGAGTTGTTAGGAATATTTGACTACATAGTTTTCAATGGATTTTGCATTGTAAGGACAAATGTTTTCCGCTGCTTTTATAAATAAAATAAATTTTGGTTTGACTGATTTATTTATCTTTTTATTTCCTTACAATGAAATCGTTATGAAAATTGATGTTTGCATATTTCTACAACAAGTGGATATGATTCTTGTTTATGATGTTTATGGAAAGTCGAGAATTTACCAAATAAGGAGAGTTTCTCATCGCCCAAGGTTCAATTGGACAGAAACTTGGAATCATGCAACTTGGTTGCACGATGAATGAGAAATTTCATATTTGGAAATTAGACTAATTCATTGACAAAGTGTCAAGTGAAGGACTAGGAGATCGAGTACACAAAGTTGTGTGTTGATCAAGTCCACCATAAGAGTAACAAGATATTCGTCATGATTTACTAAAAGTTTAGTAAATATGATTATACTTATAAGATTAAGTGTAATTCGGAATTGATTAAAAAGGTTTAAATCAATAGCAAAACGAATAAAAAGAATCAAGTAGGCAGAAAGATAAAAGTTTCTCCATTCTAAGAAGAAGGGAGAGTAGCTTTTATGCTTTATGATAGGTCTTAATGATTAAGAACCATATCTCAATTGATCCTCTAAGTGAGTCTTAGTACAATTGTATGTTTAAGAAGAGGAATCAAGGATTGAAGAAATGGTTAAATCAAGAAGTCAATCATACTTCATTCCAAAACAAGTCTTAAAGTTAAGATTGTGACATTAAGTGATAAGTATTAAGAAGGTTTATAACATTCATCAAATGGTGAAAGTTGTGATGTCTTGGATAAGACAAAGACCAACTAGGACCAATTTATGAAATGTTTTTGATAAAAGCTACACTAACTCTTGAATATTTGTTTGTCAAGAAATGGTTATTGACAAAAGAATCTTATACGTCAAGGAGTCAGTGGGAGTCTTAATGGTCTTGAAAAGTTTCAAGAACAAATCAAAATAGACCTTATCAATCATCACTAGCACACGAGTTGAGGTTTACAACCTATCGTGTTGACATTATTTTGTTTCTGTGTTGTTCCAATTGAGTTAATTATGCATGTGAGTCCTATGAGTTCTCATTTGAATGCATAAAAGGCAAGGACCTTGATCAATGGAAAGTACATTGATAGGAAAGGGTGAGCTGCTTAACTACTTGGAAGACATGGTGGGCAACTGTGCTATCATAAGGCAAGAAATCAAGATTAAGAAAGTTCAGTCCATATGAGTTTGAATTTGTCGTAAACTTTGTTTTTGACAAATTTAAATGGATAGGAACACATACACCGTTTAAATCTAAGTGTCATAAGATTTCCTCCTTCATGAAAATGATTGTGAGGAAATGCTTTCACTAAGAAAGATTTTAAGAAGATAGTGATTGTAAAATTGCATTCTCGAATTCGATTATGGTTACGGTATCCCTTCCATGATTTGAATTGTGAGTTTGACAATTAGTCTGAATTGTTTAGACACACATATGAGCTATCTAAGACAAAGGTGTATAAGTTCAAGAAGCCTTGATAAAAGATTATCAAAGCACTAAGTATTAGAAACATGAACTTAAGAAATTCAATAAGTATTGTTTTTCTGAAAGTTAAGCTGTTTATGAATACATGTCAAAGCTAGTGGGAGCATAAGTGTTATGTTTATAATAATCATCATGATAGTGGGAGCATAAATGTTATGATTGTATGGCTATTAAGGCCAGTATTGCAAGGTAGCAATATTAATTATAGAAAAACAAGAGTTACACCTTGCAAAGTCGTAAGGGTTGTAAAGTTGTTTTACTATAATTAAGGGATAGAATATTATGCTTCATTTCAAATCTAAAGGCTTAGGTTGTGGAATGTTAATAATTTAGTCAAGGAAATATAGTGTGTTCTTAAAAATCCGATTATGATTACGGCATTCCTCTTCATAGTTCGAATTTTGAGAACGTAGCACATAAAATATTATGGCAGAAGATTGATAAAGTATCGAATCTTCGTGTAAGACATTATGCATCGTGTCCCATACGCTTCGGGTATAGGATCGATAGCAAATGCTATAATATTTAATCATTCTAAAATTTTCCAAATGTCTAGCGCATTTAGAGGGAAAAAGGACAAGAATCGGTTTTGACTAAGATAATTAAACAACTATCAAAGGACAATCCAAAGTTCGCCAAGGATTGGTCGCTTGTGAGTAGTTGGAAGTATAGTATTGGATGGACCATATCGACCTTATTATGAATAGATAAGATTCTATTAAGAATGAGTTGTCATATGGAAAATATGGAAACGTGTCCATATTGGGAATTGAATATTGAAAATCTATGTCTAGATTAGAAACTTTTATGCAAAAGGATGTTCAAAGGAATGTACTTTGAGTGAGAGACATCATATCTAAGGAATTGTATTGTAACAATAGAGGACTTTGTAATTTCATTGGCAATAGTCATTGTGAATTTAGTGCAGTGACATTACAAAAGGATCGTTGCATAAAATGTTAGAATCTAACATATTCCATAAGTGACAAGAATTTGATATTCTTTCACTTGTGAAAAGGATTCGGAGTTGTGAAATGAGTGTGATTGGAAATGTGTTCACTTTGATCTATTTCACAAAGAAAGAACCATAGGTAAACATTGTGTGCATGCTAGGAGCATGGGACAAGTGTAGTAATAATTCAAGTAAGAAGTTGATTACCCGAAACAACAAATAATGAGTAATCGATATGGTGATAAATAAAAGATGTTTTATTTATGCTCAAAGGTTTGAGGCCATATGGGATTAGTATTATCCTTGTGTTTCACTTTGCATCTTTTTGACTTCCTGAATAATTTAATTGGTTAAGAACAGTCAAATTATTTGAACGGGCCACAATAGTTCATATGTTGGAAGTAGGTATGAATGAAGACTGTCGTGAATTGGTCTGTGGATTGTCTAAAGAGCATTAGACATAAGCAAATGTTTACTACAACGTTCATGAGTGCTTAAGAATATGATTTGAGCATTGGATTAAACCCACCCTCAATTGGATCACTCCATGAATTGGATCACAAGTGATTGGTGAGACGATAACATCTTATATTCTTGAAACCGAGATGTGTGAGTTGTATCTTGCAAATCGGTTGCACATTGATAATATGTAAACGCACCAGTAACTTGGTGCTATAAAACATATTGTTGTGTGTAATTCGGTGAGTGAGTGCAAGCAAGCATTGTATCAAAGTTTATCCGTTCCTTTTATCCAAAGTAGGATAAAAGCGATATCTTTGGGCCCCTCGATGATTTAGTGATGACAAACATAAATGCTCGGCCGGGCTAGGGCTAATTTGATTTGTTCAATTAGTCAGTCGTCATAAATCGGAAGTCGAGAAATAGTACATAGAGAATGATTAGAAATCATGTCCCATACGATATCTAGAATGGAGGAATATATGATCCCTTATCTAAAGGACACGCGTATCTGATAGGATCAGAGTTGACAGCGGCTTTGGAAAGCTATGATTGCAGATCAGGATCTGAAGTCATACGCATAATAGTTATTAGACTTATCCAAGTGGGAGACTGTTGGATTAGTGTCTAAGTCCATAACTATTTTGGTATGTACTTGACCCGATGGTGCATGGTCCTTTTGGGTTGCCTTCACCAAAGCAACTTGATAGGATGAATTATGGAGAGAAGGATTAAATATGATTTATTAATATATTATGAGAATAATATATTAAAGGAGAAATCATATTGTTTAATTAATATTAGTCAAGAATTAATAAGAATTAAGTTTGTGACTAAAAGAGATTAATTAAACTTAAGGGACTGGAATTGTAATTATAGGATAATTGCAATTTGGGCTATGGATTGCCTTATATTAAGGAGTGGACGAATTCTATGGGGAAACCCATTAGAAATCGTCCAAGGACCTTAAGAAAAGGATTCCATGGGTTGCTTAGGGCTTAAGCATCCAAATTAGGGTTTCCTTGTTAGATAACCCTAATAGCCTCACTATATATAGAACCCTTAAGGCTCAAAAACGTGGGGAACTTCTCTTCTAGGGTTAGTACACGTTTTGGGCAGCCTCCATCCTCTCTCCTCTTCATCCTCTTGCTCTTGGTGTTTGTGAACCATTAGAGGAGTGACATTTGTGACTCTGAGCTTTCTAAAGTCATTACAAGGAGAATTGTGATTGTTATTGCTACATAACAATCAAGGTAATATCTTAAACCCATTCTTATGTTAATATGATTACTTGTATGCTAGAATTAGGGTTTATAGTCTTGGATAATTTGCATGTACAATAGAGAAACCTAGATCCAAGCATTAAGGTTTGTATGAGCACATAGGATGTTCTTATGACCAAAACTGCTCTAAGCAGGATCTTCTGGAGATCAAAAACGAGTTCCAGAATCTGAAGAAGGGAAGAATGAGTGTTACAGAATACGCTGCAAGCTTTACAGAGAAGATGAAGCTTGTTCCTCACCTCGTTCCAACTAAACTCTCCAAGGTTAACAAGTTTTCCCTCAAATTACCAGCGAACTTTGGTCCAATGGTCAAGCAAACAACCACTCTGAAAGCCGCCATCTGGGCTGCTAAGAATGTGGAGACCGAGATACTAGAGAAGGGTCTGGAGAGAGTGGAGGTGGGAGAGAAAAGGAAATTTGACGGATCCTTGAGGTCTAGTAAGAAGAGTAAATTCTCAAAGTCTGATTCGAGAGGAGGAGGAGCCGAAGCGAAATGGTGCGACAAGTGCACGAAGAAGCACCAGGGGAAATGTTACGGAGGAGTCACTTGTTTCAAATGTGGAAAGCCTGGGCACTATACCAACGAGTGCACGTTCACTAAGAAGGTCTGTTATGAGTGCAACGAGGAGGGGCACATTTCGAAGGACTACCCGAAGAAGGAGGCAGGAAGACCCAACGTTCCACCAAAGCCAAAGGTGAGAGCCTTCCGGATGACGCTCGAGGCTGCGAAGGAGGCAGCAGACGTCGCTTCAGGTACCTTTCTTGTAATTGGTTTGCCTGCCAATATACTATTTGATTCCGGAGCCAACTACTCCTTTGTGTCGTGTAAATTTGGTGGGAAACTAGCATCACATGTAGAAAAACTTCTTAATGCCCTGATTGTAGAAGTTGCCAGTGGCAAGTTCGTACCTGTTAGTAATCGTATTAAGAACTTAGTCATCGACCTAAATGGAAATGAATACCACGAAGAGTTGTTGCCCATAGAGTTGAACGGTTTTGACATCGTTTTGGGTA
Source organism: Lactuca serriola (assembly GCF_051521515.1). NCBI lineage: Eukaryota > Viridiplantae > Streptophyta > Magnoliopsida > Asterales > Asteraceae > Lactuca > Lactuca serriola. The sequence continues at coordinate 84,137,811 of NC_136408.1, forward strand.
TGGATTGGCTTAGCACCAACGATGCTGAGATTCAATGCCGAAAGAAGATAGTAAAGATAAACCCATCCGGAAAAGAGTCATTTATGGAGTACGGGGACAAACGCCGATTAAATTCTGGAATCATCTCCCTGATGAAAGCCAGAAAATGTTTGTCCAAGGGATGTGCATCATACTTGGCGTTCGTAATCGATGCTAAGAAGGAAAAGAAAGAGGTGCATAATATACCAGTTGTGTGTGATTATCTGGAAGTCTTTCCCGAAGATCTTCCCTGATTACCACCTGATAGACAAGTAGAGTTTCAAATAGACTTGTTACCAGGTACAACACCAATAGCAAAGGCACCTTACCGATTAGCACCGAAGGAGATAAAGGAGCTTATGATGCAACTTTAGGAACTGTTAGACAACGATTTCATTCGACCTAGTTCATCACCCTGGGGAGCTCCGATGTTATTCATGAAAAAGAAAGACGGAAGCATGAGGATGTGCATAGACTACCGAGAGCTGAACAAGGCAACGGTAAAGAACAAGTATCCATTGTCGAGGATTGATTACCTATTCGATCAACTTCAAGGTTTGAGCTACTTCTCAAAGATCGATCTTAGGTCAGGATATCATCAGCTGAAGGTAAGAGAGCAGGATATTGAGAAGACTGCATTCAGAACTAGATATGGACACTACGAGTTCTTGGTTATGTCATTTGGACTAACCAATGCTCCGGCAGCGTTCATGGATTTGATGAATAGGGTTTGTAAACCATTCCTCGATAAATCCGTGATACTGTTCATCGACGACATTCTGATCTACTCGAAAAGCCAAGAGGAGCATGGCAAGCATCTACGGGAAGTGTTGGAAGTGTTAAAGAAGGAGAAGCTTTACGCTAAGTTCTCCAAGTGTGATTTTTGGATCCGAGAAGTCCAATCTTGGGTCATTTGGTTAACCAGGAGGGAATAATGGTTGATTCAGCAAAAATCGAAGCTGTAATGAAGTGGGAACGTCCAAAAAGTCCGACGGAGATTCGAAGCTTTCTAGGATTAGCTGTATATTACCGACGATTTATCCAGGGCTTTTCTTCGATAGTTACTCCATTGACAATTTTGACCCACAAAGGAGCCACATATACATGGAGCGAGAAACACGATGAGGCATTCGAGAAGCTAAAGAAGAAGTTAGGCGAAGCACCGATACTTTCTCTACCCGATGGAGTTGAATACTTCACGGTATACAGTGACGCATCTGGAGTCAGGTTGGGTTATGTTTTGACCCAAAGAGAAAAGGTGATAGCATATGCCTCTTGACAATTGAAAGAGCACGAAAAGAACTACCCTACTCATGATCTAGAGTTGGCGGCGGTAGTATTTGCCTTAAAGATATGGAGGCATTACCTCTATGGCACCAAGTGCAAACTTTTCATTGATCATAAGAGTCTCCAGTATCTCTTTAATCAGAAAGAATTGAACATGAGGTAACGACACTGGCAAGAGTTACTCAAGGACTACGACTGTGAGATACTTTACCACCATGGTAAAGAAAATGTTGTTGTTGATGCTCTCAGTCGAAAAGTCAATCTTGCAAGGAAAAGGCTAAGAGCGTTGAGAATTGAAGTCGTCTCGACAATTGTGGAAAGTATCAGGAAAGATCAAGAAGAAGCTTTAGAGAAGAATGGACGAAAGGAAGAACGTTTAGGAAAAACGTTAGTGTTCGGTACAAACAGTCGAAGACTGAAGGTATTCCAAGATCGGATTTGGGTACCTAAGACGGGAGGAATAAGAGATCTTCTGATGGAAGAAGCACACAAGACCATGTACTCGATTCATCCCGGCAACACTAAAATGTATAGGGACCTAAAACCCTACTACTGGTGGCCGACGATGAAGCATGATGTTGTGAAGTATGTGGCCGAGTGTGTAATATGTGCGAGAGTTAAGGCACAACATCAGAAACCATATGGGAGTTTAGAACCTTTACCTATACCCATGGGTAAATGGGAAGACATCACCATGGATTTTGTGACTAAACTGCCCAGGACGAAGAACGGACACGACATGATTTGGGTGGCTGTGGATCGTTTTACTAAGAGTGCACACTTCATAGCAGCCAACAAGAAGTGGTCTATGGATAAGCTCGGAAATGCTTACATGAAAGAAATTGTAAGACTTCATGGTATTCCTCTTACGATTGTATCGGATCGTGATAGTCGTTTCACGTCAAGGTTGTTGGATTAATGTCTATGTTCATAACTATAATTGGTATGTACTTGACCCGACCCGACATGGTCCATTTGGGTTGCACTTCTCCCGAACAATTTATATGGATAATCTTGTAAGAATACTATAAGTTATGATTTATTAATATATTATAAGTTCTAATATATTAATATGAAATCATATTATTTAATTAGTATTGATCTTAAATTAATTTGGAATTAATTTAGTGATCATAAGTATGACTAATTAAATATGGGCTCAAGTATTTATATAGTGTGGGCTAATGCTTATTTGGAATGGGCTAGGCTTGCATGGTAAGTCCATGGATAGTCCATGGAGCTTAACCCATGGATCTCATGGAAATGAAAAGACATGGGTATTAGGGTTTACATGGATATAACCCTAATCCACCACACTATATAAAGGAGTACTTGGCACCTAAAATGACACCAGTGTATGTGTAATACAAGGCGTGGCCGGTTTCTACTTATATGTTACTATTCTCTCAAGTTTCCAAGGTTTGTGGTGATTTGTGATTCCACTTGAGGCTTCCACACTATTGGGGCTAAGCTCTTAAAGCACCAAGGAAACAACCACAATAAAAAGGTATGTCATCTAACTAGTACTTTGTAGTATAAGAGCTTTATAATATGCTAGTTAGGATTTAAGCCTTGGAAAGTTCTTATTTGCATGTATAATAGAGAAAACATAGATCCAAGGTTTATAGGGTTGCATGTACACCATAGGAGTGTTAGAATGCTCAAAACCCAACAATGGTATCAGAGCCTAGGCTTGTTTTCTTGTTACAGTTGCTAAAACTGCTTAAAATCGAATTTTGGTGCTATCTGGACATCAGACTCGCCGAGTCCATAAAGGGACTCAACGAGTCCATAAAGGGACTCGACGAGTCTAAGGCAAAATGCATCCAACTCGCCGAGTTTGTTCGTGCACTCAACGAGTTGGACCCCCAGACAACATATATTCGACTGTTTTGGCTAGAAATGGACTAGGAACATTACCCTAAGATGTTTTTGGACTTATAAACTTGTTTTTGATGTGGTAATGTTCATGCTAATCCAATTTCAAATATAATTGTCAATAGATTCATGTTTTGTATTAGTTTAGTGATTAGGCTAATTACATGAAAAAGTTTGATTTGAATTATCTTGTTCTTATGAGTTGCTTGGATTAATATAAAAATTAATTGATTATGTGTATTCAATCTATTTTAATATAAAAGATGATTCTAAAATGTGTTTGTGTAACTTGTCCTCAAGTTACATGAAAGGTCACATTTAAGTTTCATAAAACTCATAAAAGTTGGCAATGGTTACAAAAATTGACGAGTCTTGTCCTTAAGTTATGGAGGTTCAAGAGTCATTTCATTAAGTAATAAAATGTGTAACCTTAATTAATTCCATAAGTTATAAAATAAAGAAAAGTTACATTCTTTTATTAGTTTAAAGTCTTCCATAACATGTTCTCAAGTTATGGAACTTGAAGAGTCTTTTAATTAAAACTACTTTAAACTCATAAAGTTATAAAATTAATTAGTTTTGAATAGTTTCAAAACTTTCCCTCAAGTTTTGGAATTTGAAAAGTGAACTATGAATACTTTAATTCCAAGTAAGCCCTTAGAATTTTAAAAGTTAAAATTCAACCCTTATACTTTTTAATATTATAAATTAATAATATTTATATATATGTATAAGAGTAAAGTCAGTCTTACTGTTAGTAGGCCTCATTCACGAAGCCGGTCTATAAGCGGGGTATAAGGTTACTGCCTATAAAATGGCAGTTTAATGGGTGTCCACTCTCATCCACCGCTTCCTTGACTGGTGGAGGGTCGTTAGCCAAACGGGTAGGACAAAGACTATAAATTATCCCTTCATTGAAAGTATTAATGATAAATACTAAGTAACTAAACCTTTTGTAAATACCCAATCTTAGTTACTTAGGAAAATGTGAATAAGGTGCTAATCCATGAAATTACACTTTGCACTTTGTTTAAGTCGGTTAGTGGAGCGTGTGTGGTTAACCGACACACTAACTCGCATTTAACAAGGTAGGCGAAGGGTAACTTAATGTTTATCATAGTATCGATGGAGCGTGTGTGGTTAACCGACACATCGATTAAGGGGTAAACACTTAAGGGTACCAAGTAATTTGCATGGTTACTTCACACCTTGTTTTGTGATCCTCAGCATCCCAGTCACAAAACCTGAAGGGCACACTCGAGATTGAAACATGCCATTGAAAAGTTCAATGAATCTCAAAAGAACTAGGAGTTTCAAAACCAATTAAAACCTAATAATTTATTTCGTTTTTCATGGTGGAAATTGGTGAATCGTCATTCACCTACCTTCAAATATTCTATAGCTTGGATTACGGCATCCCTCTTCCAAGTTATAAAATAGTTTGTTGGGTCCTAGCCTTAATATTTCATATTGGGTGTTATATTAAGGACTTTAAATCAACTATCTTGAATATCTCCCAAGAGAAGTCTAGTCCAGACATCTATGATCTTCCCAAATCTCTTGGAACTTCACTTCCTCCACCTCCTCCAGTTAATCTCACTAACCTACAAGTTCAAGGTCACTCAAGCCCTATTGGCAAGGCAAGGTCTAGGTGTGGTCACATCTTGGAGATGAAGTCACATATTGACAAGTCGGGAGAGTTGGGTATCAAAGTCTTGAGAAAGTTAGTGGTTCAATCACTTTCTAAGTCACATAGTGAGTTCCTTTGGGATTCCTATGAAACAAACTATCACAAGAACCTTAATGATCTTATCTATTTGCTTGATGCTGCTGAATTAGCAATGATTTGGAAGGCTAGTAAAGCAAATTTGATTAGAAGATTGACTTCCCAAAACTTTATGGGCATTGAAAATGGTGACACTGGAAATCCAAAAAAAGCATTATCTTCTCAACGGAAAGGGATCGGCCATAGTCAACTCGGTTGACCAAATGGTAAAGAGAAAGGCTAAGTTTGAGATTATCCCATGTACCATTCCCAAAGGATCCATATGGTTCTATTGCCAAAAAGGAAAGGGCATTGGTTGCGAAGCTGCCAAATTTACCTTAAAGATCATAAGGCTGGTAAAGTCAATAAGTTTGACTCTACTTCAGGTAAAGTCCACTATCAAACTCTATTAAGTTTCTATTTTGAGATTCTTATTACATGATGTGACTGGGTCACATGTTGATGCTTTAAGAATCAAAGGAAAAATGGAGGGAACTTAAAGAAAGAGTATGTTGAATCTGACCGCGAAGATGGATTTCTATCGCTTGATTGAAGATCAGATTCTTGAGCTACTTCTTAGGAGTTATGATAGATTGCTAGGAAACATGTAATAACATAGTTTTCATTTGAAGTAACATTGTAAGGGAAAAGTTTTTTCCACATTTTAAAATAAATAAAAGTTTTTTTTACTTTATTTTTATCTCCTTACAATGACATTCATGAAAACTTGATGTTTGTATGTTTATAGCAATTTTGGAAATATGAATTTGATTCTTTCATTTGTGGTAGTGTCTCAATTTACCAAATAAGGAAATATTGTCATCATCCAAGTTTCAATTGGACCGAAACTTGGAATCATACAAGGTGTTGAGTGTGATGTGTGAGAATTTTCAACTTTGGAAAATTAAGACTAGTTCCGTGTTCACATGTATATGTGACTCAAGAGAAGGACTAAGGGATCAAGTACACTTTCTTGTGTACTTATCAAGCTCCATCACAAAAGATGGACAAGACTATTCGTCATGATTTACTAAGGTTTAGTAAATATGATTATACTTACAAGCTTAAGTATAATTCTGAGACATTGAATATTTTTTCAATGTATGACAGAACGAATAAGAAGAATCAAATTAGGCAGAAGGATAAAAGTTTCTCAAATCTGAAAAGATGGTAGAGTACTTTAGTATCATGTTTTAAGACCATCTTAATGATTTTGAGACCTTATCACAATTCATCCTCTAAGTGCATTATGATAGTTAAGAAGATGAGTTATGAATTGTTGAAGTGGTTAAATCAAGAAGATGATTCATACTTCGTTCCAAAAACAATTTATAGAGTTATACTCTAAGATTGTAACTTGAGGGACATGTCTTAAAGAATGTTTAAAACACTTGTCAAATGTAAGAATAAAAGTTCTCTACTCTTGTACATTTGAAATTGGTAAGTTGTGATGTTTTGAATAAAACAAAGACCAACTAAGGCTAATTGTGTTAAGTGTTTGTCTTGATTAGAATCCACACTATCTCTTGAATATTTGGCAAGAAAGTCTTATAGGTCAAGGAGACAGTGGGAGTCTAAAAGATCCTGAAAGGGTTTCAAGAAGTAATCAAGAATAAAAACCTGTATTTCATCACTAGCACACAACTAGAGGTTTATAACCTACCATGTTAACATTTTTGTGCCCATTCCAGTAAAGTTGGCTATACATTTGAGTTCTAAATGTTCTCAACTGTTTGCATAGCTACTTGGAAGCAATGGCAGGCCCTTGAGCTGCCAGGTGGCAAGAAGTTAAGATTGCACATGTTCAATCCATATGAGTTAGGATTTGTCACTAAGCTAGTCTTGTAATTACAGTTTTGACAAACTCACATGGATAGAAACACATACACCATAAAATCTAAGTGTCATAAGGTTTCTCTTTGATTCATGAAAATGATGGTAAGGAAACTCTTTCACTAAGTAGATTTTGAGTAGATAGCAATTATGGGAATGACAAAAGGTCTAAACATTATGATTACAACATCCCTCTTCATAATTGTTTAGACACACCTGCGAGCTATCTAACAGAGGTGTATGACTTTGATAAAGTCTTATCAAGGCAATCTAGTATCAGAAATCCGAACTTTGGTAAGAAAGTCAATAAAGTATTGATTTCTAGAAGTCCAGTTGATTTCTCGGTACATGTCAAAGCTAGTGGGAGCATAAGTGTTATGCTAATAATCATCATGTTAGTGGGAGCATGATAATTATGGTAAGTATTGCAAGTTAGCAATGTTAATTATAGAAAACAAAAGTTTCAATTCGTGAGGTTGCAGGGGTTGAAAAAGTTGTTTTGCTATAATTAAGGGAGAAGTAATTATACTTCATTTCAATTATGAAAAGCTTAGATTGAGTTTATAATCATTCTAAAGAGCTTATATTAAGATTTTAATCACCTTTAGTCAAGAATATATATATATATATATATATATATATATATATATATATATATGAATTTCATGTTGGATTGGTTCAACTTAAGAAAATTCTATATATTGCGTTCTCAAAATTCGATTATGATTACGACATCCATTTTCATAGTCAAATTTTGAGAATATGCAAACAAAAAATTATTATGGCAAAAGACTAGTCAAGAGCCATGTCTTTATGTGAAACATCATGAATCGTGTCCCATTTACTTTGGGTACAAGATCGATTACATGTGCTATACTATTTATCCTTTATGAATTTTCCAAATGCCTAGTGGCATTAAGGAGGAAAATGTCTAGAATTGGATATGACTAAAGTGATTAAGCAATTGTCGAGGACAATCTAAGGTTTACCAAAGATTGGTTGCTTAAGGACAGTTGGAAGTATACTGTTAATATTGGAAGGACCATATTAACATAGTCTGAAAAGAGGCAACTCTTTTTCAGAAGTGGTAGTCAAAATGGGAATATAGAGTTGTCTTCATAGGTGGAAGCAATCTGTGTAAGGTTAAAGAAACTTAATGCATGAAGCATGCTCAAAGCAATGCGCTTTGAATCTGAGGCATCATTCCCATGGAATTTCTCTCCTTGGGAATGCTCTGTAATGTTTGTTGCCAAGTCTTTGTGACTTTGTGCATAATCATTATAAGAGAATCATTGCATATAAGTTTAGAATCTAACAGATTTCGGTAAAATGGCATGAATTTGGAATTCCTACATTTGCCATAAGAATTCGGGAGTGTGAAATTAGAATCATTTAAAGTTTGGTCAATTGGTTTATTTCACAAAGTAAGGATCATAGACAAACATAAAGTGCATACTTGGTGTATGGCAAAGCTATTGTTTAGAAAAAACATAGTGTACATGCTTGGGGCATGGGACAACTAGTGTTTTTAATTCAAATATAAAGTTGATAAAACCGAAACAATGAATAATGAGTAATCAGTATGGTGATAAATAAAAGTGGTCTATTTATATTCATAGGGTTTGATACCACATTTGATTCATTTATTCTTGTGTTTCACTTTGCATGTTTTGACTTCCATAATAACTAGGTTATTCTTCCGGAATGACTAAGTTATTCAAACCATCCACAGTCGGTCATATGTTGGAAGTAGATATGAATCAAGACTGTCATGGGTTGGATTGTAGAGGTCCAAGTTGGTGGAAAAAGTTGTGCTACAACACTCATGAATGCTCATAAGTTCTGAGTATTGGATTCAACCCGCGCTCATTTGAATCACTTCATGGATTTTATCACGAGTGATCATGAGATGATAATATCTTATATTCTTAAAACCTAGAGATATGAGTTGTTACTATGAGTTGGTTGTACATTGATTGCACGAAACCACATTCAGTAGCTCGATGTTTTAAAACGTGCATTTGTGTATGATTCAACAAGTAGTAGAACAAGCCATATGAGTCGAAGTTTATCCATTGCTTTTATCTTCGGGATAAAAGCGATATCTATTATCCCCTCGATGATTTAATTATGACATATGTGAGTGCTTGGCCAAGCCAGGACTGATTTGATTTGTTCAATCAGTCAGTCGTCATGAATCGGAAATCGGGAAACAACAAATGGACAGAGAATGATTATAATCCATGTCTCAGTCCATATGATATCTAGAATGGAGGAATATATGATCCCTTATCTAATGGACAAGTCATTGACAAAGGTCAGAGTTCGACAATGGGTTTAAGAGCTACGATTTCCATTTAGGTTTTGAAGTCATACTTAATAATAGTTTTAGATTTATCCAAGTGGGAGACTGTTGGATTAATGTCTAAGTCCATAACTATAATTGGTTTGTACTTGACCCGACCCGACATGGTCCATTTGGGTTGCACTTCTCCCGAACAATTTATATGGATAATCTTGTAAGAATAGTATAAGTTATGATTTATTAATATATTATAAGTTCTAATATATTAATATGAAATCATATTATTTAATTGGTATTGATCTTAAATTAATTTGGAATTAATTTAGTGATCATAAGTATGACTCATTAAATATGGGCTCAAGTATTTATATAGTGTGGGCTAATGCTTATTTGGAATGGGCTAGGCTTGCATGGTAAGTCCATGAATAGTCCATGGAGCTTAACCCATGGATCTCATGGAAATGAAAAGACATGGGTATTAGGGTTTACATGAATGTAACCCTAATCCACCACACTATATAAAGGAGTACTAGGCACCTAAAATGACACCAGTGTATGTGTAATACAAGGTGTGGCCGATTTCTACTTATGTATTACTATTCTCTCAACTTTCCAAGGTTTGTGGTAATTTATGATTGCACTTGAGGCTTCCACACTATTTGGGCTAAGCTCTTAAAGCACTAAGGAAACAACCACAATAAAAAGGTATGTCATCTAACTAGTACTTTGTAGTATAAGAGCTTCATAATATGCTAGTTAGGATTTAAGCCTTAGAAAGTTCTTATTTGCATGTATAATAGAGAAAACATAGATCCAAGGTTTATAGGGTTGCATGACCCGTCGAAGTTTCGCGACGGAACTGATACGATACCGGGAAGCGTGAATAGTGAATTTACAATAGAGCAAATTTTATCCATAACGATCTAAATGAAAGTTGTAGAATACGATAAACCGAGAGCGTCCATAAAAAGAACGCCCAAATCTGACTTCGTATGAGGAAGATATGATTTTTCGAAGTTTCGGTTCAGCAGTGTACAACCTGAAGTTCGAATATTAGATTGAGCGGTTTTTAGTCGACACAACCTAAACAAGAATCAAAGGTCCCGTTAATAGTAGCGTAACGATAAAAAGACAGACGAAAACGGACGTCGGATAAAGAAGTTATGGATTTTTAATGGGCCAATCCTGTCCTGGCCTGTTAAAAATATAAAATTTAAAATAAATTCAAAATTAGCCGACGAAGTCTAAACAGAAGTTGTAGAGTACGTTCCCGCCTACGTGTGGATATAAAGAACTTCAAAAACGGAGTTCGTATGTGAAAGTTACGAACTTTTAAAGTCGAGTGTGCAATTTGTGAAATCTGATGCAAGAAACGATGACGTGGCCAAATCTGAGCCGTCGCTTGCTGAGCACGGTCTCGCTTCGGATGAAGGACACGTCGCCTCGCCATTACGCCCCGCGTCCGAGATTGGTACGCCCAACGTAGCTTCGCTCCTTATCCTTCCGAGTCCGAGTGCGAGCCAGCTGTATGCGAGCTGGCTCCCTTATCCGATGAACGCCCGACATAGAGTGAACCTACGCCCAACGTAGTGCGAAGCCTCGCACCTATAAATAGGGGTGCAAGGGAAGCCGGTTTTTCACACCAAAATTCATTCTCTCTCTAGTTTCTTTCTTTCTCTAAGTGCCCTAAACCCTCCTAAACCCTAGGGAACCCCCTAGCACCCAAAGGAAGCCCCCAGGCTCCCGGAGTCCCGTGAAAAAAGGGTCTTTCGGTTTCGAAACGCTGCTCCGAGCAAAGCCCGATTTTCTTTAAAACCTGCTGTAAGTGAGCTATGCTTACGCAATTTTTAATATAGCTTTTAAATAATTATACTAATGTTATTAGGTCCTTAAAGTAATTATTTGGACTATTATTATGAGTTATATAGAGTGTTGTTTAACGCTTATATAATAATAATAATAATAATAGCTAGACTATTAATTAGTCGCGGTTAATGTTAGACTAAACCCTAGTGGTATTGATACTAGGTTTTGTCGAGGGAAAATTATTTTGAGATAACAAAACGTTGTTCAAGTGCAGAGTCACCACCTTTCAGGTGAGTGCATAGTCACTTTCAGCTTAGATATAGATATGAAGTATTTTATATAAAATACGTGCTATGTGTGCATATTATGTAAATACTTGCTGTCTATGATGGATGAACGTTGTTATACATGTTTTAAATGATTTAAACTGTATATGTATTTTATATCTACGAAAATGTTGGGGTAAAACATGGGTAGATGTAATAGATGATGTGTGATAAAATAATGAGAAGCCTCGATGTTGTTGTTGATTCTGTCATCTAGCGGAGTATGGATGACGACCACGGACTCTTCTAGACAATCCAGTGGAACACTAGCAGGCTCGCAACCTGTAGGTGTTTGTGAACGATGTGTTCACCGGTGTACTCCACCCCCACATGGTTTCCTTAAGGACATTTATTGCTGAGGAATCCCCTTAGCAGTAGTGTCCATCCCGATGATGATCCTTAGGCTAGGTCCCTTATGATAGGTGTTTAAGGACGTAAAGTGAGGATAACGGGAACAGGTAATTGGGTTATTGTTGGTTGATGAAATTAAATAACTTATTTATTGTGGGTTGAAAACCCTATGTGCTCACCAGGCTCCCAAGCCTGACCCACACAGTTTCATGTATTACAGGTAGTGGCGCTCGAGCATAGATGTGATGTTTTGGATGAGAGATTACGGATATAGGCCTGTAGATATGAAATAATGTAGTAAGGCTTATATTGTGCTGTTTATGGTTTTGATCTGTATCGAACATGAAATCCCAAGTCTTTTAATGAAATACATTTCTTTGGAAATGCTTTTGATAAATCTATAAATTGTTTTGGGACAAATTCCGCAACACTTTTATTTAAAATGTCACTCTGATTTTCAAACAAAGCATAAACAAAATCGGACTTTTCTGGCCGTGAAATGGGGATGTCACACGGCATATAACAGATAACAAACATATTCAACATACATAAATCACAGGTAGTGCTACAGATCTACCGGTCTATGTATATTAACAGCTATCATATAATCATATAGATCTACCGCATACCTAACATATCATCACTCAAGGTATAATAGGATAACAATCCAATTGGGTTGGCCTTGGTGCCTTCAACCCATAAGTACAATGAAGAAACTCACCTCTCAATCTAAACAATAGTTGATCAGGTCCCGACTCCAATTCTTAACTATAATTGTTAAATATCCATCCAGATGACCAATTCTCAACCACAATCCAAAAACCCAAAATACCCCTAGGATAAACTTGGTCAAAATCAGGTAAAAGTCAAAATTCCAAAAAGGCAACCTAGTTAACCCAGCTGAGTACGCCCAACGTATGTGTTGGTTGACCAGTCATTGTGGCCTGTTGACCACATACACACAATGTACGCCTTGTACGCCCAACGTACGCAACTGGCTGCCAACCCAACTCATTATGAGCTTAATCCTTAAGATCTTAAGCCTAGTTTCCACATCCAAGTCCTAAATTATGTCCTTGACCATTAAGTTTCCAACTTTACGGTCTTGCATGGCCAATAAGTGCCCAACACCAAAGATCCTAACCTCTTAATACATTAATACAACTTATGCCCTGCATGAGAAGACATTACTGTCCAAGATTACATTTTTATATCTCAAGAGGCTCCAACACCTCTGAAAGTAGGACTGTTCATTTTTTGGATAAAACCGAATTGTCCAATTGGACAAATTGGATTGGACAATTTGGTTCAGATATTCGGATTTTTGGGTAGGTTTTCAACAAAACCGAATTACTATTTTGGATTTCGGATTGGTTTTGGTTTATAAAATATGAACCGAATAATCCAAAAAAACCGAATAACAATTTACTATTTATTTAATTTTAATATAACTATAATTATTTATTAATTTTATATTTCATTTTTCCAAATAAGTGCAAAAAGTTTATCTAATAAAAAACATTAATATGCATTTTCTCTTAAAAGTTCTTTATCTACTGAATATTAAACTATAAAATACATTCTTAGTAGTTTATAAATTTTAAATCACAATTAAAATTTTTTTGCTTCTTTTATAAAAATTGTATAATATTATAATTATATGTCATTTTAAAATGTTTTAGTTTTTGAAAACCGAATTATAAAACCGATCCAACCGAATTGTAATTGGATCAGATCAAATCGGATTTGAATTTAGTTTGGATTATTCAGATCCATATTTTGAAAACCGAAATCAATTTGGGTTTACTTAATTGAATAGGATCGAACTGATCGATCCAAACGAACACCCGTGTCTGAAAGGACAACTCAAATTGATTATAGTAACCCCTACTCATAATACCAAGATTATGGAACAAAAAGAACATAAGATCAAACCCAAAACAAGATCTACGTATAACTTCACCAAGTTCAAAACTTTATACCTCCAAGTGATGTCAATTGATGATGTGATTCTGGATATAAGGTGCTTCACTCCTCCAAGATGGTCTTTACTTCCTTCTTTCTTCTTAAAAGGCACAAAACACTCACACAAGCTCAAAAATGCTCACAAGGTAGATTAGGGTTTGCAAAAACGTTTTGAGAGGATGGAGGCTGATGAAAGGAACTAGGATTGAGAGTTAATGGAGAATAAATAGGGTCTAAACCCTAAATATTAGGGTTCGGGACTTACATATGCAAATATACGCCCAGCGTACGTGGCTCCACCCCACAATTCAAAAAATGGCAATATTAGCCCCTCCCCACCATAAATTTTACATTTTAAGGACCAAAATGTAATAAATCTCAATATAAGGGTTAAATGTGAAAGTACCTCAAAACAAGATGTTACAATTCTCCCCCACTTGACCTATACTTTGTCCTCAAAGTCTGCTATAATAAATAACTCTAGGTAATGCTCTCGCATCTCATTCTCGGGCTCCCTTGTCCAGTCGGAGCCTCTCCGATGTTGCCACCGCACCATTACCAAATGTATCTCCTTGTTGCGCAGGACCTTCATCTTTCTCTCCAATATAGACACCGGTGTCTCAATATAATTCAGATGCTCATCGACCTGAATATCATCCAAAGGAACCACTGCTTAACCGTTCAACGTACACGTTCGCAACTGAGAGACATGGAAAGTGTTGTGGATCTGACTTAGCTCACTCAACAAATCCCACCGGTAGGCCACCCTGCCTACCCTGGCTATCACACGGAATGGTCCAATATACCGGGACCCAATTTCCCCCTGTTCCTTAATCGTATCACACCCTTTCAAGGTGAGACCTTCAGTAATACGATATCGCCGACCTGAAATTCCTACTTTGTTCGACGCTAGTCAACATAACTCTTCTGCCGACTATGAGTTGTCTCTGCTTGATCTGCTGAATAATCTCTATGGTATGAAGGACTAATTTGGTCCTTCCCATGACCCTGTGACCAACCTCTCCCCAACATATCGAGGTACGACATCTCCGACCATACAAGAGCTCAAAAGGTGGGGCACCTATGTTGGAGTTATAGTTGTTGTTGTAGGAAAACTATGCAAGAGGGAGGTAGGAATCCCAACTCCCACCAAAATCTATGACACAAGCCCACAACATATCCTCAAATATCTGGACGGTCCGCTCACTCTGAACGTCGGTCTGCGGGTGATAAGTAGTGCTGAAATGTGGCCTCGTGCCCAGTTCCTCATGGAACTTCTGCCAGAATTAGGAAGTGAAGCAAACATCTCAGTCTGAAACAATGGAGACTGTAACCCCATGACGAGCAACAATCTCCCGAACATACACATCGGCCAACCTTTCGACCAAAGAGCTCTCCTGGATGGCCAAAAAGTAGGCATTCGTGGTCAATCGATCCACGATGACCTATATAGTATCGAAAACCTTGACATTCTATGGTAATTTGGTGATAAAATCCATGGTGATATGTTCCCACTTCCACATGGGAACCTCTACAGGTTGTATCTTGTCATGTGGCCTCTGATGCTTGGCCTCGACCGTCCTACAGGTCAAACACCTCTCAACATACCAGGCTATCTCCCTCTTTATACACGGCTACCAGTAACTTAATCTCAAATCCTTATACATCTTGATCGCTCCGAGGTGTATAGAAAAATCGAGACTTATGAGGCTCCTCTAACACTATCTGCTTGATCCCACTAGAAACTGGAACCCAAACCCGACCACACCGGGTCAACAATCTCTGACTATCGGTGACAATCCTTTCGATCTCGCCCTTAATCCTTTCCTATTTCTAGTTCTCCTTCTTGACTCCTTCTTCCTGAGCCCCTTTGATCAAATTCAATAGTGGGGATTCAATGGATATCCTCATTCACATCTCTGCAACTGAAGATCCAGCTGACTTGCGGCTCAAGGCATCCACTGCCACATTCGCTTTACCCGGATTGTAAAGGTTCTCACAGTCATAATCCTTGACCATGTCCAGCCACCTACGCAGCCTCGTGTTCAGGTTCGGATGGTCCATAAGACATCGCAAACTATTGTGATCTGTGTAAGCGGTACAACAGACCCCATATAGATAATATATCCAAATCTTGAGGGAAAACACCACCGCCCCCAACTCCAGGTCATGAGTAGGATAACGTGCCTCATGCGGCTTCAGATGCAGAGAAGCATAAGCAATCACTCATCCCCTCTGCATAAGGACCTCCCCCAAACCAGTGATGGATGCATCAAAAAATACCATGAAATCCTCAACACCCTTTGGAAGGGTCAACACTGGGGCCTCACATAATCTCTATCGCAACGTCTCAAATGTCGTCTACTGCTTAGGGCCCCACCTGAAGTCCAATCCCTTCCTCGTCAGTCGAGTGAGGGGTACAAAAATCTTGGATAAATCCTGGATAAATCTTCGATAATATCCCACCAAACCCAAGAAACTCCTGATCTCTGAGGGAGATTTCGAAACCTCCCACAAAATCACAACCTCGATCTTGGCCGGATCGACCAAAATCCCGTTTTGGTACTAACCAATACTCACACTTTGAGAACTTGTATACAACCATTCCTGCCACAATACTCCCAAAAGCTCTCGATAATGCTCCTCATGCTACACTGTAGTCTTGGAATACACCAAGATATAATCAATGAATACAATAACTGATCGAACGATAATCGGCCTGCATACTGGATTCATTAGGTCCATAAATACTGCAGTCACATTGGTAAGCCCAAATGACATCACCACGAACTCGTAATGCCCATAATGAGTCTAGAACGCGGTCTTCTCCATGTCATCCTCTATCACCTTCACCTGATGATATCCCAAACTCAAGTCGATCTTGGAGAACCAGGATGCACCCTGCAACTGATCAAATAGATCGTCAATTTGCGGATGGGAATAACGGATTTTAACCATCAACTTGTCTAACTCTTGGTGAACAATGCACATCCGGTGTGAACCATCATTCTTCTTAATGAACAGTATCGACGCTCCCCACGACAAACTGTTCGGTTTGATGAACTACTTGCCTAATAGCTCCTGAAGCTGAAAGGACAACTCCCGCATATCGGGTGGTGCCAATTGGTATGACGCCTTGACAATAGAGCCGCATCTAGCACTAGGTCAATCCTGAACTCAACCTACCTCTCGGGAGGCACACTAGATAACTACTTTGGAAACACATCAACAAACTCCCTGACAACTGGCACATCTAAAACCGAAGTCTTCTCCCTAACCTGAGTATCAACCACGTAGGCAAGATAACCCGTACATCCATGATGAATTTACTATTGAGCCCTGGCCGCCGAACAAAACCCTGATACCCTTTGCATAGATAACTAGTTCTCCCCTACTTGGGGTTCGAACTACTAGTTGCCGACCCTCGCAATCTATCATAGCACCAAACTTGCTCAACCAATTCATCCTTACTATCACGCATATGTCCCCCATGGGGATAGGGATCAGATCAATCGGATAAGGCACCCCAAAGGTTCCCAAGACACAACCCTGACCCATTACGGCCTAAAGATGTTGGCTTAATCGTTCTATCAAGATACTACACGAATGGCTATCTATTTAAAGTTAAACTAAGGATCAAAATTTCATACATGTGATTTCTTGCGTTTAAAACCTGACGTCCTGTTGGACGGTGGACATCTGGGCTTGCACTCCCTCTACTACCCATGTAGGACAATTGGGTTTGAGATGACCTGACTGGTGACAATGGAAATATTTTTTTTATCCTTCTTGCACTTGCGAAAGACATGCCCTCTCTCTCCACACTTATAACAATTGAACTTGTGACAAGCAAACATGTAGGTTCCCCCACACTTCTCGCAAATATCATAGCTCCCTTGACTTCCAGTACCCATGTTAGAACCTCGAAACTCTTCATCCATCGCTGAAAGAGCCCTCTTTCTCTTTTCAAGTCGTGTCCTAACTTTAAGATCTCCCCCCAATAGTCATCTCAGTAGTCCCTCTCACAAGCTGCAAGGCTGCAGT
The DNA here is from genome assembly GCF_051521515.1 of Lactuca serriola. Classification (NCBI taxonomy): domain Eukaryota; kingdom Viridiplantae; phylum Streptophyta; class Magnoliopsida; order Asterales; family Asteraceae; genus Lactuca; species Lactuca serriola. The sequence goes on from NC_136408.1 coordinate 84,155,389, forward strand.
TCACTCCTCGATCTTGGCAATTGGCATGCTAGTGATCTGATCCACGATACTCGACAATTTTTCCTTTAATATCTGTAAAACCTCAACAATAATCATCTCTCGTATCTGATCAACAGTCCACCCCGACCTATCCTGGCCATCAGCTCCAGATCCCGAACTAGATACCCTCATGAACTCCTGTCACACCCCAAAACCTAGAACGGCGGAATACGTTCTGGGGTGGAGGACGTCGTGTACAGTATTGTAACAATGCATAATAGTAAAAACAAGCAACAACATCCATTGCATTAATACAGTAATTGTAATACAAGCGTGTTCTGTACAGTTTGTTAGACAACAAAAAGTATAATAAAAAAAAAATAAAGAGGAGTCTTGTATGTGCTCCGTCTTCTCAAAAGCTGCATCTGTACCTGTCTATTGCCGACCTGAGAATACAAGTTATTTTGATAATGAGTATCAGCATAAAGGTGGTGAGTTCATAAGATTTTTAGTGTCATTGCTTGTATAAAAGTGTTTACAATCGTGTAACATGAAAGTTGTTATCAAGTTTGAAAATAGTGTGAATCTCTAGAAAATCCTATATTTTCTAATAAATGTAGTCTTCTGTCAAGATCTGGTTACTTGTAGATTTGATCCTTTGAGTATGTAAAAGTTTTACCAGTTAGACTCTTAATTATTATAAAAATATATTTTGGGACTTCATTTGAACAAATTATATGGGAAAATAATGTATTATTCCAACAGTGTTACTGCCGACTGGATAGTAATTAACCGCAGACTCTAGGTAGCGATATGTATTTAATACACCTCGGGAGTCTACTTTACCTTTAATTCATAATTTGTTAATTTAGGATTCCGAATGTGAATCTGTATGTAACCAGGCAGATAGGCGATTGTATGTATCATGACCCTCCAGGTCATACGTAGTGTGGTAGCATGTTATCATCCCTGGGCCTAGTCGGCTCGGACTGTAGCTAGCATTCGGGAAGTGTGAGTGTCCGCCCTGTATATATAGATCTATACACGTAGAGCCCGCTCTCCCTCCAGGAGACTAAGGTTACACGGTGAAGGCGCAATAAAGTGTCGTATAGAGAGATAATGTCTCACATTCTGTTTTAGTATGTTCTCTTGTATTAGTGTATAGTGTGCTTCTCAGTATAATGTATTTAGTGTTCTTCTGTATATCATGTAGTATTCTTCCTGGATAGTACTTAACATGTAGCGACTCATAATAGCACTAACTATGGTAAGTATCATAGTAATGGTAGTGAGGAGTGGTAAACCTTAACTATACCTATTATAGTTAACTGACATGTTGCAGTCCTTCTTGGATACTCATAAGTATTGAACTGAGTGAAGGTATTCATATCCAACACAAATACATACAATATATAACTAAGAATTTAACGACAGTCGGACAGATAACAATATACCCTAAGACCCCAATCAAACAAGAACAGGAAATGAGGCGAGCTATCAGTCCTAAGTCCTTCAAGTCTTACTTATATAAATATATTGGTGTGGATATATTTTAGAAACATAAGAAGTTTAAAAGAGTTTGAAAATAGTTTTTATAACAAATTAACATGAAAATGAGTTTGATAAACATTGAAAGCAGTTTTGATGGCAAAACGGTTAAAAGTATAGAAATCCTTTTTGATTGTAAGTTACAAATCACATGTGATTGATACTATAACTTGTTGTATTCAACTTGTATTCCCCACCCCCATAAAACATTTAAAAACATTTGAAAGGTTAATTAAGGGGTATGAACTCAGGTGCAACGAGTGGATCGAATGGAAGTGTCGGTTGAGTGCTTGGTGTCAAGTGAAGACTTGAACACACTTAATGACCCTAGTAACATATGAATACATATTTTTACATATAATTAGTTATTAAAACACTAATTAAACACATATAGACATCCTAATGCGAAGAAAAACGCTTTGGTCAAGTGCTAGGAGTGTAAGGCCTCACTATGGAGTTTACTCCTCAAATACTCACCTTAGGTGAGTTTACGGTTGAGGGACCAATTCCCCCATGAGTTTACGGCCGTAAACTCATGGGAGGAGTGTATTTGTGTGCTTAAAGGTCTCTTACATCACTAGGAAGGGTTCTAAGATTAAATCCAAGGCTTGTGAAGTGATTAGGGTTCAAAAGGGATACTCCCTTCGAGTTTGCGGTCCTTGGACCACTCCTTGGGAGTTTATGGTTGTAAACACTAGGGTTTACGGCCGTAAACCCTTGGGCACAACATTTCCTTTGTATTTTGTGGTCTTAGGCTCATTTATTCAAGTTTCTAGTCCATTAAACATGCTAAGGAAGGAGTTAGGGACACCAAAACACCCTTTATGGTGTTTACGGTTTTGGTGTTTACGGTTCATGAATGTTCATGGACCATAACTCATGTTTACTCTCCTAAAGGCACGATTTGGGTTTCTAATTTCATGCATGCAAGTTTCTAAGTCGAAGAGGAGCATTAGAAGGGTTTTGGAGGGATTTTGAGGCTTCAAAACCCCCTTATAGGAGTTCACGATTTTGGGAGGTGTTCCCCAACCGTAAACTCTAGTTTCAAGGTGTTTGGGTGATTAAATCCCGAATTTGCATGGATACAAAGCTAAACAACAAGCTAGGAAGGATTACTTATGGTTTTGGAGCTTGAATGAGGTGTTTCTTGGCCAAACCCACTTGTAGAGAGAGAGAGAGAGAGAGAGAGAGTAGAGAGAGAAAGCTTCTAGGAGTGAGAAAAGGTTCAAGTGAAAGCCACTCAACCCTTATATAGGGCTTGAGTTGGTGGCCAGGTGGGGATCCACCCCATACCGACGTTAAACGGAGTTTAAAATTTTACCCGATTAAATGTTCGTAACCCGGTTTAGTCGTAAACTAAAATTTTCCCAAATAATTTTGGGGGTATTACACGTGTTTTTGTTTATTTCATTTCGACACTAATAAAAAAAAATAAAACATTAATTGATTTGTCTAACCCAAATGTTAACGGAAATAATAATAATAATAATAATAAATATTCTATTGACGGAAATGGGTTACTGTGACATCCCTAAAATGTCGGCCGGAAAAGACCGATTTTCATTTATGCTTTTAAAATAATTTCAGAGTAAATCCTTTTGATTTGAAAGAGTTGCGTAATTTGTTCCCAAAAACAAAACGTGATAACATAATATTTACCAAAGCATTTCATAAAGAAATGTATTTTCATTATATAATCAAAAATCGGGATGTCATGTTCCGATATAGACCATAAAGCATAAACGATAACATTACAAGTTGTTCAACAAATATATACATATATAGACTTGTAAACAAAACAACTTGATGATTCATCCATCTTATGCCCTTGCGCCACTTCCTGTAATACAAATAAACTGAGTGGGTCAGGCTTGGGAGCCTGGTGAGCATATAGGGTTTTCAACCCACAATAAATAATTATATTTAATTTCCACCAACCAACAATAACCCAATTACCCATTCCCGTTATTCTCACTTTACGTCCCTAAGACAACTAACATAAGGGACCTAGTCTAAGAATATTTCATCGGGGTGACAACACATGCTTCGGGGGTTCCTCACCAATATAAGTCAAATAAGGCAACCATGAGGGGATGGAGTACAACGAATGAACACCCAAGTTCATTAACACCTACAGGTGGCGAACCTGCTAGCGTTCCATAGGACTGTCTAGAAAAGTCTGTGGTCATCATCTAAACTCCGCTAGATGAATGAATAAAAAACAACATTGAGGCCTCTCATCTGTTTATCACACGTCAACTATCTACCCATGTTCTACCCAACATATTAGTAGATAAAAATATATATTTTTATACATAGTTTGAAACCTGTATAGCATTCTCATTCAATACATATTCCACATAACGAATGAGGCACACCCACATAACACGTATTTCATAGAGAATAAATCAGATCTATGAGATAGAAGAAAGTGAATATACATTCACACATATAACAACAAAATATACACATAACACGTATTTTATATAAAATAATTCATAATTATGCGTTAGAAGAAAGTAAACACACACTCACTTGATCAGAAGATGATCGGACAGCACTACGGCTTATATAAGTAGTATTCTTCGGCAGATCTGGAAGATCTTCACAAAAACCGGACTCCTCGCGGGCAGAGCTTCGGCTCGGGAATCTTACTTCTCGGGATCTTCGGGACCTCGGGACTTGCTTCGGGGCTCGGGAATGATACCGGGGCTTCGGGATAATTCTTGCACGAAAAACGATGCAAAAACGCGAGAGAAATGGAAGAAATGAGCAAAGAACTCGGTTGCCCTCGACACCCTTTTATAGGGGCTGGAACTTCGAATTACGCTGGGCGTAATATGAAATTACGTTGGGCGTAATGTGGATCAGCTCGCTGACTCCCCCCCCCCCTCGGATAATATCGGAATATATATATATATATATATATATATATATATATATATATATATATATCGAAAATATTTAATAAACTTCAAAAATTCATATCTTCCTCATACGAACTCCGTTTTCGAAGTTCTTTATATCCCCGCGTAGGTGAGACTACGCTCTACAACTTTCGTTTAGACTTCATCGGCTAATTTTGACTTTATTTTTATTATTTATTTTTAGTAGGCCGGGACAGGAAAACTCCGTTATAAAATCATAACTTCTTCATCCGACATCCGTTTTCGCCTATCTTTTCATCGTTTCACAACAATTAACGAGATCTTCAATTCTCGTTTAGATTGTTTCGGCTAAAAACCGCTCGATCTCAAATCGAGTATTTGGGCTGCATACTGCTAAGTCGAAATTTCGAAAAATCATAACTTCCTCATACGAAGTCAGATTTGGGCGTTCTTTTTATGCACGCTCTCGGTTTAACGAACTCTACGACTTTCATTTAGATCACTAAGGCTAAATATCGTTGTAACGTAAATTTCACTTTTTACGTCATTCAGCGTTGTCGATTCTGTCGCGAAACTTCGATAGGTCATAACTTCTTCGTTATAACTCGGATTTCGGCATTCTTTATATCTTCGGAATCCTTGTTTCGACCACTACATCTTTATTTAAAGATATCGGGCTTATCTCATACTTTAATTTTGACGCTTATTTTATTCTTAATTCATTAAATTATAATAATTACGAAAATAAACACATAATTCAGATAATTCACAATAATACTCAAATATTTCATCATTAATACTTCAAAAAGAGTTACAAGCGTTAACCTAGACTATTACATCATCGAAAATGCCTAGCCTGGAAATGCGGGCGTTACAGTTACAGCGATGGAATAAATTTCAGGTTGTCACAACTCCATACTAAAAAAGAAGCAAGAACATCAGAAATTTCACAATACATATTGCTACAACCACAAGATGAGACTACCCCTCGGGGTTGTGACTTCCTTGTTACGCATACGGGTCTTGTGCTTTTAGTAGTACGGGCCCATACTACCTTCCACACCTACCCGTATTTGTCTCAAAGATAATCACAACCATCCAAATTAATACAATTATGAGGATACACATGCATCCTATCCTCACAACACATTCCTCCTCAGGTCGAGCGCTCACACACATACTCATTCATAATGATACTCCCAACACTTTCAAAAAATACATCATGAGTACTACATAGTCCATAGGTTATCCTAGGATCCCTACCTCACATTTCCTTCAACTTCCAAACGCCCCCCATTGGTGCTAGTTAACTACTGCATGAATACAATCACATGTAACATAACTTAAATAATCATAGATTAAAAGATTGAACCCTACAACCTTTGGACTAAGACAAGAGTTGTGCAGTAGGACCAAATCCTTTACCCTACAATTATTTAACCTATGCAGCATGTGACTTAACTTATTCAATTAGTAGTTAGTTCACGCCCGAAAGAGTCATACAACAATCAACAAGAAACTCTATAGGAAATAAGGCATCATGTATCCATTCTATCATGCAATTTTTGAAGATCCCTATCCTAAAACTCAAATGTTGTTCTAACAAAAACATAATATCAAATAATAGTGTGGTAACTTTTGGTTACTTTCTTGCTCCGACTGATTATATACATCGCACCCTACCTTGATTTCTTTTGAAAACAATTTTGAAAATCATTTAAAAAAAACTTTTACAGATCCTTAGTTTGAGTATGGATTTGCACGAATGCTTATCCAATTCTCTCAAACCAGAGGTCTGATACCAACTTGTAACATCTCAAAAATCATAACAAATTTAATCTTTTCAAAACAGCCTACTACTTAAAAAGAGCTTACAAAATCATTGTTTTCAAAATATTATTCAAATCAGAGTCTCCCAAGATCCATCAAAATAAAAACCGAGGATGTATATAGTCACGCCTTCGCCTTGCCACGGTCGTCAAAAGTACCTGAAAGAAATCTAAAAATGTAAGCCAACGCTTAGTGAGTTCCCCCAAAATACCAGCACACAATGCACAGATCATATACAAAAAAGCATGTTGGGTCCAATCAGTCATCAAACTGGAATAACCACGGATCCACAGCTACAGGCTGGATTACCCCTAGCCTAATCATTCATTGGACTAGAATTCCATTATAAAACAGGCCCACTCAGTCATCAGACTGTAATACCAATATACAACAGCCCAACACCAAAGATCCTAACCTCTTAATCCATTAAGACAACTTAGGCCATGCATGAGAAGAAATTAGTGTCCAATATTACGTTTTTATGTCTCAAGAGCTTCCACAACCTCTGAAAGGACAACTCAAATGGATTAGAGTAACCCCTACTTATAATACGAAGCTTATGGGACTAAAAGAACATAAGATCAAGACCAAAACAGTATCTGAGTATAACTTCACCAAGTTCAGAACTTTATACCTCCAAGTGATATCAAATGATGATGTGATTTTGGATCTAAGGTTCTTCACTCCTCCAATATGGTCTCTACTTCCTTCTTTCTTCTTCAAAGGCACAAAACACACACACAAGCTCAAAAATGCTCACAAGGTAGATTAGGGTTTGCAAAAATATTTTGAGGGGATGGAGGCTGATGAAAGGAACCAGGTTTGATAGTTAATGAAGAATAAATAGGGTACAAACCCTAAATATTAGGGTTTTGGACCTCACCCTATACGCCCAACGTACGTGGCTCCGCCCCACAATTCCAAAAATGTCAATATTAGTCCCTCCTAGCCACAAATCTTACATTTTAAGGACCAAAATTTAATAAATATCAACATAAGGGTCAAAAGTGAAAGCACCCCAAAACAAGATGTTACAGATTGTATGTCTATGATTTGGCCCATAGCATTTAACTTGGGATGAAATAGGCCCAATGGATGGAACTGGTTGTGTTGCATGTTAATGGTTATGTATGGTATGTCGTATTTTAGGGAACTCACTAAGCTTTGTGCTTATACTTTTGTGTTTAAATATTTCAGTTACTTTTGGTTCCAAAGGGAAGGGCCCGAACTGATCGCACTGCATCCCCTGTAGTTTATTTTCACATTATCTATTTTGGATTTACTTTGATGTTTAAGAATACATTATACATTAGTTGGCTTTTGAACAAATGATTGTATGGTTTTTGGTGCTTTATAAATGAAATTTTTTACTAGTATTTTTAGGACGTTACATCAAGCATAAGACCGCCACCTCAAGCAACTTCAATAAAATAACTTTTAGGGGACATGGTGGTCAGTCGAGATACCGAAACAATGGACATAGCCAAGGCTACAACAATATCTACTCAAGCCAAGGATAGTCTCACCTACCTTTCTAAACATAATACCTGCCTTGGACTTGAGCCTAACAATAATAGTCCAGATCATCTTGCTCACATCTAACTTAACCTTAGATTAAGACCACAAATTCTAACCCAAGAGTAACCTTGACATACTTGGTCGACATCCTCAATAATCTTACAATGCTTTTTAACCGACCTACATGTCGATATATCTAGTACAAGACATGAAAACAATGTTGCTATGCCCCTCTGACATATATTGGTACATGGACATTGGGGCTTCATCCCACATGACATACACGCTAGGTAAACTCTCTTCTTATTCAAATCTAAGTGCTTTAAATGAACATATTATCATTAGTAATGGTCATAAAATTTCATTTTTTTAGATACATGCATTCTTCTTTTCCATCACCATTTCCTCCATTACATCTCAATAACATTCTTTACTCCTATCATATTGTTAAAAATCTCATTTACGTCCATCATTTATCCATTGAAAATAATATTCCAATTGAGCTTGACCCCTTTGGTTTTACTATGAAAGCTCACCCTACGAGGTCACCCTCTCAAGATGCAAAAGCTTAGTTGATCTCTATCCCCTGTCGATGTCAACACTTCAACAAATTCACACTCCATTAATTTTTCCACAATTTTGTTAGCTTTATGGCATTATCACCTTGGTCATCTGGGCACTTCTTCATTCTCCTTTTCTTATACTCATATGAAACAATCATCTACTTGTCAATCTTACATTTTTGGTAAACATATCAAACTACCATTTTTAGTTTGATATAATGGTATTTTTTCTTTTTGATATAGTTCATAATGACTTGTGGACCACATCTATTTTAAGTACTGGGAGACATAAATATTAAATTCTCTTCCTTGATGACCATTCCAATTTCTAATGGACTTTTCCATATGCTCAAAAATGTCAAATATACTTAACCCTTTTGGTCTTACGCTAAACTCATTCAAACTTAATTTCGTAAACCCATAAAAGCTCTTTAACGTGATTACATCACATAATATGACAAATCTTTATAAATCTTTTTATCAAAAATAATGGTATGGTGCAACACTCGTTTTATAGAATGGTTCAGTGGTGACCTGAAGGAGTCAAAAGTATGGTTCTTCTGAATTTAGTTTCATTAATTAAGTTTTAGGATTTCGACTAGGCAACGACGTGGTGGCCTGGTTCGGGAAACGTGCATCCATGAACCGCCATGACGTGACAAGGTCTTGGCTACAATGTAGTGGTGACTGGGGTTCAAAACCCTAGATTTCGGGATTAGTGCCTTATTTCAAGTCGCTAACTCCAAGGGAAGCCTCATTTGACAACCTCCGTTCTCTGAAAATGATCCACACCTAAACCTTAGCCTCTTTTTGTGTGTTTTAAGTGTGTGAAGCCATTTTTATGAAGTTTGGAAGAAGAACGAGCCCATTTTGTGGTTTGGGAGCTTGGTTTTGGCTTGGATCTATCATATTCATCTTATTTCTAACTTTGTGGAGTTATAAAATCTCAACCTTGTGATGGGTTTTCTAGGTTATAAAATTACATATTAGTGGAAAAAAACTTAAACCCTTAAGTTCATATGCAACCTAGAAAGGATATATGTTTTCTTTATTGGTAGCAATAAACTTTGAAAATCAAGAAACCCTATTGGTAGACTATTAAAATCAAAAATTGTATAAGGTTAGGGTTTACATACCTTTTGATTATTATACAAAATAATCAAAGAAAATCCTCTTGAGGTTTCCTGGAAAGTAAACACCAAAAACTTTAATGCCTCTAATGGTTTGTACCCAAAACGTTATAACTAGAAGACTTAAGGAGAGAGGATGAAAGAACAAATTTTTAGCTCTAATAGGGAGAATAGGAGTAGTGCATGAAAATAAGGACCTTAGGGGTCCTATTTATAGCTGATAAGGAAAGCCTTGGATAACCCAAATTGAATATTATAATAATATCTCAAATATGGTAATTATCCAACTCCTTATTTATCTATAAGAAATATTTCAGAAACCCTAATCTTCCTTCCTAAAATCGACCAAGGCTAGGATGATTCTGGAATCTCTCTTGTTCAACTATTGAACAATTATAGCTTAGTCCCTATACTTTCAATTAATTCTAATTAACCCAAAATTAATTCCATTTAATTTATGATTATTCTTAATTAATAATTACTATTTCAAATTAATATATTAATCATATAATATATTAATAAATCATTTATTTTAATTTCTAATTAATTTATTAAATTAATTAATTAATTAGTCAGCCTCTCTCTCTCTCTCTCTCTTAAACTTTGATTTAAATCAACTATTGGCCCTAAGATAAGTGACCGACTATTCCTTCGTTCTTTATGATATTGTATGGACACGAGACATGGATCAAAATCAATCTTAATGTCTAAGATTTTGTTTCCCAGTTTCCCGGTTTGTAAAGACTTTATTGGACTTCAAATTGAACACATCAATTATTCCTGGCTGGGCCCAACACGATACAGTCAACATCATATCATAGAGGGGCCCAATGATATTGTTTTTCCTGTTAGGGCGAAAGGAACGAATAAAGTTTGACTAATTAACTATAACCTTTACTTACCAAATCATATATTATGCTACATTTTATAACATCAAGTTACTGATGCGTTTACGCAACACCAATATACAACCAATTTGTAAATTACAACATATGTATCTCCATTTTAAGAATAGTAGATATTATCGTCTTAGAATTACTCGTGACTAGACCCATGAAGTAATCTCTAAGCGTGGGTTTATCCAATACTTAAAATCTCTATTTTCAAAGTACTCATGAATATTGTAGCAAGTCTAATTGCAATGTCTTAACCTCAATTGACAATCCACAATCAATTCATGATAGTCTTAATTCATTACTTACTTCCAAAAGTATGAATGATTGTGGAAGTTTGAATAATTCAAACTACTTAGGAAGTAAAACATGCAAAATGAAACATAAGAATAAATAATTGAATAAGGCAACATAATACTTATAAATAATTCTCTATTATTCATTCACCAAAGTCAACTACATTTATTTTGTTACAAGTTTCAAAATATCATCTAACCACTAAAACTAACATCGTCTCTTAACTATATGCTCCTAGCACGCTGGTAGTGTTTGACTATACTCAGAGTCTTTGTGAAAGGATCTGCAACATTATCCTCTGATGATACTCTCTTCACCAGAAGGTGTCCTACTTCAACCCGATGTCGAATGTAATGGTTCTTTTTGTCCACATGCTTGGATCTACCATAATCCTTTGGTTCTTTTGTCAAAGAAATAGCGCCTTCATTATCACATAACAATTCCATTGGTTCTTGAATAGTTGGAACGACTTCAAGATCTTTGATAAATTTCTTCATCCAAGTCGCTTCCTTCGATGCTTCACTCACCGCAATATACTCTGACGCATAGGTGGAATCAGCTACCGTGTCTTGCTTGGAACTCTTCCAAGTAACTACTCCCCCATTTAATAAGAATACCCAGCCAGATTGCGAACAAAAGTTGTCTCGTCTATTTGAAATTTGGCGTCACTGTAACCACTTACTCTTAATGTATCACTGCCGACAAGAACTAGAAACATATTTTTTGTTCTTCACAGATACTTTAAAATATTCTTCATTGCAATCCAATGGGCTCTGCCAGGATTTCTCTGAAATCGACTAACCATGCTCAAAGCATAAGACACATCAGGACGAGTATATGTCATTGCATACATGATCGATCCTATAACCGAAGCATATGGGAATTGACTCATGTCAGCAATCTCTTCATCACTACTGGGACTTTGAGTCTTACTAAACTTAATAGTACTATGAATAGGCAACTCAAATTTCTTCCTTATGTTGAGTGCTAGTGTTATCATAGGTTCCTTCATTGGATGACTCTTGAATTTCTTCAAGATCAATAGCACTCCCACTGTCCTCATTGAATATGAGCTCTCTCTCGCGAAAGTTTCCTCTTCGAGCTACAAAGACCATGTTTTCATTAGGCATGTAGAGCAAGTATCTAAAGGACTTATGTGGATAGCCAATGAAATAACACTTCTCGGATTTAGTTTCGTGTGTTTCTCGTCTTATGAGCACTTCACAACCCCATACCTTGATATGTACGAGTGAGGGTGCCTTCCCTGTCCACATCTCATGAGGTGTTTTGGAAACCTTCTTAGTCGGGAAAAGATTCAAGATGTGAGCATCTGTTTCTAAAGCATATCCTTAGAAATGAATGGGAAGAGAAGCTCAGCTCATCATGGAACAAACCATATCTAGTAAGGATCGATTACGCCTCCCAGTCACACCATTAACTTGTGGTGTTCTGGGAGGAGTCAATTGTGAAAAAAAATGTGAAAAGAAATCTCATCACCAACTGGACAGATACTTGATGTTGTACAATTCAAATTGTATAATATATGAGAATCTTGTTCATTGGAAAATTATGACTTAAATCATTGTTCCCATGTTTATGTCAGGCAACTGAAAGACTAATGGATCTAGTACATATTGATATGGACTCTTCAGATCCACTACAAGGGACAATAACTCTATTTCGTCATGATTTATTGATGTTTCAACAATTATGATTGTGTTTATAAAGATTAAACAAAATTCTAATACTTTTGAAAAGTTCATGAGTAGCAGAACAAAAAGAAGAATCTATTAGGCAAAAAGATAAAAGCTTCTTGAATATGAAAAGAAAGGAGAGTGATTTAGTATCATGTTTTATGCTCATCTTAGTAATTGTGGAATTGTATCACAATTAATCCTCCAAAACCATCTTAGTGCAATTGTATGACTAAGAAGAGGAATCGGACATTGTTGGAAATGGTTCGATTATAGATGAGTCATACTTTGTTCCAATCAAAGTTTTAGAGCCATGCTCTAGTATTTGTAAATCGTATCTTGAAACTCATTTCAAAACTAAGAAGGATGATAACATCTCACAATATGTGGAGTAATAATGTTTTCTTACTATAACACATTAGGAATTGGAGTTGTATTTTTTCGTTGATCGAGAAACAAAAGATAAACCGAGACCTATTCTATGAATTGTTTTCTTGTCAGAAATCCGCACGAACTTTTGAATATTGGTTTTATCTCATCAATTAATGTTTCTTGAGAGAAAACTTATATGTCAAGCAGTAATTGGGAGTCGTATTGATCTTAAGAGTTTCAAGAGTCAACCGACAATGATCCTTTTAGCTATCACTAGCCCACGACCTGAGGTTGATAACCTGTTGTGTTTATTGACACATTCTAATTTATGTGGACTTCCAATTGAGTTAGCAATGCCTATGAGTTCTATGCTCTTCCTTTAACTACAAAAGGCTAAGCACGTTGGTCAGTGAAAGTACACTGATCAATATGGGTGAGTTGTTAACAACATGGAAGCAATGGTTGGCCTTTTAAGCTGCCATAAGGCAAGAAATTTAGATTAAGTGAAGTACGGTCCATAAAGGAGAACTAAATGTGACTTTGGTTTGTCCTAAAACTTTTCTTATGACGATAGGTTGAAAATGAGAATTCTACATGTATAGGAATGTATTTACCTTCGAATCTAGGTGACCAAAAAGGTTTCGCTCTAATTCATGAAAATGGTTAGGAGGAAATACTTTCACTAGTAGAGTTTAAGGATCTATTAAATAATAATGCAGTTATTGGTTGTATTAATTTCATTCTTAAATTCACAATATGATTATGTATCCATCTTCATATTTCGAATTGTGAGGAATGGCTAGGAATTGTTTAAACTTTCAAGAGATATGTTTATCACATCTTGAAAGAGTTTGAACATACACACTATCCAGATAAAGTGCATAAGATTAAAAAGCCTCATTAGAGGCTTGACAAAGCATCACGAAATAGGAATCTGCACTTCTATGAGAAATTCAAAGGGTATTGATTTCTAGAAGTCCAGTTGATTTTTGGTTACATGTCAAAGCTAGTGGAAGCATAATTGTTATGTTGGTATTGCATGTTGCAAATTGCAAAGTTCAAAAAATGTTTCACTATAATGGACTTAAGGGAGAGGGCAATCATACTTCGTTACGAATCTAAAAGTTTAGATTGTATAGTTTCATAAAACTTAGTCAAAGACATATATGAATAACATGTTGAAATGTTTCAACATTGGATATTATGTATATGGAAATATTATAGCAAAAGATTGAACAAACTTTAGACCCTTGTAATAATGAGTTGAGTTCCATATTCTTCAGATATAGGATCGACTACATATGCTATAATATTCGATTATTCTATTTTTCAAATGCTCTAAGAATTGTGAGAAAAAGGATTAGAATTTTAAGTAACTAGAGTTATTAAGCAAACTGTCAAGAACATTCCAAGGTTTTTCCAAAGATAGGTTGCTTGTGGACAGTTATAAGTATGACATTATTTGAGAAAGACCATAGTGACACATTTTGGATTGAGATGATTCTTGTTTAAAATGTTGGTCATATGGAAATGTTTCCATAATGGGAGATTTTTTCAAAATCTACATGGGAGTTGGAAACTTTAATGCAAAGAAGTGTTCAAGGAGAGTACCTTGAATTTGAGACTTCATAACCATGGAATTGTTTCAAGTAACATGTTCGAGTGGAACATTCTGTAATACTGAAAGCTTAGTCTCTGTGACTTTAGAACCTTGACATCATAGAAAGACAATGCATGTAAAGTTGAAATTCCACTACATCTTAAATAAGGACAAGAAATTGGATTGTGAAATAAGCATCATTGGAGTAATGTTCAGTCGATTTATTTACAAAGTAAGGACCATCGACTACTTAGTGCCCCTGAGGCTCCTTCTAAATGCATACAGATCGTGTGTTTTCAGTAGTACGGTCCCATACTACCTTCCACACCTATTCGTAGTTGATTTAGATCTCCTCTCAAGGTCCTGAACCACAACACACTCTACCCTCAAATAAGCATCACATACATACACCCAGGTGATCGAAGAGCTGCATTTAATCCTATAGATACTCATCCTAGGTCCCCGCTCAACAACAACTCTACCCTGCGAGAAGTTTATGCTAACCTTGCCAATGGATCTGTGCAAGCCAATTGAACATAACCCAAACTCCATAGATATTTGAATAACAGATTCTACCCCAAATCCACAACCAAACAAGGAACAGGAAGTAAGGCTAAACCAATCATTTTAAGGCTACAAAATCCGATTTATGTACAATCATGCAGTATACACAAATCAATTAGACATCTTAGTTTCAACCCTAGAAAAACATTCACAAGAATCTCCTATGCTATAAGGCATCACAAAATTAGGCAATCCTATCCTGCAAGTCTTGAGGGATCCTTAGCCTATCAGCTAGCATGCATTTATATCATCACAAATAACATCAATTATAATTCATTATATAAACAGTGATGGATACTTTGGGAGATCACTACTTCAGGCTCCGGCTGATTGTACACTTTTCTCCCTTCGTTCCTTCTGTGATATTCATTATTTTATAAAAAGGTTTTTATAAAATTGTCAGATCCTTATTTTGAGTCTAAAATCCCAGGAATGTTCATCCAATTTTCTCAAACCAGGGCTCTGATACCAACAAATTTTTCATTTTTATTTTAGCAAAAACCTCCAAATGTCATAAGAACCAAAAGAAGAAATCCTAGGTGTATCAATACAATCATCCCAAATTAGAGCATAAAAAGGCAGAGATCATAAAAAAATCTGCAAGCCAGAGTGTAAAGTTAAGCCTTCACCTTTCCGCGATCATCTGAAGTACCTGAAACATATTTAATCCACAACTTTAAGCATGAAGCTTAGTGAGTTCCCAAAATATTACATACAACTCAGCAAGATAAATAGTTATGGGTTATTATCAACCCTATGGATTAGCAGCATATTTTAGGGATAATCACCCTGGGGACTATCAACAGTCTCATGGACTCACAACAATCCAAGTCATATCAGCAACACGATTTTACAAATAACATCAGTCAAAAAATAAGACCTAGCTGGTCAACATGCATACACTGCTACACATGTATTATAGTGAGAAGAATCACCTTACGAATAACAACTATAACTACAACAACTCTCACACACGGTAGAGTGGAGCAACAAGACACCTAACAGCAGTAAAGACATACCCTTTTGACCTACACCCTTAAACCCTAGCTTAACCCAAAATTCAACCTGGTAAAAAATTCAACCCTCGTCAACTACATCTTGTGGTCACGTCATGACCACCCTTAGGTCACGTCGTCACTAGAAAGCAAAAAATAGTCGTGAACACCACTTGTCACGACGTGACATGTTATTCCTCACATCATGAGATCCATCCTGGATAGCTTTGAGCATTGGGCTCTTAATCCCTTAAGCCACTCTTTGAGACTTTCCAAAGGGTCTTCCCCAACCCTAAAGACTATAAAAACAATGGCTTTTTAGTCATGCATGTCCAATGCATTACTTGGACATTATCTAGGTCAATAAGAAGGAGAATGGGATCAAGACTCGTGCTTCGAGTCTAAAACCAACACCAAAACCTCATATCTGAAGCATATCCTAGAGAAAATGTCACAATGATCCATAAAGCTGCTAACTTTATGGATCCCTTGCATACTATCCCACCCAAACATAAAAAGAGAAGCATAAATCTTAGATCTAGCATGCATAATAGATAATGGCAATAACTTTAGGACTAACAAATGTCTAAAAACGAAAATGAACATTAGGTTTTAAATGAATTGAAATTCCTAGATTCTTTGAGATTCATTGAACTTTTCAATGACATGTTTTAATCTCTATTATGCCCTTCAAGTTTATGACTGGGATACCGAGGATCACAAACAAGGTGTTAATAACCATGCAAATGTGCTCGGTACTCTCGATGTCATTTATCACCTAATCAATGTGTCGGTTAACCACACACGCTCCATTGATTTATGATAAACATCGAGCTACCCTTTGCCACCATTGTTAGTCCAAGTTAGTGTGTTGGTAAACCACACACACTCCATTAACAACTTAGCAAGGTGCAAAGTGCAATTTCATGGAATAGCATCATTTTTCACATTTTTCCTAAATTAACTAAGATTGGTAATTTATGAAAACATTTAGTTACTAAATAATAATCATTAAACTTATTAATGAGGAATTAGTTGTCCTATCCTACCCGTTCGGCTAATGACCCTCCACTAGTCAAGAGTGCGGTGGGTAAGAGTGGATACCCAATCGCAGTCATTTTGTAGGTGGCTTCCTTAAACACCCGTTATAGACCAGCTTCGTGAATGAGACATACTAACAGTAAGACTAACTCTTATATATATATATATATATATATATATATATATATATATATATATATATATAAGTATTAGGCTTTTAATATTATAATAGTATAAGGGTTGTATTTTAAACTTTTAAAACACTAGGGTTAAGAATTTAATATTTCAAAATTAAAACTTTTTTAATCAAATTTTAAATTCCAAAATTTGAGGGCAAATTATGAGACTTTTCAAAACTATCTAGATCAAATTTAAAATATTTAAAATAATCATATAATTTTATCTTTATCAAAAATTTGACATAATCCATTTTTATTTGGTAAGATAATTCAAATCAAAATTTTCAAATAACTAATATATCACATAATCTTGTAATTATCTTAAAATTTGACAATTATCCTTCAATTAGATGAGGATATTCATTACCATAATATAAAAAACGAATTTTATCAGTTAAAATAGTTTATGGTAATTATCTGAATCTAATTTAGGCTTAAATTCTGAAAATTGTGCAGTCAGACGAGTCAACTCGTCGAGTCAGGCTATGGACTCGGCGAGCCCCATAATGGACTTGTCGAGTTCATTTGTCAGATTCCAGATTTCGACTGCTTTCAGCTTTGAACAATTAACCATGGCATCAAATATAAAAGAAAAACACCCTAAGCTCTGATACCACTGATGAGTTTTGAGTGCTACAACATTCCTATGGTGTACATGCAACCCTAATGCTTTGGATCTAGGTTTTTGTCAAATTATACATGCAATATTAAGCATCCAAATCATGAACCCTAACTAGGATACAATATTTAGAAATTGGCAACTAATACAAAGTTAGATGAATACGTTTTGTTGCAGCTTGCTTAATGTTGACCTTCAAGAGCTTAGTGCCTCAAATGTTGCACCTCAAATGGATCACAAACACCTAGGGTATTCTCTTCAATGCATAGGGCCCATTTCTAGTGCCTTAGGGATCCTTTTATAGTTGAGCTCCTTAAGGTTATCTACTTGGAAACCCTAATTACCTTGCTTAGGCCTTAAGCAACTTATGGATCCTTCCAGAAGGCCCTCATATGGACGAAATCTATGTGGGCTATACATAGAAACCGTACACCCCTTCCACAAGGAGCCACAAGCCCAACTTGCAACTATTAGATAATTGCAACACCAGTCCCCTAAATTCAGTTAGTCTCTTTTGATGACCAAATTAATTTATGATAAATACCAATTAAATAATATGATTTCTCAATTAATATATTATTCCTATAATATATTAAAAAAACCACAACTAACCTCGTTCTCCATAATTCATCCTATCAAATTGCTTTGGTGAAGGCAACCTAAAAGGACCATGCTACTATCGGGTCAAGTACATACCAATGATAGTTATGGGCTTAGACACCTAATCCAACAGTTATAACATCTGGTAATGTTCAATGGTACTAACGTCAACGCCAAAATTTGTCTCGTTGGACGCAATTTTAGCTACCAACTCCATGTGGGCGGTCTAACCGTACAAGATCAATAATATAACACTTATACCTGTCGTTAGTCGTTCTATGCTGATTAACGGTTATGAAAAATAGAGGGTTTTCCACCAAAACACACCGTCTTAGTATACCCAAATACATAGCCCAAATGGCTAAGCCAACGAACCTAACTCATATGGATATAGAAACAACGTGACACCTACACGGAGACCCTGGAGTGTTGGATCCTAACAATGTGTCTAGGCATCCTAGTCCTAAACT
Source organism: Lactuca serriola (assembly GCF_051521515.1). Lineage (NCBI taxonomy): Eukaryota > Viridiplantae > Streptophyta > Magnoliopsida > Asterales > Asteraceae > Lactuca > Lactuca serriola. The sequence continues at coordinate 84,174,169 of NC_136408.1, forward strand.
TCTCGTTACAAGATTGTTGAATATTTATGATTTTGTTGTTTAGGAAAAATATTTGATTGAAGTCTTTTAGTATTTGAGATACTCAAGACTTAATGGATTTCTAAATTTCTATTGTCTGTTATGATGAAATTTAGGCAACATAACGGTTGCTTTTATAACATTTTCTAGGTTTTAACCAATGTGAAACCAATGTTTTCCATGATATTTATAATTCATGTGATTAATACAATATGATATTTCACAAATAACGACTCTTAAGTCCTGAAGTCGATCATGTTACTTATTGCAATAAAAATTCATCACTTAGTAAATCGAGTTATATTTTTATAATTGATATAAAAATATATTAATAAATTTTCCATTCATTTTTACATAACCTTATATATTAGGTTTTGCATTTTACACAGGTTACAGAATAACTTCCACTTATGGTAATATTTCCATATTCCCATTTTGACTATCACTTCTGAACAACAGTTGCCTCTTTTCAGAATATGTCAATATGGTCCTTCCAAAATTCAGAACATCCTTCTTGCATTAAGTTTTCTAATCTTACACATATTTAAAGAATAACTTCTGCTTATGGTAATATATCCATAATCTCATTTTGACTATCACTTTTGAACAAGAGTTGCCTCTTTTCAGAATATGTCAATATGGTCCCTCCAAAATTTAGAATATACTTCCAACTGTCCATAAGCAACCAATCTTTGGTAAACCTCAAATTGTCCTCAAAAACTGCTTAACCATTTTAGTCATATCTCGTTCTAGTCCCTTTTCCCTCTTAATGCCCTAGGCATTTAGAAAATTAGAACAAATTAATATTATAGCTTATGTGATCAATCCTATATCCGAAGCATATGGGAAACGATACATAATGTTTTACATAAAGACGTGATACTATACCAATCTCTTGCTATAACATTTCCATATATTCTTGACTAAAATCTCAATCTAATCTTTTAGATTTGAAATGAAGTATGAACTCCTCTCCCTTAATTATAGCAAAACAACTTTTGAAACCCTGCAACTTTTGCGAATTGAAACTTGTTTTCTATAATTAACATTGCTAACTTGCAACACTTAACGTAATAATTATGCTCCCACTAGCATAATGATTACATTCTTATTAGCATAACACTTATGCTCCCACTAGCTTTTACATGTACCTAGAAATCAGCTGGACTTCTAGAAATCAATACTTATTGACTTTCTTACCAAAGTTCAGATTTCTGATACAGGATACTTCGATAAGACTTTATCTAGGCTTCTCAAACTCATACACCTTTCCTTAGATAGCTCACATGTGTGTCTAAACAATTTTAGAGCTTACATCAATAAGTCTCAAATGTTTAGACCTTTTTCCATTTCTCATAATTCGAACTACGAAGAGGGATGTCGTAATCATTATCGAATTTGAGAATGCAAATATGACAATTGCTAACTCTTGAAAATCTACTTAGTGAAAGCGTTTCCTCACAATCATTTTCATGAATTGGAGAGAAACCTTATGACACTTAGATTTTTATGGTGTATGTGTTCCTATCCATGTGAATTTGTCAAAAACATAATCACAAGACATGGTTAGTGACAAATCCAAACTCAATGGACTGAACTTGTTCAATCTTAATTTCTTGCCACCTGGAAGCACAATGGCCTACCATTACTTCCAAGTTGTTATGCAAACAACTGATAACTCATATAACTTGCATGCATAGTCAACTTTAACTGGAATGGGCACAGAAACAAGAATATGTCAACACGATAGGTTATAAACCTCAAGTCGTATGCTAGTGATAAACAATTGGTTTACTCTTTATTAGTTCTTGAAAATCTTCAAGATCTTTAAGACTCCCACTGACCGCTTGACATATAAGATTCCTTTTGTCAAGAAACATTACTTGACAAACAAATGTTCAAGAGTTAGTGTGGTTTCTTATCAAGACAAACACTTCTGACAATTGCTCTTAATTGGTCTTTGTTTTATCCAAAACATCACAACTTACCAATTTCAAATGTACAAGAGTAGAAAACATTTACTCTACATTTGATAAGTGTTATAAACCATTCTGAAAGATTACATCACTCGAGGCTCGATCTTGGAGTGTTACTCTAAGACTTGATTTTGGAACGAAGTAGGATTCACCATTTTTTAATTTAACCATTTCAACAATTCACGATTCCTCTTCTTAACCATAAAAATGCACTAAGATGTCCTTAGAGAATCAATTGTGATATGGTTTCATAATCACTAAGATAATCATAAAACACGATACTGAAGTACTCTCCCTTATTTTCAAATTGGAGAAACTTTATCTTTCTGCCTAATTTGATTCTTCTTATTCGTTATGCCATACATTGAAACTTTTCCAATAGTTCAGAATTATACTTAATCTTGTAAGTATAACCATATTTACTAAACTTTAGTAAATCATAACGAATAGTCTTGCCGTTCTTTGTGGTGGACCTGATCAACGCACAATCGAGTGTACCCGATCTCCTGGTCCTTCACCTGACTCACATATACATGTGAACAAGTAATTAGCCTTAATTTCCCAAAGATGAAGTTCTCATTCATCACATAATACAAGTTTCATGATTTCAAGTTTCTATCCAACTGAAACTTGGGTGATGAAAATCTTTCCTTATTTGGTAAATTATGACACTACCACAAATGAAAGAATCAAATCCATTTTCCAATATTGCTATCAATGGAAACATATAAGCAGCAATTTTCACAAATGTCATTATAAGGAAACTTAAAATAAGATAAAATATAACAAAAACTTTTCTTTATTTATAAAAGTGAGACAACTTGTCCTTAAAATGCAAATACATATGAAAACTATGTTGTTATCTATTCCTAAGCAATCTATTATAACTCTTAAGCAGCAACTCAGAATTCTGATCATCGAACCATGTGATCGAAATCCATCTCTTCACGATCATAATCAGCTTACTCTTCCTTTAAGTTTCCTTTCATTTCTTCGATTCTACAAAACATCAAAATGTAATTACATTACATCATGTATTAATAATATCCAATTAGGAACTTAATAGAGTTAGGTAGTGGATTTTACTTGAAGCAGAGTCAAACATGTTGACTTTACCATCCTTGCGATCTTTCAGGTAAATATGGTAGCTTCGCAACCAATGTCCCTTCTCTTAGAAATAGAAACATATGGACTCTTTGGGAATGGTACACAAGACTATCTCAGACTTAGCCGTTATCTTTACGATTTGGTCAATTGACTTGACCATGGTCACTCCCTTTCCATTGGGAAGAGATATCTTTTCTGGACTTCCAATGTTACCATTGTCAATATCCATGGAAGTTTGGGGAGTATATCTTCCAATCAAATTTGCTTTACATGTGCGCCAAATCATTTATGATTCAGTAGCAACAAGAAAATAGGTAAGATCGATAAGGGTCATGTCGTGGTCGGTCATATAGTAATCCTTAACGAAATCACTATACGACTTAGGGAGTGACTGAAGAACCAAGTCAACAACTAGCTTCCTCGAGACTTCGACACCCAACTCTCCCAACCTGTCAATATGTAACTTCATCTCTATGAGGAAAGCTTTTTCCAAAAGGATAAGGTAGACCATAGTTGTCAGAACTAGACATCTATAAGGGAGAAATTCAAGTTTTGTTTATTTAAGTCCTTAATATAGCACCCAAATGAAATATTAAGGCGAGGACCCAACACAATATTTTAGAATTCGGAAGAGGGATACCGTAATCCAATTGCAAATTATTTGAAGGTAGGTAAATGACGAATTACCAATTCCCCCATGAAAAACGAAAATGAACTTTAGGTTTTAAATGAATTGAAATTCCTAAATCTTTTGAGATTCATTGAACTTTTCAATGGCATGTTTTAATCTCGATTGTGCTCTTCAAGTTTGAGACTGAGATGCCGAGGATCACAAACAAGGTGTGAATAACCATGAAAATTAGCTTGGTACTCTCGATGTCATTTATCACCTAATCAATGTGTCGGTTAACCACACACGCTCCATTGATCTATGACATACATCGAGCTACCCATTGCCACACTTTTTAGTCCAAGTTAATGTGTCGGTTAACCACACACGTTCCACTAACGACTTGGCAAGGTGCAAAGTGCAATTTCATGGGTTAGCACCAAATTCACATTTTTCCTCAGTGACTAAGATTGAGAATTTATAATGGTTTAGTTACTTGGTATTTTCATTATACTTTTAATTAGAATTAATGTCATATCCTACCCGTTCGGCTAACGACCTCCACTAGTCAAAGAAGCGGTGAGTGAGAGTCGACACCTATTAAACCACCATTTTATACGCAGTAACCTTATACCCCCATATAGATCGGCTTCGTGAATGAGGCCTACTAACAGTAAGACTGACTTTTAACTTATACATATATAATATAACACACTTTTAATTTTATATAGTATAAGGGCGTATTTTAAACTTTTAAAATACTAGGTGGTTTAATCTCTTAATTAAACTAGACTTTTAATTTAATTAAGCTTAAACCATGTTTTTTATGGATTTATTAAGCTTCTCTTTTAATCAGACACTTTAATTAATTTAATAAAGTCCACAATGTGTAATTGAACTATTCAAAGCAACTATGTTATTAAAAATTCAAAATTAAAACTATTTAATTAATTTTTAAGTTATGAACCCAAGAGTTGCATTTTTGAAACTTTTCAATTACAAGAGTTAATGTATTCATAATTTGAGACTTTTCAAATACCAAAACTTCAGGGCAAGTTTTGTAACTCTTGAAACTTTTCATTTCCATAACTTATGAGTTTAATGACTTTTAAAAATGAGACTTTTCATTTTCCATAACTTGAGGACAAGTTATGGAATTCATTAAAGGCATTTAGATCATTATTTTAAACAAACAAAATTATCTTATAATTTTCCTATGATCTAATTAAACTCATAAGTCGTTCTTCTTTCTTTTCCTGGCCCGATCGATAGCAAACACAAAAGGAAACGGGGGAACGACATCAACTGCAGGTGGGGTGTTTGCAGTTGTGGTGCTTGGCATGAGGAGCAAGGGAAAGGGGATGTGGAGGTGGCGGCAACCACCTGTGTCGCCAGAAACACACACTGGAGAGGGAGAGTTTGAGATTTCTTTCAACATGGGCATTTTCTATGATTGAATGCAATGAAAGGAAGGTACTAAATTGGATTTTTATGATATTATGGCATAGTTGTGAATTAAATGAGAGATATGGAAGTACAACTGCAATATTTTTATAGATTTCATGTATATATGTTATGTGAGTGAATTTGAGAGTGTATGGACTTTGCTTTAAGAGAGTACATCACATGGGCATGAGGAAAAGAATGTGGGTGATCTAAGAATGTACATTGCATTCTATGGAGATTTACAAAATACATAACTCAATTTTTGTTTAAGATATTGTGTATGTGTATGTTTATGTGTGTGGGTATAATCAATCAATTTCTTGTACAAGGTGGACTTGAGATGCTTCCATGTATTATTGGTTCTAATGCTTACATATATTCACATGTATGTAAGTCTTTGGCACTTGAAATCAAATATATATATATATATATATATATATATATATATATATATATATATATATATATATATATATATATTTGGTTATTTATAAAGTACCTAATATATATACACATATATACACATATGTATAAGCATTTAGGTATATAATTAGAATACATATCATCTAATACTTGGGTATTTTTAATTATACATATTATGTACTTAGATCATATGTTAGATGAATAATATAATGATTTGGAAATTTAATGTGTAATTATTTAAACGTAAACATCTTATAATCATGTTAATTATTTTTCCGTCCTCCTAATTCACTGATTAAATCAATTCGATTTGCTAATAACATTTCATACTTGTTCCGTGATCACGTAGAACGTAATGATTCCAAAAATATAAACGAAATGGAATTTCGACACCCGAAATTGTAACAATTTAAGGGTTTGCATTCGAATGGTTACAAGTCGATAGATTTCATGAAACCGGATAAAAATATTACTAGAATGAAATCGTACGTTAGACATAATCCTTAGTTTAAAAGACGTTCTCTAGTTTTCTATTAACGTGTGCAACTTAGCTCCACAAGTAATTAAAGATAATATAATTTCAATTGCTTATAAAAATATAGATTAACGTATAATATTTCCAATTATAGTAGATCTTGAGGAGATTGATCGTTGATTTTGACCTGATTTTACCAATTGTTACAACATCAACCTATGGGATTTTGAAACCCTTTGAATATGGATTATGTGTGCCATCTACAAATATCACTATACAAATTAAATCAAGATCCTCGTGTGTGGTACAAACAATTTGTCGATTTTGTTTCTATAATTGGATTCATTTACAACCAATATGACCACTCCCTTTCCATTTATCATAAGGACAATGATATTTAACTTTTATTATTATATGTTAATGACACCATCCTCAAAATCACTACAACAACCCTTCATGTATTTATTATCTCATGATTTTAGATGAAGGACATTGGCCCTCTAAGTTATTTCTTGGGTATTGTAGTTCAATGCACGTCCAAGGGAATTTTCCTCAACCAAACACAATACATTAAGGAAATTATTAATCGTGCTGACACGACCACATGAAAATCATCACATACTCCAATTGATACCAATATGGAACTAGACTCTCAAACCGAGGAACCCTTTCCTGACCCTACACACTATCAAAGTCTAGTAGGTGCACTAATATATCTAAGTTTTACATGTCCAAATACTTCATAAGCAACTCAACAAACATGTCTCCACACGCATAATCCATCTACCCCCCACATGAATGCTTTAAAACCTATAGTTTGGAAGTTACAAGGCACCATTTCTTTCTAGTTATCTCCAAATCAAGGCTTCTGGGTTTATTTGTTATATGCATATTGGGGTGACTATTCAGACACTTGACAATTCACTTTGGAGTCCTAGGTTTTCTTTAGAGATAATCTTATCTAATGGTCTAGCATCAACACCGAGTATCAAGGTGTTGCCAACGTTCTCTCTGAAGCTTGTTGGCTAATGAATCTTCTACTTGAACTGCATTGTCCTCTCACAAAGGCTGCCGTTGTTTTATGTGATAACTTTGGCTATTTATACATCATTAAAATGGACATTCAGATTATTCGTGAGAAACTTGCAAAGGGGGAGATATGTTTTCTATGTTTTCTATATGTATCACTGTCCAATCAACTTGCCTACATATTTACAAAGAGTCTACCAAAAGTTTTGTTTGATGACATTAATGACATCTAAGGATGCATTAGCCCTCCTCCGGCCTTTATTGTGGGGGGATTATCAATGATATACCTTATCACTATATTATTTCAGTAACATCCCAAATTTTCAAGCCAAAATTTTCATTTTTTAAATTACATAACTTATAAAATCATTTCTCAAAACATAGCTACTAACATAACACTCCATAAACCAAAGCAATCATGTTTCCGAAATCATATCATCAAGTAGTAATAAATTCAGAGTATAATCCCATGAATCGCAAAATGCGGAAAACTGATGTACGTGTGATGTGAAGCTACCGCACCGGCACCTTCCCCTTCGCTGAAAAGGTACCTGAAACAAAACAAAAAACTATAAGCACAAAGCTTAGTGAGTTCCCCCATCATACCACATACCATACAATCACATAGCATACATACTGCCGGACAATTCTGGGGTGTCGGACCTACCCGGTCCGGCCATTCTGGGGTGCCGACCTACCCATGTCAAGCCGTTCTGGGGTGCTGACCTACCCTTCGGTCCTAAAACCAAACTTTGGGGACTATTTCACCCCTTACCACTACTACCGCATATATCATAACATAAACATACTGCCAGGCATATATGGGGTGCCCGACCTACCCTTCGGTCCTAACAACCGAACTTAGGGACTAGTCCCCTCCTAATACCACTATTACATATAACATATCATGCTAACATATAACATATCAGGTAGTAGCAAACCGGATAATTATCACAAAGATAATAAATCTCGATTATAATCAACTACTAGAGGGCTGACCTTGGTGCCTTAGACCCACTTCTACTCGAAGGTATCCCGCCTCGATGTCGTGTAGTATCTCCACAATCCTTGGCACGGGAATCAACTCGTCTCTACTCCTTAATCCTTACACAACAACCTTTCTCGATTACTAATACATACTCATAACCCCCTTACAAGGGTCAACCCAAATCCAAGTCAAAGTCAAGGTTAAACCCTGGTCAAAGTCAACGTCTGGTTGACTCGACTCGCCGAGTTGGTCCACCAACTCGTCGAGTCCCCATGTCCACTTACTGCCATAACCCCGTCCTTACTCGTCGAGTCTAGCAAGAGCTCGACGAGTTCGCATTCAACAGCACATCTGACTATCTTCAACCGACTCACCGAGTTCGTTCTTGAACTCGTTGAGTTCATCTTCATCCGAATGAAAGAGTCTAGTCTATAACTCGTCGAGTTCTCCTTGAACTCGTCGAGTCCGTCTTCATAAGGTTGGGACATTTCCTTGAACTCGTCGAGTCTATTCATCCACTCGCCGAGTCCTATGATTTCCAGGTCCAAAACAAACCCCTAGCAGGCTGAGTGTTCCTTCCACTCAACCAAAACCATTTCCAGAAGACGTTTGGGGGAAAAATGTGTCCCAACTCGCCGAGTCACTCAAGCGACTCGTCGAGTCCCTCCTTGCCCAAAACTATGCAGTCGATTATAATGGGTCTTAATGCATCAAAACCATAGATCTGACCTCCTAGGGTCCATTTCATACGTAAAGCTACAAACTTGATGTCCATGCATGGGGTTTTTGGCTCCAAAATCCATAAAAAGGGGTTTATAAGATGCATGGGCTTCCCATGGCGATAAAGTTGGTACCTTTATGCCATGGGAACCCTCAATGGTTCAAGATCTGAAGTGTAACTCCATGATACACACTCAATCCGAATATGGCCTTAGAAATGCCCCAAAATGATAAGATCTAAGCCCTAGAGGAGATCTATCAAATGAGAAGTCAAGGTTGAAGCTTTTTACCTTGAATGGAATGGAAATAACTCAGAACCTCTGGATCTACTAGCCCTCTCTTGATCTTCCAAGCTTCCTTCTCTTCTTCAAATAGGAACCAGGCGTTACAATTTCTCATTGTTACATTTACCTTAGTAATTGTATTTAGCGACACTTTCCGTATAGCTATAGATCTCATGTACAAATAGGATCCTTTTGGTGATTAATGAAAGCATCGATCATATTGAGATCTTACAAAAAGTGTATATTTTGATTAAGGTTCATTGGAAAGTAAAGTTGTTACGATGAGATCCTTATTTATAATTTTAGACATATCCATGGGATTCGATTATCCCGGATCTTAAATGAGCATTGTGAGAGCTAAGCAAAAAATATATATATTTTTTTAGTAATATTTAACAATAATACATAAAAAATAACAATTAAAGTAGTCATTTGTGTACGTATTGTAGCATTCGGGGCAAGATTTAAACTTAAGAAACATGGGAAGGAAACTTTTTTCAATTTGGCAAAAGAAAATGTTGATGATATTTATATTTTGTTGTATTCTTCCCAAGAACATATTGATATCTTTTAGTTAAGATGGATGATATGAGAGTGAAAAAAATTGTGATGTCATCCTCATGAAAGAGCAAGATATATTAAAAATCTCACTTTATAAAAAATATGTTAAATAATTAAATTCTCCAATATTGATATCTTTTAGTTAAGCTGTGGATCAATATTATATAAATAAATACAAAAACTGCCGCCGTGAGTTACGGGACATGTGTGTGATCTTCAGGCGTTATTTGGTGTAGTTCGTTTCCTCATAAGATGTCACAGTTATTATTTAAAACTATCATCAAACACGTAAAATATGGTATATATATTTAAATATAATGGGGTTTTTCCCCCCTAAAAGATTATTGTGTTATCATATATTTTTTTCTGCATCCGTTTTTTAAGACTCACAACTATTTACGATTTCAAAAGAAACAGTTTATGTAACTTTTAATACAAATAACCAAGTGTTCTGAAAATGTATTTAGTAATCGAATGTTCACGTAAATTAATGCTTCATCATGCAAGTAGAATCAAGAGACTTATAATCTACACAAAAAATATAATAACACGTATGATTTTTCCTGTTTAATAATAACATAATCAAAATATACAAAACTCATGTTTATATATCAACCGTTTAAGGTTGGCATTTGGGGTGTCAACCATATATATTAATATATTATAATAACATAATCAAAATATACGAAACTTAGGTTGATATATACGAAACTTATGTTTACATATCAACCGTTTATACCATTCATGTTAAAGTAAGTTACATTTTGGGTCCCTACGGTTGGCATTAATATGAAGTTTTATTCCAACTTTTGAAAAATTGATGTGAATGATCTTTTCATAGTTGCAAAATTCATCAAGATTGGTCATATAGTCGGTTACCGTTAACGACTCTATGTTAAGTACGTATAAAATGGCGTGATTGTAATGTTTTTATGTTTTTCTTTATCTCTTATTATATTTATTTTGAATATTAAAGAGCTGGCCCCACCAACCCTACCCCACCCCACTACCTACTTTCAATGAGACTCTCCCTGTTGGGTGTCACCGAAGTTCTTGCCACTACTTTCCCTTGTTGAGTGTCACCATGTTCCAGACGTTGAAGGAGAAACAAATGATGATGAAGTGAACAATAAACGACGAAGGTCAAGAAAAACCAACCCCTCTCATCACCCTCTTTGTCCTCTGGTGTGGACTTGAACAATAAGTCGTGGTCGGAGAAGGAGAGCGACTACAACAAGAGGTGAATGTGGTGTCGGTTGACGAAGGTGGTCGTAAAAAATGGAAGTGGTCATCAGAAATATAGGTGGTCATTGGAATGGATGGGTATGGGCGGGCCTAAAAATGAAGAGTAAAAGATAAATGTAATTTTTCTAGGGCGCAAATTTATCCTCTTTATTTTATATATTTTCTTAAGACAAAACTGTAAATTTAGTCCTTGTGGTTTGCAAAAATCTTTGGATGGGGTCCAAAATGTTTCCAGCTTGCACAGAAGGTCCAAAATCAAGGTTTTTCTAGGTTTTTGGTCCAAAAAAAATTGAAATTACTTATTTACCCTTTTAATTTCAGTTTTGTATTTTCTTTTCTTATTTATATTAATACTTTATGAAATAAAAATAAAAAACCAAGAACCCACTCCACCATTACCTCTCTCTCTCTCTCTCTCTCTCTCTCTCTCTCTCTCTCTCTCTCTCTCTCTCTCGTTGCCAGTCTGATGGATGCCAATCAATTGCTGGTAGAGGGACGGAGTTTCGGTGGTCGACGAGAACGAAGCGACGAAGGAAAAGGGGATGACCTCTGGGGTTTGGCCAGATCGAAGGAATGAAGGGAAAAAGCAGTGAAGCTTCTTCTTGCTCCAATGGTGATGTGCGAAGCGGGAAAGGTTCGATCGGTGACGAGGGAGGTCGTCTATGTGGTTTGACGAAGCCGAAGGGACGAAGGAAATGGTGGAGTGTCGCGAGCAGCAGCAACGAAGAAGTCGGGGTCCTCGGTGGGGTTGCTCGACGGAATGGAAGAGGAGGGTGCGAGGGGTAGTCGTCGGTCTCAGTGGGTGCTGCGATGAGGCGATCGGTGGTTGACAGGTGCGTGATTGGGGGCTGCTCCGGCAGCCTTCCCTGTTTTTTTTTCTGTGGTGGTGTCGCTGGAGGCAACAGCAACTCCGGTTGCTATTGTGTTGTTTTTCTCTTGTGTTCTTGTTTTGTTCTTAACTGATTTGAAAGGGAATATGCAGGTGTTTGAGTTGAGGCTTGGTCACTGAAACAGGAAGGGACAGAGGTGGAATGGTGCTAGGGTGGTGACGGTGTAAGGTGGTGTTGGGGGAGGCAGCAACTCTGGTTGCTGTGTTTTCCAGTGAGAAGGGCAGAAACGAGATATATATATATATATATATATATATATATATATATATATATATATATATATATATATATATATATAGAGAGAGAGAGAGAGAGAGAAAGGAGGACTTCGAAGGAGGGGAGGAGGAGGAAGAGAGAGAAGGGGGAAGGCTCCGGTGGGTTTGGTAGAGCGAGAGAGATATATGTATATAATTCTTTTTTATGCAATAATATTTATAAAATAAAAATGTAAAAAATACAAAAAAAAAAAATAAGAAAAAGAAATTTAAAGGGCAAAATAGTCAATTCAAGTGCTCCATGGACCAAAACTACAAAAAATTCTTAAGTTTATGACCAAAAACCTAAAAAAAAAACCTTGATTTCGAACCTTCTGTGCAAGCTAGAAACTTTTTGGACCCCATCCAAAGATTTTTGCAAACCACAAAGACCAAATTTGCAGTTTTGTCTTTTCTTAATTTCAATATGAATATAAATAAATTACACATTAACAACTATAACTACTTTAGTTTACAGTTGTTCTTGAGTTAGTTCGAGGGTAATTTTCATTTTAGTTGATAACCAATATTAGTTTTTATTTAATAAGCTAGATGATGATTGATAAACTAAGTGACAACTGACAAATGGTGTGTTCAGTAAAATTAGTCGGTAGCTGGTATGTTATAGTTTGTAGCGTTTTTTAAACGCTACATGAAGTAGCATTTGGATTTGGAACGTTTTGTTTAAACTAAATGCTAGAAGTTTGTAGTGTCGAACGAGACTTTCTGTTCAAAACAGAGCGTTTTGTCAAATGCTAGAAGCTAGAACTCAAACGTTTCCAAACGCTCTGTGTCGAACACGTCCAAAGTAATATCATTTTGAAAAAATAAATTAATAATAACTAGCAAATAAAATAGATAACAAATATAAAATGACACAAATTGATATATTTAGAAAACTTGTGGAAAAAACAAGACTAGCCTATCAATAAGTTTTTTTTTTAAAAAAAATTGCTTATAAATTATTTTAATAGTTTTGCAAAACATTATATATTATAATAAACTCAAAAATGAACCAGTTATAACATAATATTTGATTTGATTATATAAGAAGTTTGTAACTGAAAAAGAAAGCCAATATCAAATAATAATTGCATCGAACAATATCAATATAGCAAAGGATCCCACAATAATTCATATATACTAAGCAAGTGATGCGAAAAGATACCGAACTAGGACCCTATATGCTTGCCTACGTTTTGGGAATCAGGAGGGAAGCAATCAAATGTGCATTAAAAAACGCCACCAAACATGCCCATACTCTATTATTTCCCTCGATATTTTTCTACATAACTTTATACAAAATACAAATTTAAATTCACATATAACAAAAAGGTGTAAGATTTGATTTGTATACGACCATGGAAATATTGTAGCTCATTTGTCGTTTTTCTTGGAGATTTAAACACTTGAAATGGGGTGGCGTTTGATGAGAGACGTTTAATTTTTCTTTAATTTATATGATATGAAAAAGAACCAATCACTTGCTACAAAATATTAACAATAAAATACAAGCTAACAATAAATAATATGCTAATGTATGTGTTAGGGTTAATGTTTGTGATATGTAACCAACTACCATATTTTAAAAAAAAAAAACGATCACCGACATAATTTTGCATCATATCAGAATCCTTTGGCTTAGAATTATTGTTTAAAGTGTATCAATAAAACTGGATGTAGCCTTTGATAATTGGTTACCTCATGTGATGGTGGGGTGAAATCCACAAGACATTCACACAACCAACTCAAAGTTTTAGTTATTTGTATTTGATTATATATTTATTTATTTATATATGTGTTTTATTAAATATATTAAATTTTATTTACAGTATACAACTATACATATAAATTAAATTTTGATCTTTATCTTGATGCCATCAATGTCACGTAGTAAGCATGTATTAGTATAATTCAAATAGTAAGTGAAGTTGAAGAACCTTATATGGACATATGGTGCAAAATTACTATAACAAAGAAAATGATATAGTGATGCAAATATCATATTGACATCTTAAATTTATTAAAATAACAACGGACAAAGACATTTATAAATCAACAAAGGAAAAAAATACCACACAAATATTTTGGAATATGCTACCATTGATGCTTTCTAACTTGCTCACGTTTGTGCCTATACAACACCGCATATGGCTTTGTTGTTCATCTGTCTTGTCGAGTTGCCTTCACCTATCGTTGGTGTTGGTCTATTGGTTTGCTATGCCCCAAACAAATAGAGTTAGTTGACTTATGCCCTATATGTGTACCATACTTTGAACCTTTATACAACATAAATTTATAAAACAAAAAATGCAACACATTTTTTTCATTTAAATAATTCATATTCATACAAACTAAAACTTGCAAACATCACCAGGAAATTGTTCTTGTTATTGGGGTGTGAAGTCTTATCAAATATGCTTTTGGAGAACAAAAGTTATTTTGGTGATCAAATATGCTTTTGGTGAGCAAATGTGTTCCTGATGAGAAAATGTACTCCCAATGATAATGCCCTCTTCATGAGAGAATGCTCTTTTGAAGAATTGATGTTAAGTCCTGAATGCACCACCAAGCATCAGAAAGAGTTGTCTGGAAGCATAAAGTGTTGTCATAATTCAGAAAGTACTGCAAGGAATCAAAAATCATTGTCATGCATCAGAAAGGGTTGGGTACTTGGCGAACGTGTTGGGGTGGTCCAAGAATGTGTTATCGTGGTTCCATAATGCATTGTTGGTGGAGTGTTCAAGGAGAATGTGTTTCTATGATGTGTTAAGGCAGGCATAGTACGCTCGTATGTGTATGGCAGGTCGTCATGCACATCCTTCAAGGTTGAAGGTTCTAAAACAGTTACATGGTGTCCCATGATTGGTTGACAACTAGGTCATCCCCTTTATAGACTAATTATGGATGAACATTGTCCATCAAAATTAAGGTTTTCCATGTTTGTTTATAAATAGGCACATACCCCCTTCATTATTTGCACATATACGAGTGTGTGTGAGTATAAATATTTCAAGAGAGCAATCATTATGAGTTTAAGAGCACATCCTTTAAAACTGTTTGTAAACAAGAAATTTTGTTTTTTTGTTTTGAGAGCTTAAGTGAGATGCAACCTTTGTGAGTGAATGTAATTGTTCTTGAAAGATAATCTCTCTCTCTCTCTCTCTCTCTCTCTCTCTCTCTCTCTCTCTCTCTCTCTCTCTCACTCAAATTCAATATTATGTTTTGATTTTACAATTTTTCAAAAGCTTATTATGTGTGTTTTACCAAAGTTCATTTATCATTTGTCTGAAGTTGCTTATCTTGTTTTGTTGAATTATCTCATTATTTGTGCATTCATATATATATATATATATATATATATATATATATATATATATATATATATATATATATATATATAAAGGAAGAGTTATATGGAAAATGAATGATTAGGACAATATATATTTGAACCAATGAAAACATGACAGCACATCACTTCCACAATAACTTCCACAATACATTACTTGTGAAGAAAGAAATGGACACGTGTCATTTGATTATTGGTTCCGGTAGATGTTGCCCTAGTTATTTGTTTTCCATAGAACTCATTCATATATATATATATATATATATATATATATATATATATATATATATATATATATATATATATATATATATATATATATATATATATATATATATATATATATACACACACACCATGTTGAGCTTCAAAGAACCATAAACATATTCTTAAAGTTGTGCTATACATGTGAAAATGTTTAACTTAAATCAAGATTTTAAACACATGTTAACATTTTTGTGATTACATTATTATCTGGTTGACTATTGTAACTCAAGTACATTCTGGCAGCATTTAACTAAATTAAACAAGCATTTTAAAACTATAGATAAAAATTAGCTCGCAATCATCATGGTACCTTGATAATGTCACTATATAAATGAATTAGAAAAAACCTAAACACCAAAGTCACCCCTATTTGCGAATAGGGATGAGATTTAAAACCGGAACAATTAGAACAGAAATATATAGAACCGGTTCTGGGTTTAAAAATTGGTTTTATCCGAGTTCCGGGTAATCCGGGTTTGGGTCCATCGGGTCCGGGCAAACCGGGTCTAAGAACTGGAACCGGTGTTAGAAACCGGAACCACTTTTAGGGGCCGAAATTGGTCTTTATGAAACGTTTGAAACATGCATCTCAATCGTTTCAAGTCAGATTGACATACGGGTTTTTTTCCAACGTGTAGTTTAGAGTTTGTACATGATTTTAGATTATAAATTTGTCATTATTAGTTTTATATTCATTGACTTACGAGCCCCCAAAATAAAGATATCAAAGTTGAAAGTTTTTAGTTTTTCAGCTTTTTGTATTCTGTGAAAGTTTTTAAAACATACATATCTAATTCGTATAATATTTTTATGATTTTTTTCTAACTTGACTTTTTTTTATATTTGTATTGAATTTGGCTCACTCAATCTAACTTGATTTTTTTCTTCATATAATATTTTTATGATTTTTTGGCAAATACTTTTATGAAATATGAATTACTTAGGGTAGCCATTTTAAGATTTTTTTTTTAATTTTGCAAAAATAGAATAATCTTTTTTTAATAATTACAAAATATTGTTTTTATTAATAGAGGAATATACCTTGCAACCTTATGGTTCAAAAAAATGATAATAATATTCCGAGATGGCAACATTTTTATTGTATGTTGGGGTATGTATACCTGACAATCTTATGGTAATGTTTAACATACTACCTGTTAGCCAAAATGTTAATTATTGACTAATAAATTAGGACTAATAAACTAGTTGGGACTGGTAAAATAATACTACGTTTAATAAAAAAAAAAATAACTAATAAATGACAAATATAAATAATTTAAAAAGATACTTAATTATATAATTAAAAACAATGTAAATGCTTATCTAAACCATTTGACCCATTGGCCTGTCATGTCAATTCACTAAATGCTTTTTTGCGTTTGAGCTATCCAAATTGTTAATAGTATTAATCTTACTTCGAAAAGGACTAACCGTATAATAAAGCTCAAACGGTTTGGATTCAATGAATGGCTCCGGTGACATTTAACAGAAAGAGCAATATGTATTGTAGAGTTTGATATCGATGTTTTAACAAATAACATGCACATTTATCATAAAGCTCGTCTCTAATTAATGGTTCTAGGCCCTAACTCATTGGTTATTATTATTATTATAAGATAACATACCAAACCAACACACATTACAAATGCTTAAATAATGAAAGTGATATTGACCAATTAAATGTCTCTACAAATCAATGTATTTTACCGTTTATACCAACCAACCTTCATTTTACTGATTTACTAATTTGTGTTTGATTTTGAATTGTAAAAACTGATTTGTTTTTTAATTTATGTTTGATTTATTATATACAAAACATGATATATATATATATATATATATATATATATATATATATATATATATATATATATATATATATATATATATATATATATATATATATGTGTGTGTGTGTGTGTTTGAGATAATAAGCTTGAATATCGAAGTTGGATCATGTTGCAACCTTTCCTTAATGAAATTTATTCGAAGATAATCCAATCTGAATAATAACTTGTAGTCATGAAAGCAACTCAAAGCCCCTTAACTAGATTCGTGTTAATGGTATGCTCTATATATATATATATATATATATATATATATATATATATATATATATATATATATATATATATATATATATATATATATATATATATATATATATATATATAGGAATGAGTTCTATGGAAAACAAATAACTAGGGCAACATCTACCGGAACCAATAATCAAATGACACGTGTCTATTTCTTTCTTCACAAGTAATGTATTGTGGAAGTGATGTGTTGTCATGTTTTCATTGGTTCAAATATGTGTTGCCCTAATCATTCATTTTCCATATAATTCTTCCCTATATATATATATATATATATATATATATATATATATATATATATATATATATATATATATATATATATATATAAAGAGAGAGAGAGAGAGAGGGGTGGGTTCAATTGAGAAAATAAAAAAGGTTGAGAATGAGAAATCATTCTCAGCCACTCATTTTATCTAAGCATAAAAAGACACGGTGGCAAACTTGTAAATATGATAACAACCTTCAATCTCAAATACGTATCTGTAGAGAATTAGATTACAGTTCAAACTCATTCATCGTTCATCATCCAAATTTCTTCTCCAACTTTCAACAATCATCCAGATTTTTTCAATTAAACCATCATCAACATTATTCAGTGCTAATCAGTTATCGATCTTCGTCAATAATCAATACGATTCAACAGTTAACAACAAAAATTCATTTTTGGTTCTTTTAATTCAACCTTCATTTGTGCTTGAATACGATCAGATCTTCAACATCTATGATTAATTATACTCCCAGTGTTATTAAATCAACATCATCGATAATCAACAAAAATCTACTTCATATCATTCATTCAACATCGATTATCAAATAAAACTTCAAAATTGAGGTTAGAAAAAGATCAAATCGTTTTTTTTTTAAATTTCATATAATTCTCTATCAATCTACTCTTTTGTAAGATTTAAATAGTCAAAATATCATGTTTTTAACATTTTAAAAAAAAAGTTAAATTGTATGCACTCCAACTGTTTGATGAAATGCATAAACTAAATTACCACGTTATATTCATATATGAATATGTTTTCTCAGTATATGATTATTAAAACAAAAAAAACAAATATGCAAGTCTGTATGTTATTCATATGTGAATAACATATAAAAATTATATATATTTGTTGCTACTGTCACAACTTTCAAATACCATCTCCATTTCAGAGATCCAATCCATAATCTCAACAGGCTTTGGGCTCCCAGAAAGACTTGGCGGCTTGGCGCCCAAGAAATTCTTGTACATTCTCCCATCCTTGTTGTTTCCCTTTTCCGGGTCGTTCCTTCGTTCTCCTTGAGTCCTAACTTAACTCACAGCGCGACTATTGTTTCCTTCCTCCGATTGTTCGGGAATCAGATCGGGTTCCTCAATAGGTATGATAGGTTCGTCCCTATTTTCATGTAACATTTGTCGCATCTCATCCCTTTGTTCGGCTAGCATAGCCCGAATCATGGCTTGCACCCCAGCCATTGTTATTGGTTCTGGTGCTGCTGCTACAACGGGTATTTGCTCAATCACTGGCGATTGATTCCTGTTTTCATCTGCGTTTCCAACGCCACTCCTTGTTCTCACCATTTTTGATCTACACACCGAATAAGGTGAAATTAGATCATCATTCACGATAGATATTCAAATCATCCTTATTACTCCGAAACGTTTACATGCTAGTTCTAATACCGTAGACATACGCTTAGAATCCTAAACACATAAGGTTTCCAGATCCGGTCGGCAACAGACCATAGATCCGAACAAATAAAATCATATATGGCAACATATAACATTTAGCACATAAAAGCATTTTAGGCATCACTCCTAAAATAAACTAGTGCTTGTGTCAATTTAGGTGTACTACCTAACATATTTTAGACACACTCCTCCCAGTCATTACTTAGCATTCTAAGTTTAAGTCTAGAAATTTCCTACAAATTCCTAGTTCGCTTAAACTAATGCTCTGATACCAATTGTGACATCCCCAATTTCACGGCCAGAAAAGACCGATTTGTTTATGCTTTGTTTTTTTTAAAATCAGAGTAATCGTTTAAAGAAAACTGTTGCGGAATTTGTTCCCAAAAACAAAAATATGATAACCATTTATCCAAACATTTCTCAAATAGAATGTATTTTCATTAAATAATAAAACCTTGGGATGTCATGTTCGATACAGACCAAAAGCATAAACAATATAAAATAGACCTTACAATAGTTATTTATAACTACTGATCTATAATCCAAAATCTCTCGTCAAGTCCGCCAACTTATACCCTTGTGCCATTCATTACCTGTAATGAAAAGAAAACTAAGTGGGTCAGGCTTGGGAGCCTGGTGAGCATGTAGGGTTTTCAACCCATAATAATACATTTATTATATTGAATTATCAAACAATCAACCCAAATACTCATTCCCATTATCTCCTTTATTTCTTAAGGATTTACCCTAAGAATCAACTATCATTTATCCATTTATTCCTAAGGATTGACCTAAGGAATTGACACAAAGTCCACCACTGCCAAGGTCCACAAATTACGATTGGTAAACACTTAGTTCAACATACTTAACAAACACCTAGTTCTAACACTCCTAGTGAACAATTAATTCAAAACATCTGGTGAATACTTAGTTCTAAAACACTTAGTGAACACACTCAGTTCAACAACACCAAGTGAACACATCTAGTTTAAAAATACTTAATGAACACATTGAGTCCAAAAATACCAAGTGAACACATAGAGTTCGGAAATAACTAATGAACACATTGAGTTCAAACACCAAGTGAACACGTAGAGTTCAAAAATACCTAATGAACACATTGAGTTCAAACACCAAATGAACACGTAGAGTTCAAAAATACCTAATGAACACATTGAGTTCAAAAATACTTATTATTTCGTCTCACATCAACTATTTCATCTACCCATGTTCTACCCAACATATTTGTAGATGCAAACACATATACAATTTAAATCTTTTAAAACATGTGTAAAACATTATTTCAACATCTATCTCAAGTAAATAAACATTGTATAAACACCTAGCACGTACTTCATAGCAAATACTTCATATTTATGCGGTAGAAGAAAGTGAATATACATTCACACATATAACAACAAAATATACACATAACACGTATTTCGTATAAAATACTTCGTATTTATGCGTCAGAAGAAAGTAACCACACACTCACCTGATCAGAAGATGATCGGACAGCACTACGGCGTATAGAAGTAATATTCTTCGGTAGATCTGGAAGATCTCCACAAAAATCGAACTTCTCGCGGGCAGAGCTTCGGCTCGGGAACCGCACTTCTCGGGATCTTCGGGATCTCGGGACTTGCTTCGGGGCTCGAGAATATTACCGGGGCTTCGGGGTATTTCTGGCACGCAAATCGATGCAAAATGGGAGAGAGAAGAGAGAAAAATAGCAAAGGAGTCGGCTGCCCTCGCATCCTATTTATAGGAGGCTGGAGCCTCGGAGTACGCAGGGCGTACTGGTCCGAAATCGTCATTGCTTACGTATCCGAAGAACTCGAGTGCGAGGCATGTCATGCTTCGCTGTACGCGGGACGTACGTTCGTACGCTGGGCATACTTCGGATGAGTCCGATGACTCCTCTTCGGATAATGCCGGATTTAATAATTAAATTTAATTATTAATTATTTAATAAACTTCGAAAATTCATATCTTCTTCATACGAACTCCGTTTTCGACGTTCTTTATATCCACGCGTAGGTGAGACTACAGTCTACAACTTTCGTTTAGACTCCGTCGGCTAATTTTGACTTTATTTTTATTATTTATTTTTAATAGGCCGGGACAGAAAAAACTTCGTTATAAATTCATAACTTCTTCGTTTGACGTCCGTTCTCGCCTAACTTTTCATCGCTTCGATACCAACAACGAGATCTTCGATTCTCGTTTAGATTGTTTCGGCTAAAAACCGCTCGATCTCAAATCGAGTATTTCAGGCTGCATACCGCTAAGTCGAAACTTCGATAAATCATAACTTCTTCATACGAAGTCAGATTTGGGCGTTCTTTATATGTACGGAATCCTTGTAACATATACTACAACTTAGTTAAGATTATTCATTCTAAATAATCTTCTATCAAAAAGTCATTTTTGACGCTTATCGTCTCTAAATTGACTAGCCCTGATCTACGGGCGTTACAATATATATATATATATATATATATATATATATATATATATATATATATATATAGAGAGAGAGAGAGAGAGAGAAAGAGAGAGCTAGGTTCAAATGTTTTTAGCAAGTATTGTGTGCCTAAATGCACCAATGAGAATTCAAGAAGTAATAAACAATTAAATAAATCATTTAAGGGTATTCTGGACATTTTGTACTTTTTAATTAAGGAATCATTTAATTGAAATCCTGCAATTAAGGAAATAAAATCAATAATTTTGACCTACTCTCTCTCTTGCATCGTGTGTTATATTCAAGGAATTACCAAGATGAATGACCGACACCCCTAAACACAATCGATCAAGACCTTGATTTCTTCTTTCTTCTTCCAGTCGACACACATCACAGATAAAAGGAGTCGATCGTTTCTTCGTTTTTTTCTGATGCGCACACACGAGATGGAGAAGAGAAACGCACGAACCCTTTTCTTCCCTCCTAACGATCAATTCTTGATCTCGCATAATCCTAATCAATATGCGACGCTCTCAATTCGTACAAGTATATTTGAATATTGAATCTATTTTCTTTTAGCGTGATTGGGTTCGTTCATCGTTTTGGAGATTGAGATGACTTGGAATTGTGTTTTAGGTCTTAACCAGCTCTCTTAGACGTCGCTTCTATCACTCCAGACATAATCCTTCTTTTAGATTCCTATTTTACAGTCGTTGTATTTCATGGATCTACGCTTGCTCAATGGCGCAAAGTTGGGTATCAGATGGAGCATGAACACAAGGTACATGTTGTTTCTTTTCCTTGGATTTCCCCAAATATGGACCCTATTTGTAAACGAACAATTTCCAGTTGCTCATTTTGTCATCTGTGATCAACATAAATCCCAGGTTAAATTAAGTTCTGTAAATACTTTGGCAATTTGCAGGAAATACTCCCAATTCCCATGGACAACCGAAATGTCTAGTAAAAATCTGTTAGAATTCATCAATGCCCACCATGTGTTTGATGTAATTACTGAACCAGGAGTACAACAAATTATCTCTATTAATGTTATTATTTGTGTGTTATAATGTTATTGGAATTTGATTTTATGTTTGTTCATAAGTTTTCGTTACAATAATGATTCAGTGGCTGTGGTTAAAAAAATGGGGGTTCTACCATTTTCAATCAAAACCGAAGCCACGTAACCATTTATGCTTTTTTTTCTTCGATCGTATGGAAACCGAACACAGGAGATATACCCTCCTGTGTAACTCATTTGATGTTAATGGTTCTGAATTGGTTTTTTTTTCATTCATGATTCATAGAAAATGTGGTGATTTAGGGAGCGCCCTTAAAGTGTTTGATGAAATGCCAAAGAGAAATATGACATTCTCAGATTGTATACATGGTTAGTGATGGAATCACCGGTTAATGAGGAGATGCTGGTAAGTTTACATGAACTTTATTATCTTTGATTAAGTTTTTTGAGTTAGGTTTTTGTAATTTTTTATTTTTTTCAGAAATTCAGAGACACCATTCTTTGATGGCAGAGAACTTGTAGCTGGAAGTATTGATGATTCAATCTATGTTTATGATGTTGAAGCAAACATCTATCCTGATCATAGATTTGATGTTGAAGCAAACTGATTTTTCCTTATGTTTATGATGTTGAAGCAAACAGACATATGGGCTGATCATAGCTTTGACCTTGTTTACCTTTTTATAATATTTCCATTCTGAAAGAATAGTTTATTATATAAGAATATTATTGCTTTTTCTGATAGAATTTGTAGTTAATTAATTATATGTTTAATGTGCAGTTGTTACAAGTGTATCACTACAAAGTATTTGGCAATGAATTTGTGATAGAAATGGCTTAAAGAATGGCTTGAAGACCTGATGGGAAAGGCTCCTTGTATAAAATCATTCTCATGCAATACAATTCTGACAGAATGTCAATGTCACAAAATGTCAATCTCATATAATGCTAGCATATTTTGAATTGGCTTAGAGGTCAAACATACACAAGACATCTAGAATGTTATTATTTTTTAAGAATTATACTTGGTATTCTTTCAGAATGTTTGTTATAATTCAATGAATCACAATCACAGTTTAGTATACAAAATTAATAAATTGTGAATTTGTTTATCAAAAACTTATATTTAGACGTTAATATATGAAGACATTTATATGTATTAAATTGTGAATTTAATATATTAAGTCGTGAATAAAATTTATAACATAATACACAATTCACAGTTTAGTATACAAAATTAATCAGATACATTGTGTGCACCACATAAATTCACAGTTTAATAGAGTTTTTCAGAACTCTCATTCACGGTTTAGTAATCAGTTTAGAACTCTCATTCATTGTATTTATAACATAAAAACGTATTAATTCACGCATTCACAGTAACTAACTTAAATAAAACTAAACAATAGTTGAAACATTAAAACATCACAGTTCAAAAGTTAAAAAAATCAAAATTCATATTATCTGAGAAACACTAACATAATAACACACATTTTAAATTCAATTCACAGCTTAACAACAATAAAACATAAAGTGAATAAAAACTTGATGCAAACATTGGAAAAAAAACATAATAAACATGGATTAACAACTTAATAGTAGAAAAAACTATATTTAACAAAAGTAAACAACAAATGAAAGATTAGAACATTAAATTCACGTCTTAACAGAAAGAAAGAAAAAAAGTAAACAAATAGCAACATAACTGATGCAAATCTGATGTTGTTTCACTAAAGATCAGAGAGAAAAAGATGGAGTTGAGTGGGCGGTGCTACACCGGAGCGACAATGCAGTATTGTTGTGGCAGTTGACATCGATCTCAGATCTAGTTCGTCAATCTCGTCAGAAGTCGTAGATCTGAAGGCATAAATCATAGATCCATAAGCGAAAATCATATATTTGCTGTCAGAAATCATAGTTCTAACGTCGGAGATCATAGATATGGATTGAACCGCTTCAGATCTAATGAAAACAAAAGATTTTGGAGGTTGAAAACATACATCTATGGTTGGTAGAGCTGGTGGTGGACCAGATCTGAACAGATCTGGTGGTCTTTCATGGAGATCGAGAGAAAAAAAATGGAGGCGAGATAAAGATGTGTCATCGGAGCTCACAGATCTGAACATCAGTGGTGGTGAAAATCAGTGGTGGAGTAGATCTGATGTGGTGATGGAGTAGATCTAGACTTGAAATACATCAAACACACCAGATCTGATGTAGATCTGGTGGTGTTTCACCCAAAAATGAAGAGAAAAAGATGATGTTGGAATATGATGGTAACGATGGCCAGAACCGACGTCGGTCAACGGCAATGGCGACGGTAGGTGGCGGCAATTGTGGTAGTTGATGATGATAGATGGAGGGTTTGTGTTTGAGATTTTGAAGGTGAGTAGGAGTGTTTGGATGCAAGAAAAATAACCCATATCTTATTTTGTAGTTTAAGTTTAGAGGTTTTTAGGGTTCTTAACTTTTAGGGGTTCTCATTTGAATATATATATATATATATATATATATATATATATATATATATATATATATATATGTATATATATGTTCAGGTTCATTTGAGACCATTCTAATTTTGTGAGACCGTGAGACCAAATCTAAAAATAATTTTAAAATGTAAAATAAATGGAAAAATCCAAAATTTCTTTTTTTAAATATTATTTTCGGATCTTGAATTAACTAAAAAAATAAAATAAAAAAATCCGTTTTTTTTTTTAAAATACGTGAAATATTCTAATAGAATATTACACTGACATATTCTAAAAAATAATTTTAAAATGCAAAATAAATGAAAAAATCTAAAAAAAAATTTAATATTATTTTCGGAACTTGAGTTAACTAAAAAAAAATTTTAAAAAGTTTTAAAAAAATCTATTTTTTTTAAAATACGTGAAATATTCTAATAGAATATTACACTGTACATATTCTAAAAAATAATTTTAAAATGCAAAATAAATGGAAAAATCCAAAAATTCTTTTTTTAAATATTATTTTCGGAACTTGAATTAACTAAAAAAAATTAAAAAAATTAAAAAAAAAATGCGTCTTACGGTCTCATAAAATTAGGCCGTCTCACATGAACCTAACCCTATATATATATATATATATATATATATATATATATATATATATATATATATATATATATATATATATATATATATATATATATATATATATATATATATATTCCAAAAATGTCGTTGGTATATTTATATGGCCGGTTATTATAGCCAAATAGATAAGTATTACAAATTATCGTTATAAAATGATTTAGGTAATGTTTAACATGTATTTAACCATCAAAAACATTCACTAGGGATGTAGTTTCCAATCACATCGATAGTCTCGGTTTTTCGGTTATTTTTGAATTTCAAACATGATTTTCAATTATTTTCGATTCCATAACAATGAGTCAAGTACTTTCAATCTTATGGTTCTGGAACCGAACACACGCTTATTCTCACTAGGAATTTTTTTTAATGTCAGGGATTTTATTAAAAAGAACTAGCAAAAACAACAAAACATAAAACAATAGTTATAATTGATTTTTGTAACCACCTAACCCAATTAATGTTTTTTTAAATTCTAGCATTAAACCAAAAAAAAAAAATCGACCATGTCACCATTTGAGAAATGGGTTGGGTTAGGTCATAAACGGGTTGACCTGTTTAACTAAATGAGTTGAAAATCTCTATCTAACGCAACCTATTTAAGTAAACGGGTTGGGAATTCTCAACCCAACCCAAACTTTTTAGTAAATGAATTGAAATCGGATTGACCTGTTTATTGTTTTAGCAACCCAATCTATTTACTAAACAGGTTAAACCTGGTTTAACCTGTTTAAATTTTCACAAAAAACTTCTTAATAATCAAATAATTCTTCAAATAAAATTGTTTATAATTTATAATAATTGTTCAAGTTTGAAAAATATACAACAATAACTTTATAAGCCCATAATACAAACATATCTAAGTGTTTACAACCAAAAAACATTATAAACGTTTAATTTCTAAATTTTACACAACTCAATTATCACTTTTACCGACTCGCATTCCAGTAATGGTTACTGGCCCATGGTTTTTGATAAATAAAAAATAACCAAAATATAATGATCAATAAATAATAATAGTAAATAAATATAAATAAAAAAATATTTAAACTTTTTAAACGGGTTGTAAACGGATTAAAATTTTCAACCTTAACCCAACCCATTTAATTAAACGGGTTAAACAGATTGACCCATTTAATTAAATGGATTCAAAATTTTAACCCAACCTGGTACTTATTGGGTTGGAATCGGGTTGGGATTGACACCCCTAAATTGCTACACTTAAAAATATCGCAAATAGTGTAGTTTTGAAAAAAATAATAATAATAATAATTAAAAAAAAAATCTGCTACTCCTAAAATTATTGGTGTGCTACTATTACATTACATACTTACTTTTTTTTTCTTATCTTTTCTTATCTTATCTGAGCGAGGGGATCTACCTACCTCCCATATACAATAAAAGTAAGATAATACTTAAAACGTATTTTTAAATATAAACCACTCCATTAATGTCAAAACGATTTCCTCTTATTATTTATTATACATATTGTTATTTTCTAAGTTTTCAATGCTATTTATTCTCTTTATTATTTGTTAGTTATGATAGCATCCTAGCTCTAGTAACATAAACCATAATGGTAATGGAAAACGGTGTTTGATGAAATGAACGATTAAGGATTGTAAATGGTTAAAATCCAAAATTCAAAACTAAAGTTCTTCCGGTTTTACCTTTCATCGATAGTCAACATACTATTGCTGTCTGTTGACTGTTGAATTAATGTTTGGTAGATTACTAGATGGAAATCTATATCTCAATAAGCAAAAATAAAATAGTTCCTGATATTTTCACAAAATTAACAGTGTGAATTAATATTTGCTAGATTACAATAAAATATTATCAACAAAAAGGGATAGAACTTGAACTAATGTGGAAGACGAGTGTTTTGTAATTGTGCTGAAGCTACATTATGAAACTGTGAAGATGCCACATTGTGAAACATTGTGGGTACTACTACTACACCTTGTAAATGTGGTGGCATCATGTTGTGTAATTGTAACAGCCTTGTGTTAGGAAGTTCCTGAAAAAATAAATATAACCATTTTTTTTATAATATTATATAAACAAATTATACTTATATTGATGGGGAAAGAATAAAGATTAAACACAAACCATGTGGTGAAAACTCGCATCGATTCCAATATTTACAACTTCTGGTTGTGTAGCTACCTGAATCATATGACATAAGTTTATTATTACCATGGTGAAAAGTTAAAAAATTATAACCAATTAATCAAATAAACAAATAAACAAACCTTCTCTTTCCCATTTTCTGTTCTCTTAACACCCTTTTTCAACTTCTCCACATTCAAATTAGGCACTTGCTCTTCTTCCTCATACGTTGATGTTGAAGGTCTTACACTTACTTCATTCACAACAGAATTATTATTATTATTATTATTGTTATTATTATTATTATTATTTACATTCGAACATTGCACCAAAGCATCTTTTATTGCACCCAATGCAATCTTGTAACTCTCTTGAGAAATCGACCCTTCTTCCCCCAAAATTATAGCCCTCCTACATAAATCATTGAGTCTTCGTGTTTTCGTTTGTACATTTTCAAGTTTTTCAGAAATCGGGTACTTACTTTGAGCTGCATTTGTCCATCTTTGTAATACGTATTTAAACGGAATACTAAAGACACCAGACATTTGAAGAACAACAACTGCATGTCTACATAAAAACCCTTTAAACTCAAATGTCCTACAAGAACAATTAATATCCAATTGTGTCTCATTCCATTCCACCATGTAATCTTGACTTGTTTCAAAGTCTTTGACTACATAAGTCACACAATTCCCTTCTTCTTTTTCTATCTTTAAATGACACGCAGCTGCTCCCAACACTTCATCTTGAAACTTCTTGAAGATCTCATGAGTGTATACGAAAGATAACTGTTTTTCAAAGGGTGATGGGGATTTCAACTCGGGTGTATCATGCCACGTGTCGAAATCTGCTTTCGCTTGTTCTTCGTGTATATCTTCCATTATCACTTTGTATTGTTCTAGAAACTCTTTCAAAGAAGTTTCTGGATGAATGTATTTGTCAAAGAAGGAATTCGGACTCTCGGATCGAGAAAATGTAGACAAACCAGCGAAAGAAATGTTTTTTATAAAAGTTGGGGCCCACAGTTTGCGATCTTGGTATAAAGATTGAAACCATGTGTCATCATTAAGATTGAATTTGTTAACTAATTTACCCCATCTTTTATCAAACTTTTCTTCAGTCCATGATTTTTGTATGCATTTACTAAATTTGGCCATGAAAGTGTCATGCCATGGGTTTAAATAATCAAGTTGCCTTGAAACTTTTTCTAGAACATTCCATAGATTGTAACAATGTCGGGTGTCTGGGAAAACTGCTACAATGGCTGCTTCTAGAGAATTGCTTTGATCAGTGACTATTACATTTGGAGACTTACTTCCCATTGCTAAATACCATGTTTGAAATAACCAAATGAATGTGAATAATGTTTCATCTGCAATCAATCCACATCCAAGTAATGTAGGTTGACAATGTTGGTTGACACCGATAAAAAGAACCAATGGGATTTTATATTTGTTGTAAAAATAAGTCGTGTCAAAAGAAACCACATCACTAAAGTTTGTGTAATCATCCATGCCTTTTGCATCAACCCAAAATACGTTTCTGAGTTGATGTTCTTCGTTTAAATCAACAGCATAAAAGAATTTTGGATTCTCTTCTTGCATTGTGACAAATGATTCAAGAAGTATTTGAGCATCACCTTCTTCTAATGTCAAACTCCTACCCCTGTCATCTTGATTTCTAAGATAACTCTCCAAACCAGTTGATTGATATATGTTATATTGTTTTGACATGGAGGATAATATCGTCTTTCTACGTACCTTGGTGTCGTTCTTGAGATGATCAGAGTTTCTATGGCTTCGGAAGAAATGTGATTGAGAAGGTAAAAGCTCATGGTTATGGTCTTTTATGAAACTATGAATGTACCATTTTCCATTTTGTCTTCTTTTGACATGCATACTTGCTTTACAACCTATTTTAGGTGAAGGTCTTGGATTGATTGCATCATCAGATTGCTGTTTGTTTCCGTATCTTATGCATGAGAATTTAGCATCAATGAACTCTTTTGATGCTCTTGAACGACGACTACTCAGTTTAGCAGTTCCAAATCCAACAGATTTCGCGTATTCTTTGTAGAATTCGTATGCTGCTTCGTTTGAATCGAATTCCATTGTTTCTTGAGGTTCTGATTTAATACTCTCTGAAACAGTATTAATATCCATATTTGCAGTGGTGAATGGAAGATGTTGAATAATTCAAAATTCAACCACAATACATGTTCACATTTGGTCTACCATATTCAGGGATACATAAGTATGTGTCTTGTTGATCCAGAAGATAGCCTGGAGATTGAAAGACAAAAAGTTAAATCAATGGTGAAGAATTTATAATTATTACATTTCCTAATTAAGCAAAAGAAAGAACATAGTTCATATGAACTGTGATGGAATTTAACACAAGTTTTTCGTCATAACTTAAGTTCAAAACCCAGACCGAAATTAGCTAAGATGTTCAAAGTAAATATGTAAAAACTATCAGTAAAGGTACAATTCATGAATCGAGAATCTGGCATGTAAATGTAAGTGTGCGTTGCATTAAAACGTTGAACTGCATATACGAATATTTAGGTTATTATAGCATCAAGCAACGAAATTTCATAAGTGAAAATGGAAATTCAGATCAAATACCGGGAAATATATGAGACGAGGAAGATTTCACCAAAATTGCAGATAAATCACGAGAGATTGAAGAGCTACCTAGGATATGGAGATGAAGGTAGCAGTAATTTCGATTGAGATCACAAGATTGCCAATGTATTCGCAGTTTCGATATTTTTAGGGTTTCTCTGGGAATTTGGGGGAGGATGAAGAAGAAGGTTTTAAAAGAACTTGGTTACATTTTGATCGGCTTCCGTACTCGCATTTGTATTTGCTTTAAAGTGCACTCGTGATGTAGAGGTGACACGTGTTATTCTTTGATTTAAGGGTAGATTCGGAATTAAAATAATGTTGCATTCCAAATTAGAAAAAAAAATCCAAAACCCCCTAACTTTGTTCAAATTATATATTGGTCCTCGTATTTTTCATATTTTAAGTAGGTGACAATCAATTACATGATAAAAATATATGACACACGACGAAATTAAGACGAAATTGAAATTCGAATTATTGTTTATTTAATGTTCCTATCAAGTGTAAAAAATACTATATTGTGTCGTATCGTGTTTGTATCGGATTTGACAGAAAATTGACATTATATTAATATGTGTTTTTCTTATTTTTTTGTGCTTTGTAAGATTAATGTTAACAAAAGAAATTAAAAGTTTATTTTATTTCATCTTTTTCGTGTTTGTCATGTTGGTCGTTTTTATTGTGTTTAAAATGGATCGTTGTCATGTTAGTAAAGCAAACACGACATCATTGTTATGTCGTGTTCGTGTTTTATAAAAGTTGTCGTTTTGTGTTTCGTCAGCTAAAAATACGAAAGGACTATCCGATCTGCCACCCCAAACTTTACCCGATGCAAATTGTAAAATCATGTTAAACATCTTCTTTAAATGTTCTTGACAAGTTTTAACAGTTAAAAATTCATTAAAAATAATAACATATTATATATAATATGAATACAAGACTAAAACAATATGTCTATTATGCTTTCTGTTGTAACTTGATAAGAAGTTATTTTTTTGCCATCGAATTATTGATACAATATTAACAATGTATTAAGACATGTAAAAATACAAGATCCAGTTTGTTTTACATCCACATTAGTACAAACAACCATGACCACCTAAGACAATCCCAACTACTCAAATATAGCCTCCAAGGCACATCTAATTTGGTTATGGGATGACAAATTCGGTGTTTTGGTAAACTACATGAAACGGATAATGGACTCGAGTCCAACTCTTGGAGTATATGGGTGCTCCTAGTTGTAGGGTCACTCATTTAAGGTGTAGCACCTTGCAGACTTGGACTATTTTTTATCCTCATGGGTCTTAAGCTTCTTTTAGGTAGGTTACACGACTCTCTTGACTCTTGAGGTTGAGGTGATGTGGGTTGGATTACTGAAAACCACATTTTTAGGCTTTGGTAAACACTCAATATTGTTGGATTGTGAAGTCTGATCTTTCTTTTGACCTCATTGTCAATACTGAGACTTAGAATGGAGTCTGGACCTTCCTTTGACTTCATTCCAAGGTATATGGTGCTCAGAAAAATGTTTATGATGCTCATAACAAAATTTGCGGTGCATTTCCATTAACTAGAAAGCTTGTTTTTAGATTATTAAGTTTTAGGCCTTTAAGCAGATTTTAGGTTAGCATGCGTTTATAAATAGATCTCCATGTATAATTGTACCCTAAGTATAAAGCATGTGCATAATGATTGTATTTTTACCACTAATAAAAACATTCTCTAGTTCGTATGTGGATTAGTTGATTACTTAATCGTGTAAATAATGTTAAATCTTTGCGTTCTTTTTTCTTCACATCTTATTATTGTGTGTCCGTTATTGTTTATCGATTCTTGATACTAACATATATAACATATAACATTAAATGAAAAATTGGTTCGCTGATAAGTTGGTTGGGGTTTGAATGTTACTCATTGAGTCACTTAATCTACTATAAAAGAATTTACGGTCAAAATGAAATATTTATTTGATATTTTTTTCTTCACTTCTTACGAGGGTTTCAATGGAAGTTGTTGACTCGTCCATGTTTCATAGTCTTGTTGGGGCTCTCCGGTATTTTACGTTTACTCGTCTTGATCTGGCCTTTGTTGTTCAGCATATTTGTCTATACATGTGTGATCCCTAAGAGCTTTACCTTCACAATCTCAAGCACATCCTAAATTACATATGTGATACCATTGATCACGACATTCAGATTCATGTGTCTCCTACATCAAATCTTATTGTTTAAGCAGATGCTAACTATGGTGGTCGCCCTACCAACGGACGCTCCACTTCTAGTCATTGTGTTTTATTGGCGATAATCTTATCTCATGGTGTGTCAAACGTGGTTAGTGAGACTTCGCGGTTTTGAAATCTCCTTCACGGGCTTCGTTTCCATCCCTTGAATGTCACTATAGTATATTGTTACAACATCAATGCAGTTTACATGTCATTCAACTCGCCAAGGACAATGCAGGTAAATGTGTGTGGGGGTAGGTGCCCTCAATGGGGAAATTCTACATGTTATATATATAAATTGCATAAAAAGTTATTGATTAGCCCTTCAAGTTGTATCCATTTGGTTATTTGAAAAAAGAAAATTAAAGTCTTTTTATTGTCTTGTTATAGTGTTAGGCGGAAACAAGCACCTAACAAAACATTAAATATGGTCCCTACATTTTACTCATAATTTTAATTGTAGACCATTTCTTGGAATATTTCCAAAATCTTCCCTAACTCTGGCTTCTATTTGGCTTTTGTCCCCATATCAAATAAAATGATTTTTGTATCTTTTTCTAGAAATTGTAATTAGTAATTAGAGATTAATAAGTAATCAACCATTTGACTGACCCAAGAAAATGTACATGGATATATTTTTAATTTTTGTGCCCAACCTATATAGATTATAGATTCACTAATGCAACCCGGTGCAACATCGACGCTCTAAATACATAGAGATTAATATTCACTTTGTCCGAGACAAAGTTGCTCTTTGTTTGATTCGTGTCCTTCACGCCCCGCCTTCCGATCAATACGCCAACATTTTCGCCAAAGGCCTACCTACGACACTATTCTACGATTTCTACCCGAGTCGAGTTGAACGTATGAGGCTCTTCTTCGGATAAAAATGTTGGGGATTATTAGTGTGTTTGTATTTTTATATTTACGGCCCATGTATCATTTATGTAGATGTTTATAGTCCATTCCATAAAACCCAAATGACATTGTAACAGTATATGTGTACGTTGATGTTTAACGGAGAAGACAAGGAATCATTTTGATAATATAAACAAAGGGAATTTAATGTATAGACATATAGTTCTATATTTTGGATATAAATGAGTACAATCGTGATATAAAGTATGATTAGAATGAGTTTCAAAAACGAACTATTCGAAACCCAAAAAAAAAAATGTGACAAAAAGTGTCATGAGTCATGACATCAGTTATGGGTAAAACAAATGTTTATCGTGATCTTAAAATTTTAAAAATGTTTTGAATCGGGGATATTATATAAAAATATAACGTACTTAAATAAAAAAAAATTATATTTGAAGATATGTTTTAGAATCGACTGTGCTATAAAGGGATCCATTTACCAACTTACCAACTATGTCAATTTAAATGTTATGTTGCAGAATCAATAATCAACTAGATCCCTCAATTTTTATTATGTTATAAATAGACAATAAATATTAATTTGAAAAATAGGTATCTCAAATATAATATAATTAAACCAAACTATCTTTGTTTTAGCTGCAATTTGTTTTTCTTTTTAATTATGAATTGCTATTTTTTATTGCAGATTTGATTATACCTTTAAATTTACGGTTTGACTAATTTAATTAAACTTGATCAATTATAACCTATAATTTATCTCAAGCCAATCAAACATTAT
This sequence comes from Lactuca serriola, assembly GCF_051521515.1. Taxonomy (NCBI): domain Eukaryota; kingdom Viridiplantae; phylum Streptophyta; class Magnoliopsida; order Asterales; family Asteraceae; genus Lactuca; species Lactuca serriola. The sequence continues at coordinate 84,208,821 of NC_136408.1, forward strand.
ATATCAACTAAAAATCGTAGGCAATGTGTTATAATAATTAACTTTATAAATATTTTTTATTCAAAAAAAATATATATTTTTTTACAATTATAATTAATATACTATGATAAATATATATTACTTTTATTCAAGAATATGAATATTTGGTAATAAAATAATTTTATTTGAAGAGCCCAACGGCTAGCTAAAAAACAAAGTGTAATAATATTCCCTCTCATAATTCATTTGTTCAAAATTTAAATACATATTCAAACCGGAAAACTGGACAGCCGTAAACCGCTGTATTCACTATTCAATCACCTCTTTCCACCGCCATGGAAGACGCCGACGATGAAATTAACTTCAGAGCATCCTCTTACGCACCACCGCCGCCGCCATGGATTTCTCTCTCACCATTTCCTTCTCAAGTTTCCCCATCCCCTCGCCGGCTCTCAAGCAATTTCACCCCTCCGACGCAACCAGTACGGGCGGCGAAACAGCTAGCTTGGGTGTCTCTACAGGGTCGGATCGTCGGAGCCGAAGAAGCAAGCTCATCGAAAGCCATTGGAGGTGGATTGAGCCCCGATGAAGCTATTGCGTGGGAGCTCTTTAGTCCTATGCATCGGGTTCTGATTGTCGCCATCATTGCAGTTGCTGCTGCCAATTCGAAGAAGAACAAACAGATTATCCAACTCACTAAGTCTGTTGAAATTAGGGTTCGTATTCTAAATTCTCAATCAATTTATTTATACTTCCAGAATTTTGCCTCTACATACGTTACTATGCTCTTATTTCTTCTACATTAAACAAATATATCCAGTGTTTATTTGTCGATTAGATCTTGAATCGGAAGTATTCGTTTTCTAAAATACATGACCCTGTTCTCAATTTTGCACTAAATTAGGTTTTGATTTGAACTGACCTGCCTTTAGGGTTCATTAAATGAATAGGAACTAGGAAGCATTCATTTGTAATCAGTGGATTTTAGGCTTTATGAGCGTTAAATCTGCAGTATTACACTTCCCAATATACAAGTGAAACTCTTGAATTTCAAATTCCAGTATTAAATTCCCAATTATGAACTTTCAATGTTGAATTTAAACAGATTTTATTTCTATTCTATGAGTTAACAACCTATTATCAAAGATTCATCGCTTCATTTGTTTGCAAATGAAGAATTGAACAAAGAAATGAAAGAAATGAAAGATTCATTTTCGTCTCAAACTGTTTTCAGGATCAGGTGCTTTTAGGCATGCAACAAAAACTTGAGAATTTATGTGAGCAGGTGAATTATTTCAAGGATCAGCCTGATACTTCCTCTTATAATTTCAAGTTTTCAAGCTGTGGGTGTCGCCTATGTAATCATCATCAGCTTCCATCACAATCTATAGAAGTAAAGAAACTTTTGTTCATCAATAACTCCTTCCATATACTTGTCGCTTTCAAAATAACTCTTGTTGATGATACTTTTTTGCCTTTCTTATAATTCAGGCAGATTCTAATTCTATTGTGAAATCTGTGGATGATGAAGACATGATCAAGTGTAAGATACCTCCACAGATTGAGATGGAACCAGAAGAACGCCGTATGTCTGATTTGTCAGACTGGGCTCCTAGTGTCAGTTCCACAGTAGATGCTCAGGTAGATGTAAAATAAATAAATGTTTGAGATTTTTTTGGTGACTTTGGGTCTAATTTGGGGTGGCTTGAGAGATTAGTCTATGCGGTTGTTGTAATTTGTTATATACTGAATTTCTCACTTTTGTCATCCGTAGTTTTTCTCTGGTTTTGGAGTTTCCACGTATATTCTTGTGATTAATTTTGACGAGTTTTTATGAATCTGTGACACTATTTCCCAACAACAACTATTTTTAGTTATTTAATTCGTTAACACTAATCATATTTTTTCCCATAACTTATACAGTGGAATACTTCATCAATCGAACAAGATTTTGGCAACACCAGAGAAGAATATGAAGACAAGGATGCGTTAATAAATGAGTTGTCTGCTTTTATTCACACAACAGAATCTTTCGGTTCAAAGGTATATTTCTTTTAACTATTTGCAGTTCTTTAAATCATAAATCCAAATTTATTCCTCTGCTTTCTTACAATTTATGTTATCAATGGTTTCTTTTTCTTGTATAAAACAGAGAATTTCAGAGCTGGAAGACATTATCCGCCATAAAAACATGATTATCACGAAGCTTAGAAAGGACATGGTGGTTCTTGAACAAAAGGTATCGATTATGTGTAAATCTTTTGTACTTCATATGGGATTCTATATTCTATCATTCTAATAATATTTATAAATCCTTTTGTAGGTAATTCACCTCACAAGACTTAGGAGATCTTCTACTTCTAAGTCAAATTCAAGCTCAAAAAAGCTTCCAGCCATGACAGACAATCTGGTTTATGATATGGATAGCACAACCAGTCCTTCATCTTCAGATTCAGATTGCTCCACCAAAAAGATAAAACCAGTTTTTTTGCTGAAAAATGAAAAACAAGTTCATTATGTGAAGAATGAAAATGTACAAAGAGATAGCAATAGTTCAAGAGGAAAAGAGAAAAATGAAGAACGGAAATTCTCTGATAAATTGATCCAAAAGCCTCCAAGGCCAGTAAGTCCTTTAAAAGAGAAGTCTATGAATCAACAGAGTAATTCGGGATCTGGTTCTGGAGATTTTAAGAGTAGAAAAAGTGGTACAACAAAATCTAGAGTTTCAGGTTCACATAAGAGATGGGTTTAGACTTTAGAATATGAAGTGGTTTAAGTTTATAAAGCTAGAAAGAAAGAATATAAAGAGAGCTTAGTAATATGTTTATTTATCATGCACCTATTAAAGGATTGTTCTCTTGTTTTATTTTAATCAGGAAACTTAAATATTGTTCTCTTGTTATTTACTCAACAATAAGCATTCTTGGTTGCTCAATGCTCAAAGCTCAAAGGTTGCTCTTTGATATGGTCTATATTTTATAACATTAACTTTCTGGTTCCCAAAAAGAACTTGATGTGTTCTAGATCTCATTTTTATAATTTTTACAAAAGTAGTCCATATTTTTATCAGGTATATACAAACTTGGCCACAATTTTTTTATTACAATAATTTCATTAGATTAGTCCTACAAATTAATAACCAAAATAAATTATGTATGTACAATAAATTATCATATTATTGATAACATTGTATTATTGAAGCAAACATTTTATTAAATAAAGCAAAATTACATTTAATGCACGATTAAATTATAGTCCTAAAGTGAATCCATAGAATTCTAAAGTTCTCTATGAACGTGTAGATTAAACAACAATGAAAATTGAAACTCGGATATTAGTTGCAGAACCAGCAGTAAGGCTTAGAATCCAATAACATGAGAAAACGATACTCCAATAGAATAACATACCAGAATCCATGGACATACATCAATTTACACAAAAACAAAGACAGAAATCAGCCTAATAATGATCTTCTAACATACCAAAACCCTTACCAACATCTTCAGCAAGCCAAATCAGATCGAAAACTTAAGCTCTCTCACCACGAATCCTACGAGCGAGTTGCATATCCTTAGGCATAATAGTGACTCTCTTAGCATGAATCGCGCATAAGTTAGTATCCTCAAACAATCCAACTAGGTACGCCTCGGACGCCTCCTGGAGTGCAGCAACAGCAGAGCTCTGAAATCGAAGATCCGTCTTGAAATCCTGAGCAATTTCCCTCACAAGCCTCTGAAACGGCAGTTTCCTGATCAACAACTCAGTGCTCTTCTGATACTTTCTGATTTCTCGAAGAGCTACGGTTCCTGGCCTGAATCTGTGTGGCTTCTTCACCCCTCCGGTCGCCGGAGCCGACTTTCTTGCTGCTTTGGTGGCCAGCTGCTTCCTTGGAGCCTTTCCTCCGGTGGATTTCCTTGCTGTCTGCTTAGTACGAGCCATTTTGGTATTCAGTGAGAAGCTGGAAATCGGAAGAGAGCAGAAAGATTTGGAGGTGGAAACAGTTCGATGGGTGTATGTGGCGTTGTGCAAGGGTTTTTATAATGGGTTAGATGGCGGCAAGTTTTGAAATTTTAGAGGTTCGTGCCATCTTTTTCCCCGTTGGATTGAAAATAAATCGACGGTGGGAAAGGGTATTGATCGCGATCCGTGTGCTGATAATCAATAAGATGCCATGAAGGCATGAGCACACATGTAATGTGTTTTAGCAATATTTTAACATGTTTAATTTGGGAATTTGTTTATTTCTTTTGGCATTCCTTATGAAAACTGTTACAATTATATAATTAAAATATTATTTTAAATTTTGGATAGGCAAAGTCTGGTAAAACCTAATTAATCATCGACTTAAAATGTTTTATTTTTAACAAATAAATCATTTTAATGGTAAAATGACTAAAAGTAACAATGAAGGTTATCCCATATGATTCAACCATTAGATCTATCATGTATTCCATGTTATGTTTTAATCTAATGTTTTGTATAATTTAAGCATTACGAGCTCTTTTCAGTAGAATCTAAATAATCACGTTCAATTTAAATGAATAGCATTTTGAATGTGATAATAACTAAAGATATTTATCGGTTTACGGAGGTATGGAGTGTAGAGTGTTACACTGGTTTTGGTTTTCAAGCAAGTCGAATACCTTAATTTTCTCAAAAAGTTGACGATCGTTAAAAAACTAAGAAAAATTTTCACAAAAGTAAGTGATATTAACATATGAAAAATAAAACGAACTTTTGAAGAAAACGAAAAAAACAATCGGCTAAAAATGTAAAATTATGAAACTTAAAACACATCTTAAATATTGTATCTGTCTTTTGTTTGAGAATTCTTATTACATTTATGGAGTCAGTACACTCGGGACAACCAACAGAAGTGTTCAAAAAAATTACAAAATCGAATTACGGGACACGTTTCTCGAGGCGACAAGTGGCATAAGAAGAGGGGTGAATATGTAAATTATTTTGCTAAAAATATGAGGCAAGAGCCTCATTTTTTATCATTCCTTGTAACATCCAAAAAATCATGATAAAAATTTTCATCTTTGTAAAATATTTTCACAAATAAAAAAAATAATCAACCATTGCTTTCAAGATAAATCCATAAAACCAGAGTATCAAAATCTCTCAATAGCATATATCAACAAGAGGATGTGTATGATCACGCATTCGTCTTGCCCCGATCATCTGATTTATATGAAATCATGAAACAAACAATTGTAACCAAAAGTTTAATGAGTCCCTTCAAAATACCCCACATAACAATAAATATAGAATGCATAAATATCGGGGCCACATCATCAAACTGGATTGCCAAATCCCAGGCCACAGCTCATGACTGGCTTACTCCCAAGCCACAACATAAAATTGGATTGCCCTCCCGGCGCTAAGCTTATGACTAGATTGCTCCCAGGTTTGTTGGCGCACAACACAAAGCGTTACCGCCTCAAACCCAACTATAATATGTTGTACAGGTTAACAATAACCAACAATACAATTTATCATACATATCTACCATTCTAATATATCACTATTGCATAGCAACGCATATACATAAGGATACATAACACAATCTAGTGGGTCGGCATTGGTGCTTTCGATCCATGAGTACAATGCGGAAAACTCACCTCTCGGTATAGAAGATAGCTAAACTGATCATTGATCTAAATAATATTTATTGGGGGTGGTTTGAGAGATTAGTCTATGTGATTATTGTAATTTGTTATATAGTGAATTTCTCACTTTTGTCATCCGTAGTTTTTCTCTGGTTTTGAAGTTTCCACGTATATTCTTCTGTGATCAATTTAGACGCATTTTATGCTCCAACAATAACTAATTTTAGTTATTAAATTCGTTAACACTAATCATATTTTTTTCCCATAACTTATACAGTGGATACTTCATCAATTGAACAAGATTTTGGCAACACCGGAGAGGAATTTGAAGACAAGGATGCCTTAATCAATGAGTTGTCCGCTCACAACAGAATCTTTAAGTTCGAAGGTATATTTCTTTTAAATATTTGCAGTTTTTTAAATCGTAAATCCAAATCTTTTCTTCTATTTTCTTACAATTTATGCTATCAATGGTTGCTTTTTCTTGTATAAGACAGAGAATTTTAGAGCTGGAAGACATTATCCGCCATAAAAACATGATTTTCACAAAGCTTATGAAGGACATGATAGTTCTTGAAGAAAAGGTATCGATTATGTGTAAATCTTTTGTACTTCATATGGGATTCTATATTCTATCATTCTAGTAATAATATTTATAAATCCTTTTGTAGGTAATTCACCTCACAAGACTTAGGAGATCTTCTACTTCTAAGTCAAATTCAAGCTTAAAAAAGCTTTCAGCCATGACACACAATCTGGTTTATGACATGGATAGCACAACCAGTCCTTCATCTTCAGATTCAGATTGCTCCACCAAAAAGATAAAACCAGTTTTTTTGCTGAAAAATGAAAAACAAGTTGCTTATGTGAAGAATGAAACTGTACAAAGAGATAGCAATAGTTCAAGACGAAAAGAGAAAAATAAAGAACGGAAATTCTCTGATAAATTGATCCAAAAGCCTCCAAGGCCAGTAAGTCCTTTAAAAGAGAAGTCTATGAATCAATAGAGTAATTTGGGATCTCATTCTGGAGATTTTAAGAGTAGAAAAAGTGGTACTACAAAATCTAGAGTTTCGGGTTCTCATAAGAGATGGGTGTAGAATATAAAGTGGTTTAAGTTTATAAAGCTAGAAAGAAATATTATAAAGAGGCTTAGTAATAATATGTTTATTTATCGTGCACCTATTAAAGGATTGTTCTATCGTTTTATTTTAATTGGTAACTGAAATATTAATCGTGGTTTTGGTATGCATGTTCGTTGTTATTTGATTATATTACTTGAGAGCTCGCTATTGGTAGTACGTACTAACTTTAGCTCTTCACACCATCTTTTACAGTAAATTGATGAAATTTGTTTAAAAATAATGTAAACACTAAATTATTTATTATTTCTATTGGTCTCATTTTTACAATTTTTACAAAAATTAACCATATATTTATTAGGTATTTACAAACTTGACCACCACTCTTTTTATTACAACAATTTCATTATAGTCCTACAAATTTTTATAAACAAAATAAATTATGCATATATGAATAATTATTGAAACAACCATTTTATTAAATAAAAGAAAATTACATTTAAATCACATTTAACTGAATACTACAGATGCATTTTGAATATATTATACATACATTTAAAAAGATATTACACATTTATTCCCATAAATAGCCAATGAAAGAATGTCTTCGTATCGAACTGCCATATAAAAATGTGCATTGGTAGTCCCTAATCTCGAGCCAATCTCGAAACAATTTGTTTTTCTTAACCAGTCTTCACTCTTCAAACATTCCAGTCTATTTCGGCCTTCTTCAATTTGGTCTTGTGATTTTTGTTTTCTCTTTTTTCGGTTTGGTTTTGGTTTTTATAGTTCAATTTAGATATTTTTTGGTTTAATGTTTTTCAATAAACATGTGTTGTTATCACAAAAATTATATATTAAGATTTACTCAAAACAATACATTAAAATTTAATAAAAGAACAAAAAAGTAACACATTAAGCAATGTTATTTAAAATGTGTAATCAACAAAAAAAAATATGTATATATAAACTTTAGCTATGGGTATTTTGCGATGGTTGTGAAACAGTACATTCTTTTTTCCGACCATCCCAGATGGTCTTGGTCTATTGTTTTTTTGGGACCTATCTTATTTTAGATAGTTTCTGTTTATGTCCATTTTGTGAATAAAGTGCACAGCAATTTTTTGAAAAGACAGTAACCCTAAATTCTAAATCCATTTATATCAACTCAAATTTGAAGTTTTTATAAGAAAATTAGTATTGTTTACAAAGTCCAAATGCACTGGTGTTAGCATTCTTATTCAAAATCACCACATTCTAAAATGAATCCTTAGAAATATATAAGCCAAAGATTTCTGGAAAAATGTAAAGTTCTCTATGAACGTGAAAATTAAACAAAAATGAAAACTGAAACTTGGTTATCAGTTGTAGAACAAGCAGTAAGACTAATAATCCAATAACATGAAATTCAATACTCCATTTGAATAACATATTAAAATCAATCGACATACTACAATTTACACAAAAACAAAGATAGAAATCAGATAACCTAACAATGATCTTGTAACAGAAACAGTGTACGAAATAAACCCTAAACAAGACCTTCAACAAGCCAAATCAGATCGAAAACTTAAGCTCTCTCACCACGGATCCTACGAGCCAGTTGCATATCCTTAGGCATAATAGTAACTCTCTTAGCATGAATCGCGCATAAGTTAGTATCCTCAAACAATCCAACTAGGTACGCCTCGGACGCCTCCTGGAGTGCAGCAACAGCAGAGCTCTGAAATCGAAGATCCGTCTTGAAATCCTGAGCAATTTCCCTCACAAGCCTCTGAAACGGCAGTTTCCTGATCAACAACTCAGTGCTCTTCTGATACTTTCTGATTTCTCGAAGAGCTACGGTTCCTGGCCTGAATCTGTGTGGCTTCTTCACCCCTCCGGTCGCCGGAGCCGACTTTCTTGCTGCTTTGGTGGCCAGCTGCTTCCTTGGAGCCTTTCCTCCGGTGGATTTCCTTGCTGTCTGCTTAGTACGAGCCATTTTGGTATTCAGTGAGAAGCTGGAAATCGGAAGAGAGCAGAAAGATTTGGAGGTGGAAACAGTTCGATGGGTGTATGTGGCGTTGTGCAAGGGTTTTTATAATGGGTTAGATGGCGGCAAGTTTTGAAATTTTAGAGGTTCGTGCCATCTTTTTCCCCGTTGGATTGAAAATAAATCGACGGTGGGAAAGGGTATTGATCGCGATCCGTGTGCTGATAATCAATAAGATGCCATGAAGGCATGAACACACATGTAATGTGTTTTAGCAATATTTTAACATGTTTAATTTGGGAATTTGTTTTTTTTTTCTTTTGGCAAACCTAATTAATAATAGACTTAAAATGTTTTATTTTTACCAAATAAATTTTTTTAATGGTAAAATGACTAAAAGTAACATTTGGTAAGAAGATTATCCCATATGATTCAACCATTATGTTATGTTTTAATCTAATGTTTTATATGATTTAAGCATTTTGAGCTGTTTTCAGTAAAATCTAAATAATCACGTTAGATTTAAGTGAATAGCATTTTGAATGTGATCATAACTAAAGGTATTTATCGGTTTACGGAGGTATGGAGTGTAGAGTGTTACATTGGTGTTGGTTTTCAAGCAAGTCGAATACCCTAATTTTCTCAAAAGGTTGATGATCGTTAACAAACAAAAAAAAATCACAAAAATAAGTGTTGTTAACATATGAAAAATAAAAATTTGTATATTAAGTATACTTAGAATAAATTGACACTCTAATTGGATAGTACTTGTTAACACGACTTCATGTGTATAAAAATCATCAAAAACATAGTTTGTATGCAAAAAATACGAACTTTTGAAGAAAACGGAAAACCAATCGGCTAAAAGTGTAAAATTATGAAACTTAGAACACATCTTAAATATAGTATTGTCTTTTGTTTGAGAATTCTTATTACATTTATGGAGTCAGTACACTCGAGACAACCAACATAAGTGTTCATAAAAAATTACAAAATCGGATTACGGTTCACGTTTCTCGAGGCGACAAATGGCATAAGAAGAGGGGTGAATATGTAAATTATTTTGCTAAAAATATGAGGCAAGAGCCTCATTTTTTTATCAATCATTGTAACATCCAAAAAATCATGATAAAAAATTTCATTTTTGTAAAATATTTTCACAAATCAAAAAATAATCAACCATTGTTTTCAAGATAAATCCATAAAACCAGAGTACCAAAATATCTCAAAAACATATATCAACAGGATGATGTGTACGATCACACATTCGCCTTGCCCCGATCATCTGATGTATCTAAAACCATGAAACAAACAATTGTAAGCAAAAGCTTAGTGAGTTCCTTCAAAATACCCCACATAACAATAAATATAGAATGCGTGAATATTGGGCCCACATCATCAAGCTAGATTACCCACTCCCAGGCCACAGTTCATGACTGGCTTACTCCTGAGCCACAACATAAAATTAGATTGCCCTCCCGACACTCAACTTATAACTGGATTGCTCCTAGGTTCATTGGCTCACAACACAAAGCATTACCACTTCAACCCAACTGCAATATGCTGACATATCTACCAACAGATTAACATATGCAACAGATTAACAATAACCAACAATACAAGTAATCATACATATCTACCAATTTAATATATCACTATGTCATAGCAACATCATATACATAAGGATACATAACACAATCTAGTGGGTCGACATCGGTGCTTTCGATCCATGAGTACAATACGAAAAATTCACATCTCAGTCTAGAAGATAGCTAAACTAATCAATGATCTAAATAATATTTATTGGGGGTGGCTTGAGAGATCAATCTATGTGATTGTTGTAATTTGTTATATAGTGAATTTCTCACTTTTGTCATCTTTAGTTTTTCTCTAGTTTTGGAGTTTCCACGTATATTTTTGTGTGGTCAATTTATAAGGCATTTTATGTTCCAACAATAACTATTTTTAGTTATTTATTTTGTTAGCACTAATCATATTTTTTCCCATAACTTATACAGTGGAATAATTTATCGATTGAACAAGATTTTGGCAACACACCAGAGAAGAATATGAATGAGTTGTCCGCTTTTATTCACACGATATAATCTTTCGGTACAAATGTATATTTCTTTTAACTATTTGCAGTTATTTAAATCACAAATCCAATTTTTTTTCTACTTTCTTACAATTTATGTTATCAATGGTTTATTTTTCTTGTATAAAACAGAAAATTTCAGAGCCGGATGACATTATCCGCCATAAAAACATGATTATCACAAAGCTCAGGAAGGACATGGTAGTTCTTGAACAAAATGTATCGATTATGTGTAAACCTTTTGTACTTCATATGAGATTCTATATTCTATCATTCTAATAATATTTATAAATCCTTTTGTAGGTAATTCACCTCACAAGACTTAGGAGATCTTCTACTTCTAAGTCAAATTCAAGCTCAAAAAAGCTCCAGCATTGACAGACAATCTGGTTTATGACATGGATAGCACAACCAGTCCTTCATCTTCAGATTCAGATTGCTCAACCAAAAAGATAAAACCGGTTTTTTTACTGAAAAATGAAAAAACAAGTTGCTTATGTGAAGAATGAAAATGTACAAAGAGATAGCAATAGTTCAAGAGGAAAAGAGAAAAATGAAGAACGAAAATTCTCTGATAAATTTACCCAAAAGCCTCCAAGGCTAGTAAGTCCTTTAAAAGAGAAGTCTATTAATCAACAGAGTAATTCGAGATATGGTTCTGGAGATTTTTAGAGTAGAAAAAGTGGTACTACAAAATCTAGAGTTTCAGGTTCTCATAAGAAATGGGTTTAGAATATAAATGGTTTAAGTTTATAAAGTTGGAAATAAAGATTACAAAGAGGCTTAATAATAATACGTTCATTTATCGTGCACCTATTAATCGTGGATTTGGTATGCATGTTCGTTGTTATTTACTCAACAATAAGCATTCGTAGTTGCTCAATGCTCAAAAGTTACTAATTGTTCCATTATATACTTGATAACATCAACTCTCGGGTTCCAAAAAGGAACTTGATCATATACATGATTAACGTATTGTCCCCTAAATTTGATTATATTATTGGTAGTAGGTACTAACTTTAGCTCTTAACAATATCTTTTATAATAAATTGATGGAATTTGTTTAAAAATATTGTAAACACTAAATTATTTATTATTTCTATTGGTCTCATTTTTATAATTTTTACAAAATCCAACCGTATATTTAATAATCAATTAAATGTGCATAATTTATTTTGTTTATAAACATTTGCAGGACTATAATGAAATTATTGTAATAATAAGATTTATGGTCAAGTTTGTTAATTGTTATACATACATTTAAAAAGATATTACACATTTACTCCTATAAATAGCCAATGAAACAATGTCCTCTAATCGAACTACCATGAATCACTATAAAGATGCACATTAGTAATCTCATACTGATCTCGAGTCAATCTTGAAACAATTTGGTTTTTTGGAACCAGTCTTCATTCTTCAAACATTCCAAACTATTTCGGCCTTCTTCAATTTGGTCTTGTGATTTTTGTTTTCTCCTTTTTCGATTCAATTTTGGTTTTTACGGTTCAATTTAGATATTTTCGGTTTCATGTTTTTCAATTAACAAACAAATGTGTTGTTATCATAAAAATTATATATTAATATTTAGTCAAAACAATACATTAAAATATAATAAAAGAACAAAAGGGTAAAACATTAAGCAATGTTGTTAAAAATATGTGTACAAAAAATATATGTGTATATATATATATATATATATATATATATATATATATATATATATATATATGATGGGTTTTAGACATAAGAACTTTCCCTATGTGCACATACAACCCTATAGCTTGGATCTAGGTTTCTCTAATTGAACATGCAATATATCCAAGACTTTCATGGCTAGATCTAGTGTAAACTAACAATCAAAACATATGAAAACAGATCTAGAATAATACCTTGAGTTACTTGCTTGAAAACCTTCTTCTTCTTGGAGCTTAGAGTCACAAATGTCACTCCTCTAATGGCTTACAAACACCAACTAGCAAGAAGATGATTTGAGAGAGGCGAGGAAGATGGAAATCGGCTCTAGGGTTACTCCAATAACAAGGGTGCCGATTTCCACAACCCCAAGGGTCTATTTATACTTGTGAGCTCCTAGGGTTTCACCCTCAAACCCTAATTGGATAACTTAGCCTCAAAGCAATCCAATATCCCTTCTAGATAAGGCCTTGGACGATTTCTAGGTGATCTACATCCCTAAAATCGTCCAACCCATATCCATAAGGGTTATCTGCTCAAAATACAACTTTCACACATTTGATAGTTTATACCCCTTTCTTCAATTAATCTCTTTAAGTCGCCAAATTAATTCCTAATTAATTTATGACTTATATTAATCAAATAATATTATTATTCCTTTAACATATTATTCTTATAGTACATTAATAATAATATCTCTTCTCTCTAAATCACCTTGTCAAGTTGCTATGGTGAAGGCAACCCAAAAGGACCATGCACAATCGGGTCAAGTACTTACCAAATATAGTTACAACCTTAGACACTAATCCAACAATATAAACTTTAGCTATAAATATTTTGAGATGGTTGTCGAAACAGCCCATTCTTTTTTCCGACCAGCCCAAATGGTCTTGGTCTATGGTTTTTGGGTTGTGCTAAAGTACCTCTTAACTATATTTACCCCTCCTAAAATCATTGAAATCAAATTTTTGACATTTGATTTTAAATCATTTTTTTCTTTTCTGACACAAATTATATATATATATATATATATATATATTTACTATTATATAAAGTATACTGTGTGTTTCTTGAATTTTAAGAAGTATAAAATCCAATACATTATATACAACGATATTATGTTTATTGCTTACTGCACATAGAATTTATAACGTTTCCTTTTAATTGTTTAAAAAAAAAGTTGAACTTATATCACTATATCTAATCTCATTAATTGAAAAACTTAAAAAAAATATTATTTCTCCATTTCTTTGTAACTTTACATTTTCTTTTAATCGAATACCAGACTCGAATCAGAGAGGTGTCGTCCCTTCCCTCATCCTTATTTCTCCGACACCAACATTGCATTCGACAACCGTCTCCATAATCTCTTTTCATGAAACACTAATTTTCTGGCAACGAACCACCACCGGAATCGTGAACGGCCACCGACTGCCACCATGCTCAAATGTTCTTATTTGAGATAGTGATTGAGCGTAGATTAGCTTCAGATTGATCATGTAAGCATGTCCTTATCCTCCCTGTATCGTGAACATTCAACGAATAGCCACCCTACTCGCATCTCAATCCTGCCCTGCCACCAACCAGCATCGACACCTGTTTGTTCTTCATATCGATCAGTTAAGCATGTCTTTCTCCTCTCTGTAATTAAAACTTCGATTTAATGATTATGGATTCATGATTTTTTTCGTTCAACGTTGCCAAGGTGATTCTTATATAATATATAACCAATTAGTTGATTTTGCTTTCAAAGTCAATGATGCACAGGTTATTCCCAATGATAAAAAAACTCATTGATTTTATGGATTATGCCAATGATAAAAAAACACACATTGATTCTATTGACTATTTGAAAAAGGAACAATGTTTATAAACTCTTTTTTCTTGATCCACCATCGATCTTCCCTCAATATAGATCATGGGTGTTTTGGTCATAACTAGGTTTTGATTGTCTTATGCAAATGTTTTAAATGCATGCAAATGTATTAGATATCAATATGTGAATTTGATGGTCATGAAAGTAAATTGTGAATATTGAGTTTTATTATTAATGAAATACATTTTTTTTTTCATGCACATATATGCTTGGAGAAGCATATGTGACATCCCCAAATTCACGGTCTGAAAAGACCGGTTTAATTTATGCTTTTAAAATAATTTCAAAGTAATCTTTTGATTAAAAGAGTCGTGGAATTTGTTCCTAAAACAAAATATGATAAAATAAGATTCACCAAAACATTTCTTATAGAAATGTATTTTCATTATATAACAAAACTCGGGATGTCATGTTCCGATACAGACCAAAAGCATAAACGGCACATTATAAGCCTTACAACAATTATTTACAACTACTGGCCTATAATCAAAAATATCTTGATAAGTCACCCAACTTACGCTCTGGTGCCACTACCTGTAATACAAAGAAACACTGTGGGTCGGGCTTGGGAGCCTGGTGATCATATAGGGAGTTCAACCTACAATAAATAATTATATTAATTTCATCAACCAACAATAAACCAATTACCCATTCCCATTATCCTCACTTTATGTCCCTAAAACAACTATCACAAGGGACATAGCCTAAGGATTTTCATCGGGGCGACAACACATGCTTCAGGGGTTCATCAACAATATATGTCAAACAAGGCAACCATGTGGGGGATGGAGTACAACAAATGAACACGGGTCGGGCTTGGGAGCCTGGTGATCATATAGGGATTTCAACCTACAATAAATAATTATATTAATTTCATCAACCAACAATAAACCAATTACCCATTCCCGTTATCCTCACTTTACATCCCTAAAACAACTATCACAAGGGACATAGCCTAAGGATTTTCATCGGGGCGACAACACATGCTTCGGGGGTTCATCAACAATATATGTCAAACAAGGCAACTATGTGGGGGATGGAGTACAACAAATGAACACTCACGTTCATTAACACCTACAAGTGGCGAGCCTGCCAGCATTCCACTACACTGTCTAGAAAAGTTTGTGGTCATCATCTAAACTCCGCTAGATAACTGAATCAACAACAACATCGAGGCCTCTCATCATTTTATCACAAGTCAACTATCTACCTGTGTTTTACCCAACATTTTAGTAGATAACAATATACTTATACATTCATATACAACTTAAAACTTGTATAAAATATTCATTCAATACTCACTCCAAATACACAGATAATATATATACACACAGCACGTATTATATAGAAGATTTTGACAACATAGAGGCCTAGCAAGAGTACTAGAAAGTTAGGAATATTTACAGGGAAAAGTGCTATATAGAGCATAGATACGAAGGCTATTCCTTAACCCAAAAGAAAGACGAGTAAAGCGTCTTCTACCAGCGACGGGTACCCCTTGGGCGAACCCTCAAGTTAGCCAGCTGTCGCTCCACATCCATGAGGTGTCGCTCATAAACCCTTTGGCGTACTCGGAGCTCTATGACTTCAGCCCGAGTTGCATCCAGTTCTTGCTGCAGGTCCTCATTGTCTGTCCTAGTACTCTTATGGGCATCTTCCAGACGAATGATGCAGACTGTATTGACTATCGCATTGGCATCAACCTCCATGATTCGATGGATAACTGTCCTACCCTGCTCTTCATTACGAGCAACCCTGCGGACCAGAATGGGCAGGACTCTGTCTGCTGAGCCTCCCTTGCTCAGGTTGTAGAAGCTTCGATCGCCATTGTACGGCATAGGCTGATCCTGCTACTGGCTCCATGCTCCCAAATATTCCGCCTACAGAGGCGTCGGGCCTTGAAAAGTCGGATGAGGGTTAGGATTTGGGATTTGAGCCACTAGAGGCATATCATTGACTTCTGGTTTGGAGTCAGAACCTTCTGGAAAGTTCTCTGCAAAGTCATCCAAAGGGATTAGATGGTTCTCTTCGGTCTCATCATTAAGCCAATCATCATTGTCTTGGTTGGCGAAGTACAGGTCACCAGGGAGATTAAATCCAGCCATGATATCTACGCGAGAAGATGGATGAAAGAGATAGTTAATAGACGCACTAATTAAGATAATTATAGGATGATCTTTATCGGTTACTTCAATACTTGCATAGTACATACCAGTTTCATGAAATCAAAACATGATAGACCTTCGAATAAGTGACCCTAACTCCAAACCCATAACCAAACAAGGAACATGAAATAAAGCAAAGATCACAGATTCTTAGTATGATATCCTAGTCACATATAACCTTAGTGTATCCACTTAGCAACCATTGACCTACTAATAAAGACCTTTAGTTCTCAAATAAGAATTATAGCAACACAAAATACTCCTAGAGTATTTTAAGTCTATGTTATGTTCTAATGTTTTCATTGTAGTAGTGTTGGTAAGTTTTTAGACTTGTTGCAACACCAAACCATTCATGGGCACATGCTAATCACTTCTCGGAAAGATATAGTTGATCAAGCTATATCACTCCCAGATCTGATTATATGTCCCCAAGTCTACCTGTTCTGTCCAACAACCACTATACTTTTGTTATGTCCTAGTGACACTGATTTTAGTATGAATGCAGGTATGTATACTTAGTTAAATATTTTACTATTTAAAAGTATAAACTCTTGATCAGAGTATTTAATCCCGTTTGTGTTTATAGTTTGTATATCTTTTATGGGTTGATATATAATCGATTCACTATAAACAGAGCTCTAATACCAATCTGTCACACCCCAAAACCTGAACGGCGGAAACGTTCGGGGGTGGAGGATGTCATGTATAGTATCACAACAATGCATTATAGTAAACAAGCAACAACATCATCCATTGCATTAATAATATAATTTTGATACACGTATGTTCTATATAGTTTATAAGACACCAAAAATATGAATCAAAATAAGAGATGAGTCTTGAACGTGCTCCATCTTCTCAAAACTTGGTCATCAATACCTGTCTACTGGTGACCTGAGAATATAAGTTATTTTGAAGCGTAGATCAACATTAAAGTTGGTGAGTTCATAAGTATTTTAGTGTCATTGTTTGTATAAAGGTGCTTGTAAATGTTTGATGTAAATGTTTGTAAATGTTTGATGTAATTGTTTGTATCTCCTAGAAAATCCTATATTTTCTACTAAAATAGTAGCCTTCTACCAAGGCCCAAATGTTATGTGAGTTGTGTTGTTTGTAAAAGTGTATCTTTCCCAAGTATGACTATCATTAATGGTATTGCCATATTTATACATATTTTTAGGCAATAATTAAGTACAATTTTATATATATTTTGGTCATTTTCATAGAATAATGGTACTTATAAGGTTAAATTATACTTTGCAGCAAAAAAGAAGACATTTTGAAAAAAAGGGACTAAAAGCGTTAAAGGATGGAACTTTGGAGGTTGAAGACTTGAAAGACAAGAAAAACACCCAAAAAAGACGTACTCACGACGTGAACAGTTGATGGTTCACGACGTGAGTAGAAAAAGTTTGAAGATAAGCATCCGGGTGAAGGAATCCTTGCCGATCACGATTACCTCGAGTTCACGACGTGAGTTTTAAATTCTCACGACGTGAACGGTGATTTTCCAGAAAATATATATACCCTCTCCATTACGATTTGGGAGACTTTTGGCTTGTTTATAAGGGTTCCTGGAGACGAAATTCATAGGAGAAGAAGACCTGGAAGCTGGTTTTAACACCAAGGAATAAGAAGTTCATATTTTGGCTTTATAGATTGGTACACTTAAACATGTCTTTGATTATAGTTTTTGTTTGTTTAGCTGATAGTATGTCCAGCTAAATGTAGCTGCTTCTGTTATCTAGATGAAGCTGGAACTCATGGTTTTAATGCATTAGATTTGACTTTACTTGTTGGTGATATGCTTGTGTTGATTGATTTTACCTAGCATGCTTAGTTAATGATTTGATTGCTTTAAATTCTTGTTCTGTGTACTTAGTGAACACAAATCTGCATTAATTTGAATACCTAATAACATAGTGAACACTAGTTTATTAGAGCTAAGATCAAACGAATATTAGATAAGTAATTGAATCATTGAATTAAGCTGTGTTAGAGAACTCATATTATGATTGTAATTGTGTTTTGATTAATCAATCTTTCATGGCTCCAATCTTATTTAATAATTGATTTTGTGTTAACTATTATGTGACCATACATAGATTTACATGAATTGATTAATAATTAGTATATTTATAACTAAATTGCTAATACTTCTTTAATTGGTAACCAACAATAATATTCCTAGCTAATGTATAACCATTGAGTGAAAGCGGATTCGAACTAACAAAAGGGTTTTGTTTATTGATTGAGTTTTTGTTAAAGAATTAAGTTAGTCTGATCTCGCAAAATCAGATAAAACCCCCTTTTTAACTTATTAATAGTTAGATTAATTTAGTAGTGAATAGATTAATTAATAACACCGTTCCCTGTGACCGACACCCAACTTACCTAATCTATACTTTAATCTGACTAGGTACACTGACTACAAGTGCATAGTTAGTCTAAGTTTGTTAGGTTATAAATTATAAAATTAGTGGGTACTTCCGTGCACACCAAGTTTTTGGTGCCGTTGCCGTGGAACGACTTAGTTTATTATTTATTTATTTGCTTTAGGTTAATCGATCCTTTTTGTGGGACAAAACCCGGAAAAAGTTAATTTTCCAGCAAAGTTTTTATTAGCATTAGTTTTTATTTTCTTTTCTGTTTGTTTAGTTTTCACGACATGAGGGGCACCTCTTACGACATGAATTTAGTAGTTATCAGTTTTTATTCATTTTGTTTTTAGTTTCTAGGAAGGTTTGATTTTTTTTTTCTGATTACAGAACTCACGACGTGAGCTTATAGCCTCACGACGTGAGAACTGTGATTTTTAGTTTTCTTTAGTTTTTAGTTTATTTTTCTATTTTAGTTAGTTTTTATGTTGTTATTTTGTTTAGTTTGTAGGAGTTCATGGCCAGAGTCTCTAACACACCTTTGGTGCCACCGCTTGAAGATCCGGAGTCAGCCCTTCACAAAAATAAGAACAAGAACGCGAAGGAAGATCACACGCCAAAGAAGACGCCATTGCAAGAACTAAAATCAGCCTTTTCAAGGAAGTCAGGAAATAAGACATGAGAGTCAAGTTCAACCCCAAAGGATAAAGGCAAAGTTGAAGAACTTGGTCCAGTTTCTAATCCACACGAATCCGAATACAAGTCAGACCCAAAATTTGAAATATTTGCAAGTGAGCCCGAAGACAAGCAAGAGGACGAAATGGAAAACATTGAGGAGATGTCCATGGGAGCTTACAAGAAGCGGATCTGAGAGGATGTAGGTCCCGGTTTAGTCCAACCCGCAATACCTGTCACTGCCACATTCGAGCTAAAGGGGCACATCTTGACTGCACTAAAGGATATCCCATTTTATGTGAAGGATCATGAGGATGCTTTTAAGCATCTCGATGAAGTCAATGACATTGCGGATTACTTCAATGTCCCAAATGTCAATAGAAACACCATCTTGCTCAGGATGCTTCCCATTACTTTTAAGGGAGCTGCTAAAGAGTGGTTAAAATCACTTCCACCGGGTACGATCACCACTTGGGCTCAAATGCATGAGCAGTTTCTTGACCAATTTTGCCCACCATCCAAGATAGCTAAACTCAAGAAGGCAATAGCCAACTTTGAACAACAACCGGGGGAGTCATTATACGAAGCATGGGAGCGTTACAAAGGCTTGATCAGAAATTACCCTCAACATGATCTTAATGTTCAACAAGAGATGTCAATCTTCTATGATGGGGTCAATGTTATGACAAGACAACTTCTTGATTCTCAAGGACCTTTGACAAAGAAAAATCCAAGGGAGGTCAAGGAGCTGATTGAAGAATTCGCGAAGCACTGTCATGAGTACCACAACCCTAGGCAAGATGGAATCAAAGGTAGTGGAGGTGCACAAACTGAAGAAATAGCAGCTATGATGGCTATGCTGAATAATATGGACCGGAGGTTAACATAAATGGACCAATCAATTCATGCTATAAGAGTTGGTTGCGAACGGTGTAATGGTCCACACTTGACCAAGGACTGCAGCTTGGATGAGTATGGGAATAAAAAGGCTCAAGTATGCTACTCGAGTGGGGACAAGTACGATGAAGACTGGAGGAAACCGAAGAAAGAGTGGCTGCCATATGAAGAATACAAGAAGCAAAAGGGAGAGAAGTGTAGGCAAACAAGCCGAGGCTTCTACCAAATGGAGCAGCCACCAGCTGAGAAAAAACCCGATCTAGAGACCATGTTAGTTAAGTTTATGGAAGCTTCAGAAAAGAGACACGAGGCTACTGATTCTACTATTGATGAACAAAGCCTTTGATGAAGAATCATCATGCAATGATGGTAGAACAGCAGGCTTTAATAAAAAATCAACAAGCCTCCATCAATAATCTTGAAGTGCAACTTGGTCAACTAACCACTTTGGTTCATGAGAAGATGTCCCCGAAAAATCCTGAAAAGAAGACCCAATCTCACGTAATGGCCATCGATATTAAAGAAGAGGCAATTTCTGAGTTCCTGGAAGCCTTAGAAGTGGAGCCACAACAGCCTGATCCAAAGTCGAAGAAGCCCAAGCTCGAAAATCAGAATGTTGCTGAAATAGCGAGCTTACAACGTGAGCCATATAGGCTCACGACGTGGCCCCGTCCTGAACAGAAAAATTTCGTCTTTGTTTCAGCATATCAACCACCTTTTCCGTTTCCTTCCTGAGCTGCCCTTAGTCTACTGGAAAGAGAGCATATAGAGTTTATTAAGCACGTGAAGGTATCCCGATTAATACTCCCTTTGTCGAGTCGTTATCCATAATTCCCGAATATGAAATTTTTTTACAAGACTTGATAGACACTCTTTAACAACTAAAGAAGAATTCTAAAGTTATTCTAAGTGAGCAAAGTTTAAGGGTTGTATTGGGAAACATACCTAAGAAGATGGGAGATCCTAGACGCCTCACTCTTCCATGTGAGTTTGGGAACAATACGAAGGTTTATGCTTTAGCCGATTCTGGGGCTAGCATAAATTTGATGCCTTATTCGTTTTATCATAAATTGAATATTCAGAAGTTAGAAGCTACAAAGATGACTATTCACATGGTGAACCGTTCGGTGACACAACCCAGGGGCATTGTGGAAGTTATTCTAGTGAAAATTGGGAAATTTATTTTTCCAATAGATTTTGTAGTGTTGGATATGAAAGAAGATCCCAATGTTCCAATTATCCTTGGTCGTCCGTTACTTAACACCGTTGGAGCTCTTATTGATATACGCGAATCCAAGCTCAGCTTGAGAGTTGGAGATGAAAAGGAAATTTTTGGCATAGAAGATGGTTTCCAATGGAGCGATGTTCAAGAAGTGGTTTTCAACATTGATGAAGAGAATGAACTTGAAGAATTAGAGAAGCTCATGGAAGAAGAAATCAAAACAGGTCAACAAGTTAAAAGAACAAAACCGAGAGCATCCGTTCCATTTTTGGTTGAAGTTATTACTTACTCAAATCCCACTTCTTGGGTAAACAAAGAGGATGATGAGATGTCGATTGATGAAGAGGAGGTTACTTCAAAAGTAACAAGTCCAGTGGTGAAAGAAGAAAGGGATACTATGGAGATTAAGAATGAAGAAAACTTGGGCACAAAAGGAACAAAGAGGTAGATGGATATAGATGAAATAAAGGCTAAAAAGGAGAATTTGAAGAAGGCGTACAAAAGACGTGTTCAGGCTTACAAGAGGCGTTTCAAGGAACAAAAGATCCTAGTGGTGTATTCTTCTGAAGATTCAACATAAGGAGGCACGGAGTCCGACTTACGACTCCTTAAAAAAGAAGCGCTTTTCGGGAGGCAACCCGAGCTCGGTTTGAATTTTCTTTTCCTTTATGTTTTTAGTTTTGTTTTTAGACATTCAATCATATAAATCATTAAAACTAAGTGGTAAAAAGTTGAATGTGGTGTTCCTAAATTTAGTGGTGAAATAAGAAGAATTGTTAATTAAGATAGGATTATTTTGATCAGACAGAACTCACGAGGTGAGCTCGAAAGAACTCACGAAGTGAGTCCATAATATATACGGGGTGGGAAATTTAAGCCTGATAGATTTATTAGCCCAAGACTGTTAGAATAGATGGCCAACCAAGTTAGCTCAACAGAACTCACGAGGTGAGTCCGAATAAACTCACGATGTGAGTTTTGAAAAACACGGGACCACAACTTAAACAATTCAGAATCCTTTGACCAAACCAATTTTCTACCCTCACGAAGTGAAGACGGTCCCCTGGTCCCCCCCATCCGATTTTGGCCTTAATCCAACACAATCTACTCGTGTGCTTACGTAATCTCTCCTTTAAGGTAAACATCTTGCATTTCTTTTGGTTGATTTTCATGAGTTTGTTGATTTAGGGGCTAGGGTTTTTCATATGCTTAAATATCAAAATATTACCAAAATATAGCTTACATTACCGTTTATGTGAGAAGATCACAATGTGAATGCAATGGAAAAATAACAGTGTACAGTAGTATTGTATGTAAGTAACTACCAATGTACTAACTATCTTAAACCAGTTTGTTAATTAAGGTGAAATGTGATATGATTGCAACCATACTTGATAGACTAGTATAACACGACGCTCTAAGGCATCAAAATGGTATGACATTAGTCACCCGTAGACCTGTAGGTCCAACTGTAGCTAGCAGCAAGGTGTAGGATGGTCAATCCCGTATAGATCTATACACCAACTCACGCTCTCCTTCCAGGAGACTCTGGTTGCAAAAGGTGACACAATAGTAGATTGCCATGCCATGAAGTAGTGGCTCACATTAGTGTTATAGTGTTCTAGTGTTTGTATAGTATGTTCTAGTGTATTGTATGTTCTCTCTGTACTAGTGTATTGTATGTTCTCTTTGTTTCTCATAATAGTATATTCTATTTGTTTCTCATAATAGTATATTCTCTCTGTTTCTCATAATAGTATATTTGTATTGACTCATGAATGAACTGACTCTTGTATGTTTCATTGTTCTAGTAATAGTAAGTAGTGACTTCCTAAACTATACCTATTATAGTTTACTAGTAATGATGTTTGTATGAATGAACATGTTTGTACACCTTTGCTACCCAAAGTGTATTGAACTGAATGGAGAACTTTAATATCTATATACATATACATAATATATAACTATGATTCAAACGACCTTCGGACAAACAACCGATAACCTAAGTCCACAACCAAACAAGGAACATGAAATAAGGCGAGTTTACGGCCATACTTGGTGTTTGCGGTCAAGTGTTCCCGGCCATAGTGTTCACGGCTAAATGATTTTATGGCCGTAAACTCATGATGATTAGTGCCAAATGGTGATTTAAGGTCTTACAAACCACAAGGAAGTGTTCCAGCCTCAAGTCCAAGCCTTAGGAAGACTTTAAGGCTCGTATGCACCTCAAACTAGGGTTTACGGCCAAGGGAGATGCTCTTGGCCGTAAACACCTCTTGTTATTGGGAAATGGATGGTTTCAAGGTGTTTAACATGTGTTCCAACTAGATATCAAGTATAGGGAAGTAATAATTTCGATATAGAAGCTAAAAAGGTTGATTTTGGACCAAAACACTAGTGTGTGTTCTTGGTGAAATGAAGAACACTTAAAGATCTAACCAAAAGAAGAGATTTCATGGATGAAATCATGTATCTTTACTAGATATAGGGGGATATCATCTTGAAAATGGAAAGATTACTTACTAGATTGAAGATCAAGATGAAAGTTCTTGATGATACTTGAGGGAGAAGTCGAGTTCTTGAGGTGTAATGGTGAATAATGAAGAAAAAGAGATGGAGTATCATGTTTAAGGACATGAGTTTACGACCACCTTGAGTTTACGACCGTAAACTCATATGGTGTGGCCGTAAACTCCACATGATGAAGTTTATGGCTTGCTTGGTGCACAATGGACTCAAGCAGATACTTCTTAACACTCGATCCTTGGTGGTACTAGGATTAAAACGACCTTATTGACTCTAAATAATGCTAGAAGATAGCAAAACGAGTCCAACTTTGATTGATTTGATTAACTGTACAGGATAGAAATTTCAGGTTGTCATATGGAAACTCTTTTCTTCTCGGGATCTTCGGAGCGTTGGGACTTGCTTCGGGTGTCGGGATGATACCGGGGCTTCGGGGGTGCTTCAAGAGGGCTAAAGAGGGTATCGAGAGTGAGAGAGTAAGAAACTAGCAACCAAAATCTGTCGCCCTTTGATTTCTATTTATAGGGCTGATTTTCTGGATTTACGTCGTGAATCTCAAAATTTCACGTCGTGAGTTTGGTCAGGCATAGGTCATTGTGTTCGACATAAGTTCACTTGCTCTGAAAGGTGTCCAGCACATGTTCACGTCGTGAACATTGTGTTTACGTCGTGAACTATGACACAGGCCTCGAAGTTTGTGTTCCGAACTTTAGAAATTCATGTCTCTCACATAAAAGCTCCATTTTCGACGTTCTTTATATCCACGCGTAGGTGAGATTATGCTCTACAACTCTCGTTTAGACTCCGTCGGCTAATTTTGACTTTATTTTTATTATATTATTTTTAGTAAGCCGGAACAGGAAAACTCCGTTAGAAATTCATAACTTCTTCATCTGACGTCGGTTTTCGTCTGTCTTTTTACCGTTCACTACTAGAAAAACAGCATTTTACGACGCTCATTGCGCGTCGTAAAAGGCTCAGACGACGCGCAAATGCACGTCAAGGAAGGCCTTGTCATAAAGAGAGACGATGCGCATTTAC
This sequence comes from Lactuca serriola, assembly GCF_051521515.1. NCBI lineage: Eukaryota > Viridiplantae > Streptophyta > Magnoliopsida > Asterales > Asteraceae > Lactuca > Lactuca serriola. Next base: position 84,234,039 of record NC_136408.1, read on the forward strand.
GACGCTCATTTACGACGCGCAATTACGACGCGCGTTTACGACACGCAATGCGTATCAAGGAAGGCCCTGTCATAAAGGAAGACGACACGCATCCGCGTATCGTAACCTTACGACACACGTGTTAATGACATGCAATGCGTATCAAGAAAGCCCCTGTCAAGAAAGGTCATGTCATAAATGAAGATGACACACATTTTTGCGTATCGTAAATTTAAATGTTTAAAAAATAAATTTATATATTTATTAATTTTTAAATTAAATTTGCATTTAATTTCTCATAATAGAAATAAAATACCATATACAAAAAATACAATCCATTGCATAATATAAAATAAAATTTCATACTCAAAAAATAAAATAAATTGCACAAATTATAATGTCATACAAAGAATCATTCAAATGTTAAACAAAAATAATACATTGCTAACATGGGTTATACATTCTTATAAAACTAACAAATAATCATACAACTTTGTTTCTTACTGGAAAGGAATGCCAAACATGATTACAAGTCTCCTTTAATCTTGATTACTCACCTGCTTAAGTAGAATGCTGTTGTTGAGAAGGTTACCTAGCAACAGAGAAAAACACAACACCTCTCCCACAATCACAACATCATTTACAGAAAAAGGGTTGTCAATTACTTTCATTAACACTTACATTCAATCACAAAAATATTAAAGAAAAGGGTGAAAAAATAACTTACTTTTGATAAGTTGATCTCCCTTAAAGCAAACACAATGAAGTGAAAAGGAACTACTGAGAAAATGTGAAAAAAATAACTTACTTTCATTAAGACTTTCATTCAATCACAAAAGAAACTATTGAGAAAATGTGAAAAGGAAAAAAAAGTATATGATGACCTGATTTCGTTCCACATAGTCATCAATGAAGTCCTTAACATCATTGACTTTTTCAGGGCTCAATTCATCATTATCCAACCTCGATTTGAGATTCCAGCTCAGACATGTAACCAATAATAAGCATTGTCATATATAATGTCTAAATGGGTAACCAACGACTAAGACATGCTTGTGAGGGAAGAGTAAGAGGAAAGGAATACAAATGGAAACATAAATGACCTTCTTACCCTTCGAAAAAGATTTGTTTAATAATATATTAACTGTTAACATATTAAATAAAAAAAATAAAAAATAAAACAAAAAAATAAAATAAAGCTCACCTCTGGTGGATGCACAATGACTTCTTGACCATCTTCACCTCCAAGTGTACATTCATGCCTTCTAAAAGTTGACAGGGCAGCCAATGCAACAATATTGGAGGCATCAACCAGATTTCTAATTCATTAGAAAATTTAGCCATTGTAATAAAAATGGGTTTAAATACAAGAAATAGCAATATACTCTTTATTATTTATTTATTATATTTTTCTTATGAAGGTTTCCTTTTAAAGTTGGTTTTATCTTTCACAATTAGGGTTTTGGTGAGAGTTGTTGTGTAAAAGGTTGATGAAATCTGTTAAGAAAATGAGTCCACAAGACTTCGATTCTTTTTCGGGAAGAGTTAACACTGTTTGATGAGCTGTAGTCAATTGATATTAAATCGGCTAGAAACTCAGCAGGGTTGACATGGTCTGGGCAAAGGTACCTGTCAAAAAAACCAAGATAATTAAACACCAAATAAAGTAGAGGATTTGAGTTGAGTTTAATTAATATTTAACACTAAAAATGGTGTTATTCCTGCTTTGGCTATGGATATTGTTTGTTGTTCCATGGCTTCATGTATGGAAACCCTAATATGGAAGGGTGTTGTAGAATATTTGTAAGCCCAGCAGCAGATGAGCCTTTCCCGGAAGAGAGTAATTTCATGGGTTAAAAACAACAAATAGTAAAGTACCTTCATTGATTTACTTAGATTATTAAAATTACAACTCTGTAATAAAAAGAAATGAAAAGAATTTAACGTTACCTGTGATTTTGCAGTGGATAGGTCTCCCAAGAGCAAAACATTAATATCACCCCTCAATCTTACACCATCAGGTAAAGTCTGTAGAAATAGAGGAAATGAGCTCCTAAATGATTAAGTAAAGAAAACAATATTCAAGGGTAAATTTGGCATTATACCTTCCTTGATCCTCCAAACAGGAGACAAGCCACAATTTTTTTTTCCCTCTAATTCATCGTCTAAATTCATTGCCAATATTCGAGTCTCACTAATGAAGTTGACAACCAAAAATGCGTCACCTCTAAATTCATTAATCACTCAAAATGAACAACAACCCTAGAGAATTGAGAGCCTAGCCTCTCCCAAAGGAATAATTTCCAGTTTTCACACAAATGAAAAGATGCCTTCCACTCATTCTCTCTACTCCTATATAGCCACTACATTAACATAAATGCCCAAAATGCCCTTACACTAAAAGATGCTCTTTGTTTGTTTAGTTTGCCCACAATACCCTTTCCTATAATAACCTGATGCATAGCATTTACATTGCCAATAAGTTTCCATATCAGTAACAATTTTGAACCATGTAACTTGCTTGACCAAACTGCCCCTGTACCTCTTTTTCTGTTGTCATCAGATGGAAGAGATGACCTGCTGCATACTTTTATTGAGGAATTTCCCACCATTTGCAACAGTGAGTAATGATACTTATTCCAATAAGCTATTGGTACCTCAATTTGTTCAACTTGCAGGATTATCTTGGCTCTTTAGTCTTCAATGAAATGAAATGATGGTTTCACCCTTTCGTAAATTTTCCTAAAATAATGATTGGGGTTAATGATAAATGGCTTATGAAATTACATAAAAATGACTACAGAGGCAGGAAGACCCACACAAGCATGCCACAATTCAAACTTTCTCCCCTGTAAATGAAATCCCACATCAATAAAATAAGTAAATAACTAATTCCTATATTTATCTAAATGGTAAAAATCTTTGTAACCTGTTGGCAGATGAATAATTTGAGAAGCATGCAAAAAGAACAAAGCCCCACCCAAAGTTGCAAAATTCTTTTATCTTGTAGAAAATATTTACCCCTTCACTTTATCAACCTGATCATGTCAAAGCACACAAAAAAATCATGCCAAAGTCAGAAGCCAAAACAAATTATTTTCTTTAAAAAACTTTTAAGTTTAATTTTAATGTGTTTCTTTGTTTATGGTGGATTAGATAATATTTTTTTTACAACTAAAACATCAAACATATGCCCATATTTAGGTTTACTAAAATTGAATTTTAACATATGATTAGATGAGCTACAGTAAAAGAAAATACATGTTATCCCTTACCTGTTGCACTGCTGACAAAATCGTCTTCTGCCACTCTTCCCTACCCATATTTCCAAATCGTCTTCTGTTATAGGGTACACTTGGCCTCCAAGATTTAAGTTAAGACCTCCAACTTCATCATCATCAAGAATCACGTGATTCTTGTTTTAATTAGAAATAGAAATATTACTTTATTAACAATAGTTATAATTTATACACACGAATAAAAGAAACACGGATGATTTTTATTTAGCTCAGTTTCACAAGGAAAATTGAAGTTTTCAAACTATGATCTGCATCAGGCAGAAAAATAAATAAACCACAAAGCTAAAACAATCGAGAATTGAAGTACCTTTGATTTAGCACCAGTGTATTTCTCAGCAACATTTGAAGCTTCTGGCACCTCAATGGCTGCATCTGAAGATTTGGAGTATATCATTCGCAAAGGCGTCGCTCGAACAACCATGTTAATTGCTTTGACCCATTTATCGATTTCAACATCGTTGTCGGCATCTTCTATAGGTTTACTCGAATTCTATAACCCTAAAAAACCTAATCTCGAGAGGCTTTCTTCCAAAAACTCCCTCCGGCAGGTGCTGTAAGCAAGCGAGCATTCTTTTCCGTAGCCGGCAGCGACCATCCTTTTTGCGATTTCGCGCAGATCGTTGATTGTACTAAACGGAAGCGCCTCGATCGTGATGTTATAGTCCGACACCGGATGATCCACCGGAATCTCCACATCATCGAATCCTTCATCTTCATCATCATCAGAATCTAAGTAACCACCAACACCACCTCCGACAACGTTATCGGAAGATTCAGCGCCACCACGTCCGATTAAGTCGCAAAGCTCTTAATCTCCTTGTAAGTTTGACATAGGTATAATGTAACGAGCCCTAAATCATATTCTTGTGAGCGTAAGGAGTCGGAGGTAAGAGGTCTCACCTCAGTGAGGTGAGATGAACTCGAGGTCGCCAGTGGGAAGAGTTGAGCGGAGGTCTCCGGAGGTAAGAGGTGAGCAGAAGTGAGCAGATGTAGCGATCCTTTTGAAAAAACCCTAAATCCTTACGATTTTATTATAAGATGAACAGTACGCGTAGTCTGAGGCCAGAGGAGGCAACGAGGATTGGAGGCGTGAATGTGGGTGAGGGTCGGGGTCGGGGTGGAGACAAGGGAGAAGAAGCGGGGGTTTAAAAAAATTGGGGATTTCATTTTCCCTCTAAAGGGAGACGCGCGCTTCTTAAAAAAAATATAAAGTGACATTCATAGAGGATGCACGTTTTAGATAAAGTTCCCTCCGTGTTTTTTATTTTTTTTTACAATAGACACTAATTTAAGGGCATGCAATAATGTGTGACTTAAATCCTTAATTTTTTTTGAAGAGATGACACTTTTTTAATGCCACTCTCTTTTGCGTAACATAAATCAACGAGTGTCGTGGTTTGCGCGTCGTAAAAGGCTATTTTTCTTGTAGTGGTTGGACAACTATCGACGAGATCTTCGATTCTCGTTTAGATTGTTTCGGCTAGAAATCACTGGCGGTTGTCAAGGCCAACAAAATTAATAACCCTAAATCTTTTACACTAAAATAGTGTATAGTGGTAAAGGGATCGTATCCACGGAGATTGGTTCAATTTAAATCTCTATGTAAATGTCTTTGTAAAATACTTGCAAAATAAAATTAAAAGTAAAAAGGGGGGGGGTGTTTAATTCTTTTCGATTGTTTGACAAAATTAAAACTAGCTAGAATGAAAATATGACAAGTAAACAACTAAAAGATTGACTTAAATTCAATGAAGTAGAATTGGTTGATTTTGGGGTACACCTCATGGATGATAACACTTGTGAATTGGTTTAACTTGGCTATAACAATTCATAAGCACAAATTGCCTCAACTCTTCTTAGAAATTAAAATGGTTAGAGGAGCACTTAACACATTTCCTTAATTGAAGTCACAAAATCAATGAAGCATAAAATCTTGTGAACATCAATTGGCCATCCAAAAGATAATCAAATGCTTACATTATCATTATGGAGGAAACATTTCCATGGTCTAAATGAAATGAAAACAAACATATAAACCATTTGTTGCTTACTAATTTGAAGATCCATTACTTAACCAAGAAATTAGTCAACAAAAACAAGCATTCATTTATCCAAGCTCATGATCAAAGATAAATAAACACAACAAGATGTTTAACTATAAAACATTTCCATAAACTTCAAACACAATGTAATGATAAGTCTTCAAAGCATATAATCATCCATGGGTTAAACCCTAATCAACCAAATAAAAGTTTAGTGGTACCAAACATTGTCTTAGATGCAAGATGGAAGGAAATTACACTATTCTTCCAAAAATTCTTCAAGTCTTCCAAGGCTTTTTTTTAGAGAGAATATGATGTATGTTTTTCAAGTGATGTCTCTCAATAATGGCTCCAATCTCCAGCAAAAGGGAGCTGATTTCTGGATTCAAAAAGGTGCCAAAAGCCACCCACCAAACTTCCACAAATAAAGTTAACAAGTCAAACCCGGAATTAGCTCAACACAATTCATGCTGACCACGTATGAGCCCACGCAGACCGCATGGGTCACACTGAATGTGAGACTTGGGCCATTTAACATGCATTCTAGCCCAATCTTCAATTCTTCAACTTCAGCCCACAAGCGTAACTCTTTAGAACCCATTTGTGCCATTCCAAAGCCTTCTAATGATTGACCCAATACTCCTTCAATTTTCTTGTAGCTCGATTCCGCGCTGCCTCATTATCATCCTTGCTCACAAATTAAGTCCAAATTGATTTCTTCTTTATGCAAGCACCAAGCCTAATCGCACCGCTCCAAATCCACAAGCACCCCGCAAGCCTCTACAAGTTCCGCACCCTTCTAAGCCACCAATGATAAAAAGTCTTCGATAAATCCTGCAAATAAGCTCAAAAGACTGGAAAGCACCCGATAAAGGAGAAAAATAACAAAAAGATAAAATATGCATGAAGATTAACTAAAATGAGATGGGTTTAACTAAAAATAAACTACGGAAAGAAGTAATAAAATGAAGCTATCAATCACTTGATCTAATATTCGAACTTTGGGTTGCATACTGCTAAAATAAACTAGTTCTCGTGTCTAAAATATGACAAACACTCATCTCGCAATCTTTACTTAGCATTCTAAGTTTAAGTCTAGAAATCCTACAAATTCCTATTTCGATTAAACTAATGCTCTGATACCAACTGTGACATCCCCAAATTCACGGCCAGAAAAGACCGGTTTAATTTATGCTTTTAAAATACTTTAAGAGTAATCCTTTGATTAAAAGAGCTGCGGAAATTTGTTCCCAAAACGAAATATAATAAAGTAAGATTTACCAAAGCATTTCTTAAAGAAATATATTTTCATTATATAACAAAACTCGGGATGTCATGTTCCGATACAAACCAAAAGCATAAACGGCACATTATAAGCCTTACAACAGTTATTTACAACTAATGGTCTATAATCCAAAATATCTTGATAAGTCATCCAACTTACGCTTTAGTGCCACTACCTGTAATACAAAGAAAAACTGAGTGGGCCAGGCTTGGGAGCCTGGTGAGCATATAGGGATTTCAACCCACAATAAATAATTATATTAATTTCATCAACCAACAATAACCCAATTACCCATTCCCGTGATCCTCACTTTACGTCCCTAAAACAACTATCACAAGGGACCTAGCCTAAGGATTTTCATCGGGGCAACAACACATGCTTCGGGGGTTCCTTAACAATATATGTCAAACAAGGCAACCATGTGGGGGATGGAGTACAACAAATGAACACTCAAGTTCATTAACACCTACAGGTGGCGAGCCTGCCAGCGTTCCACTAGACTGTCTAGAAAAATCTGTGGTCGTCATCTAAACTCCGCTAGATGACTGAATCAGCAACAACATCGAGGCCTCTCATCATTTTATCACAAGTCAACTATCTACCCATGTTTTACCCAACATTTTAGCAGATAACAATATACTTATACATTCATATACAACTTAAAACTTGTATAAAATATTCATTCAATACTCACTCAAAATACACAGATAATATATATACACATAGCACATATTACATAGAAGATACTTCATACCTATGTGTTAGAAGAAAGGGATTTTACACTCTCTCAAAACGTATACTTAATACATTCAAACAATACTTGTATTAAAATCGTGTTTATGAAAGAGACTATGCACTCACTTGATAAGACGATTGTCGAACAACACTACGGCTCTTCAAGTAGTAATTCTTTGATGAATCCAGGATATCTTCACACACCGGGCTTCTCGCGGGCAGAGCTTCGACTCGGAAACTCTTTTCTTCTTAGGATCTTCGAAGCATCGGGACTTGCTTCGGGTGTCGGGATGATATCGGGGGTGCTTCAAGAGGGCTAGAGAGGGTATCGAGAGTGAGAGAGTAAAAAGTAGCAACCAAAGTCTGCTGCCCTTCGATTTCTATTTATAGGGCTGATTTTATGGATTCACGTCGTGAATCTCAAAATTTCACATAGTGAGTTTGGTCAGGCATAGGTCATTGCGTTCGTCATCATTCCACTTGCACTGGAAGGCGTCCAACACCTGTTCACGTCCTGAACTCTGACACAAGCCTCGAAGTTTGTGTTCCGAACTTCAGAAATTGATATCTCTCGCATAAGAGCTCTACTTTCGACGTTCTTTATATCCACGCGTAGGTGAGATTATGCTCTACAACTCTCGTTTAGACTCCGTCGGCTAATTTTGACTTTATTTTTATTATATTATTTTTAGTAGGCCGGGACAGGAAAACTCCGTTAGAAATTCATAACTTCTTCATTTGACGTCCGTTTTCGTCTGTCTTTTTACCGTTGGACTACTATCGATGAGATCTTCGATTCTCGTTTAGATTGTTTCGGCTAGAAATCACTTGATCTTATATTCGAACTTTGGGTTGTATACTGCTAAGTCGAAACTTAGAAAAATCATAACTTCCTCATACGAAGGCAGACTTAGACATTCTTTTTATGTATGCTCTTGGTTGAACATATTCTACGACTCTCATTTAGATCACTAAGGCTAAATATTGCTCTATCGTAAACTCACTATTTACGTCACGCAGTGTCGTATCGGTTCTGTAGCGAAACTTCGACAGGTCATAACTTCTTCGTGATAACTCGGATTTCGGCATTCTTTATATATCCGGAACCCTTGTCACGACCACTACAACTTACTTCATAGATATTGGGCTTATCTAATATTTTATCTTATCGCTTATTTTTATCCTTAATTCAATTAAATTACACAATTAAGCAATAAACACATAATAATCAAATAATACATTCTTATTATTTCAAAACGAGTTGCAAAGGTTAACCTAGACTGTTACATCATCATTAATGTCTAGCCTAGAAACACGGGCGTTACAGCATATCAGGCCCTGAGTGATCCTGAAAAGCTTGAATCTTAAGAGAAATGAAGTTAGCATTGACTGTTTAGGTTGATTTATTTGTACTTTGTCAACTGATAATTAATTGACTTGTTGGTTGTAATTTTCTGAATTTTGACAAGTTTACTTAAATGATTGAGAATTTAATATGCTCCCTGTTTTAAAAATATTTTTAATCTTTTAGGGCAGTTTTTTAATCTTGGTTGCAGTTGTTCAGCCCCTAGCACAAGAGCTTGTTTTGAGGCACTAGGATAAAATTAAGATACAAAAAGTGGTCGGTGGTTATAGAAAATAGGTTTTATGTTTTGTTACTATTTGAGGTAAATCTAATTATCAGCTTATAATTTTTTTTTTCAGTTTTAAAAGTCTGCTCATTGTTCAAATAGCTCGTAAATTGTCTTTAAAATCCATTAAATCTTTTGTTGTTCTTCCAATAGACATATTTCTTATTTTGTTATTCGTTTTTGCAGGTTATTTGGTTATGGTTTTGATTTGATGGAATCAGGTAATAACATCTCGACGATTCAATTTTGTGATTTTTTGTTGGTTTTACATCTCATATTTTCAGGTATTGTACTTTTATTTTTTACCTATTATAGTAATGGTAATTGACTACTACAATACTACATGATATACATGTTTTTTCTTTATTAGTATCATATCTATGAGTCCCTAGATAATGTTTATACAATCCATGCCTGTATATGTTCCTTTAGTTACTTTTGCTTCAGTCTTTAGACTCAACTCTACACCTGCCAGGAAAGATCGGTTTGGAATTTTCCCATAATTTGTAAGCATCTATTTATTATCTAATGAGGTTTCATATATGAAGTTTTATTGTTGATATAGGGTGGGGTGGGTATGTTATTTCCAATTGTCAGCATTTATGGTGCATCAATACAAGAAATTGGGTTATGAAGACTCATGTATATTCTCAGTGGGCTCTCCATTCCATGCAAGATATTTCATGATTTATTTATTTTGATTTTCTTTTGTATATATGGTAACAGTTTTGTCAGTCTTGTGGAACAAAAGTTGGATGTCTGGGTTTAGATTTTCCAGTTTTTTTTGGTGGGTAATGGTTGTAGTCTATGATTGATTCTGAATTTTATACTAATCGTTGTTTTTGACATCGGAAAACATGATGAGTAGTTAATATTGTTGCATAGTTTGTGAGGTAAATGCTTACTTTTCAGTCTTTTAATATGGATATTAACCCTAATTATGGAATTGTAACACTTTGGGTGTGCATGTTGGCCAATTAAGGGAGGATTCTAATGAAAACAACCGTGTTGAACAGAAAATGTTCTTGGAGATAAATATTGAACATATAATATTACCTTTACAAGTATTGTTCCTCTCTTTTGGATATTTGATTTGTATCTCTTTTCTTTTCTTTATGTTTCCACCGTAAGCACTTTGCTCCCTTCAATATACTTGAGAATTTGCATTTCCAATACCATATTCCATTTTAGATTCACGATTTTGGTCATAAATTTGTCAATTAACCACTGATAGATTATTCATTTGGTTTATGATGTGGTGTCACTGATTATTATGTAGAATATCTACAAGGATTTCATGGATGGGGGAATTAGAATTTTGAAGGATCGGAAGAGTTATTTGTTAAACAAGGGAGTTCTACAAAGATTGGCAAAACAACAATAAACAATTCAATTTTTATTCATCATCTATTATAATTGATTGTTACAGACTCAGGGGGTGTTTGTTTTAGCTTTTCAAAGCCAAAAGTCCTTTTTGGAAAAGAAAAAAAAGCAAAAGATGTTTGGCAAACTAGTTTTAGAAGCTACTTTTGAAATTTTTACATAAGGAAAAGGAAATTTCTGGAAAAGTCAGGAAATCCTGACTTTTTGTAACTTTTCCAAAAAGGACTTTTGGGGTTTGAAAAGCTAAGCCAAACACCCCCTCAATCGACACAAAGCCCATATAATGAAATTAGAATTGATTTTAAGACATTTGGATAAAATTTGGAAACTCATACACTCCCATGGTCAAAGGTCAAAAGTTTGGTGCATTTGTATAAGTTTATATCTCCTTCAGCATTTAAAACCATTTCAAAATTTCCTTCAGTAATTCTAAAATTTTATTTTTCTTGTTGATGCGTGAATTTCAGGTAGCACAGAATAACAATTTTGCAAATTTGATATTCTCAAACAGAATAAGATACAAATCTTGAGTATTAAATGTCAAATGAAAAGGTAACATCGAGATCTTAACATGTGTCATCTCTCATGTTGATTTTGTTCTTCTACTGTACTTTCCTTTTTGTTTTTCTTCCGTATCTAGATAGATATATGTACAACCCTCCCTCAAGGTTTCAAGTTCTCAATATGACTGTAAGAGCAACAATTTCAAATAGCTGATATTTATTTCTAATTTTTTTATAAGTCCATATACTAATAATTTTTCATTAAACTGCATGAGGAAAGCTAGAAAAGAGATTCATATGCACATCTATATTTGGGGATATACATGGATTTGATTTCTTGAGTTGTCTATTAGTACATCTTTGTTTTGGCGAATTCTTATAAGAAAACTGATATTTGTTCATTTGATTGTAGGTAATATCCATATTTTGTGTTCTTATTTCCTGACATATATATATATATATATATATATATATATATATTTATCTCTTGCATTGTTTTTTTAGAAATGTTCAAGAAGGATTATATTTGATGTATAATGGGTTTTCATATTCTCCCTATGTGAGTTTCTAAGCAAGTGGTTTTTAATTTTGACATTAGCTTAAAACAATTATAGGTTTGCTGTTTCTTTACATGTAAGGTATGTGTTTTAGATATGCTTACTGTTGTGTTCTTTGTTCATTCCAAAACCTCAAAATGGTTGGATATATTCACTTAAAAATGTGTATGTGAATGTGGTAAAGCATCTCAAAATGTTAAGAAAAAATTCAAATTTGATTTAATTTATGTATTTGTTTTAAAATTATTTGAAAGATTTTTGAGTTGATATATATATATATATATATATATATATATATATATATATATATATATATATATATATCCCTATTCTAATAAATGAATAAGTTTAATTTCATATTGACAAGTGTTATGCAATTAAAACCCCTCATTAATATTATATATCATTTATAATGTCACTTGTCAACCTATTAATTATTTATTTCAAATTTCAAATTTCAAATTTCCACTCTAATTTGATTAAATTAATAATTGATTCTTAATTTTAAATTTCAAAATTTAAAATTTCTCTATTTAATTATATTAAATTAATAACATTAGATTAAAAAATAAAATAAAATTAATATAAATTATAAAATGATATAACTCCACGCATTTATTTAAATCAACGATTATAATTTTATATAACTAAAAAAATATCTCTTAAATGATAACTTATTTAAAATAATTGATTAATAATTTTGATTTTTTAATACGAAAGTTTAATTAATTTTATAACCGTGTTATCACGGGTTATAAACTAGTATATATATATATATATATATATATATATTATATATATATATATATATATATATATATATTGGGTACATTACATAAACCTAGCTAAAGGACTAACAATGGCCCAAACCTAGAAATGACCCAATAAACTTATTAGGCTAACAACCCCTCCCCCTCAAAGTCACAATGCCACAGCAATAAACATTTAGAGTTTGTCTGATAAGAACTGAAAACGAAGAGCAGTCAAGGCTTTGATAAATATATCAACAATGTGCATGGTGGAAGAAAAACGGGGAAGAGATATAATCTCACGTTGAAAGTGATAACGAGTGAAATGACAGCCAATATCAATATGTTTTTTCCGTTTATGAAACACCAAATTCGTGGAAATCATTATCTCACTCTTGTTGTCACAGTGCAAATGGGTAGACTAAGAAATATGAACATCCATGTGTGTAGGATCCATCGCATCCACACAATTTTACACGTAGTGAAAACTATAACTCGATACTTAGATTTTGTAGATAATTGAAAAACAACATCTTGTTTCTTACTCTTCCACGAAATCAATGAATCTCCAAGAAAAACATAATACCCACTAGTAGACTTGCGATAAAAAATATTGCTATCTTAGTCAACATCACTATATGCACGTAACTCAAGAGAGAAGTGGAAGGAAACACAAGACTATGAAACTAAGTACCATGAAGATATCTCAAAATACAAAGAACAACTCCCCATTGAACTGCAGAAGGAGCATTGAGAAACCAGGTAACTACATGAACCACATGACTAATATATGGCTTGGTAATAGAAAGATAGACCAAACTCCCCAAAATTGTATGAAAAAGACCCAGGTCAAAGAAGGGAACACTATCAGTTAGAGAATATTTGGCATTACTCTATAAAGGCGTGGCAACTGTTTTGTTATCCGAAAGTCGTGTGTATTCAAACAAATCTAAGATATACTTCTTTCGAGATAAAAGATAACCTTAGGAGATTGTGGAACTTCAATCCTTAATAAATAACACAGTAATCCCAAGTCTTTCATAGCAAAACAGAAAGCCAAATCATGCTTCAAGGTACCATCATGATCATCGTCAGTAATAATGATGGTATCGGCATAAAAAGAAAGATAGATCCGACCTGCACTTGTACATTTAACAAACAAAGAAGAATCATGATAACCAGATTGAAAACAAAGGGAAGTAATTACCATATATAATTTTTGAACCAAGCATGAGGGAATTATTTGAGACCATGCAGTTCTTTTTGAAGCCGACAAACTTCACCTAGTTGGTGAGCAATACCTGGCGGAGTAGACATGTATACCTCCTCATGAAGTTCACCATTCAATAATGCATTCAAGACATCCATCTGATAAATTTTCCGTTTTAAAACGAAAAAACAACAATCAGAGTGCGACAGTCGTCATTTTTGCAACTGGAATGAAGGTTTCTTCGTAATCCATACAATATTCTTGTGAATATCGTTTAGCAACTAGTTTGATTTATAACATTTAATTGGTCCATTGGAGTTGGTTTCAATATTATATACCTAGTGACAACCAATATCATGTGCTTTCCATAAGGGAGTGGAACCAAATCCCAAGTATGAGTCTAATAACGAGCTGCAAGTTCCTCAACCATAACGTTCTACCAAAGAGGATCAAATATAGCGTCTTTGTAGGATGCTAGTTCAGAGAGACAATGTATATTCCAAATAAAGTAGGAAAATGTTGGTGAATAAGAGGAATATGCAAATTATGGAAGCTTGGTGGACTTTCAAGTACAATCAGGTCTTGATGGTGGGGCATCATAAGCAATAAATGGAATGGGATTCTTAGTAGCATGCGGGGGTTCTTGAGCGACAACGGGTGTGATATGAGATATTGGATGTCTATCTGAAGTAGCATAAGCATTAAAAGAAATGTAATGATTTTCAATGCTAAATGGATCAATTATCTGAAGTTCCGACTGAGTCACATTGTGTGATTGAACATGATTGTTAAATAAAGGGATGTGCTCTAAAAATGGTGACATGTGGAGAAAAATAATATTCTTGACTTGTTAGGTTGGAACACCAATATCCTTTTTGACCAATACTATACCCCAAGAACGCATAAAGATCATATTTTGTATATAACTAGGTCCGCTCCACGTGAGTAGCGGTAAGAACGTCTTCTCTCCATACAATTATTCATAGGGAGACATCCCAAAATTGTGTGTAGTGGAAAAGCGATTAATTACATAAGTAGCGGTAAGAACGTCTTCTCTCCTAATGGTGTACCAGTAGTCTGAGGAAACCCACTACCAGCCTGGAACCCACCAGGTCGGCCTTACAAGCATTGCCACTTGTTTGGGAAAATATGTATTCGAGTATATCGTACACAAGCATCAAAATCGTATCCTAGAAAATAGGCCGAATAGTACAAAGCAAATAAAAATAAGCAAGGAAAAGACAGGAAGCGCGACCGCTTGCAGACCGGGTAATAATGCAACAATTGTGACTTTTCGCACTGATCGTTATTTACGAAAAGTGAAAAATGTCAAATATAATAGACTTAATACGTTATATATATACATATATCAACATATGATAAAAAAATAAATTTTCGTATTAAGAAAAATATAAAAATCAACCAAATCGTCCATAAGTCGTAAAAATTAGTGCGTTGAAGCATATATATTTAGAAAGTACACGTCTTCTTAGTCTCGGAAATATAAACTTTGTAAAAGTTTGAGTTCATATGAAGGAGATATGAATTTTATAAGATATAAAAATCAGTCGCGTGGTTAAAGTTATTAATGTCAAAAGGTATGCACATAATGGTTGACTTTTAGGTAAAGTCATCAAAACGATAATCATAGTACTCTTTAAAATAGAAATTTTGGTAAAAGAAACGCCAAAATTGGAGTCGTTATGAGAGAATTATGATTTTTATAAAATCATTAAATTATTTAAAAGTACGGGCTAAAAATAAAAGTTGGAATTAGCCAATACAAACTAAAGGAACGTCGTAGTACCCGTCGAAGTCTACGTGGGGATATAAAGAACGTAGAAAACGGAGTTCGTATGAAGGAGATACGAATTTTAGAAGTTTCACAAATAGTGTCCGACGCAAGAGGTACGCCCGACACACACATGCTTCTATAAGGAGGTACGATGCACCAACAACATTCAGACACGTTTTGGCAGAAGGATGGAGCC
Organism: Lactuca serriola; assembly: GCF_051521515.1. Classification (NCBI taxonomy): domain Eukaryota; kingdom Viridiplantae; phylum Streptophyta; class Magnoliopsida; order Asterales; family Asteraceae; genus Lactuca; species Lactuca serriola. The sequence continues at coordinate 84,249,403 of NC_136408.1, forward strand.
ACGAAACCCTTGCGCGGTGTGCCCAGGTCTTGCACGACGCGCACCTCATGTATAAAAAGAGGGCTACTGCCCCTCATTTCGTCCCACACATTCCAATTCTCTCTTCTCTTGTCCTCTCTTCAAAAAATTCTCATAAGATTCCTATGACACTTCTTCAGTTATATATTTTAGCTATTAGCAAGTATACTCTCAAGACCAGTCAATCCCGTGGCAATCTTCGATTCCCGAGTCCCGATTCTACTCTACAACAATATCACGATTCAAGGGTGAGTTCACGACCCCTTGTTCTATCGTTTTATAAAATATAGGGAGGTGGGGGGGTGGGGGGGAATACATGTTATAAAACTATTTTATCGATTTTACAAATTATTATTATCTGCAATATATTAAGTAGTTTATGCGATAAATACGTTAGGATAATATGTTGATAGTTACTCTGTCTAGTTTTAAGCAATGATATTATGCGTAGTCGTTATGATGGCCAATTATCAGTGATAATTATTATACGCCGTTGTCACTCTGCCCGTATAAATAGTGATATTTAGTATACGTCGTCGTTATTCTGTCCGTATAAATATCCATTAATATTATACGCCGTCGTCACTCTGCCCGTATAAATAGTGATATTTAATATACGTGGTAGATATTCTGCCTGTATAAATATCCATAATTATTATACGTCGTCGTCACTCTGCCCGTATAAATAGTGATATTTAGTATACGTTGTCGATACTTTGCTTGTATAAATATTCATAAATATTATACGTCATCGTCACTCTTTCCGTATAAATAGTGATACTTAGTATATGTCGCCGTTATTCCGCTCGTATAAATATCCATAAATAATTATACGTCGTCGTCTATAAATAGTGATATTTAGTATACATCGTCGATACTCTGCCCATATAACTATCCATATTTATTATACGCCGTCGTCAATATGCCCGTATAAATAGTGATATTTAGTATACGTCGTCGATATTCAGCCCGTATAAATATCCATAAAAATTATACACCGTTGTCTCTTTGCCCGTATATATAGTGATATATATTATACGTCGTTGTTACTCTGGCCGAACCTCTAGAGCAACATTATACCTAACCGTAGCACTAGCCAAATTTAGGATAAGACATCGTTGTTACTCTATCCAAATATCTTGTTTCCAAATAACCATAATTAGGGTGCATATATATATATATATATATATATATATATATATATATATATATATACACACACACACACACACACACAATAATTATGAGATCTAAAATACATAATTATCAAATATAAAATTAAAGGGGTATATATTATGATAGTTATAGGAAAGCACTCAATAAGAAAGATAAAAGATATAATCACTCAGATAGAAGTATCTAAGGGGCATACTTCTGGAATAAAATATATAATCACTCTAATAGAAGTATATAAGAGGCATACTTCTTTAATAAAATATATAATCACTCTAATAGAAGTATCCAATGAGCATACTTCTGGAATAAAAGATATAATTACTCTAATAGAAGTATTCAGGGGGAATACTTTTGGAATAAAAGATATAATCACTCTAATAGAAGTATCCAAGGGGCATACTTCTATAATAAAAGATATAATTACTCTAATAGAAGTATCCATAGAAGATATAATCACTATCAATAGAAGTATTGCTTTATACAAGCATACTTCTGGGATAAAAGATGATAATAGAAGTATTTAAGGGGCATACTTCTGAAATATAAAGTATACCCGATACGTGTCTATAAGATAATAATACAACATATAAGATTATATTATACTCCGTTAGATAGGAGAAAACCTAAATAGAATGGTAGTATGTGATAAAAAGTAAAGCGTTAAAAGTTCAGTATCTAGAAACAGTGAAATACTATTAGAAGATACCTTAACGATTTAAATCAAAATACTTTTACAACTTAATAATGTTACGCATAAAAAGTATTTTCAAAGATATAACACTCAAACCTGTGAGCTCACAGACATTATGTTGACGTTTTCAAAACCACATGTATTCCAAAGAAACCGTGAGACTGAAGCTTGCACTCCCTGAAGCAGTAATTGATCGAGGAAGCAACAGGAATACGTCTATCGTTTATCGTTATGTCTACCTATTAAGGCACCTTTGTATTAAGAATTCTAATAATCCGATGTAACATTTTATTTATTAATAAAAGTGATTTATGTTTTATAATGTTTTGTACTGTTCAATGACTGTGATCTAATATCCTTACATTTTATAGCTCGGCATTTCTGTCGCCAACCCAAGGTGTGACAAATGAGTGGAGGACCGGTCTACTGGGCTTTACTAACCACGAACAGCCTATAAATAACCCCGAGAGACATGATAACAAGGTAATTAAGGAGAAATCATATTCCTTGATACAAAAGCATTACTAAAGAGTTGTAATCTAACTTAAGCGTTAGAGAGGTATATCGGGTTCCAACCCACGGTATGACTGTCTAACCTAGTGTCTATTATTCTTACGCATAGTGGATTCCTAAACACTTACATGACGAAACCCTCCTGAGTGAAAGAGTTCATCATGCTCCTGGAGTTTGTTGTATCAACATTGACACCATTCGTATAATAAGTATTCCTAGGTGACAAACATAGGAAATACCTGATAGCTAGATAGTCAAGCAACATAAATGAGCTACCCATAGCGGATAAAGGATAACGACATACTACATAATATGTTTGATAAAGAAGCAATGACGTATTCCCCACCTCCGTGAAGATAGGCCATTACTTATATATGGGTAAATATACAACGTAGGGAAAATTGACCGATATCATGTACGAACATTGATTTTGACAAATACCAACACATATAAGAAAAAAAGATGCAACAACCAACAAGGCATTTAACAAGCTTTGTGGGACACTTTGTTTGGCTGAAAGGGATATTGTCCGTTGCATTAACTTTAACGGATCAAGCAACACAAGCCAAAAACACACAACTGATAGCCTTCACAATCGTAAAATCAACATCGTACTGCAACCTAATAATTTTAAGAAGTGCAATGAGAAAGTTCGGGGCGATCGTGTCAACAATTCATGGTATCGTTCAATTTCAAACGAAAAGCGGATTTGGAATGATCTATAATAAATCACCGGTGGAATCCACTGCAATGGTGGAAAGTGAGGCGAGAGAAAAGGAGTTGAATACACCACAAGCAAATAATAGGTTAGAATAGATCATAATCAATAGCAAATATGCAGACCAAGGAGTGTGGATAAGAGTCGGGTTACCACGTGAATTAAAAAAGGGATTAACGATACTTTTAAAAGAAAATGTTGATATATACGCGTGGGAAGCAACGGACATGATAGGCATACCTAGACAACTGGTCGAGCACAAACTAAATGAGAAAGCAGGAAGTAAACCAATTCGACAAAAAAATGGGATAATCAAAAGAAAAAAATTAAGCAATAAATGACGAGGTCGACAAATTGGTAAAAGCAGGAATCCTACAGGAATTGCTTTTTCCATCCTAGGTAGCAAATCCGATCTTGGTCAAAAAAGGAGATGAACAATGGAGGATGTGCGTAGACTTCACAGACTTAAACAAAGCTTGTCCAAAAGATTGCTACCCGCTACCGTCCATCGATGAAAAAATCGAATCCTTATACAGGCACAAATGGATGGGTTTTTTGGACACCTATAAAGGATATCACCAAATACACATGCATAGATGGGATGAAGAAAATACATATTTTCACACACAGAGAGGGACATTTTTTTTTATATTAAATGCAATTTGGATTAAGAAATACATGGGCAACGTACCAGAGGTAAGCAGACAAATTTTTTGAACCATAGGTCGGGAGGAATATCGAAGTCTATATGGATGACATTGTCATCAAAAGTAGAAATGATAATTGTTTTTTTACAGGACATACTAGAAACTTTTTCTAACCTAAGAGCCGCAAATATGAAGTTGAACCCTCAAAAGTGTATCTTTGGGACAGAGTAAGGAAAATTCCTAGGGAACGTTATCATAAAGGATGGTATAAAGGCGAACCCCAAAAAAGTAGAAATGTTGCTAGAAATGCGATCCCCAAGGACAGTGAAAGAAGTACAAGCACTAAATGGCAAACTAGAAGCATTAGGGTGGTTCTTGGCAAGGTTTACTGAAAAAACATACCCTTTCAACAAAATGTTAAAAACAGTACTGGACGAAAAGACTTTCTGTTGGACTGAAGAAGTTGAGAGCGCATTTTGCAAACTCAAGATGGCACTAGCCGAGTTACCCACGTTGACATCACCGATCCCAAGAGAGGTTTTATCCATGTATTTAGCAGCATCCAAAATGGCAACCAGAGCAGTAGTATTGGCAAACAGAGAAGTCATGCAAGTACCCATTTATTTTGTGAGTCGTATACTACAAGGACCAGAGATGAGATATTCATATATGGAGAAATTGGCGTTATGTATTGTTAATGCAACAAAAAGATTAAGAATATATTTCTTGGAACATACCATTGAAGTACTCACAAATATCCCATTGCGTCAAGTGCTATTGAAACTGGAGAAGTCAGGAAGACCGTCTAAATGGGAAATGGAATTAAGAGAGCACGAAATTATTTTTAAACCACGAACCAGCATAAAAGCACAAGCACTGGTAGATTTCATCACCGAAATAGAATGTGAGAGGGAAGTGTTGTCGGTACTCGAATCAGATAGCAAGGACATGAACGCAACACATGAAAATCAATGGAAATATTTTTTGATGGATCCTCTTGTACAAAAGGCATAGGAGCCGGCTTGATATCAACAAGCCCGACCGGGGAAGAAATGACTCACACATTACGATTTGGCTTTCAAGTTTTAAACAACGAGTTGGAATATGAAGCACTCATCATAAGGTTAAAATTGGCTATTAAAATGGGGTGTGAGAACATACACGCCTCTATAGATTCGATGGGAGTCGCCAACCGGACAAATGTCTTGTATGAAATTCAAGGAAAGAATTTACCAAAATATGTAGACAAAGTGAAAGCATTAAAAAAGCACTTTAAGATCTATAGGCTTGAACATGTGTCGAGATCGAAAAATAAGTACGCGAATGCATTAAGTAAGCTCGTATCATCAAAATTTCCCCATCTAACCAAGAAAGTATTGGTGGAAACCGTACAAGTAAAAGCAATAGATGAAAAGCTAGTAATGTCAGTAATAGCGGAAACAAGTGATTAGAGGGAAACTAATAATGGAATACCTAACCGAGGGCAAGTTACCTCCGGATAACAAGGAAGCTAAGAAGCTAAGGGTTAAGGTACCATCCTTTGTAGTGGATAACGACATATTGTACACAAAAGGGTATTTAACACCCCACTTACGATGTGTAAACGGCAAGTAAGCAGAATACCTCATACGAGAGATACACAAGGGGGGGGGGGGTGGCACGAGCACATGAGAGAGCATGGACAATAGTAAGTAAAATATCGTGGATAGGGTACTATTGGCCGACTATGTACCAAGACACCGAAGGAGTAATCTACAATTGTGACAAGTGCCGGAAATATGCATCAATCCCAAGAAAGTCAGCAACCCCAATGATTAGCATTAGTAGCCCTTGTGTTTTTCATTCAATGGGGAGTAGACATTGTTGGACCGTTCCCAGAAGCATCAGGGAAGGTAAAATTCTTAGTGGTGGAAATAGACTATTTCACTAAATGGGTTGAGGCAGAAACAAAACCCTAACTGTTTACTCAATATCATGTCCTATATATCGTGCATGGATGGAAGGAAGGGGCCAAGACTGCATTTTTATGACTTAATACACTCCAAAACGTCTAGAAATGCTACTCACAACATCTGGAGTAGTTCATAACCAAGAATATGAAACAAAAAGGACATAAACTCATAATCTAACAAGATCTAGCAAAGCATTTATCAAGGTTTGAACTTTATACCTTCTGAAGATGGACAATGGGATACAAGATCTGGATCAACTTCAATAATGGCCTTCCTTCATAACCCCCACAGATTCGGCTAGTCAATTAAGACATATTTAGCGTTAAAAATGACTTTTTGATAGAAGATTATTAAGGATAAATAACCTTAACAAAAGTTATAGTGTATCTGACAAGGGTTCTGTACATATAAAGAACAATAACGCAACATGTGGCTCCATAAGAGTGTGACATGTGTCACCTTCTATAAGGGATCGGGGTGGGAGAACGGCGACGTGACACGTGGCGGAAGGCCAATGGAGCCACCCAGGCCCTAGTGCACGGCGCGTATACCTAGAGTGCGCGGGGCACAATATTTTTCTTACCTATAAATTGTCGGATACATATATGCTTTCACCTCCACACCCCTAGACACTTACTCTCTCAAGAGATCTTACCTTTTAAGCCATTTTCTCTCGTGTTAGCCTGCGGCGAAGCCCTGTGATACTCCTGAATACTCATATGAGGAATAGCCTTCGAGTAGGAGATCCCGAGTCGATTTTCTGCCTGCTTGGATTATGGTTTTGATCAAGAACCTCTGTAAGTTAAGCTACACTTAGTTTATGTGAAATATAACTTTTAATTATAGTCATAGTCGTTATTATGAATCTATAATTAAGGTTTATCAGTAATTGCAAGTTATTATACTGATTGATCAACTTATAGGAGTGATGTCTATGTTGGATTTAGTGATGTGTTTAAAGTGGAATTTACAAACAGTATACTCTGTATACCAAATGGACCCTACCTCCAATATGATCCTATCTGGTTATTCCTTATTTAGATCTTAAAGTAGACTCTGGGAATATTAAGAAATCCAAACCCTTAGGATAATAGTTCCATGAAGTATGAAATTAGACTAAGGATTAGCGTTATGTACATATAGGTCTTTTGGAAAAAGGTGTAAGGCGAAGCTCTGCCTAACTCATCAATCACCAGACACTTTGTCAAGTGGGTAGTGGGTGGATAGTCTCTTTCATGAACATGATTTAGTATAAGTATTAATTAAAATATTAAATATATGTTGGAAGTTGTATATGAATTATATGCTTATTTCCAGTATTATATGTTAGGATATATATATATATATACACACACACACACACACACACACACACACACTAGATTATAACCCGCGTTAAACGCATGTGAAGCCATAAAAAACATACAACTATCTACAAATATTGCGTAATAATTATACATTCTTTTATGGCTATTGGTATTATTGAAATGTGTAGAAGATACACTGAAATCGATAAATATCTATAAAACAAATACAATCGAATAAGTACTTTCGAATATATAAATATATATAACACTATATTTTCATATTTACATTGTTCGACTTAATATAAAACGAAAGTACGATTCTATATTTGACAAATACAAAATGAAATATGATCCTACTTACACGATTGAGGGAACCAAAGAGACTAAACGTAATTTTATCTTTTTTATAGCAACATTTTACTTCAAGTTTTTTCTTAGTAAAAAAAACTATGTTGTTGCTTTTGCATTTATAGCATAATTTATATTTGTGTTAAATAAGATGTTATATCTTTACTTTTTCTATTGAAACCACTATACTTTGAAATTATAAGTTTGTTATTATGTGTAAAGAAATACAAGTATGGTGCTATTATTAGTATAATTAGAAGTTGACTAACTTCATGGGATTGATAGACCCTACTTTTATTTTTCAGTTGCATCTATGACAACATTGTCTGAACTTGAGTTTGTGTCTGTTATACATTGTTCTTGGTACTATCTTTAACATCCTCAACAAAAGTCACATGATCCATGAAATAATTCAAGGACATATTAGATAACAGAAAATACTAACAAAGAAAATCCAATTAAAAACATCATTGTTTCTCTTTAACAAAAGCCAATCTCACATGTTTCAAATTTAAAGTCCTTAGTTTAGACACCACAATCTGACATATTTCCCACCTCTCACTCAATGTAATTTGAACTCAGTCAAGAGCTTTCTATTACTTAGATAAATACAAACAATATACACTGAAATGTCATTATACTTTTGGTTCTTTGATAATTTTAGCATCCTACTTTCCTTTCTTTTAAAATGGACAAAATAAAATGAAATTGCACTTAGCCATATAAAAAATCATTTTAGTGAATAGTTTCCTTGCGGTGTAGCGGAGAAAGATATTTTCTTTCGATAAATAGCTTCGCCTAGGGTTAACTTTTTTTTTTTTTTTTTTATTTTTTTATTTTTTTTCAGCAGACTGTTTGGGTTAAAAAGATATTGTTGTCGGTTTGAGTAATTTAAGCTTAAATAGAATTATGATGTTTTCAATTATACCTCTTTCAACCAAACATGAATATCTATTTCGATTGTTTACAATCGGAAGGTGTGGTCCATAAATATTTTTGAGATATAATAATAATAATAATAATAATAATAATAATAATAATAAAATAAAAAAGACAGAAAAAATAGACTACAAATTTTTTAAGATTGGGACAATAAAATCTACTTTCAAATCTTCTTGTGTACCAGTACGACATAATTCATTTTTACATGATTTAAAATGTTTGCGATTTGAAATACTTATCGACCGTATCTCATAAAAGGAATCGTTGTTTGGGACAAATCGATATACTTACATTTTTATTGATGAATAGAAGGTCATATGTTTTTATCAAAATCACGCATGAATGATTAGGAAAGGTACACATCACAAACGACTATTCACATGTTTTTATCAAAATCTCGCATGAATGATTAGGAAAAGTACACATCACAAGCGACTATTAAATCCCAAATTGGAGTGTGTCGCATAACTTAACAAAGCTAAATATAACAAAATTGGTTAAGATGTTTAACTTGATATATCTTTTTTTTTTTTTTTTCAAATTATTATAGTTAAATCCTAAAACAATAGTCTATTTTTAGCTAAATATAAAAAATTATTTCTAAAATGTCTGTTTTTAACAAATTAATTTGATACAAATTTTTATTTATATTTGAAAAAAATATTTATGTTAATTTTTGTTTTAGAAAATGGGGACTTTACAAAAAAAACATTAAAAAATGTTATCATTACGATTTCCAATGGTTTTTTAACATTTGACTCAACACATCAAAAATTTTCCGATAGTAAACCTTTTTGTTGGATTTTGTTGGTATTTTTTGAATTTTTTATAATGGGTCATTTGATAATGGCAACTTTGTTACCAATAACCTCATTGGCAGTTTCTTGCATGAACAATAACATCCAACATGAAATCATAAAGCAAAACAAATAGTTATGTTGAGTTTTTTAAACATCAAAATCAAATTTAAATCATAAAATAAGGTGCATACATAATAACATGCCTTTTTGTGTGACTTTAAATTTATAAGCTAGATTTACTTTATTAAAATAAGAGTAATCGAGAGCGGTACCCTATTTGTATTTAATCACTTTTCATCACCTACGGATAAGTTAAACAACAACAAACCTTATTAGAATTCATTCATTTTAAGAGTTAAAAGACACAAAATATAAAAATATAAAAATTAACCCATCAATAAAAGCAATAATTCATGTGACTCCTTGTAAAAATCTTTACCATTCTCTCTTGAAAACAAAATTTTGCTGACATTTGAGTAATTTTCATGTTATATATATATATATATATATATATATATATATATATATATATATATATATATATATATATATATATATATATATATATATATATATATATATATATATATCTTCGACCACCAAATATACACTTGAATAAGATTTTGACATTTTTTCCCTTAAGGGATTATATACAAATCTAGCTTTCAAAGACACGTCTAAAACAAAATACATACATTTCTACATATCTCGCATGAATACAATCAGCAGCCCACATAAACTTTACACTGCCACAACCTTTATGTGTTTTAAGGTTCTTTGGTGAATAACCTTCTTTGCTAGTCTGGTATAAATGAAAAAAATGATATAAGGATCTCATGCCACGGTTTAACAAATATAAATAATTACAAAAAAAGTAAATACGTGAAAACATTAAAAGGATACTTATAAGAGCATTTTGTATCACAGTGACTTTAAAGAAGTTGTAAGCCCTTTACCCTTAAATATTTAGTATTTACACTTTCTATACTTTAACAGAAGCACAAATCACTCAATATTAATATGTTTTACATCTAAAAAGCCTCTTAAACAAAAATACTGAAAGTTTTCCCTTTCTATATTGTGATAGAAACACAAAAATTACTAAAATATGTAAATGTTTTCCTATTATCATAGAAAATTGGGAATTTTCATCTTTTATGACATAAAGATATAAAATACCATGTATGAGCACGACCTTTTGATCTTCTCCGGTTTTCACTCTTATATCATATCAGCAACGTCAGGTTCCACATTGTGCCGAACCATTTCTTGTCGATCGCGGATCTGGAGAAGCTTCCGGTGGGGACTGTTCCGCCGACATTGGAACGAGGCAAACCACTGCTTATCACAACCTCTGGTGTCGGTGGAGGTGACCCAAGAATTTCGCTATTTCGATTCTGCTAGTCCATGGGAACAGCATAGCGACGGATAATTCAGAATCAGAATAGGTCCAGGGGACAAATCAACAGATGCAAAAAGCCATTCTTTACCAAATGATATACATATTTTTTACTCTTTCTAGCTTTGGAAGGCAAGCATGGGGGAACCTTTACGACATGTTTCTTTTTCCATGTAAATCTTTTGAACTCTTTACAAAAAATAACCACCTAAAGGTGATTCAGAAGATTAATTATTTAGCTTAATGATAAACTAAAAACACCACATGCATGTTACCCTTTTTTAATACCATATGGATACGATTAGCTTTTTGTTGTCAATGACCCGAAACATAAAGTATAGAAATTTAGTATCAAATACAAAGGATATATTAAAGAAATGAACAACACTAAAGAGGATATAATATGTTCATTACCTGTTACATCTGCTCACTAAAGAACAGTACCATGAAAAGCAAAATGGAATGATGGTAAGGATTTTTTTTTACCTTTTTTCACTTGTTTTGACAATGTAATCAAACTCTTGTATTTGTTTTTGTATCAACCATGTAGTACAAAAGGGCATACTTCTGGGATAAAAGATGATAAAAGAAGCATCTAAAGGGCATACTTCTGAAATATAAAATATATGTGGTAGGTGTCTATAAGATAATAATACAACATATAAGATTATATTATACTCCATTAGATAGAAGAAAACCTAAAGAGAATGATAGTATGTGATAAAAAAGTAAAGAGTTAAAAGCTTAGTATATAGAAATAGTAAAATACTATTAGAAGATACCTTAACGATATAAATCAAAATACTTTTATAACGTAATAAAGTTACGCATAAAAAGTATTTTCAAAGATATAACACTTGAACTTATGAGTTCACCAACATTATGTTGATGTTTTCAAAACCACATGTATTCCTAAGAAACCGAGGGATTGAAACCTGCACTCCCTGAAGCAGTAGTTGATTGAGGAAGCAACTGGAAGAGGTCTATCGTTTATCGTTATGTCTAGCTATTAAGGCACATTTGTATTAAGAATTCTAATAATCTGATGTAACATTTTATTTATCAATAAAAGTGATTTATGTTTAATATTGTTTTGTACTGTTCAATGTATGTTCAATGGTTGTGATCCAATATCCCTACGTTGTATAGCTTGGCGTTTCCGCTGCCGGCCCTGACAAATGAGTGGAGGACCGGTCTAAGAAATGGGTTTTACTAACCACGAACAACCTATAAATGACCCTGGGAGACATGCTAACAAGTTAACTAAGGAGAAATCATATTCCTTGACACAAAAGCATTACTAAAGAGTTGCTATCTAACTTAGGCATTAGAGAGGTATATTGGGGTCCAACCCTCAGTATGGTTGTCTAACCTAATGTCTGTTATTCTTACACATAGTGGACACCTGAACACTTACATGACGCAGCCCTCTCGAGTGAAAGAGTCCATTATGCGCCTGGAGTTTGCTGTATCAACATTGGCACCATTCGTATAATAAGTATTCCTAGGTGACAAACAGAGGAAATACCTGATAGCTAGATAGTCAGGCAACACAAATGAGCTACCCATAGCAGATAAAGGATACCAACATACTACATGGTATGTTTGATAAAGAAGCAATGTTGTATTCCCCACCTCCATGAAGATAGACCGGTACTTATATATGGGAAAATGTACGACGTAGGGATTCATAAAATATACTGTGATAGTGGGAGTTCGACTGAGATCATGTACGCACATTGATTTTGACAAATACCAGCACATATAAGAAAAAAGATGCAACAAACAGCAGGGCATTTAACAGGCTTTGTGGGATACTTTGTTTGGCCAAAAAGGATATTGTCCGTTCCATTAACTTTAACAGATCAAGCAACACAAGCCAAAACACACAACCAATAGCCTTCACAATCGTACAATCAACATTGCCCTGTAACCTAATATTTGGAAGAAGTGCAATGTGAAATTTCGGGGCGATCGTGTTGACAATTCATGGTATCGTTCGATTTCAAATGAAAAGCGGATTTTGAATGATCTATAATAAATCACTAGTGGAATCCATTACAATGGTGGAAAGTGAGGCGAGAGTAAAGGAGTTGACTACAACACAAGCAAATAATGGGTTAGAAGAGATCATAATCAATAGAAAATATGCAGACCAAGGAGTATGGATAGGAGTCGGGTTACCACGTGAATTAAAAAAAAGGGATTAACGATACTTTTAAAAGAAAATGCTGATATATACGCGTGGGAAGCAACATACATGACAAGTGTGCCCAGACAACTGGTCGAGCACAAACTAAACGAGAAAGCCGAAAGTAAACCAATTCGAAAAAAATGGGACAATCAAAAGACAAGAATAAAGCAATAAATGACAAGCTCGACAAATTGGTAAAAGTAAGAATCCTACAGGAATTGCTTTTTCCATCCTAGGTAGTAAACCCGGTCTTGGTCAAAAAAGGAGATGAACAATGGAGGATGTGCATAGACTTCACAGTATTAAACAAAGTTTGTCCAAAAGATTGCTACCCGCTACTACAAGGATCAGAGATGAGATATGGAGAAATTGGCATTATGCCTAGTTAATGCAGCAAGAAGATTAAGAAAAATATTTCTTGGCACATAACATTGAAGTACTCACAAATATCCCATTGCATCAAGTGCTATTGAAACTGGAGAAGTCAGGAAGACTAGATAAATGGGCAATGGAATTAAGAGAGCACATAATGATTTTCAAACCACGAACTAGCATAAAAGCACAAGCACTGGTAGATTTCATCACCAAAATAGCATGCCAGAGGGAAGTGTCGTCGGTACTCGAATCAGATAGCAAGGACATGAACGCAACACACGAAAATCAATGGAAATATTTTCCGATGGATCCTTTTATACAGAAGGCGCAGGAGCCAAATTGATACCAACAAGCCCAACCAAGGAAGAAATGACTCATGCATTATGATTTGGCTTTCAAGTTTCAAACAACGAGTTGGAATATGAAGCACTCATCGTAGGATTACAATTGGCTATTAAAATGGGGTGTGAGCACATACACACCTCTATATATTCGATGGTAGTCGCCAACTAGACAAATGTATTGTATGAAATTCGAGGAATGAATTTAGCACAATATGTAGACAAAGTGAAAGCATTAAAAAGGTACTTTAAGATCTATAGGCTAGAACATATGTCGAGATCGAAAAATAAGTGCACAAATGTATTAAGTAAGCTCGTATCATTGAATTTTCCCCATCTAACCAAGAAAGTATTGGTGGAAATCGTACAAGTAAAAGCAATAGATGAAAAGCTAATAATGTTAGCAATAGTGGAAACAAGTGATTGGAGGAAACCAATAATGGAATACCTAACGGAGGGCTAGTTACCTTCGAATGAAAAGGAAGCTAAGAAGCTAAGGGTTAAGGTACCATCCTTTGTAGTGGATAACGACATATTGTACACAAAAGGGTATTTAACACCCGACTTACGATGTGTAAAGGGCAAGGAAGTAGAATACCTCATACGAGAGATACCCGAGAGAGGGGGGGGGGGTGGCACGAGCACATGAGGGAGCACGGACAATAGTACGTAAAATATCGTGGATAGGGTGCTATTGGCCGACTATTTACCAAGACACCGAATGAGTAATATACAATTGTGACAAGTGCCAGAAATATGCACCAATCCCAAGAAACTCAGCAACCCCAATGATTAGCTTTAGTAACCCTTGTTCTTTCATTCAATGGAGAGTAGACATAGTTGGACCGTTCCCAGAAGCATCTGGGAAGGTAAAATTCTTAGTTGTGGAAATAGACTATTTCACCAAATCGGTTGAGGCAGAACCATTGGGTACAATAACATTCCATAACAAGATCAAATTCTTTTGGAAGCTAACCATTTTCTGATTTGGAGTACCTCACACACTAATTTCAGATATCGGAGCACAATTTGCCAATAATCCTTTCCGGGAATGGTGTAAAGAGTTCCAAATAAATCAAAGATTTACTTTAGTAGCACACCCAGAAGGAAATGGGCAAACTAAAGTCACCAATCAAACAATTGTACATGGCCTAACAACGAGACTAAATGAGGCCAAAGGACGATGGGTCGATGAAATCCAAAGTGTTTTATGGGTATACCAAACAACAACACGAATGACAACAAAATAATCACCATATAGCTTAGTCTACGAATCAGAAGCAGTACTACTACTAGAATTGATTATCCTCACAAATCGAACGAGAAACTGGGACATGGATAGTAATGATGACAATATGAGAACAAACCTGGAACTTTCCATGGAACGAAGGGATGTAGCATCTATATGACATGAACATATAAAAAGAAAATGGAGAGTTATTATAATCAATGGGTCAAAGGTCGCTGTTTCAAAGTAAGTGATAAGGTATTACGCAACAACGAAGCCAGTAGGCAAGAGCCGCAGGTGAGGAATGATTAGTGTTCTTCTATTAATGATATTAACCTATTTTGTTAAGATATTAGTGTCATTTACGGACTTTGTTATGATATTAATAATATTTAATTTATAAAGTTCAACAAACTAACAATTAATGGTTCTCGATTAATCTCCGACTAGTCGATTAATCCCTTAAACCCAATCCACCGATTAGCAAACGCCGAACGTTTTTTTCAACCTTGCGTATTATGCATTATCTATATAATACAATTACACAACAAAAAGATGTGAAATTGCATTTTATCCTTATCATGCAAATTACACATTTTTAATCTTTAACATTATTTTTATCTATCTACCTGCATTAAATTGATTAACATCTACACATTTTCTAATTGATTTGTTACAAAAAATTAACTCTTTGTTCACTATAGTTTTATTACGAGAATTATGATTTTTTTTAAACGCTTTAAACACGAAATTGATTATACTGACCTTAAAGACAGACGAAATCACAGAAAATTGCTTATGGATTAAAAAAAATCTAATGTTATGTCTACAATATCAATGGTAATTATTTATCTTAAATTCAATTTAATTTGATTGTCATTCATTTATTTATTTAACATTTTTTACAAAAATATTGTTTTATATCTTCTCATTTTGTATGTTACATAACCAACATATTTTCTTATTAATTATATTAATTATTGTTACTCTTATCTAGCATATGTAGGTTGTCGTAACAACATTTAAAATTTTCAAATAATTCAACATATATTGCTGATGACAACGAAAATATCAACCCAAATATGTTATGTTGATATCAACAAAATGACTTTTGAATATAGGAAAAGAAAAAGTTAGAGGTTTATTTCAATAGTTTTTATTCAACACAATTATTAAAAAACGTTCAATAATGTTTTTATTAGTATAGATTAAATTACGTATTTATTCAACATTTCATATAGATTGAATTACTTATTCATAATTTCGTTTGTATTTATTTGAAAATTAGTTTAATATTTTTTAATTTTACATTCTGATATTTAACTTTGTTTTTAATCAATCCGTATAATATACATGTCTTATACCTAATAATAATAATATAACATGATAAAAAAATATAAAATATTTTTGAACCTCACCTTATAGAAAAAAGAATATATCCAAATATATAAACAACCTACTCCACATATTATGTTTCAATAATTTAAATAAATCCAAAGATAATATAAATGTCTAATAACATTCTAACGATTTGTATGATATTTTACATTATTTCATACTTTAACATTTTATATGTATTGACAAAATATAACAGTTATTTTGCGACGACAAAAAATTTGTTTGTTCTATTTTAGATAAATATCTTTTCACACTTATTAGTCGCAACAATATGTTTACGTTTTCTTAGGAGGGTGCCCTGTGCCGTTGACTATATATGGTGCGTCAATATCAATAATCGTGGTTTGTCTGGTCTCCACTAATGAAGACCAAAGAATAAGAGTGTGATTTCTTTTAACAAAAAGGCAAAATAAAAGTAGACTTTTGGCCTTTTGCCACGGTGGTGGTTGACAATTGATGGTGGCTCAAAGCTTTTACCACTTGATATTTATTTATAATATCGGTACGAAACACATTATTACATCATCATCCTTAGTGCTTATTTGGCATGGGGTAATCATGTAAGGAAATGAATAATGTATTAAAAATGAATGAAAAAAAAAAAATGTGGTCCCTCGTGCAGGTGCTGAAAAGCGCGTTTAGTCCCTATTTTCAAAAATTAACTCGGATCGTCCCTCATTTGTCTAAAACTTGCACGCTTCGTCCCTTATACACATTTTTGTTGCAATATTAGTCCTTTCCATATCTGAAATGACCATAATGCCCTTTATGTTTATATTTTCCAATTAATTTTATGTTATTATCATTATTATTAATTAAGAAAGAAAAAAAAACATGTGGTCCCACTTCATACCCAATCACATCTCTCCACCCACCGTACCTTCCCTTTATTGTCTCTCTTCTCCAAACTCTTCAAAAACCCTAATGCCCTTTAAGCCACCGTCAGTGGATACCACCGTCGTTTTACACTTGCACCGCCGTTTTACACACATCACACTCCAGCCACCATCTTTTCCGACATAAGTGGTTTTGAATCGTCTAAAATCGATGCCTCCATCTGTGATTCAGTCTTCGATCTCCGATATCCCTCAGCTAGGGCTTCGTCACATGTACCCTGCCATCGGCGTCGGCTAGGGTTTCGATAGATGTCATAAAGCTCTATGCATTTCGACATATTTATAGAGATCGATCTCTGCCTCCATCGTGACTGTGATATAGAGACCAGCGAGCTCCACATTTGAAGTCGATGTCGATGTAAGCGTGGTGGTTGGATGATTTCAGGTGTAAGGTGGAGAAGGCGATGAACAGTGTAGGTTTCACCTGCACCTCCTCTTAATTGATCATAGGAGTATGGTTTTATGTCCCCCAACCTTCGACCCTATATCTCTCAATCATAGATTCCTCTTCAAATTTCTTTTTTTTTTCTTTCTTTTGGGTTACAAGTCTGATCAGTTGAAGATTAGTAGATATGGTAGGGTAGGTGATGGTCCTGATGGTCGATTATGATGGATGTTGGTGGTTGTGAATGGCAATAATGAACGGGGAGGGTAGGTGTCGGAGTTTAAGGATGGGATAAGAGAGAGAGAGAGAGAGAGAGAGAGAGAGAGAGAGAGAGAGAGAGAAGCGGTGGTTACCGGTGGCGGTGGATGGTGGTCGGAGGTCAAGGGTGGCCGGAGGTGGATGGTAGCCGGAAGTGACTGCAGTTCGAGGTGGTTGATGGCCAAAAGGGTTTGAACTCCTTTTTAAGGGATGTTTCCTTTTCTAAAAATAATGATTATAAAAAAATAATAGATAAGTTATAAACAATTAAAAAATAAATGAAAAAGAAAAAGAAAAGGGCAAGATAGTCATTTTACGTCTGCGAGGGACGTAACGTGCACCTTTTAACGATACGAGGGACGGTCCGAGTTAATTTTTGAAAATAGGGACTAAACACGCTTTCTGGCATGCGCACGAGGGACTAATGGTGTAATTTACCCTTATTTATAATATCGGTACGAAACACATTATTACATCATCATCCTTAGTGCTTATTTGGCATGGGGGTAATCATGTAAGGAAATGAATAATGTATTAAAAATGAATGAAAAAAAAAATGTTGATGATTGAAAAAGAAAACATTGTTCATCAACCCGTACATTTTTTCCATACTTGATCTTTTTCTTGTTTTATTTATTTATTTATTTATTTTAAACGGAAAATACAAATATATATTAAATTATTTTTAAATTATTATTATTATTATTACTATTATTATTATTAAGGAATGATATATCTTGATTTAACGTTCTACATATTGGTTGTGAATCATCAAAATCGCAAACATATACTCGATCGATCCATATTTTTTGCGAATAACATAATTTCAAGATAAACTATTGTATTAGAAACTTACTTAAGGTGTTTAGTGCAGGTTATACGAAAAAGGTTACAAACTGTAAAAGTCACAAATGTGGAAGGTGGAAAGATTTAAAGGTGCAGGGACTAGAAGTGTAGATTGCAAAAGTAAGAGGACTGCGCCTTTTTTAATCAGAAGTATGGTGTATCATGGACATGCGGACCCTCCTTGGGTCAGTTCTTGACGGGTGATTACGGGTCACACCGGGTTTGTTCCGACCTGGTGACCCAAGTATATATTGATATTTCTGTGTTATTAGCTCATTCAGCATCATTCACACTCTTGTTCACTCTCACATCTCTCTTGTATTCTTCTCTAGAGTCTAGAATTAGGGTTTACAATTACTCAGTTAGGGTTTGTATTCACATGTTCTATATAACATTTTTGTGTAATAGTTGTTTGTTCTTTTTGTTTTAGAGCGTGAGTGACTTATGTAGTGAGGATATATCTGTATTTAGAGTTAAGGTAAATAAAGAGTTTTGGTTTATAAGTTTTTCACATTCTATCACAGCGAGATTAGCTATTTGTTTTGCTTCATGTTCTTGGCTTCATTACTCCTTCATTTTTCGTTCTAAGTGCTAGATTGATTTGTGTTTTTTTCCCGTTTGTTGTGTCGATCTAGGTTTCTCTTTTCGATCTAGAGTTTTATTTTTATTTTATTATTTTATTTTATTTTTATTTTGTAGATCATTGTTTTGATTGTCTTCTGATCGTTGTTTTTTTTGTTAGATCTAAGGTTTTCCAGTCAACGAATTCGTTCCTTTGATCGGTTCTTGGCTCTCCTGACATTAGGTCCTATAGATCTGGTGTGTGTGGAAATTTTTTCTTTATCTGTGGTGTTGTTAGTGTTCCTATGGTTTCATAGAAGTTGTTCGTGTCTCCCATCGTCACTTTATTTAAGAGTAAACGTCGACTTAATAGTAAACATTAGGGTTAACATTCCTGTTTTCCTCTAACAACCAACATTAAATTGTTGGTCAACCTTAGAGTTGTGAAAACAGTGTGTTGACAAGGTGATGTTGCCAGGAATTTGAATGTCGTTGCTTCTCAGTCTTAGATATGGCAATCAATGCTAGCTTTAACGATAAACGATGTTGCTGCTTGCTGTTTGTTTGTTTGCGAACCTCTGTAAGTATTCTTGTGATTCTATTTATTGGGTTTTGTCACACCCCCAAACCAAGGATGGCGGAAACGTCCGGGGGTGGAGGACTTCATGTATAGTATCACAACAACATGTATAATAGTGCTCAAAGTAAATACAACCATCATAAATATAATTGAAAAAGTTACACCAATATATATGTTTACATATTTCAAATCAATTACATTATGATGACAAAATGAACTGTTTGACGATTTATCGTCCCATCCTCAAAACGCTGTTGATTTCCTGTTTCACTGAATTCCTGAGAATACAAGTAGTTTTGAAAAAGTGTCAACACAAAGGTTGGTGAGTTCATAAGTTTTTGAGTTAAAGAGTTTGGAAACCGTTCTTTGTAATGTGTTGTGTGTCACCAAGAAAAATCCAATATTTTCCTTTAAAAAGTTATGTGGTCCTAAATACCAGGACCGAAAATGAACAAGTATTTGTCATACTTAAAGATATATCAAAGTGGTTTCAAATTGGCGTAAAACACTTTCTGATTTGAGAAAACTCCCGTAATGAATGGTGTGTAGTTTTAAATACCAAGACTGAAAATATATAACAATATTTGTAATTATTGATATAAAAAGTGATTTTAAATCGACATAAAACCCCTTTTGATTTATGAAAATCCTCGTAAACTTTATGTGTTGTTAACTCCCTATGTGAACCGCTATAACCATACTATGACTGAATGAACCTGCCACGACGTTTCTTAGGCGTCGCGAAACTGAAATGACACTTGTCACCACAGACCTGCCGGTCTAGCTGTTGCATGCATCTCAGGTGTGGGGTGTCTAACCCAATATAGATCTATACATAACTATCACGTTCTCCCTACAAGAGACTCTGGTTATAACTACCAGGAATTTAGATCCCGTACTCGGACGTATGGGGAGAGAATGTCTCACAATTTAAGTTAACAAGTTTACGTGTGGTGTGCGTGAGTGTAAAACCTTTTTCTGTGGGAATAAAACCTTCTGAAATGTGTTTGATGTGTTAATGGAAACATAAACCATACCTATTATAGTTTATCAAAACGTTTAAATGTAATAGTTATAAATTTGTTTATTATGGTTAACTACTGTATTGGTGAAGGTAAAAACCCTTTTGTTTACCGATATGTATATGTACTTTTTACTAAAGTGAAGCAACATGCATTATAACAACAAATTAATTACTACACTTTTGTAAGTAAAAATCAATTTGTTTTCTGATGTATGACTATATACTAAGTCAAAATGTCATCTATTTGTAAGAACATATTTTCACATAAAGATATACACCTTGCTCAACATGATACAAGGTGAAATGAAATTGATATCATTTTTCTGTTGTTAATATTTTCATTTACTGTTCTTAGAAAATTTATAGCAAAATCATCAAATGTCCAAATCAAAATCCGTAAATTCTGAGAGTTTGGGAAATGAGTCTAGTTTTTTCATAATTTTTATTATGAATTTTAATGACCTCCAACTTGTGTGAAAAAGTCCATAATCACAGACTAGTCCGGATTGATGTTTGAAACGATAGGCAGTTTTGTAAAAATCACCATAAATTATAGAAAAATCGTATGAAGATGTGCAAGTAGTCATTTTAAAGCTAAGAACTGGGACTACTTGGGTTCGGATCCTTAAGAGGGGTTTCGGGTCCTTAAGAGGGTTCGGCTCCTTAAGAGGGGTTTCGGGTCCTTAAGTCTATTTTATCCGTTTTTACCCCGTTTTAAGCGGTTTTTGACCCGGTTAAGGGTCGGGATGGCCCGAAAGACTACAAAAAGTTTAAGGAACTTTTGAGAGAGATTTGGGAGAGATTTCACATTCTTCGATAGATTTGCCAGAGATTTGACATACTTGGAGAGATTTCTTATACAAAGAGAGTTTTGGGAGAGATTTCACATTCTTGGAGAGATTTGGGAGAGATTTGACATACTTGGAGAGATTTCTCATACATAGAGAGATTTGGGAGAGATTTCACATTCTTGGAGAGATTTCACATACAAAGAGAGATTTGGGAGAGATTTCACATTCTTGGAGAGATTCCACATACAAGGAGAGATTTGGGAGAGATTTCACATACTTAGAGAGATTTGGGAGAGATTCCCGATAAAGAGAGATAGAGTGAAAACGATTGAGAGAGGTTTCGTGTGTGACAAATTTGAGTGTCCGGCTTCGCAAAGCAAGGTCCATAAACCCCGTTAAGCCTTGTTTAAGGATCTTACACACTCCCGATGAGTATGAAACATTGTTTTATCGGTTTGGTTCGTTACTTACCACATTTTTAGGTTAAGGAAATCTAGATGTACGAGCTTTCGATTTATGATCTCTTATTAGAATAGCGAGTTGTTTAGTAATTACATAACGTAAGCCCTAGTACCCATGGGCTAATTGAGTCGGCCGGTTTGACTTGTTGACTTTAGTTGACTTTGACTTGACCGGAACTTGACGGTTGTCACAGGTTTGACCAGTCAACTCATTAGATGAAGGTTTAGAATGTCATTTTATCATTTTGGGTATATATAGAATGTTGATTAATATTATTCATTCAAGGAATACAATAAAAATTCTCTCCTAAATCTTCTTTTCTTTGTACTCTCTACATGGTATCAGAGATGGAAGATCTAAGTTTTCTTAGAAATGGAATGTCGTTTTATCATTTTGTGTATATATGTAGAATGTTGTGTAATATTATTCATTCAAGAAATACAATCAAAATTCTCTCCTAAATCTTCTTTTTTCTGTACTTTCTACATGGTATCAGAGATGGAAGATCTAGGTTTTCTCGTTTCTTTGCCGTGAAGATCTCGTTTCTTTGTCATGATTCTTATTTCATCATCATTATATTTGGATCTATTGAGATGGAGTAAGATTAAAGGGATATTGATCCAGATCTACCATAGATTCACCGAGTCCTTATTTTCTTGGACCGTCTGATAATCCGAGTTCGTTTCTTGTTTTCAAAGTTTTTTTCTTTATAGAACCGACTTTTAAGCTTGGAGAAGGTCGACGACTCTTGCTTTATTGGCAAATAACAAGATAGCGTTTGTTGATGAATCCATAGTGATACCAGAGCCTAATTTTGATGCTTATCATAGTTGCAATCGTATCAATTCCATGATAATCAGTTGGATTCTCAATTCCTTGAACAAAGAAACAACAAAGAGTGTTTTGTTCTTAAGGATTGCTCATGAAATTTGGGATGAACTTAACCAAAGGTATCAATAATCAAATGGAAATTTGGTTTTTCAAAATACAAAACAATTAGAATCTAGGATTCAATGATATAAGGAATTCTCATCACATTTCACTAAATTCAAAAGAACTTGGGACAATTTAAGACTTGTCCAAGAAATTCCAACTGTTCTTGCGATGCTACTACTGTAATTTGTAAGTACTTGGAAAATTAGAGGTTAATTCAACTGTTAATGGGGGTTAGTGAGTCATATAAGGCCATAAGGGGCCAAATACTGGTGATGCAACCTCTTCCTAGTGTTGTTGTAAATTCTCTTATCATTCATGAACAAAGACAAAGAGAGTTCAATACAAGCCCTAATTTGATCAGTTAGGCTTTGGCTATAAACACAACTAATGAAGGAAAGAACTCTTACAATTTCTAACATACCAACTCCCATGTATAATATCTATATAATTTTCATGATTTTTATTGATCAACTCGTCGAGTAGAGAAGGATTTGGCTACGTGGGTTATACGACCAACTCGAAAATCCGAGCTAGAGTTCCAGGTCGGAGATTTTGCCACCTGAAGGTATCCCCATGGAAATGGGTGATCCGATTCAAGAAACGGGGCAAGTTGGGCCCTAGATGCATTGGTCCTTTCAGGGTGATCGCCTGAGTGGGTAAGATAGCTTACCGGTTGGAGCTACCTGCAAAATTGAGTCAGATTCATAACACCTTTCACGTGTCTCAGCCGAGGAAGTAAGTAGCCGATGAGGTGGCAGTGGTACCTTTAGAGGACATTTAGGTTGATGCAAGCCTCAACTATATTGAGAGACCGATAGCGATCTTGGATAGGAAAGTGAAGGTCTTGAGGAATAAAGAGCTGCCCCTAGTTCAGGTCCAGTGGCAACATCGAAAGGGATCCGAGTGGACTTGGGAGCCGGAGTCCGAGATGCGTGAGCAGTACCCAAAGTTGTTTCCGGAGCATGAATTCGAGGGCGAAGTCTGATTCTAGTGGGGGAGAATTGTAACATCCTGACTCCCAGGTATAATAATTATATAATTTTCATGATTTTGATTGAGCAAGTTGACGAGTTGGAGGCTCCAACTCGTCGAGTAGAGAAGGATTTGGCCACATGGGTTTTACGACCAACTCGATGAGTTGGCGTTGTGAGAGGAAACCCTAATTTTCCATGGTTGTGTCCTATTTAAAGGACCTTAAGTCCTCATTTCTGCCTCCCTTGTCACCTTACTCCCCTGTGTGAAACCCTAATCGTTTAGATTGATTTAAAGAGAAAGAAGAGCTAACTTTGGGAATTTTAGTGCACTTTTGGAAGAGAGGAGAAGAGTATCAAGGCTTGGAACGAGAAAGGACTATTGGATCCAGTGTTAATCCATCCTTAGCTTCTGTTTGAAGGTAAAAGTCACCACCCTGCTCATTATTTTGATTAGATCTCGTGTTTAGGAAGTTTTAGGGTTTTTTTCATCTTTCCTCGAGACTTTGAGTATTTTGAGCTTGCCAAGAGATTGAGACTTCAGATCTAAACCTAATGAGGTCCCTTAAGCCCAAAAGTCCAAGCTTTATCAAGCTAGAGGAGAGGTTTTACGCTTAGGACCCTAAATGGAACTTGTTTTGGCATTTCAAGCCCCAAGTGCCATGCATGGACGTAAAGCTTGCAGCTTTACGTGGTATCTCAATCTTGGGAGGCTAGATCTACAGTTTGGGGTTGTAACTCTACCATAAAAGGTCTGAATGAGAAAATAGACTTAAGGGACTCGACGAATTGATGAGTCAACTCGACGTGTCGGCTAGGGTTTTCCCCGACGAGTTTGGACATGAGTAACTCAGCGAGTTGATGAGACAACTCGACGAGTTAAGTTGGATTTTCGCGACATTGCTGAAGGAACGAGGGAATTCGACGAGTCACATAGATGCACTCGATGAGTCACATCAACATGGACTGTTGACTCGAGTGTTGACTTCTATTGTCTTTAGGGTTTGGTCAAGATAGGGATTATGGAGACCATGGAGGGGTAAAATGGTCTTTTACCCATCCCAAGAGTTAGAGAGAGGGAATAGTTTGGTTTATTTGGAGTTGTGATCTAAGTGTTAATTAGAGATGCTTATGACATGTAGGCAGGGATTATAACATTTGAGGGGTACACGACTTCTTTGCTTACTTACGAGGTGAGCCTTTTCACTATACATACCTGAGTGGTACTATTGAGTGACCGGAGGGTCTTATTTGAGTTATGTGATATTATGCATTTTGTCTTTGTGATATATGCTATATTATTCTGTGCATTTTGCAATCAGATCGGAGGGTCCAACCCGAGCTGTGAGACCGGAGGGTCCTCACCGAGATGCATGACCGGAGGGTCCATGTCGAGTTATAGCCATGAGAGGCTTATTATTTGTGTATGTGGTATTTTGGGGAACTCACTAAGCTTTGTGCTTACCATGTTATGTGATATGAGGTTCAGGTACTTATCAAGATCGCGGGAAGGTGCCGACTTTATTGTACACACGAGATGGAGTTATGTTTTTGAGGATCCTGGATTTTTATTCAAACATTATGGATATGTGTTTTTGATAATTTGATACTTTGGGGATTTTTTGTGAAATGTGTTAATGAGAATCATGTGATTTTAAAATGAAAAATTTGTTTAAAATTTTACGGTGTTACACAATTCTAGGGAATTTTTTGTGATCATTGCAATAAAACATGTCATATTAAGGTTAATTGTTGCAGAATCTATGGATTTCCTGCAAACTTCAAGTTTACTAAATCCAAGAAGAATGAATAAATGATCATAATGTTGTTACACATAATTCATAGATTTCACCAGAGCAATATCAACAACTTATCCAGCTTCTTAACAAAAAAAGATCATGAATGGCAATTCCAGTCACGTTAATTCTACCATCACAAATGAATCGATGGACAATGCAGGTAAATTGTTGATACTATGTAAATACATTTCATATACCTTTACTATTAACGGGTGCTCATCAAACAATGTATGTTCAGGGATAATAGAATTGGAAGCGTTTCATCATATGTGTTATAAGAAATCTATGATTTCTTTGTTGATCAAATTTCCTCAGCCTCACCTAGTTGGATTACCTAATGGACAAAACATACCAATCGTGTATGCAGGTGATGCTAAAATACATGAAAACATTGTTTTACACAATGTGTTGTATGTACTTGAGTTTAGATACAATCTTGTATCTATTCCAATGATTACTTCTCAGATAAACATATGGATTGTGTTTATTGATAAATTTTTTTCCATGATCGATATACAGGGGAAATGGTCGATAAACTTACTTATGGGTAAACAGGTAGGTAATCTTTACATCAACAATAGTCAAGATAACAATAGTAAAGCTTTTTATATAGCTTCTTACAATAATGTTTCTAGATGCAATTCTATTAGAAAAGAGAATGTACTAAATCGACATAAGAGATTTGGCCATCTTTAGTTTTGTAATCTGAAAATGATTATATTAACCCCTGAACATTATAAGATAACTCATCTTGACTCTTGTGTTGTTTTCTTTCAAGATAGACAACATAAACTTCCTTTTCCTAATAGTCAAACATTTTCCGAACAAAATTTTGATCTTATTAAAGTGAATGTTTGGGGACCATTCAAAGTACAAAATCATGATCGTTATAAGTATTCTTTTGACAATTTTTGACGACTATAGTCGCAAAACTTGGGTACACCTTCCCAAAAATGAGAATTCAACATTTTCTCTTATCAAGGCTTTCATCCGAATGATCCAAACTCACTACAAAACCATTATAAAAGTTGTACGAAATGTTAATGTTCTTGAACTCAGTTCTAGCAATGAGGGCATTGCATACTACAAATCCTTGGTGTAGTTCATATGAATCGAGTGTAAGAACAAAACTAGAGTATGAATTGAATCATGAACACAAAACGTAAATATAATATGTTTGGCTCTTTATTGCTTCTGAAAGAGTACACAATATGAAAGAGTAAAGTGTTCTTATAGTTCATAAAAGTTACTCTAATACGTATACTTACCCCTATTTATAGGAGTTAACAGAAGCGCAATAAATACATAAGGGATAAAACACTGAAGCTTCAAACTCTAAACCGCCCTTACGAAATACATATAACGAATACATCAAAATAGACTTCGGCACAAAACATGACTAAAGATGCATCGACATCTCACAACACATTTCGAACTCTAAATTCTCCCCTTTGTGAGAATCTTCGAATCCTAAGTCATTAGCATCTTCGTTGCTTGATGAAGTACTCTTCGAATCTCCGAGTACCATATGATCGTATTTCGTATCTCAGCCTTATCACTAGCTGTATTCCTTTTGCAGTTGTTAAGATGAACAAGAAGACTTGTGTATTGTGTATTCGTATATCTCTTAACATCTTCCACTTTGAACAAAAACTTTGTGATCTTTTGATTTTTGTTCTTCCCAATGAATACAACTCCCAGTGGCTTAACACAAATTTCCCCATCTTTGAAATCCTGCAGACTCCCTTGACCTTTCAGCAATGATTGGGGCACTGTTACTTGTCTTCCCATTGCTAAAGAAATCTCCACATTAGTCAAGGCTAGACAATTATAGTAATTGTCTATGAATATCATGATATGAGCGAAACCTATCAAGAAATCTTCTTTGCTATTCACTTGAAGTTTCAACACATCAACACTACTTAAGACCTTCGCAACACAGATGAGATCATTGAGATTTATCAAAGGAAAATCTGCCACCGAGAAGTCACATGAAACATTGTTAGCTCGAACCACATGATAACGAAAGTTCTGCAACAACCCTTCGAACAACTTATCCTTGGAAACACTCAGAACTTTAACTATTTTTACGAAGGACCAGACTTCCTCCTCCATCTTTCCAAGGACTATATGAAATCTCAACTTAAGCTTCTTGTATTGCTCTTTATCTTCAAACTTGTCCAACAACTGATACTGAACTGAGATAAACATCATATGATTGATGGGAAAATACAGCTGGTTGAAGTCTGAATTCGCTATCTCATAACTCTTGTTAGGAATTTTCTCAAAATCATGCATATTCCCAAGTGAATAAATTTGTTCAATTGTTTCGTAATAGTATTGCTTAGTTGGATCTCATTTGTCAAGACCTGGAGGATCCCCTTACGTTTGCCTCAAGATGCTATTAATATGTCTTTGTTTTTCAATTTCTTTCTCAATATTCTTCCTTTTCTCTTCTTCCAAAATCTCCTTCACAACCCCCTTCCCTCTATCACCTTTAACTTGACTAGAAGGTGGTGGCTTCGAACTTGAACCTCCAGTAGTAGAACCAATGACTATGCCTTTGGTTAATGGCTTTGAAGTCATTGTTGTTGAACTTGTTGACATAGAAGTGGGAAGTGATGTTACAATTTGCGTGGTTATCACCTTCCCAACCACCTTTCCTTGATCAAGATCTTTCAATAAGCCAACTCCCCTTTCTCCCCCTTGCACCCCTGTTTTAATAGGTGGGGAATCTGTTGGCATCAAATTCGTAAGCTTTAGAAGAGGAGAAAGTTCGGCTTTCAGATTAGAATCCAAAGAAGAAAAAATTTGGGATAAGGAATCCATAGAAACAGAAGATTTTTTGGGAAGAATCAAGCTTCGAAATTGACTCCTTAAAGCTTGCCAGAAAATCTTCCATCTTTGTAAACACTTGGGAATCCTTGGTCGAGAATGCAGTGAAATTTTCAACAAGATTTCGGATAGCCTCAGTAACAACATCAAGTTTGGTATGAAGAGACAAATGAATTTGTTCAAGCTTAGTCACATCCTTCGACATTTTAGACTTGAGGGACTCCACCTTCAAATTTACAGATTCTTGAACTTTCTTGACCTCTTCGACAAAAACAATATGTCGTTATTTGGCTACTTCAGTTCTTTAACTTCACATTGAAAATTATCAACATGATGCTTCAAAAGCTCTTCATGTTTCGATTCGATCTATTTCATAGCAATATTTAATCTATGCTATTGAGATTTCAACAACAAATCAACCTCAATCCTAGACACCGTATTGCGAGTCCTAGTATCAGCCTGAATCTGTAACAAAGAATTCAATTTTTGATTCAAGATTTTGAACTATTTGCCTGACATCACCATATAATCAGGAATGTTCTCCTCCTTTGAGTCGAACTGAATGTCAACAAACGATACCATTACATCATCTTTATCTTGATCAACATCTGGAATTGATTTTTCACCTTCGGTTGATTGAGAAGGGAAAAGGGAAGTAATAGGTTGATGCATGATATTTTTGTAAGTAGGTGAAATAGTGGAAGTAGGTAATGAAATGGGAGTAGGTGTATGAAATGGAGGTAATAAAGTAGAAGTGTCAATGAGTGTGGTTTCGATTATGGATGATAAAACAAGTGAAATAGGAGCTGAGGAAGTTACAACTGTAGGATTACCTTGTGCTTCGAAAGTCAACATCCCATCACCCTTATTGACATTTGTGTCCATATTAGATATGTTTACAGGGAGGCTTGAAGTTTGAACCTCCTCCGAAACGAATTCAGCCATCGAGACTTTGGGTGGTATGACAATTGTCTGCTCATGGATGGAAATAGTTGAAGAATCACCCAAAGGAGTGGTTGTGTCTGCATTATGTACTTTCACAGAGGCACCTAGACTTCCATTCGCCTCGAAAGTCGACTTGGCTACAGAGTCCCTCTGATGTGATGCAAAGACAATACCTGCATTACGAAGAGGAGGTTGAGTAGTTTCATCTTCGAAATCAGTCTCTTGAACAACCTCATCCATAGGATCTTCCAATTGCTTCTTCTTCTTCTTCTTGATTTTCTTAACCATGACATGTGCTATTTGTTTCTTTGAAGTCGGAGAAACAGGACCAGGAATTTCTCTAATAATAACACCCCTTCGATTGAGTTAGGGTTTGCAAATCTTCTTGATTTTCAACACAAAATCCTCCTTTGGTGAAGTAAGAGACTTCTCAGGAACTTTGTAAAAAATAGGCCTCTCTGGTGAATGACGATGTCTATGTGTTGGCTTCTTCGTTCTTTTAAGAACTCTTGTTTTTGAAGGAACCACTTCCTTTTGAGTTTCTTAAACAATAGGGTCTTGAACAGGCTTTGAAACTTCCTTCTCAACAAGCTCAAGAACTAACTTAGGTTGTGCAACATTTGTTTATTTCTTGGATCCTTTACCACGTTTTGAAGTACCATCAATTCCTTTTGGCAAAAAAACCCCTATTTGCCCATCAGGGTTGATTGTTGAAAGATAATTAACAAGAATTGGGTTACTTGGATCCACATTTCGAAGCATGGAATCAGGAATTCGTGTAACTGAAGGAAAAACCTCTGAATCATCTTCAACAATCTTCAGATGTTGATAGATTATTTACTCTAATTTTGGAACATTAGATGGAACAAGAATTCCTTCTTTCTCACACACCTCTTGAAGAATTAAACTCCAATATCTAGCACACGAAACACCATTTTCAACATTGGTGTGTGAGATACCAATTCCGAACTCCTCCCATAACTGTGAAACATAATCCACGTTTAAATCATATTATAACCCAACGATCAATGCATAGATCTCCAACTTGGATTTGTCAAGACCAACACTTCGACTTGTGAGACAACAAAGAAAATTTCCAAATAGAAAATTTTAGATACAGGGCAAAGAATACTTCTTGAACTGACCGATTCTGGTGAGTGGGGGTTGATGACCCATCTTGTTGAACATATGGATCACCTGGTTATTCTTCACTTCATAAAATGGACCAGTGTTGGGAAGTTTCATGATTTGTGCAAAGCGTGTCTTCGTGAGTTTGTATTTCTTCTCATTCGTAAGTTGAAACATTACAACTTTGGAGGTATTATTGAACACATCAGTAGAACCGGCCAAAGATAACCAGGTCATGGGCACTGAAAAAGAAGAAGTCATGACCGTTGAGAGCACATAGTGACTAAGAGTAATTATCAAAATTTATAACTCTTATGGGTACTTGAAAATGTCTGGTTGAACTCGATAATTGGAACTCTAAATCTTCAACAAAGGTTGAGATGTGGCTTCATCAGTAGTTGTTGGATTAGGTGTCTAAATCCATAACTATATTTGGTATGTACTTGACCCGAGAGTATCATGGTCCATTTGGGTTGCATATCATCAGGACAATTTGCTAGGATGATACTTGAGAGAGAGGTTATATATAATTTATTAATATATTATAAGTTCTAATATATTAATAGTTTATTCTGTGATCAAAAGATACTAAGTAAATCAAAGGGGACTAATTGTGTAAATCAGTTTTATATATATATATATATATATATATAGTTTGGACTTATGATAATGAACTAATTTTATGGTGGAACCCATAAAGAGTTAGCCCACTAGATTCATGGATCATGGATAATAAGCCCAAAGGTATGGATTAGGGTTTACCATAATCCTAGGCTATATATATGATACTCCATTGCTAGAATCGGCCTATGCAAGGGTTCTTGGAGGGCCATATCTGACTTTGGTGTCTAGCACATTCTCTCAAGTTCATACCTTGTCCAAAGGTGTGTTGTGATTCCATTTGAGGCATTCATACTATTGGTGCTAAGTTCTTATAGGCCATAACTACAAGTTACTACAAAGAGGTATGTCATCTAACTCATTTCTATGTTGATTATGTCAAATGCATGCTATTTGTAGGCTTAATGTCTTGGAAACAATATTGCATGTATAATTAGTGAAAACATAGATCCAAGGCATTTAGGGTTGTATGTATACCATAGGAGTGTTAGAATGCTCAAAACCCTTGAGTGTAGGCTTAATGTCAAATGCATGCTAGTTGTAGGCTTAATGTGTTGAATATTTGTTTGTCAAGTAATGTTCCTTGACAAAGTGAATCTTATATGTTAAGAGGTCAGTGGGAGTCTTAAAGATCTTGAAAGTTTCAAGAACTAATCAAGAGTAAACCTATTGCTAAACACTAGCACACGACTTGAGGTTTGTAACCTATCGTGTTGACATATTCTTGTTTTTATGCCCATTTCCAGTTAAAGTTGACTATGCATGTTAGTTCTATGACTTCTTAATTGTTTGCATAAGGCAAAGCACCTGGATCAATGAAAGTTTCATTGATCAGTGAGGGTGATCTGCTTAACAACTTGGAAGACATGGTAGGCCCTTGTGCTACCAGGTGGCAAGATGTGAAGATTGAACAAGTTCAATCCATATGAGTTTGGATTTGTCACCAGCCTTGTCTTATGATTATGGTTTGACAAATTCACATGGATAGGAACATATACACCATAAAATCTAAGTGTCATAAGGTTTCTCTCCGATTCATGAAAATGATGGTGAGGAAACACTTTCACTAAGTAGATTTCAAGGAAGAAAGCAGTTGTGATATTTTTTATTCTCAAATTTGATTATGATTACGAAATCCCTTTTTATAATTCAAATTGTGAGAAATGGAAAAAGGTCTAAACATTTAAGACTTATTGTTGTAAGTTCTTAAATTGCTTAGACACACATGTGAGTTACCTAAGGAAAGGTGTATGAGTTTAAGAAGCCTAGATAAAGTCTTATCGAAGCATCTTATATTAGAAATCTAAACTTTAGTAAGAAAGTCAATGAAGTATTGATTTCTAGAAGTCCAACTGAACTCTGGGTACATATCAAAGCTAGTGGGAGCATAAGTATTATGCTAATAGAAAAATAATTATTATGTTAGTGGGAGCATAATCAATTATGGTGAATGTTGCAAGTTAGCAATGTTAATTAAAGAAAACAAAAGTTTCAATTTGCAAATTTGTGGATTTGAAAAGTTGTTTTGCTATAATTAAGGGAGAGGAATTCATACTTTATTTCAAATCTAAAAGCTTAGATTGAGATTTTAATTAGATTTAGTCAAATATATATATATATATATATATATATATATATATATATATATATATATATATATATATATATATATATATGAATGTTATGTTGGAATGGTTCAACATAAGGAAATTCTATATATGGATGTGTTAATTGCGTTCTCAAAATTCGACTATAATTACGACATCTCTTTTCATAATTCGAATGATGAGAACAGGGAAAATAGAAATATTATAGCAAAAGACTGGTCAAGTATCATGTCTTTATGTAAGACATCATGAATCGTGTCCCATATGCTTCGGGTATAGGATCGATTACATGTGCTATAATACTCATCCGTTCAAAATTTTCCAAAAATGCCTAGGGCATT
This sequence comes from Lactuca serriola, assembly GCF_051521515.1. NCBI lineage: Eukaryota > Viridiplantae > Streptophyta > Magnoliopsida > Asterales > Asteraceae > Lactuca > Lactuca serriola. Next base: position 84,282,436 of record NC_136408.1, read on the forward strand.
AAGAAGGAAAATGACCAGAACTGGATATGACTAAAGTGGTTAAACAACTGTTAAAGGACAATCTAAGGTTCGCCAAGGTTTGGTCGCTTAAGGACAATTGGAAGTATAGTAATGGATGGACCGTATCGACATTATTATGAATAGAAATGATTCTATTAATAATGAGTTTTCATATGGAAAATATGGAAAAGTTTCCATAATGGGAGTTGGATATTAAGAATCTGTGGTTAGAAAACTTTTATGCAAGAAGGATGTTCAAAGGAATGTACTTTGAATTTGAGATTTCACTTCCATGGAATTGTCTTGTAACAATCTCCAAAGGAATGTACTTTAAATTAGACAAACATAGTGTGCATGCTTGGAGCATGTCACAACTATTGTTTTAATTCAAGTATTAAGTTGATCATTTGAAACATTATACAATAAATAATGAGTAATCAATATGACTCAAAAGTTTTGGGGCCATATAGGATTAGTATTATTCTTGTGTTTCACTTTGCATGTTTTGACTTCTTGAATAACTAGGTTATTCAAACCATCCACAGTCGATCATACTTTGGAAGTAGGTATTGAGGCAAGACTGTCATGAATGGGTCTGTAGTTTGTCTAAATGCGTTTAGACATAACACAAGTTTGCTTGCAGTGTTCATGAGTACTCCTAGAATAAGATTTGAGTATTGGATTAAACCCACGTTCATTTGAATCACTTCATGGATTTTATCACAAGTGATCATGAGACGATAACATCTTATATTCTTCAAATGGAGAGATATGAGTTGCAGTCTAAAATTCGGTTAGTACAAGAATATGAGTCGAATTTTATCCATTCCTTTTACCCTTGGAGGGATAAAAGCGATATCTGTGGGCCCCTCGATAATTTAGTGATGACACCCCTAAGTGATTGGCCAAGCCTGGACTGATTTCATTTTTTCAATTAGTCGGTCGTCATAAATCGGAAATTAGAAACAACAGATGGACAAAGATAATGATTATAAGTCATGTCTCAGTCCATATGTTATCCAGAATGGAGGAATTTATGATCCCTTATCTAATGGATGCGTCATTGACTAGGTCAGAGTTTGACAACGACTTTTAAGAGCTACGATTGCTAGTCGGGTTGTGGATTCGTACTTGCAATTATAGTTATTAGAATTATCTAAGTGGGAGACTGTTGGATAAGGTGTCTAAGTCCATAACAATATTTGGTATGTACTTGACCCGAGAGTAGCATGGTCCATTTGGGTTGCATATCATCAAGACAATTTGATAGGATGATACTTGAGAGAGAGAGGTTATCTATGATTTATTATTATATTATAAGTTCTAATATATTAATATGAACTCATATGATTTGATTACTATTGATCAAGAATTAATTTGGAATTAATTCTTTGATCAAAAGAGACTAATTAAATAAATGCAGACTAATTGTGTAAATTATATATATATATATATATATATATATATATATATATATATATATAGTTTGGGATTATGATATATAATGGACTAAGTTTATGATACATAATGGACTAAGTTCATGGATCATGGATAATAAGCCTAAAGGTGTGGATTAGGGTTTACCATAATCATAGACTATATATATGATACTTCATTGCTAAAATCGGCCTATGCAAGGGTTCTTGGAGGGCCATAGCCGACTTTGGTGTCTAGCACATTCTCTCTAGTTCATCCCTTGTCCAAAGGTGTGTTGTGATTCCATTTGAGGCATTCATACTATTGGTGCTAAGTTCTTAAAGGCCATAACTGCAAGATAGTATAAAGAGGTATGTTATCTAACTCATTTCTATGTTGATTATTTCAAATGCATTCTAGTTATAGTCTTAATGTCTTGGAAACAATATGGCATGTATAATTAGTGAAAACATAGATCCAAGGCATTCAGGGTTGTATGTATACCATAGGAGTGTTAGAATGCTCAAAACCCTTCAGTAGTTTGGGATGGATCAACATGAGTAGTTGTTGCCGCCATTGTTAGGGTTTTGGAGATTTGTGTGAAGAGAAAAGTACAAGGAAAAAAGATTTTGTGGAAAATATTCAACCAGGATGCGTAAAGTTTTGATTAATACCCCCAAGTTCTTTTTATACTTAGTACACAATTTGAATTTGAACAGTCCACTAATGAAATCTTGCCACATGTATCCTAGGAAAGTGGACCAGTCGCCGTAAAAGTCGCCACATATGAAAAGTAATGAGCACTTTATCCTAGAAAACCATGAAGTAACCAAAATGTATCACATCAATCAATAATTTCATGTGCCCCAAGAGGATAAGAACCGTCACTGAACCTTCGTTTCGAAGCCAGGCTCATTCGCTTTTGGGATGAGAAACAAAATCATAGCCAGACTTGCGAAATCTAGGTTTGAGTTGGTAGTACCCAAGACCTCTAGGATTTTCGTGCAAGTGTCTGCAAAGAGATAGTGGGAACCAAGGTAAAAAAATGTGCGTATAGTGACATCAAATAAAACATTCGATGTAAAAGCAGATGGATCCAAGGCAAAGATCACTTCATTCAATATCAAGAGAGATATCGAACTACTTGTGTGGTATCCCATGAAATACAATCGAATACTTGTAAAGGAGTATCGAAGGGATTCTTTTAGATAGGCTTCAAAGGTAGGCTCAATGTTGTTCATAATCACAACTTAACATAAGTGTGAGTTCCATGATCAAAATTATCTGTATGACTAGTGTAGTTAAAGACAAGCAAATGTGAGTTAAAATTGTAGAGTGATAAGGATACAAAATGATATTCAAACATAAATCATATTCCAAAAAAATGAATAAGAACTGGATCCTGTTGGGCAAAAATGGCTTGGGTAAAGAACATCTTACCAAGATCACGCAAAATGAGAGGAATATGATTTTGAATATCAAAAAAAGGTACCGAAACAAATGTTTTGTGAAAATCTTGAACTTAAAGTTCACCGTCGATTCCTTTATAAGTTGGGAATGTTGGGTTTCACCATCATCACAGACTCATGAATCAAGATCATTAACACCGACTTGTGCAGTATCTACATTCTGATTGGTTTATACCATATATGTCGAGGATATGCAAGTGAAGTGTGTGAATTGTGAAGAACTAAGTTGGTGAAAAATATTGGTTAAGAAACATAGTGTACCTCTGCGAATGATATGGACAAATCAGAAATCTCTTATCTCAAAATGAGAAGAGAAAGGTAGCTCGTCGACTAATGCGAATATAGCCTAAATGTGAAGGAACCCTCGTAGTGAGTGATCCATTAAGGCTTCGAAACACATTGAGTCTACAAGGCTTAAGTCGACATACAGTAGCATGCTTCTAGGGACTCCTAACTAGGAAAAAGATTCAAAATTATACCTGTCCCATCGTCACGAAGCAATATCCACCATAATATGTCGAGTGGGAACTACACAGAAAATCATTAAACACACAAAACAAAAAAGTATTTTTGGATTTTTATTTTTGAAATGAAATATACTGAAATAAGAAAATCTTTTTGTAATTTTTGTTTTTGAAATTTAAAGACAAAATAAAATATTTTTGGAGTTTTAGGGTTTTTGAAAATTAAAGATAAAAGAAATAAAATATTTTTGGTATTTTTGATTGATAAAAATAATATTAAAAACCAGAAAATGTTACCAGACAATCGAAGGGAAAAGTATTGACATTTAGACATACTAATTCGAAACAACAAATCTGCTCACACAATGAAGTATGTTCTGAATCATTTAGAGAGATGTCGAAAACGAAGGATGTCGAAATCTGAATAGTGAACAGTAACTTCTGAATCTTTTAGCGATGTTTCGACTCCTCGTTATTTCACAATGAAGACAAGATTGGAACAACAGTTGCATCAAGAATTCCTAATCCAGAAAAGATCCTTAGAAAAGTCTTATCATCCAAAGGTTTTGTAAAGATGTCAGCAAGTTTATCAATCGTTTTCACAAAGTGAACCTCAATATTTCCATCCTCGAAATGATCGTTGATAAAATGATAGTGAAGTGCTATATGCTTGCTTTTCGAATGTTGCACCGGATTATGGCAGATGTGTATTGCACTTTGTGAATCGCAATACAAATGTATCTTTTCATGTTGATTGCATAATCACAAAGTTGATTTTGTATCCATATGACTTGAGAAGTGCAAGATGCAACGACAACATATTCAGCTTCTGCTGTGGAAACCAATATACATGTTTGTTTCTTCGATTGCCAACTAACAAGCTTCCCGTCCAATAGTTGACATCCACCACTAGTGCTCTTTCTGTCGACTTGACAACCACAAAGGTCTGCATTGGAAAACGTCTGAATGAAGAAACATGTCTTCAAAGGGTAGCATAAACATAACGACATTGTCCCTTTGAGATATCAAAAGATATTCTTTACAGCTAGTAGATGGGGTTCCCTTAGATTTGATTGATACCTGGCACAATTGAAAACAATGAACATAATGTTAGGTCTACTAGCAGTTAAGTATAGTAACGAACCGTTCATGCTCCTGTACAACGTAATATCGACGGAAGGCTTATGCAATGAAGGTCCTAAGCGTGTGCTAACAACCATTAGTACTCGCAATTTCGAACTATTCGTCAATCCAAACTTTTTAAGCAGATTACGAGAATACTTCTCTTGATTTATGAAAATTCCTTCTCTGTTTCGAGGAATATTCAATCCCAGAAAATTATTGATCTTACCCATCATAGTTATCTCAAATTGACTTTTCATCATATGCTCAAATTCTCTAGACAATGAAGGATCTAGTCAAACCAAAAATAATATCATCTATGTAAATTTGAACGAGTATCAAGTGATCAACTTCTATAGATTTCAAACTATTGGTCAAATCAACTTCTATAGAATTAGGTATCGAAATGAAATTATTCATTGGTTTTGGTTCGAAACTGACTTTACTTTTTTCCTCAGTAGTTCGTTTTACTTCAAATTTTGCTTTGGGAACAACTTTCCATGTTCGAACATAAGGATTGGATTCCTTTGACGAAGAACTTCTAGTTTGTGACTCATTCAAGTAGCTTTCATAGGCATACCTGATTTTCTCTTGTGAAAACTTCCCTGATTGGTATAACCTTCCTTTTCCTTCAAGCCGGTGATTTATATTCTTCGTGTCCATTTTTCCTTTTACAAATGAAACGTTGACTTTCTGTTTCGAATCAGGATTAGGAAAGTGAGGTGTTTTGGTTTAAATGGTTCGTTTCTCTTGTCTTTGACATCCAACTTTACAAAATCTCTTTTTAGAAATGATGGTTTTGTATGGGTTTGAAAAAGTTTTTATAACCGATAGATGTTCGATAATAAACTTGTTGTCCATTCGAAAATCGTCTTCGATTTTGAAATTGGTGAAAATGTCTTTGTTCATTTTGTTTAAAACCATTTTTATGAAAATTATTTTGTGAAAACCTTCCACTTTGAAGATTGGGAACAAAATTCTTTTGTTGTTGGTTTTGAACAAAATTCTTATTTCTTGGTTTTTGAACATTCAGTTTTTGAATTGGTTTTTGAACTTTTGTATTACTTTTTGAAAAAAACATTTTGTTTTTGAGTGGGTTTGTTCTGAATAAAAGACTTATTTTGTGAAAAAGTATGAACTTGTTTAGTCGTTTTCTAATTAGATGATTTTTGTGCAAAATCTTTTGGTTTCTTAAAAGACTTTTTATTTTTCCAACACACATTGTTTCGAGCTTTTGACATTGAAATTCCTTCTTCTTTTGAAACCTTTTGAAGTTGTTCATTGAAAATTTGTGCTATTGTATTTTGATTTTGAGAAAATGTTTCATTTGATTATTTGTCATCATTTTATTTTTCTGTCTTAACTTCCCAAGTTCTTTTTGTTTTTTTCCTTTGAAAAGTAGATGAGTTATTGTTAAGAGTATTTTCAACTCTGCTTTGGTTTGAAAAAAACCCTTCTTTCGAAACTCCTTTGTTATCTTCAACAACAACTTTTTTGATTTCACGATTCACTTTGTTTCCATTTCCTGTAGTGACAAACACCTGATTGGGAGACACCATATCATCGGTGCATTTGATATTTGGATAAATAACTGAGTTTGATTCGAGATAACAAGGACCTTTTTCCTTCATCGCTTTGTTGAATTTCTCTGTTTCCTCATAAACTTGATCAACAACAACTCTAGGAATAGTTGTTTCGATTGGAACATCTTCTTCATCATTATCACTATCAGTTTAACTATCTTCGACAATCACATGGTAATAGTCATTAACTTTCGATGTAGAGGGTTGGTCAGTGTTAACATTTTCCATCGAATCATTACAAATTTCTTTACCCTTAGCCATCGAAGTGACATTAATGATAGATAACTGAGAACAATCAACAACTTCTTCCTCCTCAATTTCATTGATATTGTCAGAATTGTCTTCGATATTAGCAAAATTGTGTTGAGAGTCAGATGTCGAATTCTCAGTCTTTTTCTAAAATTTTATTTGTTTGGTCTTCGTCAAGGTCTCATTCACAATATGTACCATATTATTAGCATCTAAAAATTCATCTATTTTAACAATACTATATTCATATGAATCGTTTAGGACTTTGTCAAATTGCGAAATCTTTTTCTCACAATCATAGGAAGTCGAATCTGTTTTCTCGCTTTCGAATACCAAGAAGGGAAATAGTTTCCTATGTTGTTCCTTACTAATGTTAGAGGAATGATGTAAATTTGTTATTTTAGCATAGAATCTCTTAATAGAATTGCAATAGATGTTCGTTGTTTCATCAAAATACAATTATGTGTTCTAACATAATCCCTATCAGTAGTAACATTTTTCAATTGTAACTCAAGATTGTCTATTCTACTCCTTTTCGACTCCAATCATTTCTGTGTTTCTATCAATAATGATTTCGATTTTCCAGCAACACTACTAACAAAAATACACAAGTCATTAACATACGTAATAGTATCATCGAAGTCAGATAAAACAGTATCATATGGACTAAAAGGAATATTAAAGGATTTGAAAAGAGAACATACCTTCGAAGTCATTGGAGACTTGCGTGCTCCAGTAGAAATGAAACATTTTCTGGTCACTTTCTCCTCATCCTGACTTCCCTCTTCGTACCTTGCATACATTGCTTCATCTGTGGGGTTTCTCATATCTTCGTCATCTGATCTAGATGTCCAGATTTCATAGGTACCATCCCCATCACTACTTCCCTTTGCTACAAGCGACATCCCCTTCATCCTTGCTCTCACTTCCTCCAACCTTTCGAAATAATAGGCCTCATCCTTCACTATATCCTTCTTCTCCTCTCTTTTCCTCAACATACAGTCAACTGCCATATGGTTCACACCATTGCAGTAGTGGCAATAAAAACCAGAATCTCCCTTTAACTTCTTCTCCACCTTCTCACCAGTAACCTTACTTTCTTTCTTCTCAACCTTTGATTCTTCTCTTACATTCTTCCCAGATGATGAGTTTCCACTAAAATCACTGTTTCCTTTAAACTTCGGATTGAATGGCTTCTTAAAGAACTTCTTAACTTTGTTATTTGAATAATACGCCACGACTTCATCTTCCGAATTCATGAGAAAGCCTTCATCAGCAGATTCGACTTCAGACTCTTTTCCTGACAACTTCGAAACCAATTCAAGAGGACCTCCCAAATTCATTTTCCTTCTTCAGGTATTTCGTTGATCTCAATTTCATGAGCTTTTTGAATATTATAGAGATCTCCCAGCGAATAGTTATTGAAGCTCTGTTGTGTCTTGATCATCAAACTGATGTGTTTCCAATCCTTTCGAAGTCCCATCAAGAAGGTGAGATTGTACTCAAGAGTAGAACGATTGACTCCATATCGACTGCACTTGAAGATCAACTCATTAAGACAATCATAATAGAGTTCGATCGTCTCATTCTCTTTCTTCTTGAATTCTACCAATTCGAGCAAGCATAGCTTTACTGAGCTCTTTCTAGTCTTCTCACTTCCCTGATACTTCTCTTTCAAAGTATCCCAAATCTCCTTTGCTGTTTTGCAACCACATACATAATTGTAAACCACTGGTGGAAGAGCACCGTCAAGTTCTCGCAAACATCTCTTGTCATTTGCCTTTTGTTTATCAGTTTGCAATACAACATCAACAGCAGAACCACCAGTTCCGACTTTTTTCTAGCCTTTTTGCAAGACGATTTCCACCAGAAATGCATCACCACAGATCTTCATCAATCCCATTGAGACAATCTTCCATTCTATCTGTCCATTGCTTGTAATATTCAGGAATCAGCATTGGACTTTTGGTTGAAGAATCGAGAAGATGAGAGAACCCAGTCATTGTGTTCATGTTGAAGTTCGCCATAGATGTACGGACAAAAATGATGAAAAGCTTCAGAAAGAAGAATCTAATGAACAAATTTTCTAGAAAACAAACAATGAACACTCGATTTGTCTAACGAAAAGCAGAATGGAATCAAAACAGTTGATCAGAAAGATTTTCTAGTTCAAAAGTGCGGAATAATTTTAAATCGTAAACAAAGATTCAAAAACTTTTGTAAACACGAGAAAATATGAATTCAACTAAAAGAATCCTGATATGATAACAAATGTAGTTCGTATGAATCATGTGTAAGAACAAAATCAGAGTATGAATCGAATCAGGAAGACAAAACGTAAAAATAATCTGTTTGGCTCTTTATTGCTTATGAAATATTACACAATATGAAAGAGTAAGGTGTTCTTACAGTTTACAAAAGTTACTCTAATGTGTATACTTACCCCTATTTATAGGAGTTAACATAAGGACAAAAAATACATAAGGGCTAAGATACTGAAGCTTCGAACTCTAAACTGCCCTTATGAAATACATATAACAAATACATCAAAACAGACATCGACACTAAACATGACTAAAGATGCATCGACATCTCACACCACATTTCGAACTCTACACTTGGGAATTTTGCATCAAAAATATTAACTTTATACGCCACAACAAAATGGTATTGTGGAAAGAAAAGACAAACACATTTTGGAGGTTTTAAGGGATCTTTATTTTCAATATGGGTTAGGAAAATCTTATTGGGAAGTAGATGTTCTTAATGTTCCTGTTCAAAATAGTCCTCAAGTAGAATAAGTGATAAATCATCTTCTGGAACCATCTATGACCTCCAGTTCATTTGATGATGAAGGACAACCTCATACACTTCCAGTTAACAAAAGGTTCACTAGAGTTAGAAGTGTAACATCACATGTGTTTGGCAGTGTAGTTAGTCATGAACCATATTATGATGAATGTTCTCATACTATTACATACTTTTGCATTGGTATTGGTAATTCTTATTGCATACCACAAGAGTATGTTCATGCTCTTGCTCTAAATGTCATTGTTATTGGATGTTGTGGTAAAAGGATGTCTTTGGAGGAAAAGAGATTAAGGCAAGTCGATGTTGAGTGGTATTCTAGGTAACCCTGTCCAAACATGGTTCCGATGCATTTGGTGTATCGTGACTAGAGTGATGTTGGCTACTCGGAAACTTTAGATCAAGCATCACTTTTGGGTGGGGGTATGCGTTTGGAAGTGCCATTGTACCACCCTCGAACGACAACACATATTGCTCGTACATGCAAAGTCGGAGTAGTTAACACAGAGAATCAAGGACAGTGTTACGGGTGGGAGTCACACCCAATTTGGTGCACTGGTTCGTCAGGTCACGTTAGTAGCGAACATGGTCTTTCTTTAGGGAGTTAATGTTGTAGACCCTAGTTAGTGAGGGACATTATAAGTAGTTATAGGAAAGAAATTAAATAATAATTACTACGATGAAAAGAATGTCTAGATTAATATATTATTCATATATTAAAAATAATAAGCGATGTATGTTGATTGGTATGAATTGATTTCATGACTAAACATAATGTATGAAGTATGTTTGTTTCGATACCTATGTGCTTGAGATTGACTCAATGTGCTGATGCTGGCACTTGTTTCTTTGCTTGTTATTTTAGGTCATGCATTGGAACAGGTAGCTTGATTTAATGGCCTGGTGAGGTTGGGACTCTTTTGGGGTAGTTACTTTAAGTATTTCATTATTTATGATACCAGTTTGAGACTTGTTGATGATGTTTCTTTTATATTTGATTTTTGGTGTGTATTTTGGTTCAGTTTTGCAAACTTTGAATTTTAATGGGTTCATTTTAAAAGTTTTGAAATAAGTAACGTTGGTGATATTTTCTAAATAATAAACTAGGAATTATGTTGCTATAATATGTTAAATGATGTTTTCAAAAAATGAGGTGAAAAATCAAGATGTTAGATAGGGGACTCACGATTCCTAATCGTAATTTAGGGAGCAACTACGACGTGACACACTCATAGCTGCGACACACTTTCTGGGCATGATAGTTCTTATTTTGTAATTTGTTTGGATGGATCCTTTGTGTGATCTTTTAGGATACTTAATTGCTTCCTAGAAGGTGTTTCTACTCTCTTCTTAACCCCACATATCTTGGACAAGAGGTGAGTTAATCATTGTTGTAAATCTAGTACTTTGTTAGGAAATTCCATATCCGCGAAGGGGTGGAATGAACCTAGGTTGTTTTAGGATGCATGCGCCCTAATTATGAATGGTATGTATGCTGGGGATGTTGATTATTTTATGTGACTGAAAGTTTAGGATGTAAAACATGCTATGCTATTGACAGGATACTTTGATGAGAAGTGTGTGATAGATTTATGATAGAAAAAGGGTTGTGTATTAATTGTCTGTGATGTTATGCATGCTATGCTTATGGAGTTTTGTTTGTTTAAGAAGTAGGTGAATTTTATGATAGTAATGTAAAATTCTTCATATTGGTATGTTATGTTTGCATGTTTACATAATGAAAAGTTTGGAAGTAATATGCACTTTAATATAATAATTAAGCACGATTACTTAGGGTAGATAGAGAAGTATGTTGTGTAACCCTAATGTGATGAACTAATAATAAATTAATTAAAAATGGGGAATACACTTACTGGGGTAAAGGGTAGCAACTTAGAATTAATAATATATTAATGGAGGCAGTTTTTTTTTTTTTTATAATAAAGTAACGTTGGTGATGCTTTCATAATATATATATTAAACAATAATTATGTTGACCTTTTCTATTAATTGTGTTTAAAAAAACATTGAGGTGGAAAATCATGATGTTTCAATTGGCAAGTTGGGTTTAGTTCCTTATCCTCCAACTTAAGGGGGTATTGAGTTTGATCGGTCAACACATTAAATGAAGGTTAGAATGTCATTTTATCATTCATGTATATATAGAACGCTATGTAATATTATTCATTCATGAAATACAATCAAAATTCTATCCGAAATATTCTTTTCTTTGTACTTTCTACATTATACTCTGTTTTTTTGGGATCTTGGGTTGGTCTTTTGAGTGCTCTATAAGTTTTTTCTTGGTGTTCTCTCTATTTGTTTAGTATTCAGGATTAGGATAACCTGGTCATGAACACAAGTGTATATGTGTTCTATGTGATATCGAATGTATTTGTTTATGTGTATATGTGTTTTGTGTGATCTTAGTTGGATCTGGTTTATGTGAATTCATTAGATTCTCTTACTTTTTATCTTGTTGTTGATTTACGAGTTTTTAGTGTTTGTCTCGTGTCTTCTGTTGGTTTATCCTTACTCAACCCATACAAGTGGTTTGAATTTGGGAATAATTGACTGTTCTTGGTAACACAAGTCATTTGCATATATATATATATATATATATATATATATATATATATATATATATATATATATATATATATATATATAGATGTTTGCATGTGTTATTGGCTCATTACACACTATACCCACTCCTATTCACTCTAACATCTATCTCATCGTCTTCTCTATAATTTGGGTTTGTATTCACAAACTTGTTCTATATAACATTATTTTCTGTAATAGTTGTTTGGTCTTCTTGTTTTGGAGCGGGATGACTTTTCTAGTGAGGATATTTCTATATTTGGACTTTTGGTAAACAAAAAGAGTTTTGGTTTATAAGCTTTTCACAATATTCTAAAGAAATTAGTAGTAATCCCTTCAAATCATTTTCTTCGAGTATATTATATTGGTTTTTATACCGTCCATCCAAATTGTAACAAATCAACAGTAGGAATGATACCAATTACAACAACACAATTTAAAAGAAAAATAAATTGATAATCAATTTGTATAAAGCACATGGATAATTGCTTCTATAATAAAAAGCAAAGGTATTGAGTTAACATTATATAGTTTGCAACTTTTTACCTTAAGTACTTTTAACTTTGTTTATCTAAAATTTTCTTTATTAAATTAAAGTTAGTGAATGATGTTAATTTTATTCTAATGAATGTCATATTGTGTTGATTTAGCTATTGTTAGTTGCTTAGACATAGGATCTAATTAGCAGTAAGTATATGTCAAATTTGAGAATTGGGACTGAAATGGGACAAGTATTGGGATTTGGCTCTTGTTAATTGTTTACATGTAGGATTGAGAACTTGTTAATTGCTTACAAATAGGAATTAGCTCTACAATCAGAAAGGGTACTTAAAACTAATCACAATAAATTGTTTAGACGAATGTCATTTTTAACGACAAGATTTTATTAGAACATTAGAAAGGAGCTAGAAAAATTATAAAGAACTAGAATACATATATGGTTTCTTTAACCAATTAGTTCATTGGAATTTCTTTCTACGAAGGCGATTAGAAACAAAACGATATGATTGAGAAGAAATGTAATGAAAAAGGGAATCCTTCCCGAGCTTCTCATGTGAAAAGAGTAGAATTGCAAAATATCTGAACCAACCATACTACTATTAGAACCATTTCATCAAGAATTTTCCTTTGCATTAAATATAGTTGTGTTTGGTCTGCACAATATAGCCACCCCTTAGCTACATTAAAAATAGGAATATGAACTTTCCACAAATGACGAATCTGATGCCACATAAACTGAATCACGGTCCATGGTTTAATCATCATAAGTGTTACTGTTTTAAATGTTTAAGTTGTTTTTCTTATTTCAATTATATGTTTTAAGAACATGAAGATTACATTGTGATCCAACAGTGATATCAAAGTCTCTGATTCATATGCTTCTGTCGTTGGCTCGATCATGTATGCTATGACATGTACTCGCCCTGATGTGGCTTTTGCCTTGAGCATGGTTAGTCGATATCAAGGGAATCTTGGTAGAACTCACTGGATAGTAGTAAAGAACATTCTTAAGTGCCTGCGAAGGAGTGAGGATTAGGTCCTTACCCTCGGTGGGAGTGATGACTTGAGAGTGACAGGGTATAGTGACACCAACTTTTAGATCGATAGAGATAATTTCCGATCTCAGTCGGGCTGGGTATTTACCCTAAATGGAGGAGCAGTAACATGGAAAATTTCCAAACATGTGACTGTAGTTGATTCAACGTGCGAATCAAAGTACGTAGCAGCAAGCGAAGCGTCGAAAGAGGCAATATGGCTAAAGAACTTCATCGAAGAACTTGGAGTTGTACCAGCTGTAAAGGAGCCTATGGTGATTTTATGTGACAATAAGGGTGCAGTCGCCTTAACCAAAGAACCAAGGGATCATGGAAGATCCGGGCACATCGACAGAAAATATCACTTCATAAGACATCGAGTAGAAAAGGGACTCCTCGTAGTGAAGAGGGTATCGTCAGAGGATAACCCATCAGATCCCCTTACGAAGGGACTGAGTAAGGTTAAACATTTGTAGCATGCTAAGAGCATTGCCCTAAGGGACGATATTAGTTTTAGTGATTAGATAGGCAGTTAGAAATGCGTAATAAATTAATGTAATTGACATTTGGCGATTAAATAATAAGGGTTTTATTTATAAGTAAAGTTTATTGTGTTTTGTCAATTGTTTATTTTATGTTTCACTTTTTGAATGTTTTGACTTCCAGAATAATATGATTATTCGAACCATCCGCAGTCGATCATACTTTGGAAGTAGGTTATGAATTTAGACTGTCATGAATTGGCTTGTAGATTGTCTAAGGTGTTTAGACATAACAAAAGTTTGCTGCAACGTTCATGAGTGCTCCTGAAATAAGATTTGAGTATTGGACTAAACCCAAGCTCACATGAATCAGTTCATGGAATTTATCACGAGTGATTGTGAGACGATAATATCATATATTCTTTAAACCAAGATATATGAGTTGTTGATTACAAGTTGGTTGTGTATTGATAGTATGAAAATGCAGTAGTAACTTGATGTTATAAAAGGTGTTGTTGTGTATAATTTAACAAGTAATTAGTACAAGCATATAAGTCAAAGTTTATCTGTTCCTTTTATCCTAAGAAGATTAAAAGCGATATCATGGGCCCCTCGATGATTTTGTTTTGACTTATGTGTTGTGCCCGGTCAGGACTCAATTGATGTGTTCAATTAAGTTCTATGTCAAACAAATCAGAAATCGGGAAACAAACTGTTGGACAATGAGTATGAATTTATTCCATGTCTTTGTGTACACGATATCTTGAAGAACAGAGGATTATATGATACCTTATATAAAGGACGGATTATTGACTAGGTCAGAGTTTGACAACGGCTTTTGAGAGCTACGATTGCGAATCGATTTTGAAGTTACATTGGCAGTTATAGTTATTAGACTTATCCAAGTGGGAGACTATTGGATTAGGTGTCTAAGCCCATAACTATAATTGATATGTACTTGACCCGATAGTAACATGGTCCTTTTGGGTTGCCTTCACCGGAGCAATTTGATAGGATGAATATTTGAGAAAGAGGTTATTTGTGATTTATTAATATATTATAAGAATAATATATTAATTGAGAAATCATATTATTTAATTGGTATTGATCAGGAATTAATTTGGAATTAATTTAGTGATCAAAAGAGACTGATTAAATTAACGGGGACTAATTAAGTAAATCAGTGATATATAGTTTGGGCTAATGATCCATGTTGGTTAGGGATGGACTAAATCTATGTGAAAGTCCATGAAGAGTTAGTCCAAAAGGTTATCAAATGAGTTATTGGATTAAATGCCTAAGTTAATGAATTAGGGTTTATAAGTTGAAACCCTAGGAATTCCACACTTAAATGTAACCCCCAACACTCCTAAAATCGGCCAAGACTTCCAAGAAGAAACCCTAGGTGATTTTTGGTGCCTCCTAACCTCTCTCTCATAATCCTCCATTGTTCCAGGTGTTTGTGACTTATTTGAGGTATCACATTTGAGGTACTAAGCTCTTGAAAGGCCAAGTTCTACAAGCTACAACCAAGAGGTATTCATCTAACTTGTTTTATATTTTAAATCTCTAAATTGTATGCTAGTTAGGGTTCATGCTTTGGATAAATGAAAATTGCATGTATAACTTTAGAAAACTTAGATCCAAAGCATTAGGGTTGTATGTGCTCCATAGGAATTGTTGTAGTGCTCAAAACCCATCAATAACTATAGATGGTGATACATTAGTCAGTGATCATACTGTAATAGCCCAAAAAGCAGGATACAATTTTTCATTGTAAATAAACACAAAAGTTACCATCGTCACATTGTTCCAAAACCATTCATTAATAATAATAGTGTCAAATCATCAGAGTAAAATGTCAAAATATGGAAAAATAGAGAGGAGTGAAGGTTGCGCCGTCAAGCCGAGCCCTTCCCTTTAGTATCGGAAGTACCTGAAACAACAAATATAAATTGTAAGCAAAACCTTAGTGAGTTTCCCAATCATACCACACACATAAAAAATTTAAGTGTCATGGGCTACCCCCAGGGTATTTTCCCCACAATGTCGAGGGCCAAATCTCGGTTCTACATATGAGTGCCATGGTCTACCTCAATGGTCTTTCCTTGCGATGCTAAGGGCCAAATCTCGGTCTTACACATAAATGCCATGGGCTACCCCATTGTCTTCCTTACAATTATCACATATTCAATAAATACTCCATATCACAAGAAATGGGCCAACATTGGTGCCTTTTACCCATGATCATGGTGAGAAAGCTCACATTAATTGCTAAAATCCTAGAAAAACGCTTAGGATGCTAGGCTGGATAAATTCCCGTGCTAACTAAACAATAAAGCACCAAAACAATTAGGTACAAATCCTGACTAAGACTTACAACACATGACTAATGTCCAAAGTGAGATGGGCCAAACTAGACCTCCAGCCCAATAAAATCCTAGGCCCAAACCCAAGGATCAACTAAGGCCCAAAAGGAGTCCATCAATTGAAGTTGACCATCAAAAAAACGTCCAAGGCCCAATCCCAACAAGCAATCCGATCGATTTGGGCCCAAAACACCAATCAAACTGATTTGGGTTGTACATTCGGCGTACACAGTGGTACACACAGCGTAGAAGGATGAAGAGGGAAGTCGTGACCAGGGATGAAGTACGCGCGATGTACTGGGAGTCCACATGGCGTACACGACCCCATGCAAACCATGCAAAAATGTCTCAAACCCATAAGACCCAATGGCTAAAACTCAGATCTGGACCCCATAAGACCATTAAGGCCATAAAGTTACAAACTTTATACCTTTGGGTGAATACAAAGAGCCCAAACTCTAAACCAAGCTTATTTCACCCTAATCTACACTCTAACACATGAATAGCGACTAAAAAAGGTTCAAGCTTGCACCTTAAGATAAATGATGACTAGAAACATCTACAAATACAAGTTGGAGGCTTAGGAGTAGCTCGTACTCACCAAGGTCTAAACTTTAGGGGCAAAAGCAAGAAACTAGCCTTACAATATAGCTTAAAGAAACACAAACCAAGTTAGAGTTTTATATCTTCTAGTGGTGCAAAATGAAGAGGAGATGCTAGATCCAAAGTCTTGAGGGCAAAGCTTCCTTCTTGCACAACCTTCTTCACAACCAAAACCACACACTATCACTCAAAATCTCCAAAAATCCCAAAATGCACAAGGGTTTGCTGAGAGGGACGAGAAAGGGAATGAAGGCTGAGGTAGGGTAGGGCCTTGAGCCATAATGAGGTTTAAATAGTGCACAAAACCTAATTCTTAGGGTTTGGTCTAAGCCACATACGCCTTGCGTATTGGAGTATGCACATTACAATAGGAAATGACATTACAACTTTGCAAGAAGTAAAGTCCTAGTTTGGAAAGTGTTTTTCTATGAAGGATCTAGGAGAGACAAACTATATTCTTGGGATAAAATTCTTAAGGGATAGAAAGAAAAGACTAATTGGTTTTAGCCAAAGTGCATACTGGGATAAGGTACTAAAACGTTATAGTATGGTAAATTCCAAGAAGGAGAGATACTTATTCAAAGCAATGCCAAATTGAGTAAGACTCAAAGCCCTTGTATAGATCAAGAGATAGCAGAAATGAGTCGGGTCCCATATGCTTTAGCTGTAGAATGGATAATGTATGCTATGGCATGTACTCGCCCTGATATGCCTTTTGCTTTAAGCATGCTTAATCGCTTTTAGGGAAATCCTAGCAAAGCTCATTGGACAGTACTGAAAAAAAATTCTCAAGTATCTACAAAGGACAAAGAATCTGATTCTAGACTTTGTTGGCAATCATATGTTGAGAGTAAGTGGGTATAGTGATGCCATCTTTCAAATATATAGAGACAACCTTCGTTCTCAATCTGGTTGGGTGTTCCTATTAAATGGAGGAGCGATTAGTTGGAAAAGTTCCAAGAAGGACACGGTGGTTGATTCTACTTGTGAATCAGAGTACATAGAAATGAGTGAAGCATTAAAGGAAGAGACTTGGCTAAAGACTTACATCGTCAATCTTGGATTAGTTTCGACCATTCAGGAGCCTATGGAACTTTTCTACGATAATGAAGGAGCGGTTGCTTTGACCAAAGAACTGAGAGATCATACTAAATCCATACATATTGATAGAAAGTACCATTATATTAGACATAGATTTGAAGAATGTCATCTCATAGTAAAGAGAGTTTCATCAGAAGACAATCATGGAGATCCTCTCACAAAGGTTTTGAGTAGGGTTAAACATAATCAACATTCTAGGAGCATTTGTTTAATAGATGAAATTAGTTATAGTAGTTAGATGATTAGTTTGAAACGTGTCATAGAATAAATGTAACTGATTTTGGTGATTGAATAATAGAGATTATTTATGAGTTTGTTTATTGCCTTTGTTAGTTATTTATTCTTGTGTTTCATTTTCCATGTTTTACTTCCTGAATTATTTGATTATTCGAAGCACCAAAGTGGCTCGTACTCTAGGAAGTAAACAATGAATAAATACTATCATGAATTGGATTGTAGATTGTCTAAGGAGTTTACACATAGCAATTGTGTTGCTACAACATTCACGATTACTTAGAAAATGGAGATTTGTGTATTGGATAAACCCAAACTAAGAGAATTACTTCATCGATTCTGTCATGAGTAATTCTGAGATGAAAATATATTATATTCTTAAAATGTAAATATAGGAGTTGTAATTTACAAGTCGGTCATGCATTGATATTGCAAAAATGCATCAGGAACTTGATGTTATAAAACGTAGTGTCATATATGATTTGGTGAGTAAAGGATACAAGAATATGCATCAAAGTTTATTCGTTCATTTTTCCCTAACGGGTAAAGCAATATCTTTGGGCCCCTCAGTGATTTGGTATTGAGTTATAGTCATTGGCCTAGCAAGGGCAAAATTGATGTGTTCCATTGGTAAGTCATATGAGGTCATCACAAATTGGGAAATCGGAAAAAAATTGTGTGTGTGTGTGTGGTTTCTAGTTTATCAACTACCGAGTCTAAATTAAAATGGTGCTTTGGTTTAGCCAAGACTAAACATAGGTGATCAGGCTACGTTTAGTTGTAAGTCAACCTTTACACACTAAATCTGCCTAGATAATTAACTTTCATAGTTTGCATTCTTGCTTTGTATAGTTACTTGTTCTATATTGGCGATTATTGTTTTGCACTTATAGACTATCAAATAAGGATCGACAGGATGAGAATTTACAGAGGGCAAGACCATTTTAGCATATAGCCATTCTGAAATCCAACAACCCAAGCGAAAATTCAAACTAGTCACCTCTCCCGTAAGTAGTCTATTAGTAGTGTAATTTTTAATAATACTTTCATTTATAGGTTTGAGGATAAACCTTATCAGAGTATACGTCCTAGGCCATAGGATGAAAGATAACAACTCACTAACACGTGTTTATTTAATCGTAAGTATGATTATTGTTTTATCTTTAGTCTTTCTTTTATGCCAATTTCTTTTCATAATTATTCATATATAATTAACCCTATATATAATAATTATCTTTTATAGATATTCTTTGATAATTTATGGTATAGTTAAGTACATTTCCTATCATTACATTTTCTTCCATAATTATCACTTTATGTGTGTGTGTGTGTGTATATATATATATATATATATATATATATATAGTAATTATGATTATCATAATAACAAGATATTATGGGAGAGTAACAATTAAGTAAAATGCCTATCCTAAAATGGTGGCCAACATTACTTTTAGTTACTAAGTTATCCTAGGAAATTTGCAACATAATATCTAGGTATAATCTTTTCCTATTATATCGGGTAACATAACAATTATGCGTAATATCATTGCTTAAGACTAGGCAGAGTTTCTACCAACATATTATCCAACCATTTCATGTTTACATATATACACAAATATATTTAAAAAATATTTTTTGATAAACCAGTTCGATAACCATGTATTCCCATGTAAAATCTTTTAAAACCATAAAAGTGGGGCCATGAACTCACCCTAGTAGCGTGATCATGAAGACTCTAGCAACCACATATGAAGATGTGCACCATCAGAAAGGTAATAGAATGTCAAAACTAACTTTCAAGATAGAAAGGGAATGAGTTTCTAAATTGTGGAATTTGACAAGTGAAAGCCTCTATTTATAAGGCTTATGTGCGCGGCGCAAAATGTGCGCGGCATGTACACGATTCCTGACTCAAACCAAAACTTGCCACATGTCATACTTCTGGTGGTCCACGTCTCTCACATCTCGACGAATCCTGGTGTCAGATATGCGCCTCTTGCATGGCTTGCACTTTTCCCACCCCTAAATTTTCTATAAAAATTCATATCTTCCTTGTATGAACATTGTTTCTTAGCCTCTTTATATATTTGTGTTGCTATCTTTAAGTGCTACAACTTTCCTTAAGGTTGTGATGTCGAATTTTAACTTAAGTTTTTAACGTGTATTTTATGCTTTCCCAAAAATCGTATCTTCTTTATACGGACTTTGTTTTTGACCTTTTTCATCTCAAAGTTTTTATCTCTCGGAGTACTATGATTTTCCTTATAACAATTTAGTCAAATCTCAACCGATTTCTTTATACTATTTTGATGTTAATTACGTTAGTTGCACGGTTGAGTTTTACTTTTGATAAATTCATAACTACTCCAATCAGAGTCGGATTTTTACAAAGTTTATATCCTTGGGATCACATTACTATGTACTTTCCAAATACACTAACCATTATTCATAGGGGTATAAATTTTTGGTCACATATTTTTTTTACCTTATTAACCCTTTTCTTTTTATAAGCGATAACATATCTGATCAAATTTTCCGTAATATGAAAAACTCTATTGCTTCCATTTGTCTATGCTAAACCCTAACGACGGTTGTTAACGAGAAATTTCTCAGTTGTCACATCTTGGGTGTTCTTTTCTGTCCTTGCATGTCACACTCTTGAACAAGCCATGGATGATGCAAAATCCATAGTAAAAGGTGTTGGATTGGTCCTTAAGTGTTTCAACCTCCTTTAACACTTAGACATCTTCTCGAGGGTTAGAATCATCCCAAATGGGGTTTTGATTGGACCCAAATCAGACTATAAAGGAAAGATGATCATATTTCATTTTTGTAACTGCCATTGTTATTGCAAAGTGACATGTTAGCCACCATGGCGCGGTGATGGGGTGGGGGGGGGGGGTTCATATTTCGGTTTTTCAATAAGTTACACAAATCGCGGCATGGTCCAAAGCATGAAACGATGCGATTTCATCCTGGAAAGAACAATTTTTGTTTTGTAATCCGCTTTTGATCGGGCTTTTGTTCTATCTTGTAGGGTTCTTAGTGATCTCCAAAAGAGTGTTATTCCTCAGTTCATTTCTTCATACAACTTGGATTTGAGGTGAGTCCTTCTTTGTGGTTATTAAATACATATGTAGGAGATTTGTATGTTTTGATACAACTTGATTGGGCTAGGACTTGGTATGATATGTCGTGATCTATTTCGTATGAGTTATATGATCCATGAAATTATGTTAATATGCCATGCATAAATTACCTTGGGTGAATTTTCATGCTAGTTAATATTATAAGAGGAAATTGATGAAATGGTGATATTAGGATCATGCTAGAAGTGAGGGATGTGTTTTGATGATGTTATGTGACATTTATGGATGCTATGATTCTTGAATGTATTCTTCTATGAACTATGAGACACATGATAGTAAAGTGTATTCCTTAAGAATGTGTATTATGCTTACATTTTTTTATAGTTTAATGGGAATGTAATATGCTATGATATAATTAGTTGATGAACAGACATAGTTACATAGTAATGAACAGAAAGGGGAGATAATATATAACCCATATGTATTAATTGATAATGAATTAAATAATAATGGGGAATACATGTAGCCAGGGTAAAGGGTAGTAACCGAAACTTAGGTGCGTACCCTATTCATATTTAATGGTGGCCTATTTAGGTGGAACATTACCAAAGGGAAAAAGCTTATGCTAAAATGGCGTCAAATGGTTTTTTAGGTAACCATTCGGAAATATTGTCCTAATGTGTGGGGGTGGAGTGATGTTAGTGATATTGGATGTCGTATACAAACATCACATTTGAGTGGGGTGTATATACGTTGAAAATACCAAGTTGAACTACTCTCAAATGACAACGCCTTGTGCAATGTCAAAGTAGTGAACGCGGTGAACCCGAGACAACATAGCAGGGGAGAGTCGTGCCTCACTTAGTGTATTGGTTCGTCAGGTCATGCAAGTAGCGAACAAGGTCTTTCATGGGGGATTAGTAGTATTTTAGACCCTTGATAATGGTGGACATTAATTATAACGAGGATGAACAATTAATAATTACTACGGTGAAATGTCAATAATCAATATATACATTAAATATTGAAAATAGTCAATGGTGTAAGGTGAACTATGTGACACATATTACGTGTCTTTATGTGTGTGACTGATTGATTTGTATGAAATATGCATGTTTCCATACCTATTGTACTTGAGATTGACTTACTATGTTGTTGATGGCACTTTATCTTTCCACATCTTCCATGCTTACCTTATGATGGTACAGATAACTAAGGAGTGAGGCTTGGTAAGTTTGGGGTGCACTTCTGGGTAGTTATTATCTTTTAGTATGGATACCAATTGGACATGTCATGTTCGTTTTTGTGGGTTTTAAACTTCACTTTTTTACTTATGATTTTGGACATGGTCAATTTTACGTAATGTTGGTGATTATTACACGTTTTAATAAAGTCTTATGTTGCAATTGAACGTTAAATGATGTTTTAAATAGATAAAAATGTCGTGAAAATCATGGCATTAAACTATGGTCCAAAATTTTAAAAGAGTTTAAGAATCTTGGGGGCATATGATATCAATATGCAGTTTTTCAACTTAATGAAATGTACTGAGTACAAGCTAGTCAAGAGACATGTGATAGTGTAAGATCACTTGTGGGTCGTAAGTTATATGAAAGCGTTGGGACTTCTCACTATTGATAACAACATACTTTTATAAAAGAAAACTAAAACCCTATGATAATCGAAAATCATAGGTAGAAAACATACCTTTTAATATATTTAAATTTTAAATATACTGACTCGTGAGTTCTTCAAATGCTTCATGGATAGTAAGACCAAATAATGTGAATGCCTCTTATGGCTCACACCCAAAACCCTAGAACACTAGAAAGACAAGAAAGGTTCGAGGAAGTGAATTTCGTTCCCCACATTTTAGGTATTATAAGCCACAAATTTATGATGCCCAGGCCTTCTATTTATAGTTTAGGTAACTTGCAGATAAATCAAGATTTGAACAATTAAATATTAGATTACTTCTAGTTCAAATCGTTTCCTTATCAGCAACCAGGAGCTTTCCAAAAACCCTAGAAAGCCTCCTCAAAACTGTCCATGCTTGGATGGTTCTAGAATTACTTCTTTTGTTCAACTATTAAACAATTACAATGCACCGCCTTACACCTTTAATTAATTCCATTTTATCTCAAATTAATTTCATATTAATTCTGATTAATAATTAATTAATTACATCTATTTCTAATTAATTCATTAATCACATAATAAATTAATAAATAATTTTATCTCTCTCCTAATATCAATTCTAGCTATTCTGTTTATGATGGCAATGCTAACAGGACATTACTTTTATACCACAAAGTTATGCCAATTTAGTTAAGAGCTTGACCAATTTAGTTATGACCTTGGATACTTATTCCAACAAGTGGAAGGGTCTGTGTACACATGTTTTTAAATGAAAGCATACATTGATCAGCTAGAGCGATTAGGTTTTCCAATTATGTTAGAGTTACCATACATTGAGTACCCCACCTAGAGGAGCTTAAGAAGTTAAAGGCCAAGGAGTCTAGAAGCTCATATATTTATATGATTGAACTGCATAGTAATTTTACTTTTAAATCTTGGGTGTTAGATACCGGGTATGGTACTCACATTTGTATGGATGTGTGTAGACTAAAAAGAAGTATAAATCTCAAGAATAGGAAGCTGGATCTTATCATGAGTAATAAGAAAATTGAGATTTTCCATAGGATTAGAGATTATAAGTTACAAATTCTTAATGGTTTGTATGTGATATTATAAAATTGTTGCTACTCTCCTGATATGACACATAATATTACTTCTTTTCATGCATTAAATAAAGGCATATTTGATTTTATCTTTGATGATGACTAAATTTTATATTATGTGTAACACTTGAATTTGGTAAGTTTCGCATTTAACCTCTTTTATCTAAAGAGCTTGCAATTTAATCCTTAAGCTACTACGCAGGGTATACTAGGTGATACGTTTAGCGTACTAGTCTGATTATGATTGTGTAGGTCATCCACGCACGCTGGGCATACATAGAGTATGCATGACATACGTAATCATTAATGAAAACCTAGTTTTTTTTAGGGTTTTCACCCTATATAAACCATATTATAGCTTTATTTGGTAATGTTTAGCCAGCCTCCATACCTGGAAAACCCTAACCTCGCCCTTAGCCTTTGTTTTGGTGTTCTTGAGCTCTTGTGAAGCATTTTGATGTGTTTTTGTGTATCTTGAAATGGTAGAAGAAGATTGAAGACTCATTCTTTGGAGAAGAGCTTAGAGATCCAGGCTTAGCTTCATCATTTCGTGACTTTTGAGGTATAAAGTCCACAACTTGTCAACTCCTTGTTTAGATCTTCTTTTGGGCTTGTTTATGGCTATTTCGGTCCCTTTTGGTTGGTCCTTGTGAGCTAAGACCATTTCAGAAGCTTAACCTTTTAGATCTAGACATTTTATGGGTCCCTTAAGCATAAAACTGCACGCTTTGTGGTGTTTATGGACTCAAGCATGTGTTAAGACCCTTTGTTAAGCTCTTTTGAGCTGTAGAGCCCTATTAAGCCGTGCATGCACATAAAGTTTCAAAATTTACACGATAAGCCACCCTAAGGAATTTACATATGAGAGTTGGTTTGAGGTCTTCACTGAATAAGATCTTAATGAAGAAAGTAGGCACCTGAGGCGTATGTTAGGCGTACGAGCTGAGTACGCCCTACGTACTCAACGATGGGCTTTAGAATTTTGGGCTTTTCGGTATTGGGCCCATGTTGGACCTTAGGAATCTAGGGCTATATTAGACCATCATAATTCTATTTTTGGGCCGATGCTATTTTATTGGACTCTTTTGGTTGAAGTCCCACGAAGGGATTTGGGTTTAATTTGGAAGATTAGGCCATATTTAGGCTTGGGTGATCATTTTGGAATTTGGGCCTTTTGGATAGTTGGCTTGGGCCAAGTTAGGTAAAGGGTAAAAAGGAATTTTACCCTAGTTTAGACACTTAATGTGAGTCGGGATCCAATTATTAATTGCATGTTATTTTACGTTCATAGCACGAGGATTTTAGCGGACTAGCAGCTAGAGATATATATGTGAGATTCAGCAGTCTGAGGTGAGTTTCCTCACTATGTTTAGCGGGTCGAAGGCACCAATGTCGGCCTATGGTTTATTATGTTAGGATGTTAGATGTCTGCGTGTAACTTGCATGTGTATGCATTGGTATGTATACCGAGCGGGGCTCGATTTCAGGTGAGGCCCGAAGATAGTATTGTATGCTATTATCTTTATGATTATCGCATGAGTTAGTATGATTATATGTTTATATGGTTATATTTGAATCGGGTGGGGCCCGATGTCAGGCGGGGCCTGGTGATTGACATCTGTAAACCAAGTAGGGCTTGATGTCAGGCGGGGACCGAGGCCGGATGGGACTCGATGCCAGGCAGGGCCCAATAAAGAGCGGGGATCAATATGTGTTTATTGTGTAGGTATGTGGTATTTTGGGGAACTCACTAAGCTTTGTGCTTACAAATTTCAGTTTACATTTCAGGTACTTCTGCTTCAAAAGGGAAGAAGCCTAGGATGATTGCAGAGCACACAACACCTCATTTCTCATTTTGTGATTTACTATGATATTTTATTATGTAGTGATACACTTTGATCCATCTTGGTTGTATGACAATGTTTTGGTTTACTGTTTTATTAATTTAAAAAATGAAATTTTTGGGTCTTATTTTTGGGATATTACATTATGAAAAAGATGTTCTTCACTTTAAAATAAAACATATCCATGGCCTCTATTAAACTGTTATAAGCGTAAGAGGCAACTAAATTTCAACATTTATCATTTATTCGTCCGAAAGTGTTTTGGATAAAACCCATCTTTTGCATTATCGTCTTAGATATATAAATGGGAAACACATGGATAAATTCCAATCAAATAGGATTTTGGAGTCATTTTAGTACAATTCTTATGATGAATACAAATCTTATTTATTGGGTAAGATGACAAATGTCTAATTCATAAGATCTTGTAAAAGAGTAAAATATAGTTCGGAACTAATACACACATATGTATGTGGAACTTTTAGAACTACCACTAGATATGGTAATATATACTTCATGACTTTTATTGATGATTTCAGTAAGTATGTATATGTTTATTTGATTCACAATAAGTTTGGAACCTTTTGAGGTGTTTATGACTTTCTAGAGCAGGATAGATTAAGATCCTAATATCCATTGGAGTGGTGAGTATCTTATATAATGTCAATTTTATGTGTGTAATATTAAGATTGGATAAAAGGGTTATAAAGCTTATTAACTGTGTTAAAATATTAGTTTAGTCAAAAGGGTAACATGATCATTCTATGAATATTATCAATTGAATTTTAAATGTTACGATTGTGTTTATATGTGTTTTAGTGATCATATTGGTAAGATACAAGATTAAATGCAATTAATTAAGTCAAGGAAATGTATATAATGGCAATAAGGGTAAAAGATATTTTTTCTAATTTTAAGTACTAACTTTATGACTTAATAAATTAATTTATGTAAGCATTTAGTAAAAAACAACTTAATAAAATTGTTAAGCTCTTTCATATCTTCATGTGGATATGAAATTCATGCAATCTGGTGTAGGTATGGTGAAGTTATGGTATTGCCAAATTAGAAACAAATAAAGGAAAAGCTGGAAATGAAAATTTGACATAAATAGACAAAAAAATGTGATGCGTAATATTTGTTGAACGTGACACGTTGGACAAAATTTGACATAACACGGTGATATATGTTTCTATTTATAATTAGGTTAACCATACTTTAAGAACATGACACATCATACGGGAGTACGCACCAAATATTCTAGTAGATTAATGCTGACACGACATCATTTAAGTGAATGTGACGCGTAAACTACAAATCAACACACGATATATCAGGAACATATTGCTCATTTGAATTATATTTCTTACACAACGGCTTAGGAGTTTGAGAGGGGCGATTTTATGAATTTTTTTTGTTAGAAAGCCAAACCAATAATCAAAAGGAGGTTCAAGGATTCAACTTCCACTAGTGAAATTAAGGTAACCTCTTCATTTAATCTCTCATGTGCATGTGTTTATTAAATATGAAATTGGAAGAAATCTACAAAATTAGGTTCAAGTACTTTATATTTTATTATGAAGTTATAATCAACGCTATTGTTAATACTTGTAATAATAGCAAAACCCTTTTGGGTTTCTCTTATGACCCATTTGAGAAATTAAAAGGAAAATAAATATAGGGTAAATTTAGTTTAGTAACTTGTCTTGACTAGAGAAATTGATTCGAAACTATTTTTGAGTTAATTGAGAATTAATTAATTCAAGGGATTGAATATTAATTAATTAAAATTTAGTTAACTGGAATATTCGAAAAATCCTATGGGATAAGTAAGTGGAAGCAATCTAGGCTTATCCCACATGGGATTGGAGGTCTTTATGGGATTGGAGGTCTTTGGGACTAAGTAATAGTTGCATATAAATAGGATGTTAGAAATCAAACCCTTTTGCTCATTTATTCCCTTAGAATTTTTGGCCATTCTCTCATTTCCCTCTTAAGGATGAAATTCTTAACCCTCATTAGGGTTTGTAGAATTCGATCCTCTATCTAAAAAAGAGGTATGTTATTCTCTCTCTCTCTATCTCTCTCTCTCTCTCTCTCTCTCTGTATATATATATATATATATATATATATATATATATATATATATAGTGGTTGCAGTAATAGATTGAAACCTAGATCATTAAAGGTTGTATGATCACATGTGAATTGTTTAATTCTGCCACTATAATATGCATGTGTTTAAGAATGCCTTATAACCTAATATTACTATCACAACTATAAGTTCATAATTACTAGCATTGTTATTCAAAATAGGTTTGAATCTTGTTTGCTAAATTAGGATTTCTCGATTTTAGGTTTTCAGAGTGTGAAAATATTATTTTTGTTTTTGATGGTAATTATCGATTTTTGCTTATGCCCTAAGCTTGGGTTTAATAATCATAAACACCTAAAGACAAAATTGAAGAAAAAAACTTTTGGAAATCAACAAGACGCGACACGCCCTCTCTGATTGAGTCCATTTGTACACAAGTTTGCTAACTTGTCTTGCAAGAAACAAATATAAATTATTTTGAATTTTGAATGTTCCTTTTTAAATTTAAATATTATTTAGATAGTGATTTTAAATTTGAATATTTTAATTAATTTAAATATAATTTATAAATGTAATTTATAAATTTGAATATTAATATAATATTAATTATTAGCATTGCGTCCTTGCATGTTGATTAGAATTAATAAAAGACACATTATTTAAAACGCTTAAATTTACCTATATATATATATATATATATATATATATATATATATATATATATATATATATATATATATATATATATATATATATATATATATAGACACACACGACATGTGTCCTCACATGTTTAAATAAAACAATGACAGTCTTACCATGACCAAACTCACCAACTCTAGTGCTATAAGAGAGGTTTAAGAAGCTTTCTTTGATTCCTAATGAGGTTGGTTTAAAAAAACCAATTGCTTATCACCCTCACCGCCTCTTTTCAATTTAAAAGAGTGTATTCACATGTTTAAATAAAACGTTGCCAGTCTTACCATGACCAAGCTCACCAACTCTAATGCTAGAAGAGAGGTTTAAGGAGCTTGTTTTGATTCCTAATGAGGTCGGTTTTTAAAAACTCATTTCTTACCACCCTCACCGCCTCTTTTCAATTTTAGAGTGTAGTTACCGAAAGGGTTTCACGGGATATTATTCAAGTTAAAAGTATTAACTTAAAATTATTAAAACAAAATCTCATTTTATATAACTAAAACACGAATCATGTGATACCCTTGAAATACATATATTTTATTTATAATATGTTGATAAGGTGTGTGTGGTTTACTGACACGTCAACTTTAGAGTATAAGTAGCAAATGATGTGGGACTTGTGATTCTCAAGTGTAACTTTAACCCAGGATCACACGGTTTTTGTATGGTTGATTCACCATATGTTTTATGATTCACGACTTCCATGTCTTAGAATTGAGATGAGCATAATCCAAGAGTAGAATGCCATTGATAGTCAATGAATCTCAAAAGATCTATGAGTTTCATAGAGACTGAAATTAGCGAAGAGTATTGCCTGCCTAAATAACTTTGTGGTGTATTTACGACATCCCTTTATACATCGTAAAGACAAATATGGATACTAGCCTTGTTAAATAATTGTTTTTGGGTAAATTATTTTTAAGGATTAATCAAACTAATTGTTTGTCGATGTCACATCCTAATAATAACAACGACCTTCCTCCTCCTCCTCCACCAACACCTCACTCCAACTTTTGACTCATATCAATTGTATCTAGGGAGATACTCACTGGACCCAATTACCTAGATTGGATTCGCACCTTAAGGATCAACTTGAGGTATGGGAAGGAGTATGTTCTCGATGAGGGTGTCTCATAACTTTCTGATACCTCTACTAAATATTATATGGCTACTTACAACAAGCCCTATGATGAGTCGAATAAGGTTGTTTTCCTTATGTAGGGGCCATGTCCTCTAAGCTCTAAAAGGGATTTTAAGAAATAGGGTGCATATCACATAAACTACTAGCTCAAGGAAATGTTCCAAGAGCAAACTATACAAGAATGCTTCAAGATTTTAAAGTTCTTTATTGTGTGTAAAAATCAAGAGGGAACATATGTGTTTACACATGTTCAAAAGATGAAATTGTACATAAATAGAATGGAGAGTCTAGGTGTCCAGTTCCTAAAGGAGTTGGCCATTGACATGGTATTGAACTCGCTTTCCAGTTCATACGATACTTAATTATTATGAACTATAATATGAATAATATGGATAAGACCTTAATGGAGCTATATGACAATGTTGAAAACTGCTGAAGTGAGTATCTTGAAAACTCACAACTACAACTCCATTGCTCCTATTTTGGCAATTAATTATGGTGCTGCTAAAAGGCAAAATGTTTATGTTCGAAAAGGGAAAGGGAAACTACAAGTCTTGATAGTCCAACCAAATTCTGAAGAGAAATGTTAAATCTGATATAGCTCATACCATTGACCCCAATTAGGCTATATGTTTCTATTGCCAATAAAAGTGGCACTAGAAACTTATCTGCCCTTGAGAATCTGAAGAAGAACAAAGTCAAAGAGTGTGGCTCATCAAGAATATGTATGATTGAAATCTTTGATATTGGATGCGGTACTCACATTTTCTCGAATATTCAAGGACTAAGGGAAAGTAGGAAGCCAGAGCATGGGCAGCTGAAGTTGATCATAGGAAATATACACACCGTAGATGTTACAAGGTTTAGGTATTACGAGCTCGTGCTTAGTAGTGGTGTTTCTATTAGATTATTAAATTGTTTTTAATCTCTTGATATGTCACAAAAACATTATTTCTTTTTATGCATTTTTCAAGGATGGTTTTTCATTTTCGTTTGATAATGAGAATGGTGATATTTTAGTTTATAAGAATGGTTCTTTTTTAATTTAAAGCTAGTCCTTGAAATGGTATTTATGAGAATATTGTTTGCGTCAGTAAATCTAATAATAAAATTTTAAACGTTGATTCTTTCGAATATGTTTTGGATAAGTCTTGTTTGTGGCATTGTCGTCTTGGTCATATAAACAAGAAACTCATCTCTAAGCTCTAATTGGATGGCATCTTGGAATCATTTGACTTAAATTCGAATGATGTATTCAAGTCTTGCTTACTTGGAAAGATAAAAAAACACCATTCATATGTAACTGTGAAAGTGGCAAGAATTTGTTGGACGTTATACACACAAATGTATGTGGACCATTCAAATCTGCCATACGACACGACGAACGATACTTTGTGACTTTTATTGTTGAATATAGCAGATGTGGGTAGTGTTAACAGAGTTTCAAAACGAAGTAGAGAATCAAATGGGCATGAAGATCAAGATGCTTTGATCCTATAGGGTGGATAATATCTTAGTCTTGATTTCATCTATCATCTAACGAATTATGGAATAGTCTCATAATTTTCTCCTCCCAGAACACCACAACTTAATGGTGTTACTAAGAGAATAAATCAAATTGTATTAGATATGGTTTGATCTATGATGAGTCGTGCTACACTTCCAATACATTTTTAGGGTTACGACTTAGAAAAAATAGCTCACATCCTAAAACTTGTACCAACTAAGAAGGTTGCTAAAAAAACCCTATGCAATGAAGTGGGAAACGTCCCTCTCTCTTTCACATGTGAAAGTATAGGGTTGCAAAGTTTTTTCATCGAGAGGCCAAAGCGAAACTATAACCTATATCATAGAAGTATTACTTCGTGGTGGTTTATCCCTAATAGTATTTTGGATACTTGTTCTATAAGCCTTCTGATAAATAGTGTTTTCCAATCAAAGAGGTTTCTTCTTTGAGAGGTAACTAATATCCAAAGAAGCCAAGGGAGCTCAAGATCATTGTAAGAGTCAACCGAAGTGGAACCTATACTTGACACTAGCACTCAACCGGAGTTTGAACCACCCATTGAGGGAAATGACGTAGATCCACCTCCTCTTTGCATATCTAATATAGTTCGTCTTCCTCTTGAGTTCTATGGCTTCCATATTATCATTGAAGGAGATTTACATATCAATGATGAATCACTAGCCTGTATAGAAGATCCATCCAACTATAAGGATGTGATGGCAAGCCTAGAGGTTGTTACATGTTAAGGAGCATGGAGAGTAAGATTTAGTCCATGTATGATAACCAAGTTTGGAATTTGGTTGATCTTACACCTAGCCTTAAAACCGTTGGGTGTAAATGGATCTTCAAGAAAAAGACCGATATGGATGTGAATGTGCACACTTTCAAAGCTAGACTGGTTGCGAAGGGTTTTACTCAAACTCAAGGGATTGATTATGAGGAAACCGTCTCACCAATAGCTAAGATCAAGTTTATTATGATATTACTTTCCATAGTTGCCTTCTATGATTATGAAGTATGACAAATGAATGTAAAGACCATCTTAATGAAAAAATCATAGAGGATGTGTATATGGCACAAGCTAAGGATTTTATAGATCCTAAATATCCAAATAGAGTGTGTGAGCTTGAAAGGTCCATCTATAGACTTGAACAAGCATCTCGCAGCTGAAATATTTGTTTTTATGAAACGTTCAAAGAGTTTGGATTTTCTTGAAGCGAAGATGAGTCTTGTGTATATGTCAAAGCTAATTGGAATGTTGTAGTCTTCCTAGTATTGTATGTTGGTGGCATACTACTTATGGGTATTATTGGTCAATGGATGAGTAGTCACTTGGAAAATTTCCAAGAAGAAGAAAGTGGCAGACTCTATGTGTGAGTCCGAGTACATTGTAGCTAGTGAAGCAACAAAAGAGGATACATTGTTGAAGAACTTCATCAGTGATATTAGTGTTGTTCCTAGCATCATAGATCACATAGAAATCTTATGTGATAATGTAGGTGTAATCGCTTTGACTAAATAACCTAAGGATCATGGGAAGTCGAGACATATACTCATTACTTAGGAAATATCACAATGTTCGGAAGCGAGTTGGGGATGGGGATATCGTAATGAATAAAGTATGATCAGAGGAGAATCCGACTGATCCCTTCACGAAGCGATTATGAAGAACAAAGCATGATAGTCATACTTGGTGCATATGCATTAGATTTGCGAGTGATATGGTATAAATGTTTAGTTGATAGTTTGATAAAATTTGAAACTTATAATCATATAAATTGTAACCAATTTGGTGATTATTTTGTGGGAATTTAATAATAAGCCGGTTTGCTGCCATTTATGTGTTCGTTTATTACTATGTTTCGTTTTGCATGTTTGGAACCCACTTTCCGAGAATTAATCTACTCAAACCTCCATAATCAATCATACTCTTAGAAATAAGTAGTGATTTAAGATTTTCATGGACTATTAGTAGATTGTCCATAGTTATTGGACATAACATAGAGATTGTGGCTTATATTTATGAGTACTTAATGGAGATTTAAGTATTAGAACAATACACACTTAGATATTAATTTATGGATCAATTCATAAGTAATTCTTGTTGGATTAGGTGTGTAAGTTCATAACTATTTCTAGGATGTACTTGACCCGGTTAGCATGGTCTATTTGGGTTGCATGGCATCATGCATTTGGATAGACTAAAATGAGAGAAATAACACTTAAGGTTTATTAATATATTATAAGTTCTAATATATTAATAATATTATTTGATTAGTATTGATCAAGAATTAATTTCGAATTAATTAAGTGATCAAAAGAAGACTAATTAAATATATGGGTTGATTGTGTAAATCACTCATTACTTGTATAGTGGCCTAATGCTCCATGGATTATCAAGTTGGGGCTAAAACCCATAGGATGCTCCATGGATGCACCATGGTGTCTTTGACCCCATGGACCATGGAAATGAAGAGCCATGTCAAGTTAGGGTTTACATGGTGTAACCCTACTTATGACACACTATAAAAGGAATATGTGAGCAACCAAAATCGGCCACTAGTGAGAACAAGAGGGCATAGCCAATTTTAGAAGTGTTCTATTTCTCTCAAGGTTATTCCAAGTGTATTTGGTGTTGTGTGAGACATTTGAGGCATCACACTAGAGGTGCTAGGCTCACAAGGTTCTCAAGGAATCCAAACTACAAAAGGTATGTTCTTCTTCTAACATTTATGTCTAAAAGTTCCCCATGGTATGCTAGATAAGTTAAAAACCTTGGAAAATCAATTTTGCATGTATCATAGTAAAACATAGATCCAAGGTTTCTAGGGTTGCATGTACACCTTAGGAGTGTTAGAATGCTCAAAACCCAACAATTCTAAGATGATCATATCTCTTATTCTTCAAAATAAGATAAGTGAGTTGTTTTGCTTTACAAGTCTGTTATACATTGGTTTACTCCAACACTATTCGTAAATGGTACTAATATAGAGTATGTCCATGTATGATATGATGAGTAGATAGAAACTATGTAGTCAAAGTTTATTTATTCCTTCCACCCTAACAGAAGAAGTGATATATATGGGCCCCTCAATGATTTGGTGTTGTCATCCAAAAGTGCTTGACCAAGCTTTGACTAAATTGATATGATCAATTTAGTAGTTTGATGTGGTCGTTACAAATCATTATCAGGAAATATAATCTTGAACACTGAGATTGACCATTATCTATGTCTCAGGTTCATACATATATCTTGAAGAACAAAATAAATAATTGATCAATTATCTTAGGGTTGAATCTTGATTTGATCAGAGTTTGGCAATTGCATTAGATGGCTAACACTTTGTGGATTATTTGAGAAGCATTATACCTCGTACAATTGATGACTTTTCGAAGTGGGATACTATTAGAAAGAGTGACCAAGATCATTTACTATTGGTAATATTTCTAATAATAGCATGGTCCTTTTTGGTTGTACTCATGACACATTTGAGAAATTAAAAGGAAATGGAATTTAGGAGAAAATTAGTTTAATAATTTGTCATGACTTGCTAAATTAGTTAGAAACTATTTTTAACCTAATTGAGAATTAATTAATTCAAGGGGTTGAATATTAATCAATTAAAAGTTAATTATTTGTAATATTCCAGAAATCCTAAGGGATGAGGAAGAAGACGAAATATAGGCTTATCCCACATGGGATTGGAGTGCTTTGGGACTAAGTAACTATAGACAATAAATAGGGTGCTAAGGATCAAGCCTTTTTTTATTTCTTGGATTACAATTTTCGGTCATTCTCTCCATTCTCTCTTAAGTAAGAAATTCTTAACCCTCATTAGAGTTTGTAGAATTCGATATTATCTCATGTTTTTCATTTGATTCACTATTTGGTGTCTTGAGTGTGAACTATTAAAGGGATTCTACTTTGGATCATCTCATCCAAGCAAGGTTGTAAGGATAAGATCGCAAGCCAGAAAGTCTCTAGTTACAAAAGAGGTATGTTATTCTATTTATCTAGTGGTTGCAGTAATAGATTGAAACCTAGATCATTAAAGGTTGGATGAGCACTTATGGATAGTTTAAGTCTTCCACTGTTATAGTCATGTGTTTAAGAATGACCTATAACCCAACATGATATACATAGAGCTTAATTAGTTTTGTGACAAAAGTTTGAAATGTAAAGTTTAAACAATCAAGTCAATGATTGTATTGAATATGAAATGGAATTAAATTCATAATGGATCAATTTATGTTGATATGAGCTTTATGTAATAATAAGATAGGAGTTGAAGGCATAACAGTCAAGGAACGCCAAGAAAATGATAAAAATTATAGTTAGACCTTACTAAGTAGTTAAGGTGAGTATACATGAATTTAAATAAATACATAACAAAACAAATGTTTTATGTGAATATATATATATAATGTCAAGTATCTTAATACTTGAATACTATGTTTTTTATGTGAATGGTTTGAACGTCACAACTAGTAGTTTAATATAAAAGCTTTAGCATCCTAAATATTTATCGTTTTCAAAGTTTAATGTTCTTATGTTCTGATTAATAAATGGGAAAGTTCTAAACATATCCCCATAACAAGACGAATGAGACACTATTGAGATGGTACCTACCATCGTGACATAGTTATCGAGGTGTATGAACTCCCCAAATGATCACAATGGGATTAGCTTTCCCATGGTTAGTAAAGACCTGCTTGTGAACTGGAAATGGGTATAAATACCCATATATAAGGATAATCTGTAAGCTCGTTATATTGTATGTTTTATGAAATGTTTTAAAGTATGTTTCACACTTATTTTGTTGAGTCTAAACTCATATATCTTACAAGTTCGTTGACGTACATATATTGTTTTGTTCAAATGCTATGTATTCCAGATCGGGGGCTAAGGACTACAAGTTCACATGTAAGTGGAGATATTTTAGAAGACTTAGAATAGTCTCATATATGTATTATCTTTTTCCTTAAACTATGGTTATGTATATCTTTTGTAACACAAAAGTTTTTGAACTCTAATAACTTTTGGAAAAGTTTTTATTAAACTGTAGTTCAGCTATGATCTAATGTCATGGTAATCATAAAATAATAGTTTTTTTATGATTTTAAAAAGAATGTGTTTTACATTTTTTTTATCAGATCCATTGTTTAAGCGTATTAGGTTTGATTACATTCTTAGGCTTAAACTACGAAAGTTTAGATGCGTATACCCGTAAGGATGTTAGGATGATGCTTAAACTTGTATGACTAGATTGTTATGCAAATATATGTTTAGGAAAGTATTAGGAAGATAATATGTTATCAATTTAAGTAAACACTTTCTTTCATAAGTTGAATTATGTATACTAAATCGATCGTATTATCGACAAGGGTAATTCTGAAATCAGTGAAAATCAAGCACCGAACTCTCCAAGCTATCCGAGATCTTGGACAACATAATGGATAAGGTGAAGGACGATTTAAACTATATTCTTGATACTCTTTTGTAAGAAAGTCAACAAACTTCTTCTCGTCGCCCTTCGAAAAATAAACCATTCGGAAATGATACTTATATATACCCTAAGAATTCAATATTTCAACAAGTAAGCAATGCAACAACTCAACAAAACAACTAATGGAAACAAGTCACTAAGAAGTCAATAACTAATTTCATAAAGAAAAAAAAAACAACTAATTTCATAAACTTAAAAGATCCATACTTGTTTCATTCTAGGGTTTGGAGAGAGCACAATTTTAGCTTGAAGAGAGCTCTCAAATTCGTTTTTCCTTGGAAGAACGAGGGTCGATAGCTTCACAGAGGGTTTGTAGCGGTGGTGGTGTTTTTTTTTTCTTTCTCTACTTCTTTCCCTCTTTGAGCTCTTGCTTCCGGTTTTCATTTTGCTGCTTGGATCACACGAACACAAACACATTTGGTCTTTCTGCATTGGGTTATTAATTACTTAGGAGATGATTTGTACACAACAATTTTTTTCTATACATAACAATTGATGTTTTAAAATTTTATACTGTACAACTCAATAATACATAAATTATTGTTTATGGCAAAAAAACTGTTGTGTACTAATCGTTTTCCATTGAGCTATTTTTTGTTAACGTTTGAGCTACTATTTGTTGCACCATATTTGTTTATTTTTGGACCTATAATTACGCATAATTTTTTTTTGTATTGCGTACTAATACTTAAAACATATAAATATTTTTACACTTCCAGAAGGAAGTCGAGGACAC
Source organism: Lactuca serriola (assembly GCF_051521515.1). NCBI lineage: Eukaryota > Viridiplantae > Streptophyta > Magnoliopsida > Asterales > Asteraceae > Lactuca > Lactuca serriola. The sequence continues at coordinate 84,319,837 of NC_136408.1, forward strand.
TATTTGATGTATTCGATTCATTTTCCATTTATTCCATAATATCAAACATGTCATAATACATTACATGCAAATGTATAATGAGAGAGCCAACCAAAGATTTTCATTTAAACATTTTCAACTTATAATTAAAACATTACATTCAATATTGATAAATTAGTCATGGAGTTAACATTATTATATAAAATGAATTATATACCTTTTACGTAAGAAAACTTATGCCATTAAGATGGATACAAGCAAACAACTTTTGACTTTAAAAGCATGTCGGAGAAACACAAAAACGTTTGTTCCCTAAACCTAAAAACTGAAGGAAAGAAAAAAGAAAACATGAATAAAAAGTATATTGTATTCATGTAATCCCCGTTTTTGTTATACTTTATTTGTTTAAATAAATTTACCAAATATCGCGTAAATAAAATTCACCACAATAACCACCTACACGTTTACACTTTACACAATTCATCTATGCTATCTATTTCATAGATGACCCCTCCAAGATTATAACATGGAATCTCATATATAATTGGTTGGGTCCAATTATTGTAAAATGTTATTTTCAACAAAGAACGACAAAACTTTCACCTTAATGCGTGGACTTTTTCTAACTCTTCATAACTAAAAAAACAAGAAGAGAACCTTGTTATTTACGAAATTATTAATGTTTTCAAGGAGATTCATCTATGGGTAATTAGCTAAACTCATCATATTTGCAAACATTACACAACCATGGTACAACAAAAATGTTATTGCAGCATATCTCCATGGTACTGAAAATTTCATGTTAATTTCTTTCAAATTTTTGATCAAATCCACCCTTTTTTGTCGAATTTTCGATCTCCTTGGACAGTTCTTTATCATATCGATATATGTCTGCATGTCGTGAACACATAGAATATCATCGATCTTGAGGAAATCCATCACATTCATTCCCCTTTTCACAATCTTATCTATCATGTAATCAGGTATTTCAAGGTTCTCCTCTTCATCTGTCTTTAAACAGTCAAGTACCAATTCTATACCAACATGAGCATAACAAGCACATGTCCAAGGGCTAAATGTCTCATTGAATATAACTCCTGGGAGTTTTGTTATAGGATCTTTTGCATTAACGATTCTAAGAACTTTCACCCCCAACTCCTCACACCGTTCCTTAAAACGAACATTCCCAACCCTCGGTCCTGCAAATGAAAAAACTGTAAGCGGGACCGTGGGTTGTTTTAGTCTTAGTTCTGCAATGTCGTATGCGAGTAGCAGGGCTAACGAGCTACCCATGCTATGACCGGCTAACGTTATGCTCATATCTTCGTGTTTATACCTTCTTAAAAGGCGAGAAATTTCACAAATAAGCTGCTCACGACAACTTCCGACACCAAATCTAACATTGGTCTCAGAAGAAGTGTACAAGCTGAGGAACCCAGCCTCGACCATGATATGAGGTTTTGGATCATTAGGATCCAACCTAGCTGGAGACAGCGAACTCATTAAGTTCGCTATCCATTCAGGATAAGTAGCCGTGCCACGGAAAATTACTAAAATATCCCTCCTCCCAATCCTCTTTACCTCTTCATCTGACGACACAGCAATGTACCCGACCCACCGCGCACACGAACCACCATTCTGGATTGGAATGTTGATGTCAGGGGTGGCGTAAACATACTTTGTAACTTCATAACCGCAGTCAGCCCACCCTACCTCCATGAACATTCGGTTCTTGGCATACTTGCAGGTCAAGTAGCGACTGGAATCGGGGTTCAGATCAAAAGCGTCATAGGAAGCAGTAACGAACTTTCCATAACGAATGATTTCAAGTTGGAGAAGAGGATTCAAGGGTTGGATGAGATTTTCCCAGTTGTTTAAACCTTGAACATCTCTCCAGTTAAGAGGTAAACTTGGAGATATGGTAGAAACCCTAGCATGTGAAAGTGAGGAGGGTAAAGACGTAATTGCAACAGTAGTGCTACATATCTTCTTTCTGAAATCAGGTCTGCAAGAATATGGTTTTTTGGTGGTGATGATCTTGGTATAATCAACTGGGAAGTAAACAAGATTCATGCATGGAGTGTTCTTTACATCAAACACTGACTTAGCCATTCGAGAGCTTGCAGGAATTTGATTACAAAGAAAGGCTAAGAGATTTATCAAGATTAAATCATGTTTAGCAAGGTTTTGACTCAGAGAGATTAAGCAAAGCTCTGCAATGGACTATATATATATATATATATATATATATATATATATATATATATATATATATATATATATATATATATATATATATATATATATATATATATATATGTATGTATTACAGTTTTACCTGTTCTCGGAAGGAAGTGAATTGGGAATAAGCAAAATCGCATGAATGGCGAGGAAGGTGACCGGAATTATATAAACAGGAAATCGGGATATTGGTTTATATGTTGGACACGTGTCATGACTTTTAGTGGTCGGTGGGGTTGAAAATAAAAAAGTAAACAAAAAATAGTTTATTTTGTTTTGCGGCTGAGAGTGGAAAACGAGATTAGGAAGCATAATAATTATAAACAAACGACGGTTACATACCTTCTTTCTACGTACTTATGTTTTTTTTTTTATTTGGTTTATATAACATATTAAACTAAGAGCAGAAATTGGTATCCGAAAGTTTTAGATTTATATCCCAGCGGTATCAGGTGGTGTCCTCCTTCTTTGAGATCGAATGTTCAAGTCTCGTCGTGGACATAGGTGGAATAGGTGTTGTTAGCTTAGAAGTAGATTAGATTTGCAGTTCAATGCGCCTAGGCGTTAGGCGGTCTCCAACCGATTACGTTTATACCTAATCGGCCTATGTAATCGGTTTGGGTCAAAGTCGGACCTAATCGGAACTAGGCGGAGTTGGGCGCCCTGATCGGTCAAAATACAGTCAATAGAATTCAAAATTTTCAGGGGCAAAATCGTCAAACCATTGCTAGGGTTCATTTCTTCTTACTCATTCCATCTCAATCGCATTATCAATTTCACTGCTATCTCTCTCTCTCTCTCTCACATCAAAAACGGCAATTTCTTCTTCTTCTAAGCATTCTGTCTGTTCCAAGATCGTTGTTGTCTTCCAAGATCGTTGTTGCGCGCCTTCCAAGATCATTGTTGCCTTCCAAGATTGTCATCGCATTCCAGTCATCTACAAGATTGTGTTGTCGCTCCTTCTCCTTCAATATCCTCTGTCTTTGTTCCTTCCCCTCCGACATCCTCCGCTCCTCTATAATCCCTCTGATGCCTTCAACTCCTTTATTCCCGATGATACTGCCAACCTATACAAAGTTCCCGACGATACTGAAACTGCAAAGGTAATCATCCAAATGTTGAAATTCCCTGATTAGATCTTGAATTAAGCTTAGCTTTTCACTTGGGTTATGCTAATTTTTCATCTTATAGTCAATATTTGTTCATATATTAGTTTCTTTCTTTAATTGTTCTTGGTTATAGAAATGAATAAAGTGAAAGCTTCTTTGAATTTTGTCATCGTTGATGATTCTGGTTATTAAAGTGTGAAAGCTTCTTTGAATTTTACAGTTTTTGATTGTTTTTGGTTCTGCTAATTCCAGTTAAATTAATATGAAGTATATACAGAGCCTGCTGATTTGTGATGATATTAGATGAAGTGATGATAAATTGATATGAATATGCTATTAATGTGATGATATACTTAATTTTTCTGTTAAAATGATATGTGAGTGAGTATATTTAATGTGTTAATGTGATTTTTTAATGTGTTAAACTGATATGAATATGGTGTTAATGTGATGATATATTAGATGAAGTGATGATAAACTGATATGATACATAGCATGTTGATTTGAGTGAAGAATTTTAATGTGTTAATGTGAGTTTTTTTTATAATAGTTGATGAAGCTCTTGCAACTGATGTTAGTCAAGTACCCCAAGAAAGTCCAAAAACGAGGGAACTTTTCAATGAAGATTTCGAGTCCGAGAGTGAGGAGCAAGTGTTAGAAGAAGATGAATATGAGTCAGATGGGATTCAAATAATGGAAGTATGTGGAGAATATTAGAATAAAATTGTTGTGCTTGTTAAACTCACTATTAAACTTTTATGGACTTGTTGGATGATGATTTTGTGTGTTTATTAAACTTATTATTAAACTTTTATGCTTATTTTGGATGATAAATGGTTGTGCTTGTTAAATTTATTAAGTTATTATTAAACTTTTATGCTTATTTACTTATATTCTTAGTATTAAAGTTAGATTTATAAATTTATGAATTATTTTTTAATAATTAATGGTCCCCGATTAATCCCCGTCTAACAAATTAATCCCTAGACCTCAGTCCACCGCCTAGCTAACGTCTAGCGTTTTCTGCAACCTTGATATATATATATATATATATATATATATATATATATATATATATATATATATAAGAATGAGTTCTATGGAAAACAAATAACTAGGGCAACATCTACCGGAACCAATAATCAAATGACACGTGTCCATTTCTTTCTTCACAAGTAATGTATTGTGGAAGTTATTGTGGAAGTGATGTGTTGTCATATTTTCATTGGTTCAAATATGTGTCGCCCTAATCATTCATTTTCCATATAACTCTTCCCCATATATATATATATATATATATATATATATATATATATATATATATATATATATATATATATATATATATATATATATATATAGAGAGAGAGAGAGAGAGAGCTAGGTTATAATGTGGATGGACAACTATTGTGCGGACGTATGGACAATGCTATTATATGATAATGACTAAGAGAGTTGATTGTTTAGTAATGTGAATACGTTCAACCTCCCACAACTATCGTAATTTTCATGCATTCTCATAAATTCTTATTTGTTTTTTGTTCTCACACATAGTTTTTCACTAATTTATATTCTTATAGAATACGACTTTATTTGTTTTTGATCTCACACATGGTTTTTCACTAATTTATATTCTTACATAATACGACTCAATAAACATTTTGACAACATTCTGAAAGAATGAGAATAATAATAAAAAGTCTATAGTAACCTTATAGACGATTTAATAGTGAGAATATGTGATAATGAAAATAGTTATGTAAGATTGAACGTATTCATATTGTCAAACACCATATTTTTTTGCTATTCTCACAGAATAACATTGTTCATACGTCTGAACAATAGATGTCAATTCATATTTGAACCTAGAAAAGTTAATCTACTCCTAAGTTAACAACACCTATTCCACCTATGTCCATGACAAGACTTGAACTCTCGACCTCAAAGAAGGAGGGCACCACCTGATACCGTTGGGTTAAACAACATATTTTTTTGCTATTCTCGCAAAATAACATTATCCATAAGTCCGCACAATAAATGTCAATCAATATTTGAACGTAGCTCTCTCTCTCTCTCTTATATATATATATATATATATATATATATATATATATATATATATATATATATATATAGGGAAGGGTTATATGGAAAATAAAAAAACCCTAAAAATCATAAAAATGCATAAAATAATACTTAGACATCACAAAACTTTTTTTTTTGACTTTACACATCAAAAAATCGCAGCTTTTTTTTTAAATTTCGCTGAAAAATAAAATAAAAAATCAATTTTTTTTTTTTATAATTTTTTTTCAAAGGGTCCAAACAAAGGGTTATTTTTTATTAACTTGATCATGAGACGAACACACTCATTGTAGGATGAGTGATCTTCAAAGATGGCCCTGAAATTGCTTGATGCAATGGATGGAGATTGGTTTTGAGTAGCGTAGTCTGAACCAGCGGGTTGTGCGGAACTAGAAGCCTTGGCTTGCTTCTTTGAGATGCCTGATTTCACCATTTTGAGAAATTCTTTTTGAAGAACTTGCAGAAAAGCTTTGAGTGCAAGAGAGTGAGGAAGATGAAAATCACCAAAGAGAGTTCAGAAAGCGTAAAGCTTTCTTGGGGAGGGAAAAAAAGTTTATATCGTAGCGGATCTCAAAATTTTATTGTTTTAACCTTATATGAGACAGATAAAAATAAAAACCCTTGAGTTTTTATATTTAAAAATTAAGGACAACCAAAAATAAGATTAAAGAAAAGTAAATCTTTAATGTTTTGATTTTTCAAAAATGTAGCATTTAATGAAGTGTCAGGCCCAATATCACACGTCTGAAGATCGTGTGGTGAGGGGCGAAAATTCGTTGAATAAAGGTGGAATTTGTAACGGATTTGACATCTTCGGGCAAAGGGGATTAGATAGTTAGGAAAAAGGATTTCTAAAAGATTTCTTTTATTGGGAAACTGTTTTATTTGGTATCAAACCCAAAATAGGTCTGACAAAAGGATTATTTGAAAAAGAAGAACTGAAACGGTGATGTGCTATACAACGAATGTTCTTTGAGAATGTTTTTTTAATTAAATGAAGGATGATTAAATAGCACATAAAGTTTTTTGGAATTTATGAAGTAGTTGAAGATTCATTCAATGCAACTGAGGATTGAACAACCATTGTGGATTGGATCATCATTGCGGATAGATTCGTCGTTGTGGTGGATGATTAGAAGACAGCAATAGAAGGAACTGAGAGAAACACTTGAACAAAATCAGAAATAACAAACAATAAGGACCCTTGAAATATAGGTATGATATATGGTTGCGATACACAAGCTATACTGAAACCATGTATGATAGATATATTTAGCTAGGACCGCAACAGAGACCAGAAGTGGTCTGCGGTACCTATCAATTCAAAAAGAATTGCGGGTCCGGATTCATCATTCTTAACATTTGTAAGAAACTGTTTAGTTTTGTAGAGTCAAGTGCCTTTGTAAATACACCAGCAATCTCTTCATTAGTGTTAACAAAAATTAGTTCATTGTTACCTTTCAAGATATGGTCTTTGATGAAGTGATACTGTAGTTCATATGGCTTTGTCTTAGAGTGATGAATAGGATTGTGGGAAATCACTATAGCACTCTCAGAGTCACTGTAAATTGGTATCCACAGCATCATATATCCGTACGTAGCCTATAAGTTGAGTCTTCATCCATAAGACTTGTAAACAACAGCTGGCTGTAGCCACATATTCAGCTTCTACGGCAGACAACGAGACACAATTTTGTTTCCTTGATGACCAACTGACGAGTCTTCCACCAAGAAATTGACAGCCACCGGAAGTGCTTTTTCTGTCCAATCTGCATCCGGCATGATCCGCATCTGTGAATGCTTGAAGACTGAATTCGTTCCCTGCAGGATACCAGAGGCCTAGAGCTTTGCTTCCCTTCAAGTATTTGAGAATTTCTTAACTGCGGTCATATGTGATACTTTCGGATCTACCTGGTATCTTGCGCATAAGCCTGTTGCGAAGACAATGTCAGGTCTGCTTGTGGTGAGGTACATCAATGAGCCAATCATTCCTCTGTAAGTTTTATGGTCTACTGATTCTCTGGAAGAATCAATAGAGATCTTATATCCGAAGGCCATAGGGACCTTGGCAAAGGAATAGTTGTCCATTGAGTATTTCTTCAGCAGTTTAGAGGTGTATTCTCCTGATGGATGAATATCCCTTGAGGGACCTATTTCACTTGAAGTCCTAGTGAGAATTTAATATCTCTGTTCATGCTCATTTGGAATTTGTTGGTCATGAGCTTTGCAAATTCATCTACCATCCCTTGATCAGTTGATCTGAAGATGATATCATCCACATATATTTGTACAAGCATAAGGTGATTACCGTTTGCTTTTCTAAATAAAGTGGGGTCAATCATTCCTTTTTTGTAACCGGATGAGACAAGAAATTCTGAAAGGGTCTCATACCACGCTCTTGGTGCTTACTTTAGACCATAAACCACTTTTCTCAAGCTTGTAACAGTAATCTGGAAATTCATGACTTTCGAAGCCTAAAGGTTGTTGAAGATAAACCTCCTCTTTCAATTCACCATTAAGGAAGACACTCTTTACATCCATTTGATGTACTTTGATGTTCTTGTGAGCAGCGTACGCTAAGAAAATTTGTATGGCCTCCATCCTGGCTACGGGGGCGTATGTTTCATCATAATCAACACCTTTAAGTTGACTACACCCCTTAGCGACTAGTCTCACTTTGTTTCTGACGACCAAACCGGATCCATCTAATTTATTCTTGTACACCCCTCTTGTTCCAACAATAGTTTGACCTTTTGACTTTGGAACGAGTTGCCACACTTTGTTTCTTTCAAATTCTGCCAGTTCCTCTTGCACTGGGGATATCCAGTCGGGCTCCATTAAGGCTTCTTTGATGGTTCTGGGCTCGACAGAGGACATAAACGTTGCATAGTGACAGTGATCAGTTAAATCATTGGAGGAACGAGTTTGAATAACTACAGATGGATTTCCGATGATTTGAACTGGTGGGTGGTCCTTCGTCCATACATGAAGACAGGGTTGCAGATGGTCAGCGGCTGTGGTGGAGGAAATGTCTTCAATATCTGAAGACTCTGCAGCAGAAGAGGGCAATTCCCCTTGGACTTGTGAGCAGCCCGCAAAATTGTCATGAATCGGGGAAGTGGGATTAGCATTTACTTGAGCATTTGAGAGAATTTTCCCCTGGATTGGGGATGGGAATTCCCCCCGAACCTGAGAAGGTTCCCCCTAGATTGTAGAGAGAGTGATTATCCTTGGACCGGTTTTAGTGTCAATGTTCTCTATATCTTCAATGTTCGAGTCTGAGGAGACATTTGATGGAAGAGTAATTGAAACATCCCAAAAACACAGTCTGAAAATTTCGTTTAATTTAATAATAAAAACCATAGTCGATAAACCTCATATAAAAATGATAAGCAATGTAGCTCAAAATATCATAACAATTGTGTAACATCCCAAAAATACGAGCCAAAAATTTCATTTTTAAAACATGTACTTAGCAAACATTAGGAATAAAACGTTCAACGATCATGTCATTTCAGGAAAGATAATGCATGTTTGGAAAACATTTTTATAAAACATAAAAGTGTCAGAGTACAAATCCCCAGGTGATATCATAATGCGAAATATAAAGCATGTGTGTGATGTACCGCTACCGCGCCAGCTCCTTCCCCTTCGAAGAAGAGGTACCTGAAACCAAAACTGAAAACTGTAAGCACGAAGCTTAGTGAGTTCCCCCAACATACCACATACCATACAATCGCATATCATACATACTGCCGGACAATTCTGGGGTGCCCGACCTACCCGGTACGGCCATTCTGGGGTGCCGACTTACTCGTGTCAAGCCGTTCTAGGGTGCTGACTACCCATGTCAAGCCATTCTGGGGGGCTGATTACCCATCGGTCTTGACAACCGATCCTCGGGGACTATTTCACCCCTACTGCTACTGTCACATATATCATAACATAACATATTATCAGACATATCTGGGGTGTCCGATCTACCCTTCGGTCCTAACGACCGAACTTGGGGACTATTCCCCTCCTACTACCACTATCACATATAACATATCATGCCAGCATATAAACATATCATCACATACTGTCAGACATATCTGGGGTGTCTGACCTACCCTTCGGTCCTAACAACCGAACTCTACTACTATCACATATGCATATCATGCCAACATATAACATATCAGGTAGTAGCAAACCCATATGATATCACAAAGACAAACATCTAACATACAACTCCTACTGGTGGGCCGGCATTGTGGTCGTAGACCCACCGCTACTGGAAGGTAACTCACCTCAAAGTAGCTGCTGATCTGTGTGGGAACTGACTGCCTTCTGCTGCTGCTGCCCCGGAAATCCTCCGGCTATAATTCCCACAAAACACTCAGTCAAATACTGCTAACCGACCTTAGAGTAAATGACCATTCACCCTTAACCAAACCAAGAGTCAAAGTCAAAGTCAACTTCCAGTTGACCCAACTCGCCGAGTCCTTTTCCCTTTGTCTGACCCTAATCCCGTCTCTACTCGTCGAGTTAGGCATTGACTCGACGAGTTTTCCTTCTAATCCAAGGTCCAATAGTCCTTTATCCTACTCGCCGAGTTGTATGAACAACTCGTCGAGTTCATTTTCATCCGAAGAACATGCTATGCTGAGACTCGCCGAGTTGTATGAACAACTCGCCGAGTCTGTTCTTGAGGCAAGAAGATTGCCTTGAACTCGCCGATTCAGGGCGTTGACTCGCCGAGTTCCTTCATGAGTGAGTCTGGCTTCCGACCCACTGAGTCGCACCCTATGACTCACTACCCCACCCAGCAAACACGAAAAGGGGGAAACTCGGGGACTCGCGACTCGACTCGCCGAGTCCGATGAACGACTCGCCGAGTCTGTCACATGCAAATACTATGTACTCGATTTTTCTTGAATCCAGCTCATGCCATTCATAGATCTGGGTTTCTAGGGCCTGATTAACACGTAAAGTTTCCAACTTTACGTGTAAATAAACACCAATGAAGTTTTTAGGGCTCAAAATGCACTAAAAAAGTAGATCTAGGGCTTTCATGCAATATGGCTCAATAAAGGCAGTGGATCTGAGCTCCTGGAGCTCAATCATGCCTAGATCTAAGGGTTAATCAACTTATTACAAACCCTAATTCGTAATCAAGCTTGGAAATGGCTCAATATGGACTTTAATGGAGCTATAAGGGACTATAAGCATGGAAACAGAGGGAAACTGAGTCATACCTCAAGGAAATCACTGAGATAACACCAAAATGCCTGGCCTCCTTCTTCTCTTCTTGATCTACTCTTCTTTTCTCTCAAAAACTTCAAGAAACACACCAAAGCACTTTAATCTCACAAGGAATAAGGGTTTGGACGATGTTTGGAGCTCTGAGGGTGAAGGGGGCGAGGTTGGGCACATAAGGTTGGTTTAAATAGGGTGCAAACCCTTGAAATTTAGGGTTTCATCAGACAGTGGGGACTCGCCTAGTCCAGAATGTGGACTCGCCGAGTCGCCAACTTAAACGTGCTCCCAAACCCGTCTCTACTCGGCGAGTCGGGCCTACAACTCGCCGAGTCCAAGGCCAAAAATGCAAAATACTTAGATAAATTTTACGTACCAGGAACTAGGTGCTACAAATCACCCCCATTTATTTTAGACTTCGTCCTCGAAGTCTGCTGCTCGATCCTGAAACAGCTCGGGGTAATGCTCCATCATTTCTTCCACCGGTTCCCAGGTCCATTCCGAACCATTTCAATGCTGCCATTGCACCTTTACTAATTCCACCCTGTTGTTCCTCAGATCCTTCGACTTCCGGTCGAGGATTGCGACTGGACGCTCAATGTAATTCAGGCTGTCATCAACCTGTATATCCTCTAGCGGCACCACCGCTGAATCATCCACTAGGCACTTCCGCAGCTGGGAGACATGGAAGGTGTTGTGGATCTGACTGTGCTCGGCTGGTAGATCCAACCTATATGCCACCTTGCCCACCCGGGCTACAACCCTGAACGGACCAATGAATCTCGGGCCCAACTTGCCCCGCTTCATGAATCGAATGACGCCTTTCCATGGTGACACTTTCAGGAGAACCATATCCCCGACCTGGAACTCCAGATCTGATCGACGCTTGTTGGCGTAACTTTTCTGCCGACTCTGCGCAGTCTGAAGCCTGCTTCGAACCTGCTGGACCCTCTTGGTCGTTTTGAGCACCACCTCGGTGCTCCTCATGACCCTCTGGCCAACTTCACCCCAACATACCGGGGTCCTCCACCTCCGTCCGTACAACATCTCGAATGGGGGACGGTCAATACTCGTGTGGTAGCTGTTGTTGTACGAGAACTCAGCCAAGGGAAGATAGGTATCCCAACTACCATCGAAGTCTAGCACACATGCCTGCAACATATCCTCCAATGCTTGGATGGTCCGCTCGCTCTGACGATCCGTCTGTGGGTGAAAGGCGGTGCTAAAATGTAGACGAGTGCCCAGCTCATCATGAAACCTCTTCCAAAACCTGGAAGTGAACCGCACATCTCGATCTGATATCACTGACACTGGCACCCCGTGCTGCGCCACTATCTCCCTGATATAGATATCGGCTAACTTTTCGGCCGAGATACTCTCCTGGATCGGAATAAACTGGGCGCTTTTGGTCAATTGATCCACGATGACCCAAATCAAATCTACTCCTCGCGCAGTCCTGGGAAGCTTTGTGATAAAATTCATCGTAGTATCTTCCCATTTCCACAATGGGATATCCAACGGCTACATCTTGCCGTGCGGTCTCTGATGCTCGGCCTTGACCTTCCTGCAGGTCAAACACCGCTCGACGTACCACGCCACATCCCGCTTCATGTAGGGCCACCAATAGTCTAGAAGAAGATCCCCATACATCTTCGTCGCCCCTGGATGAATAGAGAATCGGGATTTGTGCGCCTCCTCCATCAATATCTGGCGCACTCCTCCGTGATACAGCACCCACACCCTACGGTGTAGTGTCAATAACCCTCGGCTATCATAATCGAAGGAGGTGACTTGACCCACTATTCGCTCACTCTTCCGATGTTCCTCCTTCATAGCCTCCTGCTGAGCCTCCCGAATCTGCTCTAACAGTGGAGTCACCACCGTCATCCTCATACACACATCTCTGATCGGCGCCTCCTTACGGCTAAGCGCATCGGCCACCATGTTGGCCTTCCCCAGGTGATTAAGGATCTCGCAATCATAATCCTTCACCACATCCAACCACCGACACTACCTCATGTTCAGATTCGGCTAATCCATGAGGTACCTCAAACTCTTGTGGTCCGTGTAAATGGTACATCGAACTCCGTAGAGATAATGCCGCCAAATATTGAGGGCGAAGACCACCGCCCCCAACTCTAAATCATGCGTCGGGTAGTTCGCCTTGTGAGGCTTCAGCTGCCTCGAGGCATAAGCAATGACATGCCCCCTCTGCATCAAAACTGCGCCTAAGCCCGAGATAGACACATCACAGTATACCATAAAATCCTCTACGCCCTCGGGTAGGGCTAAGATTAGCACCTCGCACAATCTCTGCCTCAGAGTCTCAAATGCTGCCTGCTGCTCAGGTCACCATCGAAAGACCACGACTTTCCTAGTCAACCATGTCAGGGGTACGGCTATCTTGGAGAAATCCTGAATAAATCTCCGATAGTAGCCTGCTAATCCTAGGAAACTCCGAATCTCAGATGGAGACTTCGGAACCTCCCATCTCATCACGGCCTCCACCTTGGCTGGGTCTACTGAAATCCCGTTTTGATTGACGAGGTGCCCAAGAAACTGCACCTCGTGCAACCAAAACTCACACTTGGAGAACTTGGCGTACAAGCTCTCCCTCCTCAAGGTCTCCAAAACCTCTCTCAGATGCTCCTCGTGCTCCTCCTGCGTCTTGGAATAAACCAAGATGTCATCAATGAAAACTATCACAGACCGATCCAGCATCGGTCTACACACGCGGTTCATGAGGTCCATGAACACGGCAAGAGCATTGGTGAGCCCAAACGGCATCACCACGAACTCATAATGGCCATAACGCGTCCGAAACGCGGTCTTCTGTACATCCTCCTCTCTGACCCTCATCTGATGATAACCTGAACGCAAATCGATCTTGGAGAACCAAGATGCTCCCTGTAACTGGTCAAAGAGGTCGTCATTCCTCGGGAATGGGTAACGGTTCTTCACTGTTACCTTATTCAGCTCCCGGTAATCTATACACATCCGATGCGACTCGTCCTTCTTCTTCACAAACAGGATCGGGGCTCCCCAGGGTGAACTGCTCGGTCGAATAAATCCCTTGTGTAGCAGCTCCTGCAGCTACATAGACAACTCTTGCATCTCGGAAGGAGCCAACCGATAGGGTGCCTTGGCTGTCGGAGCCGCACTAGGAACTAGGTCGATCCTGAACTCTACCTGACGCTCCGGAGGTATTCCAGGAAGCTCCTCCGGGAACACATCAGCGTAGTCTCCCACCACTGGAACCTCGCTCACCGTCGCCTTACCCGCATCCCGGGTATCCATAATGTACACGACATACCCCGCGCAACCCTGCTGAAGGTAGCGCCCAGCTCTCACTGCTGAACATACTGTGGGTCCACGATGTGGCCTCTCGCCGTGGATCACCAACTCTCCCCCACTTGGGGTCCTGATCCGCACTAACTGTTGTGCACAATCTATTACCGCCCCATTACGGCTCAACCAATCCATGCCTATAATCACCTTGTTCCCCTGCAAAGGGATGGGAACCAAATCCACCAAGTAGCGCTCTTCAAATAACCTTAGGACACAATCCCTGAATACTGCTGACGCTTGCACCGATCGATCATCGGCAATCTCTACCTCTAAAGGGCAATCCAACATGCCCGGAGACTCAGTAAACCTCTTTCTAAGCGCAATGGAATCAAATGATCGGGATGCACCCGAGTCAAACAACACCTGAACAGGAATACCGTTCACATGGAACGATCCTAACGCATATACACAGAGCACTGATCAATATCATAACATTGTAAAAATAAGATAGAGGAAAAGGATCATACCCGTCACCACATCGGGTGCGGTGCAAGCCTCCTCGGTAGTCAGTTGAAATGCCCGGCTCCTCACCACTATAGCCTCTGCCTTGACCTGCCGGCCATCTGTAATCCGCAGGGTAGCTGGAGCTGGCGCCTTAGCCGACACTGATGCTGTCAACTGGGGGCAATTGGCCTTCTTGTGGTCCCTCTGGTTGCAGTGGAAACACAGCAACTCTGATGTCTGAATCACAGGTGCAGGGGCGGTACAATCCCTGCTGAAATGCCCCGTCTTGCCGCACTTATAGCAGCACGGCGATCCCAGTCTACATGCCCCCTCATGAGGCCTACCACATTTCTTGCAGCGGCTCGGTCCTGACTGGCCTTTCGGCCTACCATCTGATCCCTTGGGCTTCTTCCCCGAAGTCCCTCCTGCCTGACCCTCCTCTGTCTTCCTCTTCCGGATGTGCTCCATATCTATCTCCCTCTCCCTCACCCTGGCAATCATAGAGTCCAAGGTAGGACAAGCTGAAAAACTGACATGCTCTCGAATATCAGCTCGGAGCCTGTCATGGTAGCGGGTCCTCCTCATGTCCTCATCACCCGTATACTGGGGCACCAACAATGCCCACTCCCGGAACTTGGCGGTGATCTCCGCCACAGTCTCTGTCGTCTGCCTCATATCCAAGAACTCCCTGGCCAGCTGCTGAAGCTCGATAGCCGGCGCGAACTCTACCCTGAACCTGGTCGCGAAGTCCGACCAGGTCATAGCCTCGACAACCGAGGCTCCCAATGAGTCACCCACGGACTCCCACCAATCCCTAGCTCGATCTCGTAAACACCCTGCTGCAAACCTCACCTTTTACCCCTCAGGGCAGAAGCTAATCATCTGTGCATACTCAATGTCTGCAATCCATCGTCTGGCAGCTATGGGGTCCTTCGCCCCGTGAAAATCCAGCGCACCACTGCCCCGGAAGTCCTTGAAGGACAGTGTGCGAGATCCCGACTGGCCTGATGCCATGTCGCTCCTGAATGCCCTAAGGCGATCCTCCATCAACTCTAATATCCCTTCCTTGATCAACCCGAAGATAATGGGGGTCGACTCAAGGATGTCTCTGGTGATCTCTGACGCGATGAACTCGCGTAGCCCCTCGTCTACTGGCTCAGAACCCGATCCCTCTCCTGAACTGCCAACTGCTGGCCTTGAGCGTAGTACCACCATTCCGAAATACATAAATAATAATTGTTAGCGGTACTGATACCTCTGGAGGGATCACACCTACTACAAGTTCCCTGGTCTTATGTTGGCCTTCCTCGGTTTGGGTACGGATCCTCTGCTTTCAGTAGTACAAGCCCATACTACCTTCCACATCTATCCGTACCTTCTCCAAGGACTGCCTTGACTCCACCAGATCCCTGTCACTACCGCTTATCACCGCTATACTCATCCAAGGCTTGCCCTAGGAAAATCTCTAACTCTACTCGACCCAGTCGTCAGCTGCTGAAGGCCTCCTTGTGATGCCAGTTAGCCATTACCTGAACACCATCACATGTGATGAGGCTCAGATAATCCTTCGAGTAACAGATTCGTCCCTATAACAATTAGACTCAAACGAGAGCTGCGCAATACGGCCAAATCCAGCACTCTAAGATTATTCAACCCTGATCACATGTGACGTGACATATTCACTTAATGGCTAACTCCCATCACTCACAACCGCACAAAGCAAGCAACATTCAGACAAAAGGGAACAATCTCAAGCAAATCTGTTCTCATAGAGAAAAAACTGAACTAGCATACAATGCTAAACTCGTACTATCAGGCATAACCTAAACAGGCTACCCTACTGCTGTCTACTCAATTCTAGCATGCAATTTTCATATACTGGAGCACATAAAGCAGGCACATAAGGCATCACTCCTAGATCCTTAGTCCTATTCTAGCATGTTGTTCTACTAGAAACTGATAAACATAACATAAGCTGGTATGGGTACTTTGGGGAATACTTACTTGAGCTCAGCCGGTCGCGCTCATCACACACTTTGTTCCTTCTTAAAACTCTTTACTCAGCTTTTAGAAAACATTTTCTTCTTTAAAATATTTTAATCCCTCGATTTGAGTTCAGACACCCCTGAAGGTGTGTCCGAATCCCTCAAACCAGAGCTCTGATACCAACTTGTAACATCCTAAAAATACGAGCCAAAATTTTCATTTTTAAAACATGTACTTAGCAAACATTTGGAATAAAACGTTCAACGATCATGTCATTTCACGAAAGATAATTCATGTCTGGAAAACATTTTTATAAAACATAAAAGTGTCAGAGTACAAATCCCCAGGTGATATCATAATGCGGAATATAAAGCATGTGTGTGATATACTGCTACCGCGCCAGCTCCTTCCCGTTCGAAGAAGAGGTACCTGAAACCAAAACTGAAAACTGTAAGCACGAAGCTTAGTGAGTTCCCCCAACATACCACATACCATACAATCACATATCATACATACTGCCGGACAATTCTGGGGTGCCCGACCTACCCGGTACGGCCATTCTGGGGTGCCGACTTACCCGTGTCAAGCCGTTCTGGGGTGCTGACTACCCATGTCAAGCCATTCTGGGGGGCTGACTACCCATCGGTCTTGACAACCGATCCTCGGGGACTATTTCACCCCTACTGCTACTGTCACATATATCATAACATAACATATTATCAGACATATCTGGGGTGTCCGATCTACCCTTCGGTCCTAACGACCGAACTTGGGGACTATTCCCCTCCTACTACCACTATCACATATAACATATCATGCCAGCATATAAACATATCATCACATACTGTCAGACATATCTGGGGTGTCTGACCTACCCTTCGGTCCTAACAACCGAACTCTACTACTATCACATATGCATATCATGCCAGCATATAACATATCAGGTAGTAGCAAACCCAGATGATATCACAAAGACAAACATCTAACATACAACTCCTACTGGTGGGCCGACATTGTGGCCGTAGACCCACCGCTACTGGAAGGTAACTCACCTCAAAGTAGCTGCTGATCTGTGTGGGAACTGACTGCCTTCTGCTGCTGCTGCCCCGAAAAT
Organism: Lactuca serriola; assembly: GCF_051521515.1. Lineage (NCBI taxonomy): Eukaryota > Viridiplantae > Streptophyta > Magnoliopsida > Asterales > Asteraceae > Lactuca > Lactuca serriola. Next base: position 84,337,381 of record NC_136408.1, read on the forward strand.
CCTCCAGCTATAATTCCCACAAAACACTCAGTCAAATACTGCTAACCAACCTCAGAGTAAATGACCATTTACCCTTAACCAAACCAAGAGTCAAAGTCAAAGTCAACTTCAAGTTGACCCGACTCGCCGAGTTGGCTTGCCAACTCGCCGAGTCCTTTTCCCTTTGTCTGACCCTAATCCCTTCTCTACTCGTCGAGTTAGGCATTGACTCGACGAGTTTTCCTTCTAATCTAAGGTCCAATAGTCCTTTATCCTACTCGCCAAGTTGTATGAACAACTCGTCAAGTTCATCTTCATCCGAAGAACATGCTATTCTGAGACTCGCCGAGTTGTATGAACAACTCGCCGAGTCTGTTCTTGAGGCAAGAAGATTGCCTTGAACTTGCCGAGTCAGGGCGTTGACTCGCCGAGTTCCTTCATGAGTGAGTCTGGCTTCCGACCCACTGAGTCACACCCCATGACTCACTACCCCACCCAGCAAACACGAAAAGGGGGAAAACGCGGGGACTCGCGACTCGACTCGCCGAGTCCGATGAACGACTCGCCGAGTCTGTTACATGCAAATACTATGTACTCGATTTTGCTTGAATCCAGCTCATGCCATTCATAGATCTGGGTTTCTAGGGCCTGATTAACATGTAAAGTTTCCAACATTACATGTAAATAAACACCAATGAAGGTTTTAGGGCTCAAAATGCACTAAAGAAGTAGATCTATGGCTTTCATGCAATATGACTCCATAAAGGCAGTGGATCTGAGCTCCTGGAGCTCAATCATGCCTAGATCTAAGGGTTAATCAACTTATTACAAACCCTAATTCGTAATCAAGCTTGGAAATGGCTCAAGAAGGACTTTAATGGAGCTATAAGGGACTATAAGCATGGAAACATAGGGAAACTGAGTCATACCTCAAGGAAATCACTGAGATAACACCAAAATGCCTAGCCTCCTTCTTCTCTTCTTGATCTACTCTTCTTTTCTCTCAAAAACTTCAAGAAACACACCAAACCACTTCAATCTCACAAGGAATAAGGGTTTGGACGATGTTTGGAGCTCTGAGGGTGAAGGGGGCAAGGTTGGGGCACATAAGGTTGGTTTAAATGGGGTGCAAACCCTTGAAATTTAGGGTTTCATCAGACAGCGGGGACTTGCCGAGTCCAGAATGTGGACTCGCCGAGTCGCCAACTTAAACGTGCTCCCAAACCCGTCTCTACTCGGCGAGTCGGGCCTACAACTCGCCGAGTCCAAGGCCAAAAATGCAAAATACTTAGATCACAAAGACACCAAGCATACTGAACTAATGCATCGGACCTTAGTCCGGAACACATAACTCATACCATGTCTATATCACAAAGACACCAAGCATACTGAACTACTGCATCAGACCGAAGTCTGGAACTACTGCTAACTAAACGGGCCGACATTGTGGTTGTAGACTTGTTCCTACTGGAAAGAAACTCACCTCACACTGCTGAAGTCCCGCAGACACAATCCCACACTGTTGAAGTCCCGCAGACTCCACCCCAGCTGCTGGTTGACAGATTCCCGAACTGTCAACACCAAATAACACCCAATTAATAATTGGGTTCTAACACATAACTAAAAATATATGCTTTAGATAATTACTACATTACCCCTAGGTTGGCTTACCCAAGCCCAAGGCCTAATCCATAGGCCCAAAGTTAACTAGGGATCAAAGCCCAACATATGGCCCATCTATGGCCCAATTTTCCAAATTGGGCCCAATCCTTCATATGGGCCTCATCCTAAAGCCCAACTAATTACTCTAGTCCATTTGATTATTCTCGGATGGCCCAACACAAAGCCTAAGTGAAATTAGGGTTTCACATCAAATGATAACTAGGGTTAAGTGTTTCTTACTTAACCCACTAAGGACTTAACACACTAGGGACTTAATCCATTATTGCTTAGATTAATTTCTGCCAATGATTATTATTTAATATTCACTTATTAAATAATTCTCGTGTGTGTCCTGATAATTTCTCAAATATTAGGATTTTCTCAATTAGCCCATTAAGGACTTAGTCCATTAAGTCCTTTACTCTACTAGATAAATGGTCTGGAATAGTTTGGGCTTAATTCACAATCCAATCCCTATGACCCACAAGTGGGCCCAATAAGTCTAAGGCCCAGCCCAATTACTCACAATTAGGGTTTTCTAAACCCTAATTAGAGTTCCTCACCCAAACGTGGCCCAATAGGCCCAAAATTAACCTCTAAGCCCATTAGGGTTTTGCTTGTGGGGCACCACCCACTACCACCTCGGGTAGTGGTGGTAAATGGCGGCACACGGCGGCGGCCACCACCATAAGGTGGTGGCTTTCCATATGTTTTCATTAATATTTTGGAAATTACAATTACAATGCTTTATACACACACACACACTAACTAACACACACACAACCACCCTAGTGGTGGTCGGCGGTGGTACAAGGCGGCAGCCACCATGGTTGGCGGCCATGGTGGACATCTATTCCGTTTTCCGGCCATTAACACCATCTACAACAAAACACACACCTACAAGATTTCTATTTGCACAAAGGTCCAGCCACCCTCCCTTGGTGGCTCACGGTGGCGGCAGCAACACTAAAAAGGTAGCACAGCGGCGACTTTTTCGATAACAGCCACCACCTCACGGTGGTGGCAGCGGTCCTCTTGTTCCCCACTCAAACAACGCGCATACACACTGAAAGACACCCACAACTCACGAAATGAACCATTCTGAAACAGTGGCGCAACTGAAAACCACTATCTCAGCGACAGGCGCTGGTCGGAGGCAACAATCGACATGACGGCAGCGGACGGCGGGACATGACTAAGGTCTAGCGCTAAAATGAAGGATGAGGAGGAATCAGCAGCGCAACTACGAAGGAGAGTGTCCATTCGTCTTCACTGATGGCACAAGGGCCACCGTCGTCGCTGGGAATGGAGGATGCGGCGGCAACACTCCGTTCTCGGTCTTCGACGGTCCTACTTCGGCTGAAATGTCGACGATTGTCTTGCGTAGGCGACATCGGTGGGCTAAGATGCTGCGGCGGCCGGACTCAACCAAGCAGGTGACGGCGAGCACTTCTTCATCAATGGCGGCTGAAGGAAAATCGCATGGTGATGGCGGATGGAGCAAAGAAATGGTCTCTTAGTTTTAGGGTTGAAGGAAATAACGTGGGGGAAGGGATATGGGTATATCCCGTATCTTATTTCAAACATATGATCGGATTATTCAACTTCATTCCGTCCACCCTAATTTGTTTTCAATCAAAGTCCAAAACATACCAAATAGACCCTGCCCACAGAAATCTTTACAGATTGCATCCAAAACTTACCTTTTAAACCCTGAACCCATAAATTTCTTTCATAACAGATCCATAAATCACCAATAAACCCTTAAGCCTTCAAATCTTTTCAATTTAAGTCCATTAATTACCAAACGCACCCTGACTTCTGTAATTATGACTTTTAACTCCTCAAAACTATCACCTCGCTCAATTATTATTCATTTTAGGGCTTCTATACATTTATTTATTTATTTTATAAACTGGGTGTTACAATAATATTGCGGATAGGAACCGAAACTGCTTCCTCAAGAACTCGAACCTCGATGGTTGTCATCTGATCTAGAGTGGATTTTCCCCCTCAACCGGCGAGGTGGAAGTATTGAGTGACACATCATCAGATAGAGTAGGACCAGAGACTTCGACATGTTGCTGTTGAGCTTCTGGAGACACGAGAACTCCGGATAGTTGAGCAGTCTCTACAGGGTGGAAAAGATCATCATAGTTTATTTCAACTATGTTTAGAGGACCCGAAGAGGTTGGGATATCACTTTCCAGAATTGCTTTAGTTTCTTTTTATTGAGCAGTGTTGCAGACGTAATAGTCATCAAATTTGACATCGAAGCTTTCAACTATTAGTCTCGTGCGTCTAATGAGAACCCTATAGGATACTTTGTTAGTAGAATAGCCAAGGAAAATTCCTTCATCTGACTTCGGTGCAAACTTATTAAGATGATCCTTGTTGTTGATCACAAAACATCTACACCCAAAGATGTGAAAGAAACGGACATTTGGTTTGCGGTTGTTAAGGCCCCCATACGGAGTTTTGTTGAGACGCTTACAGACAATGCTTCAGTTTTGGATAAAAGATGAAATAAGTGTTGCTTAAATCAAAACTTAAAGGCGAGATGTATCTATTGGACATCAATACGATACGAGGGAAACCTTCTATATATCTGCTCACTAAGGCTGCAATAGACAATAGTTGGCAATGACATAGGAGACTTTCGCACCTCATCTTCAAAGACATCAACAAGCTAGTTATTGGTGATCATGTGCGAGGTCTTCCTCTCTTGAAATATGACAAGGACCATCTTTGTGCCGCCTGCGAAATGGGAAAGCAAAGCAGGAAAAGTCATCCAACTATAGTGAGCATGAAGGTTATTGAGCCACTCGAACTGCTTCACATTGATCTTTGTGGCTCATCTGCAATCTATAGTATTGGTAGTAACAAATATATTCTCGGTATTGTAGATGATTTTTCTCATTTCAATTGGGTGTTCTTTCTTAAGCAGAAATCTGAAGCAACTCCTAAGCTCAAAGTTTTTATCAAGCAAATTGAGTTGCAACTGCGAAAGGTGGTTCGTAATGTTCGAAGCGACAATGGTTTGGAGTTTAAGAACCAAGCATTCGATACATTTCTCATTGATAAGGGAGTATCTCATAATTTTTATGCTCCCTATACTCCACAGCAAAATGGGATCGTTGAAAGACGAAACCGTTCGTTGTGTGAAGCAGTAAGGACCATGGTTTCGTTCGCATCACTGCCTCTTTACTTCTGGGCTGATGTTGTTGCCACAACCTATTTTACACAAAACAAATCTCTTCTTAATAAAATATTTGGTGTTACTCCCAATGAAACCATCAATAAACGAAAACCTAACGTCAACTTCTTCCATGTTTTCGGTTCTAGGTGTTTCATTTTCAATTCAAAGGAACAACGAAACAAGTTTGATGAGAAGGCTGACGAAGGCATTTTTATGGGATATTCGCTAACGTCGAAAGCATATAGGGTTTTAAACAAACAATCCAAAAGGATTGAAGAAACCTATTATTTCACATTCGATGATAATTACTTAAAGAAGATTCAAGTGAATGATTGTCAGGCAAAAGAGATCTTTCCTCTAACGAATCAGGTGACTGTTCCTTTGGCCAATATTTATGAGGAATTCATGCTTCTATTTGATGAACCTGAGAAGAATATTACATCAGAAGCAAAGGCAGCTAATAACAAAGAAGTTGAATTGAAAAAGATAATAGATGATGCTGCGATGCGAAAGGCATGCGAAGTCAGCGAACAACTGTAAATCGGTCTAAAAACACGAGCACTACTTTCCAGGAGGAGAATTCTAACTCCAAAGCAATTCCTCGGGAGAAAACAAGTGATATATTCCAGAGGGAGGGTTCATCATCATCAAGCTCACCTCTCCAGGAGGAGGATCCACCGTCAAGAGTAGCACACGAAAGTCCAGTCGAGGAGGAAGACGCGAATCCAGTCTTTGTGACTCACTCATCATTCGAGGGGGAGAATACATATGCGAATGATGATCCAAACATCCAATCAGAATTCGAAGACGTGGATGCTGAACTGGATCCATATTATGATCCATATTATCCTCCACTAGCCAAATGGACAAGGGATCACCCCAAAACTCAAGTCATTGGTGAATCTTCTATAGGTGTTCTTACGAGATCTCAAATAAAAGCGAAACGAACTACATTATTCTCTAAAGTGGAATTCTGCATGTTTAATTCCTTCGTTTCCAAAGTTGAACCCAAAACTGTCAATACAGCTCTTGATCACTCTGATTGGGTGCAAGTGATGCAAGATGAACTTAATGAGTTCGAGAGAAACAAGGTTTGGAGGTTAATTCCTACTCCACCAGATGCATCAGTTGTTGATTTAAAATGGGGTTTTTCACAACAAAATGGACAAGGAAGGTAATGTTATAAGGAACAAAGCGAGACTCGTGATTAAGGGATACTATCAGGAAGAAGGCATCGACTACGAAGAAACCTTCGCAACTGTTGCAAGGTTGGAATTTGTTCGCATCTTCTTGGCATATTCAGCGCACAAGAACATCGAAGTATTTCAAATGGATGTTAAGTGTGCTTTCTTAAATGGAGAATTAGAAGAGACCGTGTACGTGGAATAACCACCGGGTTTTGTAAATGAGAAGTATCTTGATCACTGCTATATATTGGACAAGGCAGTCTATGGTTTGAAGCAAGCTCCAAGAGCCTGGTATGAAACTCTCACTTGCTTCCTCCTTAAAATGTCTAAATTTAAACAAGGTTCAGTTGACCCAACCTTCTTTCGCAAGAAAGAGAGTGACCACTTAATGATCGTCCAAATTTATGTTGATGACATCATCTTTGGCTCTATGAATCCTAGCTTAACAGTTGAATTCAGAAAGTTGATGGAAACTATATTTGAGATGAGCTTTATGGGTTTAATTAACTTTTTTCTTGGATTGAATATAAGACAGGGACCAAAAGGCATTTTTATAAATCAGGAAGCATACATGAAGACCTTATTGACTAAGTTCGACATGATGGGAGATTCCAAAGTGAAGGTTCCAATGGCATTCGGAGCGAAACTAACTCCATCTCTGGAAAAACCAGCTGCTGATATGACTCTCTATCGCCAAATGATAGGTTCCTTACTGTATCTAACATCTAGTAGACAAGATATTATGTTTTCCGTTTGTTATTATGCTAGGTTTCAAGCTAGTCCACACGAACTCATATGATGACAATTAAGAATATCTTTAGATATCTGAAATGAACCTCTTCACTTGGTATATGGTATCTTGTGAAATTTGGTTTGTTCGTATAAGCATTTTCAGATGCTGATCTTGGAGGATGCGGGTTGGATAGAAAAAGCACGACTGGAGGATGCCAATTTCTTGATGGCAAACTTGTCAGCTGGCAGTCCAAAAAGAAAACATGTATTTCGTTGTCAACAGCCGAAGCTGAGTACATTGCTGCTGTATCTTGTACTTCTCAGGTCATATGGATTCAAAGTCAATTGCGAGACTATGGCCTGAATATGAAGTGAATCCCACTCTATTGTGATTCAAAAAGCACAATTTGCATCTGTCACAACCCAATGCAACACTCTAAGACGAAACACATAGCACTGAAGTATCATTTCATCAAGGATCATGTAGAAGATGGAAACGTTGAGATTCATTTCGTTCTGCAGACCAATTGGCTTACATATTCACGAAAGCCTTGCCGGAAGCATCCTTTAATAGAATACTCCAAGGCCTAGGAATGATGGAAGTTGAATTAGTTCCAAAACCACTTTTTCCTCCGAAGTAGCCCGTTTGCTTTTGGGTTACCTGTTCGCTTTCATTTTTACTTTTTCGACAAGCGAAATAGAACGAACGCTCGCTGTATTTTGTTTCCAATTTTTTTGGGACACGAATTGAGACGAATGTTCATCTAATCTCACGCCTCAATTTTTTTTAAGTGAACACTCGTGGTCTGATCTTTTTGTATATTTTGTATATTACGCTCGCTTCGTTTTATTTTTTCATTAAAGCTTTCAAAAATACAAAAATATTTCCTTTGTTTATGTTTTCCTCTTCCAAATCTAAAATATAAAAATATTTTATTTATGTTTTGTTTCTTTCTTTTTCAGAAATTATCAAAATACAAAAATATTTTCTTTTCTTATTTAATATTTTTCTTTGATTACCATTGCAGGTTCCATTGCAAAAACGAATGATGGGGCAGGTATAATTTCCATATCTTTGTACTAGCTAAGTGTCCCTAGAAGCATGTTGTTGCATGTTGTCCTAAGCCTCAATAGACTTAATATGAAGCCTTAATGAATCAAATCTACCATTCGTTTCTTCCAAACTAGGCTGTTAAATTCACATTAGTCACGAGCTACCTTAATCATCTCATCTTGAGTTAAGAGTTATTTTCTTGGTCACATTCGCATAGTAGAGGTACATCTACTTCTTTGGAGCCACCTTCTCTTTTCTCCATTTTCCTTCATACTCATACCTGTAACCCTTGAGACTCTCAGTTATACCATTGAGGTTTATGGTTATGAAACATCTGAGTTAATGATCTTAGCTTCATTCACCACAAACTAAGTAAAACCCAACATTCAACACCCTTACATGAATTGACGGTGAATCATTGAAAGTTCTAGATTTTCACATTTATGCATTGTACCACGAAATCTCTTTTTCTTTTTGCATGATCTTTATGAATTGTTCTAAAACCAAGACTTTTCTACCCATAAGATCCATTTTTTGAGATTTCAAAGTTTTGCTTAGTCATTAAAATAATTCGAAGCCTACTCGTTCAACTGACTACACTGGTCACACAAGTACTTAATCCAACACTCACACTTATATAAAGTTCATTGTATGATTGGAGATTTAGCCACCCTTTCAGCCTAACTTTAAAAAGATGCCTTTCATTGTTTCTTAACAAACAAATGATCTTACTTCAACGGGAAATCACACAGATATTTCTTCGTCTCTCTTGACTTAGAAGGAAAAGATTCGTGTCTGGGATCCACAGTTTCATGTCTTTATTGACATCACTTAAATCTCACAACTATACTTTTCTTTTTTCCTTATCTTTGGCACAATCTTTCACGAAGATCTTTATGATTTTCCAAAAGTCTAGTTCGTGACACTTATGGCATTTTTCATTTCCGCAGATTCACTTTTATATGCACTTATGATGTTTGTTTCTCAAAAGCGAAAGGTGTTTATACATTTAAAAGAACATAAGGAATTTGCAACGTCGGGGATAAAAGTTGCTGACGCAGCAATTGAAGATAAGATTTTGAAATAAAATGCGTATGGAATTTCAAACGGTTCCAATTCTCACGCCGCTTGATGTCACCTGACACCCTGTCAGCCGCAACAGTTGTCATATCCCATTTTTCTAGGCGTCCAATCAGGGATTGTCACGCAATCGTCGCTTGGTTTCTCTCTTTCACTATAAATATAGCTATCAATCAACAATTCAACCTTTACCACTCTCAAAGTTTTTATGAACCCTCAAAGGCGATTTTTCTCTCAACTGTTCAACTTCTTCTCCTACCTGCAACAATGGTGGAATCTTCCTCAGTTCAAGAACAGTCTGCCCAGTCATCTCTCCTCACTATCAAACATAATCAAAACATGATTCTCGACTTGGATCCGTTTAAATATGATGTGTTCATGTTGCTGGTCGTAGAATGCCGGAAGTACTCACCTCTGGTCATCGCTCTAATCAAGGTCGAATGTGTTTCGATGTCGCTACTGTCAAAAGCTTATTCTACAACAACCTACGTCAAGGAGGAGGAAAGGATTACGTTTGAGGTATTTGAGAAAAAGTCCTCCCTCACGAATGCTAGATTTTGCTCTCTTCTTGGGCTTGCCCATGACGATTCAATGGTCAACCCTGACTTAATCTCCACTGCTCAAATCATCAACATGTTCTATCAGATAGGGTACACAGATCTCATCCCCTCCACCATCACCTACTTCCACATCTATTCCTATCATAATTGCTCCTTGCCTACCTCCTGTAACTACTGAACCACCAACTTCTATTCCTCAACAACCACCCATTTTCACTGAAACCACTACGACTACCACCACAGGCGAACCACCTGTCCATGTTAATGCATCTGATGCGGGGGAAAAGACTTCAGGTTTTGCAACTACTTCTACCACATCTCCCATTACTCCTCAACCTCAACATGGTTCTGAAGACCCTTTTGGTACTGATGGACTAGACTTTGATACTTTTCACTATAGTCCATTCTCGATCCAAGAATACAATGATGATGTTTCCCCTATCACTCAAATACATCTCAAAGATCTACACGCCAAGCTGGATACTCTTATTGCATTTTCTACTGCCTCTTCAAGCCAAGCATATTCTGAAGCAACGGTTCAGAGTATGATTGATATTCTTGTAAAAGAACATGCAGCCAATCTCGCTAAAGCAAACCAATCAGTTAAGGACTCCACCCTTTCCAGACAAAAAGTGACCGAAAAAGTTGAATGATGTGATTATGAAACTTAGCACTTCGCTTCGCACTGAACGAGAGAAACTGGAACAACTTTATACATGTATCTTTGATGATAACACAACATTTCACTCTTATATTTGTTCATGGCTCACCAAGTTCCAAGATGATCTGGCTGTTGAAAGTAAAATAATGGACAAAATTGCTCCTCACACCACTCAACTCCACGCTCAAACCATCTAGCTCAAGCACGCGAATACATAAATGGAGGAACTTAAATCTGAAATAGCAGTTCTGAAACAAGGTGTGGTAGACGTGAATGCGTTATTTTCAAATCTTCTTGAAGCCCATGATCCTATTCTAACCATCACTATTCGCAGGCACTTGACTGATAAGCTTCGTCCTGCTCTCGTTCTTCTGAACAAACTTGAAGGTGTTTCTGAGGCCCTTGTCCCTTCGAAACAATGGGAGAAGATAAAGCTACTAAGACGGGGGAAGCACCTAAAAACAAAAACGAACCGAAGGGTAATGTAGCTTCGAGTTCGAAAGGGAAAGATCCATTGGTCGATGTGGATGAAGAAGAAGAAAACAAAGAAAAATCAGCTAAAGCGAAAGGCTAGTGACCATTAGATAAACGAAAGTGCTCGTATTGTGAGAGAAGCTGAGGAGAAGGAAAGAAAAGAAAAAGAAGCTCACGACACTTTGGAGAGCAGAAAAACGCTCTTTCCATTGTGGACGCTGGAGAGATTGTTGCATGAGGCAGTTGAATTCCCAAGTGTTCACTGGTTGGAGCCAGTAATTTCTTTTGATTGGAAAACACGAATGATTCCTAGTTCGACATGTCGATAACACGAAGAGCCTTCGTTTTCCACTGCTTTGATTCAATTTCAAACATTCCCTCTCCTGATGCAAAAGTGGATAAAGCCTTGATTGACTTTTATCTCACTCATGGCAAACCTCAGTATCTCACCTGGAGTGCTCAAAAGTTAACAATAGTCAAGGTCATAGGGCCAATTGCTACATGAAGTTTTTTGAATGTGATGTTCAAGGCAACAAGAGGCTTACAAAATTTTATGAATGAATTCACGCTTGCTGATCTGCCAAATCTTAATCCTCATGATTGGATTCTGTTGCTCAACCTCCTGCTGACTGAAGAGAAAATATACGAACCCATTTTGGCTCACCTAAAGCGAATGTTGGTTTCGTATATCTATGAAGTGGCAAAGCTTGACATCGAAATAACTAAAGTTCTCAGACGAAATCCCACTGTCGATACAATTGGAAAAGCCAGTGACATGAGTGAAATGTGTATGGGTATGATTGATACAGACCACTTGATAGTGATGTTTCAGCGTGGGACTGATGCTCCTAGAGCTTTCCAAAAGTGCCTCTTCGCTTTGCCCGGCAAACACTTGTTCTCCACGTCCTGCTTAGAACACATTTTGGAGATCATTAACAAGTGTAGCCTGAATGATGTTGTTTCGAAGAAGAACTTCAATGATATTATTAGGTGGTATATATTATTTTGCAGTACTCTACTTGCTGTGATACCTAAACTCTTCAAGACAATTAAGAAGACTCAGCAGTGAAGCATATCTCGCCTCAATTGACGCAATGGGGGAGATTGTTGGATATTAGAAGTTGTGTTATTGTGCTTATAGTATTTAGTCCATCTTGTACATGGTATTGGGCCTGTCTAACCATCTCATTAGTTAGGTTTTATGTATTTAAAGTGCATGCATGCACCGTAGGAGGTTAACTCTTTATCTTTGAAATTGTTTTGTAAACCCTAATCATGCCTCTACAGTAGTAGTTCTTAATCGAGCTATTCTGAGGCTGTGAAGCATTAATCATTCAGCTTATTTTGAATCATTGTCGTGTTCTTGTTTACTTCCTGTTTTGAATCTTATCGATCTTTAAGGATTTTATCCTAACAATATATATATATATATATATATATATATATATATATATATATATATAGCAGATCACTACGAGATAGCAACATCCTATACACAAGGATACATGACTAACTCTACAAGGAATGCGTAACTATATGTAACTAGTGGTGAGATAGACATCCGGACAGATGATCCTAGTCTACAGCCACAAACAAATAAGGAACAGGCGGGGAAGCCTAGATCAAGAGTCCTCAGTATATCTTACATGAGTACATATAGTCCCTAGGGCATCCTCCTAATAAATGATAATCAAAGCTATTGTGCCGACATTGGTGCCTTCAACCCATGGGTACAGTGAGGAGAACTCACTTGAAATGAAAACCCCAAAATATTGAGATGTGCTTCCCTTTCTGCACTGCTTGGTCCCGCGAATCAACTAATCACCAAAACCAGGTAAAATCTTAATCCAAAATCCAAAACCCCCAAGTTTGACCTAAAGTCAAACTTGGTCAAAAGTAAACAATCAATGGAAGTCATAGACAGTTAAAGTCTAAGGCAGGCAGAGTATGCCCAACATACTCCAACCTACGCTCAACATACACGATTCAAGCCTAGTATGCCTAACATACTCCTAGGTATGCCCAACGTACTCAAGTTGGTTCCAATATTTCCATTAAGCAATTTATCGCTCAAGACCTTTTGTCTAAAGCTCAGATCTAAGTCAAAATGATATCCTAAATCATAAAGTTTTCAACTTTATGACTTTGCACGCCTATAAATGGTCTAAATCCAAAAACCTAACTTATCATAAGATTCTAAGCTTCATAGCTCATGCATGAATGGAAGAACAAGACCAAAATTTCATTTTTATAACTTAACACCTTCAATTACACCTGGAAATGCACCTCACAAGCTATGGCACATCTCACACTCTAATGGACCAATTTGTGGGACAAAATAGACATAACTTTAACATCTAAGCTAGATCTATCAATGGAGACATAAAGGTACAAACTTTATACTTTCTAGAGATTAATGAGGGAAGAGAACTTCTAGATCTAACTTTGTTTCAAGATTCCAAGCACTACCACCACCTTGTTCTTCTTTTAAAGGCACCCAAAAGCACAATATTTGGCTCAAAATACTCAAACTAGGGTTAGGGTTTCAAGGGAGGATGTTAGAGAGATGGAGGCTGAGAATGGAAGAGTTAATGTGCTTAAATAGGGCTCAAACCTCGAGATTTAGGGTTTAGGTTCTGGTCGCCTACGCCTAGAGTACCAAATGGTAGACCCAACGTACTCCAGTGAAGGCACATTTTTAAGATGCTAGTACGCCCAACGTATTACCATTCATACATATTCAACACAAATTTCAAATTACCATAACTTCCTCGATCCAACTCCGATTTTGGCGTTCTTTGTATGCACGAAAAGATGTTGAAAAGCCCCACAATCTAATCTAGTTATTTTTGACTAAAAACTTCTCGAACTAAAATCTGTATTTCATGCAAGAAACCCAGTCTATGACTTTTTCCCTTTTTACCCTTCGCCGCAATACAAAATTCAAGGGTTAGATCTTACAACCATCACTATCGCCTCCAAAATGGTCTAAAATTTACCTTCTTAAGGTTCAATGCCTTTACACAATCTATTTTTGGCCTACGACCCTGAAATAAAAAATGATAAGAAACAGGAGGTTACACAGTATCCATGTTTCATGACATTTATGTCATGTTTGTGTAAATACATTCTATGCAGATTGTTTTCTTATAGAAGTTACACATTCTTTTAAGGGATGCTTTTTATGGAATCTATGTTTGTCTTGTTTTTATTGAGAGGGAAAAGTTATATATTATTCTCTTATCATTATTGAAGAACGATGGAGAGATAAACATTATAAATCATTTTTTATCATTATTGATGAATGACAAAAATGTTTTTAACAGGATGTTGATTTTTAATTTGTTACTTCTCAAATTCAGTGATTGCTCTTTTGATTTCTCTGTTTTCAAGGATAAGTGAAAATAAGGTAGGCGCTTTGCCATTAAAAACCTATAATTGTTAATTGATGGTTTAATTTTCGAATCATGGTATGTTCTATGTATTTTATTTATAATTAACAAGGGCATTTTTTTTCTCGTGTTATATCTAAAATTACGTTTCTAATATGGGTATATGGATAGGCATGCTAACTGGAACTGTGATAAAAATTTCAATCTTGGTTTGGATTTTCTATAGAACCAACTAGGACAAAGAGGTACTTAATTTTCACTATGAGTGCTACTGTGCGTTCATATAAATTATCATCCACTTTTAAATATATATTTTTGGTTTTCTTTGAAAAATAAGTTAATGAGGGGTTTATATTGATGTCAATAGCAGGAATCTTTAGCAAAAGACATAATTAGCAATGACTTGTTACCAGGGATCGAAGAGAGCGTGGAGAAGAAGACGGATTCCAAAAAGCCCCTCCACCGCCATCATCTACCGACTATAAGCGAAGTGCTACACTAAAAACCTCTGAAATAATTTAACATCATAAATAGCATTTGACTTTCCAGAAAAATCTCTTAAATAACATTACATTTTTTTCATTTTTCTCACCGTTTCTGATATAATGATGGTATTTTCTGAAAAATAACATCATAAATGACATTGTATACTTTCTTGAATATCTCTTAAATAATATTCTACTTTGTAAAAATTCACATTTTTCGATTGTTTCTGAAGTCTATACTCTTTTTTGGAATTTAAAAATGAAAAAAATGGTATTGGACTTTCTTAAAAATCTCTCGAACAACAATGTAACTTTTACATCCTGAAATTAATAATTTTCATTTTGTTACTATTTCTGAAATATTCATATTACTTTCTGGACAACACTATGATTTTGTCATATAATTATAAGATGGATTGACTGTCATACATTGTTGAGTTCTTTGTAAACCTACTTTTATTACATGGATTTCTCGCTTACAGGATATTCTTGTTGTTACATGCACAAAACATTATATGACTGGAATCAAAATGTCACTGATAATAATCTAATAAGATGCACGAGGTCAATTACGCCACACATGACCTCGAACTGGGGGCAGTAGTATTCGCCCTAAAGATCTAGAGACACTACCTTTACAGAACAAAGTGTACTATCTTTACCGACCACAAAATCCTTCAGCACATCCTCAATCAAAAAGAGCTCAACATGAGGCAGAGACGATGGGTAGAATTGTTGAATGATTACGAGTGAGAGATACGTTATCACCCAGGTAAAGCCAATGTGGTAGCTGACGCCTTAAGTCGAAAATAATACTCGGGTCACCGAGTAAAGTAATTAACCATGACCATCCATTCGTGCCTATCCGTACAAATCAAGGAGGCCCAGCTGGAAGCTTTGAAGCATGAGAATGTGGCAGGTGAGGCATTAAGAGGAATGGGTAAGAATCTAGAAGTCAAGGACGACGGAGCTCAATATCTCCTGAATCGAATTTGGACACCCAAATTCGGCGGGTTCAGGGACGTCATCTTGAACGAACCACACAAAAATCGATATTGCGTACATCCCGGATCGGACAAGATGTACTTGGACCTGAAGAAATTCTACTAGTGGCCAAACATGAAAGCCGAAATTGCTACCTATGTGAGCAAGTGTCTAACTTGCGCTAAAGTTAAGGTAGTATACCAAAAGCCTTCGAGTCTACTACAACAACCTGAGATACCCGAATGGAAGTGGGAACGAATAACCATGGACTTCATAACCAAACTGCCTAAGACAGCGGGTGGTCTTGATACCATTTGGGTAATCGCCAATAGACTGACCAAATCCGCACACTTCTTCCGGGTTTATGGATTGGATTCAGTCGGCCTCACTCCTTCTTTTTTATGTTGTCGTGATGGTTACCGGCGAACGCTCCCAAAGGCGACCCTCTCGAGTTTCCGGCTGTTTTCTAGATTGAAGTAGCCTTTCGTCGCCCCGAAAGAAGTCACTATCAAAGAGCTCGCCCTACTGAAGTACCAAAGGTGCGCTCAACCTGGTGACTAAGAAATGGGTTTGCGCTTGAATTGAAGTGATGAGGTTTTTTGAGGGAAGTAGGGCTCTTATTGACTAAAAGCGGGTTCTTCGCTTTGCTTTAGAATGAAAGTTGCTATGAAGCCCCTACTACTTACTTTGTTTGATTCAAAAGGCGAACGGCCCCCCAACAAGTCGTATGGGGTGGGGTGCTTGTGATAAGCTGCCTTGGATATGAGGAATTCTAAAAAAACAAAAAAAAGGAAAAGTCCAGTATTTGACGAAGATCTTTCTATCAATAGATAGGAATGAGTGTTCGATATAGGGGATAGAATCCATCTGATCCCAAGTAGTCCATCTCCATCATTGCATATGGCAATATAGAAAGTAAAGAGGAAAAGGCATGACCAGAAGAATTGTGTGAAATAAGTGAATTGATCTAGTTGAGGCATGATTGATTCAGTGATGTGACTTCTCCTGCTCCAGTAAATCAGTCTGGAGACTTGCTAATTCAATTCAATTGCCTTGGTTTTTCCAAGAAATACATGGGAAAAATAAGGAGAAAGAAATGGGAAGAACCAGTGGAAAGGAAAGACTTGTTCCCTGCATTCCTTTCTTTCCAAAGAGAGTCATTAGTGCTAGGGCATAAAAGTGCTTCTTTTCTTCTTCTTCTATGCCGCCTATTGGTACTAGTGTAGTAGAGTTGGCCTCTTCCACTAGAAAGAGCTTCTTCTCTTAAGGCTTCTTGCCAGTAGTGAGAAAAACCTTGCTTATCTATCTTTAGAAAGAGGCTAGAGACAAAGAGAGATCTCTGCCATAAAAAGAGAGAGCTCGTAGGCCTTATTCTGCATTGCCTACATATCTTCTTCAAAAGAATCAGACCATTGTAGTTCAGTTAAAAAGACGTTTTCAAAAGCAATCAAAGAGAAGATCGAAGAGAATGAGTCACAAGATGAAATGAAAATGAGTTCTCCTGTGACCGAGCGAGGACGATCTTCTTCATGATCGGCCAAGTCCGAAAGCTGCAAGAAAAGGGGGCCAGAGAGAAGGTCTTTTCATCACCTCCTTTGGCTCTTATTGGTTCTCTTCACGATGATTGGTCGGGGCCTTCGCCTTCTATTGAATCGATTGGTTCCATTTCTTCTCTTGGAGGCAGGGCAATAGATTCATCTTTTCCTTTGGCTTGTGAAGGGAATGAGGTAGGGTAGCCAAAGCCCCCGCACGCCCTTACGTTTTCTTCGCTTGCTCTGCAGTACGAGCATCATACAAAGCCGCGCCCCTTTAATATGATGAAGAGGGGCCGCCCTCTTTTCTTTTCCGCACCAATCCTTATTTACTACCCCCACACTCGTTCGTTCCCCACGCTCGGTTGACTTGCCATATTAGTCTTACAATACGCTCAATTCAAATGAATATGATAAAGTCTAATGACATCTCACACCACCGTATAAAAGAATAGCATCTCACACCACCAAAGGTAGACTGTCCTCAAGTAGATGTCTTTGTTGCTGAAGCTGGTTTTATGAAGAATCCCGGGGAAAGGTGCTTAGGCTGTTTCAGTCCCGCTTACCGGCTCAATATATCTCTCAATAGATTCTCTTGCCACAACGACCGCACAGGATAGGAGATCGCTTCTTTAAGTCTTCTCTTTAAGTCCGATTGCCTTCTCAATAAGAGAAGGGCTTTCCTCTTTGATCCCATCCTATGAGCCCTGCGAGCTCACGAGTCGTCAGTGATGGTCTCGCTTTCATCCGTGTAAAGAGTCTCGAATCACTTTGTACCCATCTCCATGATTCCTGATGGATGCCTTCTCTGTTTCTAGTGCATGGGAATCGGCGCGGGCTTCTCATCCTTCTGTCTACTGGTAGAAATATGTTTGGAATAAATGGGTACACCCAAAAATTGCAGGTTTTGTTTGGCGACTTATGCATAAGGCAATATCCACTGATGAGCGTATTAAGTCTCTGGGTTTTCGGTTTCCCTCTTGTTGTCTTTGCTGTTGCATCTTGTGGTGAAGGGAAGCCCAGTTATTAGTAGCAAAAAGAGAAAGATGAAGGGCTTCGCTCCCAGGTTGATGGATCAAGAAATGAATGAAAGGTTGGAAGATCCTGCCCAGGGGGAGAAGTCTCAATGGGATGCATTTGCAGAGAGAAAGAGAGATGCCGCTGCTACCAAAGGTGCACCCCGACAAAGCTACACTGCCTGAGGAATCATCCCATTTTCTCATATGAAAACCTGGGAGCATTAGCCGATATGGTACATCAATACATGTTCCTATGCCCATTCCAATCGTGTCTAACTTTGCTAACTCCCCCTTCTCAAACCGTATCTTGTTCGTTCTGGAAACACGTCTTCTTATTCCATCTTTTCTCGAATCTCCTTTAACGGAAGAAATAGAAGCTCAAGAAGGAATACCAAAACCTAGTTCACTCGTTGAGTCTCTTTGCATCCATGGCTGAATGGTTAAAGCACCCAACCGGGTAAATTCGTAGGTTCGATTCCTAGTCCATGTCGCTATTCCTGCATCCAGAGGGGAGTACGTTCGATGGAATAATTTCTTAGATGTATTACCACATCCCCAAGGGTTAGGCCCACTTTTTACAGGTCAGTGGAATCTTTATGCTCAAAATCCCGATTCAGGTAGTCATTTATTTGGTACCTCCCAAGGAGCAGGAACTGCCATTTTAACCCTTCTCGGGGGATTCCATCCACAAACCCAAAGTTTATGGCTGACTGATATGGCTCATCATCATTTAGCTATTGCATTTCTTTTTCTTATTGTTGGGCATATGTATAGAACTAATTTTGGGATTGGGCACAGTATGAAAGATCTTTTAGATGCACATATCCCTCCGGGAGGGCGATTGGGACGTGGGCATAAGGGCCTTTATGACACAATTAATAATTCGCTTCATTTTCAATTAGGCCTTGCTGCAGAAAAACCAAAATAGAGATGAATGGAAGATGCCTCTGGAACTCTTTTTTCTCCAATTTAAAGTATGAAGTTACTGGCTCTAAGAAGGCAATTGCACCTTAGCCCATGGACTGATACGGAGACTACTCTACAGGGGAAATCTCTTACTCGACTAGAGCGGATCCCGAGACTTCACCCGTTCCTTTAAACTGTTGGGCACTACATTCTATAACGAGAATCACAAGGCCGGTCAACAAGGAGTCCTGCCAATAAAGGAGACCGATAAGATGGAAAAATTGACTAGGAAGTACATTAAAGAAATTGTAAGACTACATGGTGTGCCGATATCCATTATCTCTGACAGAGATAGTAGATTCACTTCACGGTTCTGGTAGTCCTTACAGAAATCTCTAGGGACCAGGCTAGACATGAGTACGTCCTACCACCAACAAACCGACGGGCAAAGTGAAAGAACTATTCAAACCTTAGAGGATATGATAAGAGCTTGTGTTATTGACTTCGATAAAGCGTGGGATACCCACTTACCACTTATTGAATTCTCGTACAATAACATCTATCATACTACCACCAAAGTCGTGCCATCCGAGGCTCTTTATGGCCGCAAGTGTAGATCACCACTGTGCTGGGCTGAAGTGGCAGATACACAGTTAGCAGAGGGGCAAGTCCCTAACAACACACTCACTGGCCCTGAGATCATAAGTGAGACTACAAAAAAGATCGTACAAATCCTAGAGATACTGAACACATCTCGAGATCGACAAAAGAGCTACACCAATAAGCGGCGCAAACCATTGGAATTCCAGGTTGGGGACCGGGTACTACTGAAGGTCTCACCATGGAAAGTAACAATACGTTTTGGCAGACGTGGCAAACCAAATCCAAGGTACATCAGACCGTTCGAAATCCTTGCTAGGATTGCCCTAGTGGCATACAAACTTCGACTACCTAAAGAACTTAACAACGTACACCCGACCTTCCACGTGTCAAATTTAAAAAAATGTGTGTCCGAAGAGACTCTTGTGATCCCACTCGAGGAAATCGAGGTCAATGAGAGTCTCCACTTCGTCGAAGAATCGCTAGAAATCATGGATCGAGAGATCAAGAGAACAAAACAGAGTCGCATCCCTATAGTGAAGGTCCACCGGAACGCTAAGCGAGGACCCGAGTTCACTTGGGAACGCAAAGATCAGATGAAACAAAAATACCCGCATCTCTTCCTAAACGCCTGAAGTCCCAGTCAAAACGCTAATTTCAGGATGAAATTCCTTCTAACGGGGGGATGATGTAACAATCGTCACCTTCTGGTCAAAGTCAAAGTCAAAAGAAAGTCAATGAAAGTCAAACTGGTCAACTCAACTAGTGCTAATATGTAGGGATTTCTTTATAATTATCAATGTATGACTCGAAATCTTAATGCAAAGTAACACTTGAAAGTTTCAAATGTTCAAAAATTCTAAACCCTGATTAGTTTGAGGGAAATAACAACTCTATAAGACACTATTATGTACCCTTTGGGGGTGCATAACACTCAAAATAAGATATAACCAAACCTACGACCTTCGATCTATGAAGGAAAACATTTATAAGGGCCTACGACAAGGTCTATTTCAATCTCTCCAAGTATGTGAAATCTCTCCTAGGCCTTTCTCGAAAACCTCTCTTAACTCTTCATAATCAACCAGGACAACTCAACCCTTAACTTAGCCAAAAACCATTCAAAACGGGAATTTTCTTAAGGAACAACTTTATTAGGACCGGAACTCTCTTTCGGTCTGGAACCCTCTGTCGCTCCGGAACTCTCTTTCAGTCCGGGTCCACTTTCAAATCGAGACTCCTTGCCTCAACCACATGACTCTAAACTAGGAGAAAAAACCTCGTAAAACAAAAGAGCCTTCATGAACCGAAGCCATTTGAGTCCGGAATATGATGAATCCGGAATTAGGTGACTCCACGCACCGCGAAATCTTCGCATCGACTCCGGACCTTGCTATTCGACTCCAGATGTAGCAATTTGACTCCGGATTGGGCAAATCGACTCCAGACTCACCTCTATAGTCAGCTAGAATCAAGTCACGCCACAATAAGCGAGGGCTAACCCACTTAAATCATGACCAGAGAAACATCGCACCACATCATATCTTTTGTACAAAACTTTATCCAAAGGACAGTTGACTTCCCCAAAAAGTTATGACACACCCTATTTTCCATAACCACTCTATGATAAACTATTGGGATTATTTCTCCAATTACCTAGGCAAATCCATATCTTTGTACCAACACTCCATCAGATTATCTTTCTCGAATCTAATCATTTGGATTTCCAACCTTCACTATAAAACCCAAGTGCATCCCCCAACATATATTTTTCCTGTTCCTCTCATCTCTCTAGAAGTCGACCAAGCCCTAGGAAGAAATTTCATGCACATTCACCTTGGTAAGTCTTTCATCAATCATCTAAAATAATAATCACTCAATGAGTTCTCAACCAAGATTCTTAATCGAAAATCATCATGTTGTCCATAGATTCCTTGAACTCCTAAGCTTTCCCCAAGTATTCTGGACTTGGAGCTTCACCTTCTTCATCGTCCACTGCAAAGAAGTCACACAAGGTGAGTTCATACCCTTACATTTTTATGTTTTATTCAGGTTTTAGGGTGGAGGGGGGGAGTACAAGTTAACACTCCTTATTATCACTCAAACTCATACATCAGCTTTTCACATAAAAGTTGAGTCCTAATCACGGACTGTTTTGACTTCCTCAAACCTAATATCTTTCAAAACTATTTCATATGCAAAAATTTTAGGTTTTTACCTTTAAAATGACTACTTTCACATCTCCATAAGAATTTTCCACAATTTATGGTGATTTATACAAAACTGCCTATCATTTCAGAAATGAATCCGAACCAGTCTGTAAGTAGGAACATTTCCACATAAGTTAGAGATTTTTAAAAATCATAATAAAATTTTTGAACATACTAGACACATATCGTAAACTTCTATAGTTTACGGATTTGGTTTTCGATTTCGTATGATTTTTCTATGATTTTTCTAAAACAGTGCAGAAAGGTTAAAAAATAGTCCGTAGCTTACAGTTTTCATAACACTTTGTAACATGTTGAGCAAAGTGTTTGTCTTTGATGACTTCATATTTCATATATGTTTTCCGTTAAGTTACAATTTAATAAAAAAAGGTACTCTATATATGGTAATAGTCCTTTAGCATTACAAACATACATGATGGAACATAAGAAGCATAGTTATGCATTACTAAACATACTACACGTAAACTTGTTAACGTAAATTGTGAGACACGTCTTCATTGTAATCCTAGAGTACAGGTTAAAATTCATGTAAGTTATAACCAAAGTCTCTCGTAGGGAGAGCGTGATAATTGTGTATAGATCTATATTGGGATTGACACCCCACACCTTGCTGCTAGCTATAGCCGGACCTGCAGGTCTACGGGTGACAAATGTCATAACAATTTCTAAACGTCTGACAAACGTTGTAGCAGGTCATCTAGTCATAATATGGTTATAGCGACTCACATATGGAGTTAACACACTTTAAGTTTACGAGAACTTTTATCTTTAAAAGGGTTTTATCTATTTAAAATTGCACACTCCGTTAAAATTTCGAAACACATAGACACTCGGTCTTGGGATTTAAGACTACATAACATTTATTAAGGAAAATAAGAGATTTTCTTGGTATGCAATACATTCACAAACAAAGGATTTTCAAACTCTTCATCAAAAAGTACATTATTATACATGAAGAGTTTGAAAAATCCTTTGGTCCGAGGGTGTGACACTATACATGAAGTCCTCCACCCCCGGATGTTTTCGCCATCCTTGGTCCGAGGGTGTGACAGTCGATGTATAAAAGTACATTGTTATTCTATTATTCGGGTTATAGAATCCTAATACAGTTTATTCGGTTTGTTTTGGTTATATTAGGTCCCTAATCATCTTATTCATGTTATTCGGGTTATTCTGGTAATAACCGAACCGAACCGAACTCGTATTGGTTAATCGGTTTGGTTTTCGGTTCATGCAACTATCGTTATTTGGTTTTTGGGTTATTCGGGTTCGGGTCGGTTCGGTCGAGTTCCTACCCGAATAACATCCCTATGTTGGACAACAAGCTTTTAATCGACATTATTAAATCAAATGTTGTTTACATTTGCTCTCCATTTATGATATTTTGATTGTTTTTTTCTTTTAGTAAAAGAAGTATCATGATTGATAATATTTTTCTTAGGCTAAACGGTATCATAAAGGGGACACCGACGGTGCCCGGCGTGTCCCCTTTTCACCAACTGTGAACACCGTGCCGTGAAGGGGATTTTAGTGTCGGTGAAGCACTGTTTGTGGTCCTTTACCGATGGCAAATGTGTGATTTTTGTGGGGATTTTAAGAATGAAACATTGCCAAACGGTCGGCAACAGCTAGTTTGGCACATTTCATTTTTTTCCTTTTGAATCTACTATATATACAAATCAAATTTCCAAGAAATCACCACACTATACACTCTCAACAACAATTTTTTCTTTGAAAATGTCTACTTCCAATAATCCAAACTCTTCCAAACAAAATGCTCCAAACCAAAATATTAACAACGCCTACGCACTTTTCGGCTACGATCCATCATCTTCACCACCTTACCGGCCACAAATGGATGGTGTTCCTAGCTATTATTCACAATTCCAAATACCCCAACAATTCAATTTCCAATATCAACCTCAAACCCAACCATCTCAAACCCAATTTCCATTCCAACCGCCATTCACACCTTCAACCGAACACGAAGAACATGAAGAACAACAACAAAAACCTCAACAACAAAAGAAAGCGAAGGCTGATCCGAGAAGATGGACACAAAAGAAGAAGTTGAGTTAGCAAGGGCATGGGTCGACATATCTGAAGGTGGTGGCATGGGAAAAGGTCAAAATCATGATCAAATTTGGTTACGTATCAGTGAGCACTTTTGTAGGGGAATGGGTCGAAATCTAGATTATCGGACCTCCGACCAATGCAACTCCAAATGGAATCTTATGAACAAAGTCCTCACACACTAGAGTGGAATTTACAGAAACTTTGAGAAGCAATGGGCTAGCGGAAAAAGTGAAGCAAGTTTGTTGAAAAAAACACATGCTACATTCCAAGATGATATGCGAAAGTCTTTAATGTTTATTCATGTGTGGGAAGTTGTCAAAAGAAGCATTAGGTGGAGGGAACTTGCAACACATGAAGAAATTGCAAATCCGCCAAAAAGAAGCCTGACATCTTCATATTCGAGCTCACAACAAGTCTCATTAGATGGTCATGTAGGCGTTAATCTTAATGATGATAACGACGACATTGAAGAAATACGTCTGCCTCCTTGACCAATGGAAAGGGACAAAACAAAAGCTCGAGCAAAAGGAAAAGGGAAAGCGACTTCTTCAAATTCTTCAGCCAGAACTGATATAACAATAATAATAAATTTTGTCCGCTTAGTTGATTTGTTATGTATTTTACGATATAATCTTTTCAAATATTAATAATATACACTTGATAATTATATATATATATATATATATATATATATATATATATATATATATATATATATATATATATATATATATAGAGAGAGAGAGAGAGAGAGAGGTAAGTTGAATTGAAAAAATAAAAAATTAATAAAATGGGGGAATCACTTTTAGTCAATCATTTATTTTTGCCGCTAAATCCTCCATAATACCGACGGAAATGGAAATGAATATATATATATATATATATATATATATATATATATATATATATATATATATATATGTGTGTGTGTGTGTGTGTTGGGCTAGGTTAAAGTGTTTTTTACATTTATTGTGTGCTAGAATGCACCAATAGGGATTTAGTAAAATTATATTATTATTTAATTAACTAATGATAGATATTAAATGGTTTCCATAATTTTATGTATATTAAATGATATCCATAATTATAATTTTCTCTTTATAGAAATTAATTAAATTCGTCATTAATGTCAGCAATAACATTCTTTCAGAATGAATTCGTATCTAGGTTTTTATGTCAGCAATAACATTATTTCAGGACTCACTCACTTAAAATACAATAAAGTTGTATGGAATATGAAGAATGATGGTGTATTCTAGTAGAACATACTCTCGTTCTCCCAGAATACACTCTTATTATTTTATATATGAATTCATTTTAAAAGAATATTATTATTGACATTAATGACGAATTAAATTAGTTTCCATAAAAAAGATTTATAAATATGGATATCATTTAATATACATTTAATGTTTACTCAATTTTTATTGGTGTATTCTAGCACACAATAGATGTGAGAAACATTTGAACCTACCTCTATATGTGTTTTTCAATCAAACATGTTTCTTTAAACTATACTAATCCTTACATTAATATACACAAAACATTGTTTTTTTAATATATATTTTTAGGAAACTCTTTTTATAGAAAAACTATTTTAAATATATCAAAATTCATATTTTTTATTCCCTATAAATAGACAACTATATTTATATAATTTTAAGATAAAATAAAATTTTTATTTTTTTTATAGTTTCAGCTCTCGTTATTTATTCTCTATAAATAGACATCTATTTTTTTATAATATTTTATTATAGTATATTCGTTAATCATTTATGAATAAAAAAATATGTTTAATTTTTTTTAAAGTTTAACTATCATTCATATATGAATGAAACATGTATTAGCTATTCTCACAAATTATATTCATTTATGAATAACACATTTATCAGAATTTTATCACAGTTCATTTATTATTCATATCTAAATAATAAGTTTAAATTTTCAAAACACTTCGTCTTTTATTAACATACTACTTATTCATATATAAATAACAAATGAATCGGTAACAAAAATTTGATAAATGTTTACTCAATATAACATATGACGATGTTAATACATGTTTTATTTATATATGAATATAACATGTGATAAAAGATGATGTAACAAAATATATTTTAGGTAAGAAAACTTTATTACGTATTATATTCATATATAAATGATACTTAAACTCTAAAAAAACGTAAGCATGTGTTTTATTTTTAAGTGAATAATGAATGTATTATAATAAAAATCTGATGCATTTTTATTCACTTATGAATAACAGGAGCTGAAACTATAAAAAAATAAAAACTTTATTTTATCTTAAAACTATATCAATACAGATGTCCATTTATAGAGAATAAAAAATTATGAATTTTAATATATTTAGAATAACTTTTCGATAAAAACAGCTCCTTAAAAATTAAAAAAACAAGAAAAACTATGTTTTTATATATTAAGGTAATGATTAACATAGTTTAAGAAAACATGTTTGGTTTGAAAACACATGTGTATCCCTTGCCTGTTTCCGCCGGCATGCCTAAGTGTTTTGCGGCAATATATATATATATATATATATATATATATATATATATATATATATATATATATATATATATATATATAGGTTTATATATAAAGGTTATATGTTTCTTGTATCTATTATATGCATGTAAGGAACCAATAAGAGTTTAGGAATAATTAAATATTTAATAATTCATATAAGGGTAGTTATGTAACTTAGAATATGATAATTAAAATAAAATCCCTTAATTCATGGAAAATACCATAAAAATCTCTTTGACCAACTCTTTAACCCTACCCTATTGTATTCCAATTCTGCCTCCTCCAATTTTCTTATTAATGAATAAACCTTAACCATTGTATGATCAAAGGAGTGTCAGACCTATCAACCTTCGTCAGCGATTCAGAGATAGAAAAATTGATGTTGATAATGACCCTTCTCTCATTATCGTCTTCTTCCCTCTAGTATCGGCCAAGATCACACAATACTATTCGATTTTGTCTTGCCTCCATATGATGCCCCCATGCCTACCGATGGTGAAAACTGCACATCAATGAGTAATTGATAACATAGGTAGGATAGGCCTTGAATGTGTGCAACCTATAAAGTGGAATGGTGATATAAAAACATGCAAATGTCACCTTCATCAACCCGAAATCTAACATCCAATAGGTATGTAATTATACTTCTTAGTATTCTAAGTTCACCAAATCGTTTTTATTACCACCGAACTTTATCATTGAAACTTTGAATTATAAGTTTTAAACAAAAATTGTAGATATGTGGTACTGAAATTTCTTTTATGGATTTCGTTTAAGAAAAATCAAAATGGCTCATAAATGGATCATAGAATTTGTAATTTTTATGAAACTACACAGAGGGTTCGACACGATTGTTAATGTAAACACCTTAAACGGTTTCATTTTAAAACATTTTGGTCCTCAATTTTAATAATTTTAAGAGTGCATGTAAAGTTACAAAATGCGAACCATAATTTAATGTCAAGAATTTGAACCACAATTATACTTCTAAATATTCTATGTTCACAAAATCTGTTTTTTATTCTTTTCTTTGTAATAAATGTTTATCTCAAAATGTCACTTATTCTAACATAATATGATTTCATCAACATCCATTTAACAAAATGAATTAATAATGTCTACTACATTCTATCAGAATTTATACTTTTTATTCTCATAGGATACACTAAATTTTTAAATATTTGAAAGTTGATTATGTTTTTTTTATGGATTTAGGTTTTTGAAGAGACTGTCATTGATGTGGAAAAGAAGAAAAACATGGAAAACAAGAGTATTATAGCATAATGTATAAAATGTTTTTTAACAGCAATATTCTTTCAAAATGGTTTAGTGTTTTTGTTAGATTTTTACGTTTCTTCTTTTTTAAACCATTCTTAGTTTTAGTCATTAAGAATAAATTTAATTCTTAAACCCTTATTAGTCATATATTTTTTTTTTCAGAATGAATGTAATAATTGTTTAGTCTTATTTTTTACGAATTAATGTAATTAGTGATTTTAAAGAATAAAATTTTTATTCTTTAGAAAATGTTATTATTGATAATATGTTGTACAAATCTTTAAGCATGTTAATTATAAAAGTTATCTTATAAAATTATCTTGAATGGAACCATATTCTATAAGAATAAAATCAAAAATATCTTTACTCGTTTATAGTTCATTCTCTATCATTCTAACTGTATAAAATCGGTTATTATTAAAAATTATATTAGAATTAAATCTGAATTAATTTAAAAATTCAAAATTATATATATATATATATATATATATATATATATGTGTGTGTGTGTGTGTGTGTGTATATATATATATATATATATATATATATATATATATATATAGAGAGAGAGAGAGAGAGCTAGGTTCAAATGTTTCTAACAACTATTGTGTGCATGTAAGAACCAATAGAAATTTAGGAATAATTAAATAATTAATAATTCTTATAAGGGTAGTTATGTAACTTAACATATGATAATTAAAATAAAATCCCTTAAATCATGGAAATTACCATAAAAAACTGTTTGACCAACTCTTTAACCCTAACCTCTCATATCATTGGTATTATAATTCTGCCTCCTCTCATTTGCTTATTAACGAACGAAGCTTCCAACCATCGTTGGTGATTTGAAGATAGAAAAATTGATGTCGGTTAAGACCTTTCTCTCATTCTCGTCATCTTCCCTTTAGTATTAGCCAACATTGCACCCTAATATCCGATTTTTTTGCCTCCATATGATGTTGCCATGCCTACTAATGGTGCAAACTCCACATCAATGTCTAATTAATAACACAGGTAGGAAAAAAAATGGTAAACAAAGTTGTCTTTGTGAATCAACGACTTTCAAGTTCCTTCCTTTTTGGTTTGTACTAGGTAAAGATTTTGAAAAGAACATCTTAATTTTTTAATTTTTGTTCTTCTTTGTATTTGAAATTGAAATTGGTTTAATTAGGGTGGTTTGAATTTGGTTGTTTTTTTCTTCGATTTTATTCTTTAGGAAAAAAAATGAAGTTATGATGATCATTTATTCTTGATGTTTTTAGTTTCATTATGTGAATTATTGATGTATATCTTTGATGAACAGAGATGTTGTGTAGTCCTTCCAGAATATCATCTTGGTATCTAATACGATGAAGGTAATTCTGCCAGAAAGGAATCTTGAATTCCAATTATGTTAGAATGAAATCTTGGATTCCAATGCTTAAATTCCAATTCAACCTAAGCATTGAATTTTATATGAGCTATCATGTCTAAAACTTGTAATTTTTTCTGCACTTACTCATTGTTTTGTGCATTTTCTTCAATTTTTACTTATGGGTTTTTCTGCACTTTCATTCTATGAGAATATAAGTATTACATAAAACATATGTTGCTAGTAATTCTGACAAAATACATTTATACATGCTTTAGAATGTTTATGCATATAGAAGATAACACTGTGATTTAAGTGCATTCTGTTAGAATTTATTTATATAAATACATTCTGTTAGAAAGTCTTTGAGAATGTTTGTTAACAACAAGTATATTTGTTTAACAGGTAATACTAACGAGTAATGTACCTTATTCTTTCAGAATTGCATGAAGAAGGAATTCACTATTGATCATACAAGAGAAATATTTGGAATCGAGTTCAACAACAAGTATATATGTGAAGATCAAGTTGATTATATGAACCATTGAAGATGATCAAGTGTATTTGTTCAATAATTGTATATTCACGAATGTTATTTTCTAAGAATTTTATTAATTTTTGATGATATTCTGTTAGAATATGTATAACTATATTAAAATGTATAAGGATATTAGTCTGTAAGAATATGTATGAATTTGTATTTAATTTTGGATATATATTAAGAATAAAATCATAGACCCAAGTTGGATGTATATGAATAATATCTTATTCTTAAATTAGGTCAATTATCAAATATAACTGCATTGAAAATGTATTCTGCAAGAATAAAATCAAAAATATATTTACTAGTTAATGGTTGGCATTCTATCATCCTGACAGAATAAAATCGAGTTTTTGAATTTGAATTAATTTAAAATATTCAGATTTTAAAATAAAAAGGAATTAATTATCCCTTAAAATCCGAAAATTTCCTATTTTAATATAGTTAAATTGACCAAAATACCCTTATGCTGAAAATTGTGTGATTATATGGTGCATGTTACCTTATTGTAATATCATAGACTCTCAGATCATGACCTCTGATTCTATTCCATCCGGTGGTCTAGATATGTGCATTCTAGCACACAATAGTTAGTAAAAACAAAATAACCTAATCATATATATATATATATATATATATATATATATATATCAAGTTCAACAACGAACTCATTTTATAGGAGCGAACCAACGAACTGATATGGGATTCATTTGATTTGTCAATTAAATTCAAAATCTTACTAGTAACCTCTGATTTCTACATAAACCAACAACTTGCACAACGATTACAGTCCATATTTAAAGATATCAACAAATTTGGTCAATTTGCACCGAATGAGAAGCAAAAAGGAAAAAAAGTGTGCATGAATCAAATGCATAAGATTTTTTTAAAAGAAAACTTAGCCTTTTCTGGTTCTTAAGAAAGAGAATATCTAATAAGATGTTAATATGGGAATGGAAATGTTATGCGGAATCTAATGGCGTCTCGGGGATGCTGAAGACAACGTCTCATCCATCGTCGATTGTTTGATATATAATTTTTAGTGAAAATTAAAATAATGAAGTCTTATTTTGAACCTTCTTATGGAATTAATATTACCTTTGGGATCGTTTTGCATAGCAATTTCATTTGGATTTGGACTTGGACTTGGAATGCGAATGGATGGACATATATTCTATTCCTGGCAGTTGGAGTTTGTGTTCACTGGAAGAAGTAGTAGTGGTTTTATCCGGAATCTTAGTAGAAACAATATTATCATGTGAACCAGAATCAGTAGTTTTGGTTTCAGTATGAGTATCATAAAAAAGAACACCAACATATTCTTGAGAACAAGAATCTTTAATGGAAATTTTGTCATCAACCGCCTTTTTTATGGAGAAGGAAGTAGCACTACAGTCATTTATTTCCATGACAGAGTAACGCAAACTACTCAAATCGTTTGTGTTTGAGGCTTTGAAATCAGAAACTACTCCAAGAGTTCCTCTTTCCTTTTCCTTTTTTCTATTCATTTCACTTCCACATGAACCTTGTTTGGAAGTAGCTGAATTGACTAATTCTCAACGAATGGTGGAAGGAAAGACGGAATGAACGAAATCCAAACGACAACGCACCATTGAGTGGATTAAGATGTGCCGCTGAAGTCGTGAAGAATGGAACTTTTGTGGGAATGCCTGAATTAGGTTTGGTAAGTGTAAAAAAAGTCTAATTTTGAACTTAATGAATCTGTTGGGGTTTTAGTAGCCCATAGTTTATATTATTAACCACTCAATTATTTATTTATTTTAATTATCTATTAGGTTGACCCATTATATTTATAAAAATATAAAATTTATAAAATATTATATTTAATTAAAAGGTTATTTACTAGTTTTCTTCGAATCGAAAATCATAACCCTAACATTATTCTTATGTATATGTATATACTTATTCTTATTCATATGCATATACTTATTCTTATGTATATACATATACTTATCCATATACATATGCATATACTTATTCTTATGTATATACTTATAGTTATTAATATGCATACACATATACTTATGAATATGTATATACTTATTATTATGTATATGCATATGTATATTAATAAGCACACACACACACACACACACACATATATATATATATATATATATATATATATATACACACACACACACGCAC
Source organism: Lactuca serriola (assembly GCF_051521515.1). Classification (NCBI taxonomy): domain Eukaryota; kingdom Viridiplantae; phylum Streptophyta; class Magnoliopsida; order Asterales; family Asteraceae; genus Lactuca; species Lactuca serriola. The sequence goes on from NC_136408.1 coordinate 84,369,080, forward strand.
ACACACACACACAGTTATTTATATGCATATTTCATAAACTCATTCTTATGCATATGCATATACATAAACAAAATCATAATCATATGTATTTAATTGCCTTATGTATATACTTATTCATATGCATATGCATATACATATGTGCATATTTATTGATATGTATATATGCATATGTATATACTTAATCATATGAATATAGAGATATTCAATTTTTTTAAATGTGCATGTGCATATGCATATGTTTTTTAAAAATATGCATATATACAAAAAAAAGATATGAATATGCATTAAAAATGCATTTTTTTTTAAAATACTTTTTTCAAATATTAATTTCAAAATGTAAGGAATATTTTCGCCAATTAAAAAAAAGTTAAAAAAAACTAAAAACAATTAAAAAAATTCAAATATATGAAAATACACTTTATATTTTGGAAATAAGATTTAAATTTTTTTTTTCAAAAAGATGCATTTTTAATGCATATTAATATTTTTTATGCATATATGCATTTTCAATAAAAAATGTGCATATATACAAGCTTATAATTTTTCTTCAATTTTTTTTGTAAGTCTCATAAATATATGTATGTACACACACATGTGAAATTTGGTAACTAAATTTATTGTAGATAAAAAATTTGTTTGTTCTTTCCGTCAATTCTCTCTCTCTCTCTCTCTCTCTATATATATATATATATATATATATATATATATATATATATAAGAATGAAAAACTGATTAAGAAGTAAATGAGCAACCAAAAACAGACCTAATAGCACTAACATGTTCCAATCGGTTCCGGTTTCGGTTCGTTTTTACTAGGAAGTGTACTATTAAATAAGTGTTTGATATCGAAACCACCGAATTGGACAAAAATAGAAAGAACCAAAACCAAAAATAATGAAATGGAGGAGCCGGGACCGAATACCACTATTCAGTTCCAACCAATTTCGATTTCGGTTTGCTTTTTCAACTAAAAAGCTAATATATATATATATATATATATATATATATATATATATATATATATATATATATATACTTTTTTTCTTCATAAAAAGCTACTTTATTTACTTTTGTTTTTTTTTTTGAAGAGTTAACTTTCCGTTTTATAAAAGAAAAAAAATTGTTTTCAAAATTCATATTTTTTTATTCTCTTTAAACATATATTCATATTTTTTTTTTTTTTTTTCTTTTTTTAATTTCAGCTTAGATTGATATTGTGAATCTGCTCAGATGTACCGTGTGAATGATAATAATTCTGATTCACGTTGTGAATTTTAAAAACTAAATTATATAAAGTTCATATTTACAATGTGAATAAATCTAGTTGTTGATTTTATAAAACTAATATTTTGATTTGTGTATACATTTCACTAAATTAATTTTGAATGATTGAAGAGTTGAAATAGTAAGCCGTATTGACATTGTGAATTTTAAAATTGAAATATTTACAGTTCAGATTTATTATGTGAATTTGAACTGGTCCATGTTTTTTAATGGATGTTGGTATTTGTTAATAAAGGACAAAAATTTAAGATTTTTGGTATAATTTGTTTTTTGTTTTTATTTGTAAAAATAAACCTAAATATTAAAAAAAAAAAAAAAAACAACAAAACGAAGTGAATTTTGTTTTTTCAAAAAAAAAAAAAGATTTTGTTTTTTTATGTATCAGCATGAATCTCTATGAAAAGAGGTGAGTTTTTTAGTAGAAATATGTGTATGTATGTTCAATGTACAAATCTACAACCATTCCCATGGTCGTTGATAATTATGATTTCCAATGCTCAAGATTTATTAATTCGTTCCTTGTTAATAATGGTTATGTATTGAACCTCAACATATATATATATATATATATATATATATATATATATATATATATATATAAGTAAGTTCAAATAAAAACAATAAATATTGTGAGATCTAGAGAGAGAGAGAGAGAGAGAGAGAGAAGTAGGTTTCGTTGAGATTCTAAAGAAAATAGAGATATCAATTTCTCATTTCCCGCTTTAGCGCAACGGTGTATCGACACGATAGGAGTCTTATAATCATAAATGATTATGTAGTGTCGTCCGTTCCTTTTACCCCAACCACTTTCCTCACCACCACAAACGTCACCATCACTACCACCACCACCTCTGCCACCAACCGACCCACCGCTACCACCTCCGTAACCTTGACCACCGCCACATCAGTGACTATCACCTCCTCTGCCACCAACCACCATTATCATATATGATTACTTACTTTCTAAATAAACATATATTTATAATCATATATTATTATACCTTTTGTTATATAATCATTTGTGATTATATATATATATATATATATATATATATATATATATATATATATATATATCTTGTTGATGTCTGTACGCTAGAACGTTAGAACAACAAATAACAAATATATGGCTAATATTGAATCTCAAGATTTTTTTTCCAGAATTTCAAATGAAGTCTTCATATGAGTCCGTTCAATTAATAAATTTCAAAACAATTGCTAGTAATTTAAAATGTCATTTGTGGATAAGGGTCTTAATATCTTAAACAATATCCGATACAAATAAATTGTCTTCTTAATGTCCTTAACCTTCTTTATCCTCAATGTTTCTAATAAATGTCACGAACATGGAAACATATCAATGTAGTGTTAGGCTTCGAGACGACTAGTGAATAATCTTAAGGTTAGACATTATATACATTTTATATAAATGAGTACATGATTTGTATACAAATATACATAAACCTTTTGAAAACTCAAAAAAAACCATCAAAACTCATATTTGAGGGGAAACATAACATTAATCAAACATTATAAGGTGATGCATAAAATTCTATATATAAAACAGAACAAAGTATCCAATTCTCATATTATCTCAAATCCAAAACATCTGGAGTACAAAACATCTCAAATCCAAATCATCTCATATAGAGCCGACGAACAACGATGAACCACCCTTATGTAAGATTGACGGATGACAACAAACTACCCTGAATTGGGGGCAACAAACAATGACGAACAATTATCAAAGTAGGTACCTAAGTTACAAGTATTGGGACCACACATAAACCTCCAAACCTACCAAAAGTATCATGTCACAAGTGTCCGGACCACACACAATTATGATGCAAAATCCTAAAGTATCTTTAAATATTTCAATTATTTTCAAAACTCATTCTAAACAATGTCATTTAATTGTTTATAGGATGTCTCAGATTTAGAAATTCTTTCATTAAAGAATTTGAAATTAAAGAGAATACCACACAAAATATAGTTAATATCCAAGCAAGGTATAGAAATAGTAATGCCTATAAGAAAATTATCGAAGTATATCAATATATGGGAGCCATTTGCTCCCAATAATGTTTGGGTATCAATTTATCATTTGATCCCAAGCTAGAACAATATTCAAGTCTCTAAACACTCGATTAAACTTCAGATGAGCTCCCAATCTCTCTACATCTTCAAAATCATGACTTCCTTCCTCTTTTAATTTTAAAACTATCCAAATAGACATAAAAGAAGGGTGCACAGATTATGTTATTGAGTTTGGTATTTTGTAACATTTAGCCCCTTATACTAATAGTTCTTTATATGATTACAAAATGATCTCAACACTTAACGTTCTAAGTTTCACAAAGTTAACCTTATTTATTCATTTTGGTTATATTAACTAAAATATGACAAATATGAATTAATTGAAGCTATAGGAACTAAAATTGTCATTTCCAAAAAATTTAAGTCGGTTTTAACATAATAAGGTTGGATTTAAATCGGCTTTGACTTAACAAGGTTGGTCTAAAATAAGTTTAGACCCAACCTTGTTATGTTAAAGCGGACTTAAATTTTTTTGGGAGGACAATTTTAGTTAATGAAACTTTAGCTTTCTATTATTTTCATTTTAACTTTCTAATAACTTTGAAACTTTTAATTCACTAGTTTTATCTTATTTTAATTATTAATTAAATATTTAATTATTTAGTTTTATTTAATTTAAATAAAAAATTTAGCCTTAAAATATAGATGTTGCATAACCATACATAAACACACACATATACACACACGCATATATATATATATATATATATATATATATATATATATATATATATATATGTGTGTGTGAGAAAAGGGAATATACATTACAGCCCCACCTAAGCTTAGGTACTAAACCTCTTGAAATACATTGTTTTACTATATAAAGATTATGGTTAATGGATTCACGATTAATACTTCAAGATGTAAATTCAAGATCGACACAATAGGGTTTAGGGTTTAGGGTTTAGTTTTAGGTTTAGGGTTTAGGTTTTAGGGTTTCGGGTTTAGATTTAGGGTTTAGTGCTTAGGTTTAGGGTTTAGGGTTTAGGGTTTAGGGTTTAGATTTAGGGTTGAGGGTTTAAATTTAGGGTTTAGGGTTTATGTTTATGGTTTAGTAATGTTCAGTTGGGTGAAGTAATAAACGATAATTGAGGAAAGAAAACAGGGATGGTAAAACGATAATGAAAGAATGATATGTTGTGGAGGATGATATATTTACCAAGTGAAACCAAACCGGGTATATCTAGCATGTTAAAACGACATATTTTAGAAGTTTAGTACATAAGCTTAGGTGGGGCTGTAATGTATATTCCCTATCCCATATATATATATATATATATATATATATATATATATATATATATATATACTAGGCGAATGCTCGCGCGTTGCGCTGAAACACATATATAGTTGAAGTCTTTACAAATATATGTTTTTTTTAAATATAGTAATAACATTGTTGTTAAATTTGATATAGTAATTCATTTACTAAATCGATATAATATATTGATTATTTTGAATCATTGATAACATATACATCTATTATAAGTATATAATCTCAATCGTTTGAATGACTTCTACCCGCAAGTTACATATGAATAAAATTAAATATAATATATGGTTTAATGTTATTTATAGCTGTTTTTATTGTTAATTAATTTTTTAAAATTTATTTGCTTAATGTTTTAATTTCTATCATTATAATTATTTAAAACATCAAACATTGTTTTTTGATTTTAAATGCAACAATATAATCATTTATATAGAGTTATTTTTAACTATTGTCATCATAAGTTATTTAAACTACTTATTTGAATACTTTTAATGATTATAAAATATCTTTAGGAGATATTTTAGTTAATTTGAGATTAAAATTTTGTTTTTGCATTTATCACTCCAATTTAACACTTTTAACTATTTACATAATATTTTTTGGTTTTATAAGTGGAGCTGAAATTTATATTTAAGTTGACATTGTAATGTTATATTTAAATTAAAAAAAATAATAACAATTTAAGTATTTTGTCAAAACTGTTCAAAAGTTGTAACTTTAAACTAATAATGGTTTACATACAACAACATATTAAATCTAATACATTAAGTATAATATGTTAAAAGTTAAACACATAACTTTAGAAGCATAAGTAAATATATTATTTTAAAATTGAAATTTAGTTTATTTATCATTACACTTTAAGTTTGATATGTATTTAACCATATTAACCAACTTATAATCATTATTAAAGACACTACAACTAATCACTTTTAACTATTTACATAATATTCTTTGGGTTGTTAAGTTAAACTAAAATTTATATTTAAGTTGACCATGTAATGTTATATTTAAATTAATAATTTAAGTATTTTATACAAATTGGTCCAAAATTTTATCTTTAAAATGATAATGTTTTATAATCCAACAATATATTAAAACTTATAAATTAAGTATAATATGTTAAAAGTTAAAAAACATAACTTTATAAGTAGAATAAATATATTATTTTAATATTGAAATTTAGTTTATATATGATTACACTTTAGGTTTGATATTTATTTAATCTTATTACACAACTTATAATTATTATTAAAAAGAAATTAAAAAGTCATAGAAGTTTCAAATGAATGTGAATGGGAGTTTAAATGAATGTGGTGAAAGGAATATTTAGTATTATTCTTAACAATTATTATTATTGATTAATTATATTTTTACTTATGCGATCATTTTCTAATTTCAATAATGATGTTCATTTAAAATACAATTTATTTATAGCTAAATGTAATTTATAATTTGATGTTATTATCATTTAAAATTGTTATTCATTAATTTTAAGCCACTTATTATTAATAATAAGTTAAAAAAGACTTTTAAGAAACACTTAATATTATTATTAAAATGTTAAACATATACTAAATAATAAAGTGATAAGATAGACAGTTTGCATTTTAAAAGAGATTTGCATGGATAATATGAAATATCCATGTAATTTGATTTTATTATTTATAATTATTGCTTATTAATTTTAAAACCAATTGTTATTATTAATAAGTGAAAGAAACTTTTAAAAGTACTTATTATTATAATTAAAATGTTAAACATATACTAAAATATAAAGTGATAAGATAGACAATTTGCATTTTAAAAAAGGCTTACATGGATAATATGACATATCCATGATTTTTAATTAATTATTGTTTTGAAGCAACATGAACATACACACATGTATACAATAGTTAATTAAATGTTATTGATATATATATATATATATATATATATATATATATATATATATATATATATATATATCACCTTCCATAACATATGATCGATAACATGAATCTAATCTAATTTACATTAAAATTTCAACCACAACATACAATGATATTCTTAAAAGAATACTTAAATCAAGAAAATACAAAAAGAATTAGTATATAACAAAATTACAAATTAAAAACTTTAACATAATAACATGGTTCGAAAAATTGTTCAAAGCCCTCAAACCAACACAAAAAACTTTAAATTTGTTTTCTTTGTGAATTTTGTATGTGATTTGTATTTGTGTGTCTACTAAATAAGATTGACATTTTTATAGTAGAGTATCCATTAATTGTTTATTAAATATATTATATATGTTATAAAATCTTTGAATTGTTAATCATTATTAAGAGACTTTTGAGAGGTATTCATTAAAATAGGAAGTTTCAAATGCATGAGTTGTTTGCAAATTTTTATGGAGGTTTCAAATGCATGAGGTTCAAGAAAAAATGCTAGTTTTATAAGTGTATATATATATATATATATATATATATATATATATATATATATATATATATATATATATATAGGTTCAAATGTGGATTGACATCTATTGTGTGGACGTGTAGATAATGCTATTCTGTGAGAATGACAGAAAATATTTTGTTTGATAATATGAATATATTCAATCTTATATAATTATTGTAATTATTAAGCAGTCTATAAGGTTATTATACACTTTTTTTAATTATTCTTATTCTGTTAGAATGTTATCAGGATGTTTATTGAGTCGTATTCTGTAAGAATTAAAATATATAAAAAAAACGATGCATGAGAACAAAAATGAATTAGAATTTGTGAGAATTCATTAAAATAACAATAGTTTTGCCAGTACCATGCAACTGCTTCAAAGACAACGTGATGCTCCTTGGTCAGATGACCATGAGATTTATCGTATTCACATTACTAAACAACATATTCTCTTAATAATTTTCATAAAATAGCATTATCCACACGTCCACACAATAGTTGTTCATCCATATATATATATATATATATATATATATATATATATATATATATATATATATATATATATATATATATATATATATATATATATATATAATGGGTTTAAAAGAAGAAGATGCGGTGCAGTTAGTAAACGTGTACTTATTACATGCACAAATTTAAAGTGGTTTTGTAGTGAAAATGCATTTATTTTACAACATTTATAAATTATTAATTAATTTAATTATCATTTTGAAACAATTCCTGTAATATGGGAAATAAAAATGGTGTTTTGTATAATGATACATTCCATTAGAGGAAGAGGCGATAAGTGGTGGAGGAGGTTTGATATGTCAGATGTGGTGATGGAGGATCATGATTCTTTTTCCTTTCAGTTCAATTATGATTGTTTTTATTATTTCCTTATTGATTATTGATGGAAGACCAATAGACCATATACAAAATTGTAGACCCGAAATGGATGATATTCTAATATAGAAGATTTATTTATTGATGAAGTTCTAAATATCAAGAAAATCCTATTGTTCTTTATAAATGGTATAACTATGATCAAATATTGACATTTTGACACTAAATATAAAGTGGAATTTTGCACTAAGGTTCATAATAATTTCGACGGTTTCTTTTAATGATTAAATAATATAAAGTAGTCTTGTTATATTATAAACTTATTTGTTTTTGTGGCTAACGTTTAAGGATTTTCCATAATGCAAACAAATTAATGTTGAATATGATAATGGGAGGATTCTTGGTTGGAATAATACTGTTCAGATTATTAGTGTTGGGTTAGGAATTATAGAATATGCAGCTACCTATTTATAGGTGCTGTTCCGAAACAATAATGTAATATATAGTGAATTTTTATTTAAGGGAAATGGACTTAACAAGGTAATTAACTTTTCAGTTTGTTCACATCTGGGTAACTATCTTTTTTTTGTACACATCTAGGTAACGAACTTTTTGGAAGTGTTCACATATGACCATTATGACCGGCTGTAGCAGGTTATATCCGGTCATAACCAGTCATAATGGTCATATGTGAACATTTTCAAAAAGTTCGTTACCTAGATGTGTACAAAAAAAGATAGTTACCCAGATGTGAACAAACCGAAAAGGTAACAGTAAAATACACGAATGATCTCTGTAGTTTGGGTAATTTGTGTGTTTGGTCCATAACTTATTTTTTAAACTTAGATGATCCCTACTATTTATTTTTGTTGTGCATTTGGTCCCTGTCCTACCTCAAAAGACTATTGTGCCCTTTTTATTTTTTTTTCTTATTTATGTATTTATTTTTATATATTAAAAAAAATTAATAGACCTCATATATCTGCATCTCTTCACCTTAAATCTGAAACCACATTTGAGAAATTTAAATTGGGTTCCACAATAATCTTTTGAGGTAGCACAGGGACCAAATACACAACAAAAATAAATAGTAAGGATCATCTAAGTTAAAAAATAAGTTATGGACCAAACGCACAAATTACCCAAACTACAGGGACCATTCGCGTATTTTACTGTTACCTTTTCGGTTTGTTCACATCTGGGTAACTATCTTTTTTTGAACGCATCTAGGTAACGAACTTTTTAGAAGTGTTCACATATGACCATTATGACTGGTTATGACCAGATATAACCTGCTACAGCCGGTCATAATGGTCATATGTGAACACTTACAAAAAGTTTGTTACCTAAATGTGTACAAAAAAAGATAGTTACCCAGATGTGAACAAACCGAAAAGTTAATTACCTTATTAAGTCCATTTCCCTTTATTTAATGTTAAAATCTAAGAAGAAAGTCGAGCATTTAAATACATAATTTTAAACTACCACCTATAAGTAGACCTGGCAAACGTGTCATGTCGTGTTGGGTTCGTGTCGTGTCAAGACATTAAACGTGTTGAGAGTGTTTGACCCTAACCTGACCCGTTTAATTATCGTGTCGTGTCAACCCGTTTATTTTCGTGTCGATTTCGTGTCGGGTTTCGGGTTAAAGTTTAAACTTTATAAATATGTTGTGTAATGTCGGTTTGAAACATTTTAAAGGTTGAAAAGTAAGAGTCATGGAGGAAAAAAATGAAAAAAATGAAATGTTTGATTTGGGAGGTGGAACGGAGAAAAATTTTACTAGTAACTCTAAAAAGCAAAATGAAAATAGTTAAGAGTTATGAAGCAAATGAGATATGTAGTGAGGATGAGTAAAATTAAGTCACTTTGAAAGTTTGAATTTTACTGTTAATTCTTGAATTTGGGCCGCTTCAAATTATAATATCGAAAATATTTATAAAAATATGATATATATATATATATATATATATATATATATATATATATATATATATATATATATATATATATATATAAAATTAAACGGGTCATCTTCGAGTCATCTTCGAGTTGAAAGTCTTGACCCTAACCCTACCCGTTTAATTATCGTGTCGTATCGTGTCAACTCGTGTACATAAACGGGTCGAAATCTCTGACCCTAACCCGCTAACTTCGTGTCGGGTTGTTGTGTCCTGCCAGATTTTACCAGGTCTGCCTACAAGTTATAAACTATGGTTAAGACTTTAAGTCTCAACAAATAACACACGCCCCTTTTAAATCTTATTACTAACTATTCATCTGTTTACGAACCAACTTAAACTCTTAACTCATTAGGGGAAAAACACTTTTTAAAAACCATCATTCTGTTAGGCCAAAGGCCTTTAAGTTATTAACTTCAAAATTTAATTGAGAAATTAAATATCTTTATATTTTTTGTTGCTACATATCCAATTAAATAATGACATGTGTCACATTTTATGCTTATTTAATGATTAATGCTCACATTTAATGACACATGTCATTATTTAATTGGATAGAAGGATTTATAGGAACAAAAGTAGAAAAATATTTAATTAATTAGATTGGAAAAAAAAAATAGCAACAAAAAGATTTTTAATTATTTAACGTCTCTCTTGTTCCCTCAACATAACCATTGATTAGGAAATTCCACGAGGATATTCTCGAATAATATTGAGCACCCTCAAAAACATAGAAAACAATTGATATTCATAGGGAATGAAATAACATTCAACCCTTATTTGTAGCACACGGAATTGATTAGGAAAAGATTTTTAATTATTTATCTAAAATCTAAAACAATCATAAAGAATATTAGATTTAAAAAACATAAAAAAGAAAAAAAGAAAAACGGGGATTTGAGCCTTGAAACAATCAAGAATGACCGAAATTCAATTCGGTATATTTGATGAATATGGCTACAAGTCTTTAATCCTACTAATGATAAAGTCATAAGGTGGTGTACTGGAAGCATTGTAAGTTGCACATCCTGCGTCATTCAATGTTTTGACTGGAATTTTCCTCTTATGTGTGACAATTGACTATTGTCATTCTGTCTGAATATTGGATGATCAAAGCGTCAGTAAAATGGTAGATGTGAAGGGATTACTTCAATCAAATCAATTCTATTTATAACAAAAAAAATCACAGTAGAGGAAAAGCATTATAGAGGGAAAAAGTGTGGGCAAAAACATGGGACTACTCACTCACATCTAGAAGACACGGAACGTGTGAAAAATATGAAGAGGAAAAGTGAATAAAATGTGATCTATAGTTTATCGATCAACGAACTCCAACGATGATCTATAGTTTATTGATCAACGAACTCCAACGAGTTTTAGAGGTATCTAATCGGATTAGGAATACCAAAAGTTATTTTGTATTCTATTTTCAAACTTACCAAGAGAGATGAAATCTAAAAACTTATCGCCAGTATTTCACAATATGGAATTATGGTGGATCTGTATCTTGCTAAAAAGTAAGTAAAGCTATAAAACCCTATGGATTTGCTGAGTTTATTATGGTTGATAATATGGATTCTCGATCTCATTCATTAAATAATATTCGTAGTGGGTGGTATAAGGTGCAAGTCTCAGTTGCAACTTGCAAAGTTTGATCATTCATGCGCTTCTAATTTTATTCCTAAAACTATTATGGGTAGTTAGCACTAAAATTTTAAAAAGAGAAAATTACAAAAATAGTCTAATCCCTTAATTACTTTGTAAAAAATAGCAAAATAGAAAAGGAAAAAAAATCCAAGTTATAAAAATAGCCATCAAAATCCAGATGGATTAAACCTATTTACGATTTTAACCTTCCATCTGCGAGCGTACAAGTTGATAGAACATGGGTACGTTTTAGTGACTTGTACGTTCGCAAGTGGTTTTATTTGTTTATTTTTTTTTCGTATAAATACTTTGCAACCTCACATTAAAATAACAGATGAACTAAGTTCATCTGCGATTTCCTCTACGACCCACCTGCGATTTTGCACTTTTTTTTAATTACGAAATTGATAGGGTTTGACTACGAAACCATCATATTATATATAAAGTTTTACAAAAAATTATCACTATAGTTATTATTTCTTTTGAAAATTTGTTTAAAATCTCTCTAATAAAATGAATGAATATTTGGTTTGCGTTGTAACTGATGAGAGGTGGAAAGTTGTGGAAATAAATCTTGAATACGTATGACCACATGTAGGAATTTTTGAATTCGCTTTGATATTTTCCAAGTATATTAGTTATATAGATTTTATATCTTTGGTGAGAATGAAAACCGGTTTGTTAGACATATATAAAATTAGTCTTCGTTTCCATCATCCTGAATTGAATCATTATATAGCCATAGATGAAGACATGAATGTTTGGGTGTTGATCAACGTAATCAAATTGATTGGAGGAAGGGTCGTGAAAGTCTTTGTAGTGGCTAATGAATGTGATGCGATTACGAAGGGTGGCGAGAGTGGAAATAAGTTGGTTGCTAATTTATGCAGTGATAAAGGGAGCAACAATCCAATAGGTACTTTCATGACTCATAGTGTATCTCAATTTCATAGTGTTGCTGAAAATGTGAATGCGAGGTATTCACATATTAACTATATGGATCCTGAAAATTACAAGTATGTTGCTGATGATGATGTTGGTACATATTTTAATGACATGAGTGGTTGTTATGTTGACGTTCCCAATAAGAAGATAAAGTTAAGAATAGGGGTGAAATAGATAATAGTAAAGAGAAAAAATTTATGATTCAGAAAGATGAAAATGTACATGGTTACGGGGATTTTTATTGATGTTGCTGATGTAGCTTGAGATATAACCGACTTAGAAAGCAATTTTGATGGAGATAATTTGGGTGATGAACATAAAGCTAAGTTTCCCGATAACCTGTTTCACAGTATGCCCCCTCAACTAGCATTGCAGTTGATGTTAATGAAGATATCCCATCACAGATGGTAGATGTCAATCATAAAAGATTGAATGTCTCCGTATATTTAAGAACAAAGACCTTCTAAAATGGGCGATTGGAAAAAATGTCTTCAAGAAGGTTTTCAGACGAATGCAAGTAGATCAACCAAATTAAGGTATGAGGTTGTGTGTGTTGGGAAAAAAATGTTCTCGGTTACTAAGAGCAAAAGGAATTAAAAATTCTAGCAGACTTTTCCAAGTGAATAAATTTGTTGACGTACACACATGTTCTTTAACAATATTGCAACCTAATAATCGACAAGCAAACAAACATGTTTTGGGTGAATATCTTGCTAATGTTTTGGCTGAAGATTATAGTAGAGTATATCGGGGACGACATATTATTAATGATACGAATGCTCAACTGAAAATCAGTATCTCATACCATCAAGCTTGGCGTGCGAAGCAATATGTACTGTTGTTGTTAAGGGGTATTCAAGATGATTCTTTTACCAAACTTCCGACTTATTTCCACAATTTGGTCGAACATAATCCCAACACGGTGACACATATTCAAACAGATGGTGAAGATCGGTTTGAATTCTTGTTTGTCGCACTTGGTTGCTCGGTTAGTATTACTGTATTTTATTATTTTTATTTTTATTTTTGGTGTACCTAACTATAATTAGTGTATTTGAATATATATATATATATATATATATATATATATATATATATATATATATATATATATATATATATATATGTATATATATGTATATACACACACACACAATGTATTGTAGGTACGCGCTTTTGTCAATTGTTGTAAGCCGACCCTTCTAGTAGATGGAGCCCACCTAAAGGGAGAGTTCAAAGGTATCATGTTACTTGCAGTTACAAAGGATGGACAAAACCAAATATTACCGGTTGCATATGGTATATGCAAAAATGAGTGTACAGATTATTGGACATGGTTTTTTCAAAAACTATGTGATTGCATAGGCAATATGGAGGATCGTACAATTATATCTGATAGGTCTCCATCTATAGACACATCTGTTGCCCACATTTTTCCACACGCTCATCACGGAATATGTGGTGTCCATTTATATTTCAACATAATAGCTAGATACGGGAAGAGTAAGACAGTTAAAGGAATTTTTTTGGAGGCTTGTAGAGCCTATACAGTTGAGGGTTTTAATGATGTCATGGACCTTATGAAAATCAGAAAATGACAAAAGAACCAATATGAGAATACTTACAAAGTATAAATCTTGAAACTTGGTCTAGGGCATATTTTAGAGGCAACCGATACAATCTTATGTTGTCTGACAGTGCGGAGTCTATAAATGCATTATCTCACCATGCACGTAAGGTGTCAATACTGATGTTGATTGACCTTTTCATGCAACAATGCAACGGTGGTAGTTTCAAAGACGTAACTTTGCAGGTAGTAAGTTGTAATATTAATGTTTGTGTTAAATGCTGTTGATCTTAACCATGTAATTTTCTCTATTTTTAGCGGAAGCAACAACAACTCTCACCCCTTGGGTCGATGATATTGTAAAAAAAAATACTTTTAGTAATTGGGATGTTCGCGTGATCTCAAGTAAGAAATGCGAGGTCAAAAAGGGGACACAAAACGTCATTGTTGATTTTAGACAAATGACATGTACATTTAGGCGTTTGTAATTTGACGACATACCTTGTGGTCATGTCATAAGAGTGCTAACAATCAACAATTACCAAGACTGCTCGATGTATGCATTAAAAGTTTACCATACCGAAACATTGTGGACAACATAAGAGGAATCAGTAAACCCTTTGCCAAATCCATTCGAATGGGGGATCCCTGATGATTTGATGACTGTTAGGCCACCTATGATGGATAAACGTCAACAAGGTAGGCCAAGAAACACATAACACATTCTATCCCAAGGAAAGGGTCCAATAAGAAAATAGTGTTCTACATGCGTCCAATCAGGACACATGAGTAACAATTGTTTTGGAATGGAATCCAACAATGGAGCAAGTCGCACGAGAATTCCTACTATTGAGACAACATTTTATATTGGGGCTTTTGCGAGTTGTTCATAGAGCTATAACACCGATTATGATTTAAAACTACCTTAAATTGAAGATTTTTTAATTTATTATGTATTGTAATGTTTTTATTAGTTTTCGAAGATGTTGTTCGTATGCTTTTATATTTTAATTTAGTGTGAACATCATAAAAGCAAATGAAGTTTTTATACATGATTTTATAAAATACATGGAAATTAACGGTAAACAAAAATATTAATCTAAAAAACATATAGCAAACCCAAGACATGCTAATCTTACACCATTTTTTAACTAATTATTAACCTTAGGGAACTTTAATGTGTACTTCTCTTTCTCGATTGTTATATACTCATTCCTAATTCTCATTTTATCTTCGGAACGATCCTTTTGCACCCAAAGATGTATCATCTCCGCGTCCTTGTCAGCAAACTATTTTTCAGTTATTTGATAGTATTCTTAGTCTTTTTGATCCATTCTTTGTGCTCTTTGATTTTCTTTTTATTAAGGTCTATCCATTATCGATCTTGTTTGCATTCCAATGCAATAACTTTACGACATTGACTGAGAAGTCGGGACGATTCTTTATCCTATTTTTGTTGTTCTTCAACCCTTTTCAATTCTTGAAAACTTTCATCCCACATATATGGGCCTTCCAAAGAGGGTGTAACAATGGGGTCGACTGGATCACATTAGTAACAATCCACTTCGTCGCATTAGCAAATTTCGAACTTTCAAGATGAACTCATAATAAAGTTGAGATTATATATAATATTTTTAATAAGTAAATGATCATATATGTCATATTTATACATCCTAGTAATCTTCAAATCATAGTCCAAAGGCAACCATTTTGTAGTAGAGTTGGAATTCATAGATGATTGTTTGACATGACAAGTCACTATAGTAACCTGCAAATCGTAGTCAAAGTTGGAAATGACTACACATAGATAACTGTTTGACGTGATAACTCACTGTAGTACATAGAGATTCCACTAGACTGGTCAAGTCCTTGTTAACTCCCTTTTTATTATAAATAGATGTTAAATCTATACGAAACGAACACCCATATCATCTATACGAAACGAACACCCATATTCAAAAATGTTGTCCAATGTAGCAACTTCTTCGAATGCAGTAACTGGTTCCAATTCTCCATGACCATGGACGACAATCGGGGTGTTGGTTGTAACACGATGTTGGATTAGCGTTAAGGAGGGTGTAACACCACTGACTTCCCCATATTGCCTGGTAGGTGATGAATGGACCAACACACGATTCCTAATATATTCTATCACGCTATATATAAAATTACTTTTCCTATTGAAACACTTGAATTTATAAATTAAACATTCAGTTACATACATATCACATCCAACTACATAGGACCAACACACGATCCCCAATAAATTTTGGTCATCCTTTGACGAAACTCTAAAGCTACATTTTTTGGGTCTATAAGTTCACGTATCTGTTGTCCTGATACTAGTTGTTCCATAAACATACAAGCAAATACAACACAATCTCCCAACCCGCTGCTTTGTTGGGGAACATTATCTTCGAGAGTAAATGCCATATTCAATGGTCTCCTGGGATGTTCTTCCTCTGCCAATAATTAATTTTGTCTAAAATTTTTGCCACCCACACCTCACATTTGCTAAAAGTTCCATTTTACTCAAAATTTTCAAACACACTCCTACCAAGACTGTCATATAGATGGACTTCCATTGACTCCAATCGTAGTTCCCCAAACAACCAATGATTTGGATAGGAATGAATCAGCATATAAACCAACATCAAGTTTAAAAAATAATTAATTATTAATATTTTGATACAAAAAAATGAGACTAATGAATGTAATTTCAATAAAACAATAATATACCATATCCACATCCCACCAAGGAACTATAATGTTGGCGTATGTAGCTACCCCAGACATAAATGCCCTCCAATCGTTACTATCTTCCAGAAGATGCCAAACAAAAAAATTTGAAGGCTTTATGGTATACTGGTCAGCTTGAAACCATCTCTCCATCAACAGTCTAATCCAATTCGTGATACGCTGCGAAGGTTATGATACTTTGGTTATAAATTAATAAATAAATAATCACTTATAGGAATAAATTTATAAATACTTACTGCTTCATCTAACGAACCGTTGTGTGTATGCCCAAACAACGCGCACCAAAGCTCTCTATCTAATATCAAATTGTAGAATCTGTGTTGCACGTTATACACATGAAAAATAATTTAGTAACACAACCTCATCGCCTACTACATAAGGTTGCGGGTGTAAAACTGAAAAGTCATGAGCAACACCGAATATTGGAGGAGTAGGAGGGGTTGTTGATCTGGTATCCACCTTCTTCTTTGCTCTTCGCTTTGGCTTCGGTGTCATGTGTAACTAAAACATTCCTCAAACATTTATATCATTATTTTATGAACATTTGACATAAAAAATATTCTTTCCATAATAGATTTTAATGTATACCTACGTGAAAGTACACATAAACTTTGATGGACTACGAAGCCTATGTCTATTGGGTGTAGCTACATTATCATGAAAGTGATTTGTACTCTCTAAGATTATTACATTGTCACCTAAAACCTACTTCATATGTTATCATTATTTATAAAATATCTGTATTTATTAACAAATTATATCATAAATATAAGGTATAATTACCTTTTAAGCTTCATTATCATCAAAATCCAAAATATCCTCATTGAAATTATTTGTATTCTTCCCCCGTTCGTTTAACGCCTCTTCATCCAACACCTACATTAATACGTTATAATTATTAATAAAATATACAAATTTATTAACACATTATATCATAAATATAAGGTATAATAACTTTTTCAGCTTCATTATCATCAAAAACATCATCATCGAAGTGATTTCTATTCAGTTCCCCTTCATCTAAAACCTACATTAATACCTTTTAATTATTAATAAAATATACATATTTATTAACAAATTATATCATAAATATAGGGTATCACTAACCTTTTCATCAAAAGAATAATTTGGTGAAACTTCGCCGATTCATCAAAATTTATGTTGTTTCATATAATTTCGTCATTCACTTCTTCCACGATCACCACGGTGCATTGTCGGTTCAAATACACCTCTTGTTCAAGTGCAATTAACCGATTCACCAAATCTTCTAAACCTGGTTTCCTACTGTCTTGCTCTAGCTTGGGATCAGCCACTAGACGATAGGCTTCACGAAGATTCGTCTTGCCTCCTAAAATGCTTCCATACTGGGATAGAACTAAAGACGGTTCACCATAAACATGCTCTTGATGTAACACCCAAAAAAAACATGCCAATTTAAAAAAATTTAAATCATTCAAAAACCAATAATTATTACAAATTTGTTTTCAAAATGGTTTCATGTTAGAGTATCCCAGAATCAAATCATAAAAATATAAGGAGGTGCACGATCATGCCTTCTCATTCCCGCGATCATCAGAAGTACCTGAAAAAAATGCAAAATCGTAAGCCCGAAACTTAGTGAGTTCCCCCAAAATACCAACACCATAAAATCATAAACATGTCATAGCAAATAAAGAAAATGCATATAGAGTCTACAAAATGACTGGATTGCCCTCACCGGGCCTGCAGTTTATCTGGCCCACTCTCAGAACCTTAAGCATGTCTGGTCCACCCACCTGGGCCTTTAGCCTGTCTGGAACGTTTTCCGGGCCTTCGGCCTGATTGATGTGCCCTACTGGACTGCAGTCTATCCGGACCGCCCTGGGTATGTTGGCCTACAACACAAAGTAGTGTCGCCTCAACCCACCCCAAACAAACAATCATGTGCACATAAATATCATACGCTAGCTAGCATGTACAGATAGCCATACAGATCTAACAGATCACTAACATAGTATCATCCTATAACCAGGATACCGATCTAACCGATCACTAACATAAGATCATCCTATATACTAGGATACCGACCTAACAGGTCACTAAGCATATCATCATGCAATAACCATGATAACAATCCAAAAGAAGTGCCAAAATTGGTGCCTTCGACCCTGTTAGTATAGTGAGGACAACTCACCTCACAAGTAGCTCGCGATGATAATGTCAAACTCCCCAAATACAACTCCAAACTCAAACACCTACATCCACCAATGATCCACTTCCATAAATTTCCAAATTAGTAAAATACCCGTAGAAGTCAAACTGATCAACCCTTGGTCAAATTCAAAGTCAACGGTCAATGTCAACAATCCATGTTGACCTAACTCGTCGAGTGTAGTTCATTGACTCGTTGAGTTCCTTCAGAACTCAAGAAATCGCGAAAACCCTAGTCTCACAGAGGTTGTAGACCACTCGTCAAGTCCATGCAGTGTCCAAAATGTCGTGAAAACCTTAACCAACTCGTCGAGTCATCTTACTGACCCGCTGATTCCATGCAGAACCAAAACAGGCAATCTTCATCTGACTCGTTGATTTGACCATGCAACTCGTCGATTACCTTCAGTCTTTTTCTTATTCAGATGCTTTTAAGCAAGACCAAGGCCTCGAGTTGTAGATCTAACCTCCTAGGGCATGGTTACCACGTAAAGTTACAAACTTTACGTGCATGGAAGGCCTTAAATGCCAAAACCAAGCTAAGGAAGAGGTTTAAGCCAAAAATATGGCCAAAGCTTGATAAATTCGACAACTTTATGACTTTGAGGACTTAGAGGAGTCCAGATCTAAAGTTACAACTTCAGATCATGCCCAATACCCGAAATGACCCACAAATATGCTAAAAATGGCCTTAAACCCAAGAATATGGAGATCTAACACTATAAAGATCAAGGTAACAACTTGTTACCTTCAAAAGAAAGCCAAAATGATGTAGATGCTAGATCTACAAGCTCCTTCCCATTCCAAGCTTCTCAACCTTCAAGCTTCTTCCACTAATGCACCAAAACACTATCTTAGCCTCACAAACACTGAAAAATGGGGTTACATCGCTTAGGATTTTCTTCTAGATGTGAAAGGGTGGTAAGGAGGATGGAAGGAAGGAGTTAAGGTCCTTTACATAGGGTGCAAACCCTAAAAATCAGGGTTTCATTTTCCAGATCCAACTCGTCGAGTTGGGTCCTCCTACTCGTCAAGTAGGTCCCTTAAGTCACGCGGCCATATCCATTTCTACATGACAAGTTGGGGCATCCAACTCGTCAAGTAGGCCTTTAAATATGAATATAAAGCTGTAAAATTTATACCTAGGAGTCGGGGTGTTATAACTCTCCCCTACTTAGACTAGACTTCGTCCTCGAAGTCTGATGCAGTGAACAACTACGGGTAATGCTCTTGCATCTCTGCCTCCGGCTCCCAAGTCCACTCGGATCCCCTTTGATGCTCCCATTGTACCTTTACTAGAGGTACTTCCTTGTTCCATAAAACCTTCACTTTCCTCTCCAGAAAGGCCACTGGTCTCTCCACGTAATTCAGACGATCATCAACATGTATATCATCCAATGACACCACTGCCTCCTCATCTAATATGCACTTTCGCAACTGTGACACATGGAAAGTGCTATGGATTTGACTAAGCTCCTTCTAGAGATCCAGTCTATACGCCACCTTTCCAACCCTGACAATGATCTTGAATGGCCTAATGTATCAAGGACCCAACTTTCCCCTCTTTCTGAAGCGGATCACACCCTTCCAGGGTGAGACCTTCAGTAATAGCATGTCACCCACCCTGAACTTCAACTCAGACCAGCATCAGTTGGCATAACTCTTTTGCCGACTCTGAGTGGCCTGCAATCTCTGTCTAATATGTTGTATCCTTTCGGTAGTCTGTAGAACTACCTCTGTCCATCCCATCACCCTATGACTGATCTCACCCCAACAGACTGGGGTGCGACATCTCCGTCCATACAACAACTCATAAGGTGGAGCACTAATACTGGAATGAAAGTTGTTGTTGTAGGAGAACTCTACAAGAGGTAGGTAGGAGTCCTAACTCCCACCGAAGTCAATAACGCTGGCTCTCTGCATATCCTAGAGAGTTTAGATGGTGCGCCTACTCTGGCCGTCTGTCTACGGATGATAGGCTGGACTGAAGTGCAGCCGCGTGCCTAGTTCCTTGTGGAACTTCTGCCAGAAATGGGAGGTGAACAGAACATCACAGTCTGAGACAATAGAGACCAGTACCCCATGGCGAGCGACGATCTCGCAGATATACAAGTCGACCAGCTTCTCGACTGATGAACTTTCCCATATCGCTAGAAAATGGGCGCTCTTGGTTAATCGATCCACGATGACCCAAATAGAATCGAAATCCCTAGCCATCCTCGGTAGCTTGGTGATGAAATCTATCATGATCTGCTCCTATTTCTACATAGGAATCTCCAGAGGCTGCTGCTGACCATGCGGCCTCTGATGCTCGGCCTTGACCATTTGGCAGGTCAAGCACCTCTCAACGTACCATGTGAACTCCTCTTCATGCGTGACCACCAATAACTCAGACGCAGATCTCGATACATCTTGGTGGCCCCCGGGTGAATAAAGAACCGAGACTTATGAGCCTCCTCTAGAACAATTTGTCTGACCCCACTAGACATTGGAACCCATACCTGACCATAATAGGTTAATAATCCCCGACTATCCTACACAAAATGGGTGTTCTCGCCCCTGATCCTCTCAAGCTTCCAGTTCTCTAGACGCATACCCTCAGCTTGAGCTTCCCTAATCAAGCTCAAAAGTGGAGAGTCCACCGATATCCTCATACATGCAGTTGGAGCAGAAGATCCAGCTGACTTGCAGCTCAGGGCATCCGTAACCACATTCGCTTTACCAAGATGGTAAAGGATCTCACAGTCATACTTCTTGACTACGTCACACCACCTACATTGTCTTATGTTCAAGTTTGGCTGATCCAGGATGTGCCTCAAACTCTTGTGGTCCATGTATATGGTATAACGGACCCCATAGAGGTAATGTCTCCAAATCTTGAGAGCGAATACCACCGCTCCCTACTCCAGATCATGAGTAGGGTATCTCATCTCGTGCAGCTTCAACTGCCGTGACGCGTAGGCTATCATCCGTCCTCTCTGCATGTGGACCACTCCTAGTCCCGTGATAGATGCATCACAGAACACTACAAAATCCTCAACTCCCTCCGAGAGAGTCAAGACTGGAGCCTCAAAAAGTCGTTGTCTGAAGGTCTCAAATACCCTTTGTTGCTTAGGGCCCCACTTGAAATCCACCCCTTCCTCGTCAGACGAGTGAGGAGTACTGTAATCTTGGAGAAATCTTGTATGAATCTCTAGTAGTACCCAACCAATCCCAAGAAGCTTTTGATATTCCAATGGAGATTTTAGAACCTCCCACTGCATAACCGCCTCGATCTTGGTTGGATCGACCAAAATCCCCTCCTGGTTAACGAGATGTCCAAGGAACTAAACCTCTCTTAACCAAAACTCGCACTTCGAGAACTTGGCATAAAGTCGTTATCGCCTCAAGACTCCCAATAGCTCCCGAAGATGCTCCTCGTGCTGCTCCCTGGTCTTGGAGTACACCAAGATATCATCTATGAACACGATGACTAAGAGATCGAGAATCAGTTTGCAGACCCGATTCATCAGGTCCATAATCACTGTCGGCGCTCTGGTGAGCCTAAACGACATCACCACGAACTCCTGGTAGTCGATGCACATCCGGTGTGAACCATCCTTCTTCCCAACAAAGAGAATCAGCGCTCCCCATGGAGAACTGCTCGGATGAATGAACTGCTTGCCCAGAAGTTCCTGCAGCTGTGATGATAGCTCCTGCATCTCTGGTGGTGCCAATCCGTACAACACCTTGGTGATAGGAGCCATACCTAGCACTAGGTCAATCCTAAAATCGAACTGCCTCTCCGAAGGCACTCCAGGTAACTCCTCTGGGAAAACGTCAGCGAACTCCTTGACTACTGGAACCTCTAAAACCGAGGTCTGATCCCTGACCCGCATATACACCACATTCTCTAGATAACTCGCACACCTATGCTAAATATACTGTCTAGCCCTGGTGGCTGAGCAGAACCCTGAACCCAATCTGGTGTCATCGCCAAATATAACCAGTTCTCCCCCACTTGGGGTTCAAACTACCACCCGCTGACCCTCGTAGTCGATCATGGCACCGAAGCGACAAAGCTAGTCCATACCCGCAATCACACATACATCCCCCATGGGAATTGGAATCAAGTCTATCGAGAAAGATACCCCGAAGATCTCCAACACACAACCCTAATAGACTGAAGAAGCGAAAATCCCGTGTTCGTTGGCCATAGAGACTCATAACGGACACTCTAACTCTCCTACTGGCAAACCGAACTCCCTACTAAATGACTGAGAGACAAACGACCGACTCGCCCCCGAGTCAAATAATACCAAGACAGGTAAGGATTTCACTAAGAATGTACCTAACATGGTACAACACATATAAGCATAAACCAAATATAATTAGTAATATAAAGGACAGAAACATACCAGCAACCACATCTGGTGCTGCCCTAGCCTCCTCGGTAGTAAGCTAGAAGGCGTGTCCCTGAGACCTCCGAGGCCTTGCCCTACCCTGCTCCATCAGTATTCCTCAATGTAGTCGGCGCTGGAGCTAGCGCCGGCCTGACAGTGAGCTATGGATAGTTGGTCTTCATGTGACCAACCTGATCGCAGTGATAGAAGATCCTCATATCCTCAACCGGGGCTGGATGGCGACAATCCCTCGCGAAGTGCCCATCCTTGTCGCATTTGAGGCATGTACTACTCAATCTACAAACTCCCAAATGGCCCTTCCCGCACTTCCCACAAGTGCAGCCACGCTGACCCCCAGACCTAGAATCAGCGGTCATAGGCCGCTTCGTTGCAGGCTGTAACTGCACCAGGGCATGCCTTTGCTCCCACAACTGTAACTCAATCTCCAGCTCACGCTGCCTAGCGGCCTCCTGTAAATTTATCAGTGTATCATAACACTGGGTAGCAACAAACTGACGGATGTCAGTCTTGAGCATGCTTAGATAACGTGTCATCTAAGCCTGCTCAGAAGCAAACTTCAGGAAATACATCGCCCTCTCAGTGAGCATACGAGTGATCTCCGTCATCGTCTCCACACTCTGCCTTAAATCCAGAAACTCTTATGCCAGCCGCTCGCGCTCAACCCGTGGAATGTAGCGAGCGTGAAACAGATCCTTGAATTGCTCCGAAGTAACTGCAACTCTCTGATCATTACAATACGACCCTGTCATCAACCTCCACCAGTCCTTGGCTCCGGACCTCAGCAGGTTCAAAGCACATCTGACCTTCTGGTCAGCAGGACATGAGCATGTGAAGAAACATCCCTCCATGCCAGATAGCCACCTCATGGCTATGATCGGGTCCTGAACCCCATCAAAAGTCGGGGGCTTCATGTTATCAAAGTCCCGGTACTAGAAAGCCCTATTGGTCCCACCACCAGCGGCTGCTACGGCTGCGGAGGCTGCAATGGTAGCCGTCTCAGCAAGAGTTGCATAGCGCTCACCAAAGTACTCCACCATAGAGGTGTTGATAGACCCAAAAATTTCTGCGACTGTGCCTGGAACAGAGTAGCAACTTCATCATGCAGGATTTCTCGAATCATGGCGTCTAACTCATCCGACATCATCTGACCAATGACCTCAGACACTGCTAGTCCCTCCTGACCGCCATCTCCTAATCTTGATCCGGATCCAATAACAAATCGTCTAGTAACCACCATGCTGAATGTAAGGTGTTAAGTGGTGCGTCTTTGGGCTTGTTTAGTTAGTCCATTTAGTATTCGGTATTGGGCCTGTCCATGCCGTGTCATTAATTAGGGTTTGAGTATTAATAGTGCATGCATGCACCATAGACCAAAAACGTTTTTTTGATAGAGTCATTCTTGTAAACCCTAGCACGCCTCTACAATTGAAATTCTTCATCGAGTTCACCTGAGGCATGACTTTTAATCATTTAGCATTTGTTTGATCATCTTTGTGTTCTTTATTTACCTGTTTGAATCTTGTCGATCATTAAGGATTTTAATCATATCAGTTGGTATCAGAGTAGGAGACTGTGTAATCCATACACATCTCTTCTATTAAAAGAAGCTATTAGGGTTTCTGTTGATATTAGATCCTTTTAAGCCGTCATCTCTATGTTCTTGACGTTGTGATTGTGATTTAAATATTACCCTAAGTTTTACACGTCTGATTCATATACAGGTTCCCAATATCTTGTTAAAAATGTAGCATGATGATTCTCAAATAAATTCCATTAGTAGCATTGGGTCTACAACCAGGATTCCCATTCTCTTTCCTGGCGACTATGAAGTCTGGGCACTTCACTTTGAAGATTAAGTTTTAGGTTTGGAAGATAATGGATACTTGATATGGCAAGTTATTACTGTTGGAAATTCCGTTCACTCTGGAACAAGAAAGGAGATTAAAACTCAGACCGACCTCAATCGACTTTTTCTTGATGTCAAAGAAGTTCCTCAAGATGAGAAAGAAAAACTGCAAAGCCACATCAAAGCAATGAGAATCATTAGATTTGCATTGCAAGCTGATACATTTCGTCTTGTTAGCACTTGTGATATTGAAAAAGCCATATTATGGGACAGGCTTAAAGAGATTTACTCAACAGACGCAGATTTGGAACCTTCAACTCAAACCCTCTTGTTGTTTGAATTTGGTGCATTTGTACAAAAGGCTGATGAAAACATGAGTCAAACGTTCAATCGTTTCAATCATCTTTTAAGCCGAATGATGAAGCATGGGATAGGATGAGAAGTCATCGAGGAAAAGGTAACATTCATGAATGGACTAATGTCATAATGGATGGCAGTGGTATCGAAAATGAAAGCCCACGAACAGTTCAGAAACTATACCTTAGCAAAGCTGGTAGGGATCTGGAAGTCACATGAAAGTGAAATTACTAAAGAAACGAAAGTTGTGTCAAGCATGGGTTTGTTGGCTCTGGTTGCAAAAGGAAAGCAAGTTGATGAGGATGATTCTGAGTCTAACCTTTCTGACTGTGAACTCACAAATGAAGAGTATGCTCTAATGGTGTCAAACCCTAGGAGATTCATAAAGAAAAAGCTTCCTTCCGAAAACCGAAATTAGCAGGGAAGCTATAGTTCAGAAAAGGTGAAAGAGGATAAAGTGAACAACTTACAGAAAGAAGAAGATAAGAAAGAGAAGAAGGTGGCAGGTGATTCAGGATATGATCGCAACTACTGTCACAATAAGAATCATTTACCAAAAGATCGCATGCTAAGGAGAATGAACGAGAAGAAGGAGGGAGAGGATGATAAGGAGTATCATCTTCGTAAGTTTGAGGAAATCAAGCAGAAAAAGAAAATTGATAAAGTTATGCCTGCTTTAGTTGTGCATGAAAATAATGATGAAAACGAGTTTGGTGGAGTGGAAGTATGGTCAACTGATTCAGAAGATGAAGAAGTCAGAAAACCCACTCATGGAAAGAGCTTGGTGGCAAAAGAAGGAGAGTTGCATGTGGGTGGAAGATGCTTTGTGGTGACAAATGGTGTGTCACAAATGCGAGGGTACACAACAAATGATGGAAAGGGAGATGCAGATGAACGATGGGATGTCAACTGCTTCGCTGCGAATCCG
This sequence comes from Lactuca serriola, assembly GCF_051521515.1. Lineage (NCBI taxonomy): Eukaryota > Viridiplantae > Streptophyta > Magnoliopsida > Asterales > Asteraceae > Lactuca > Lactuca serriola. The sequence goes on from NC_136408.1 coordinate 84,395,638, forward strand.
GTTCTTATACAAATCAACGAATGTGATCAGCTGATAAATAAGGTACATTCTATTCTTGAATCTCTTAATATTCCAGTATCTATTTATGATACTGACTTAAATTATCTAAAATTCACCTTTTCAAGTATAAGTGAAAGTTTGAAATAAATTCGCATATCAAACGCTAACATGATCGATCAAATGAGCAGGGTGTCATCAAAAAGTGAGGAGTGGAGAATGTGGATTGAGAAGATTGAGTCCGAGCTTTCTAGGTCAAGGGATGAGTCTATTTATTTACAACGAGACAATTTGAAGCTTTTAAAACAAAGAAACATTTTCTGTTTGATTGCTAAGAGGATTTAATTTAATATCACTCAATTGCATTTAGATTGTGAAATTGGTAAGAAAATTCATAAAATGATCTTGCCATTTTTGGAATTAAAGGAAGATGAAATTGATGTTGATTGTTTTCAATGTGAATCTATTGTTTCATCAGATGAAACCTCTTAGGCCTTTAAAATTGGACTTGATAAAATTGAATCATACATCAAGTCTAAGGATCACAAGGACGTGTTGAGACAATTACTTGATGAAAATGGCTAATTAAAAATCAAAACCGAGACTGTACAAAAATTTGATTCATTGAGTTCAAAATTGAGTTCAGAAAATAAATTAAATGTTGAAAATGTTTCTGAATTCGATGAGGACAATGAAATGAGTGAAATATATGTAGAAGATGAGGTCGGTTGTTCTCAATTCCTTCAAAAGGAAAATGAAAAGTTGAAAGTTCTCATTTCAGAAAATTCAGTTGAATTCACTCGTATTTCTCAAAATGAACCAAAAACATTATAAGCGAAAGCAACTATTTTCCCAAAGGTCCAAACTGTTCCTAATCAAGTGTTTGGCATTGGAGGACTAGACAAAAATCAAACAGTCGAACTTACGTCCCTCGTTAATGAAGACAACAAAGGTGGTTGTGATGAATTCTTTTGGTCTGCACCAATAGACAATGCAAATGAAACCGAGGGTTTGTCTAAAAGAACCTCTTGGAAAGTTAAAGGAAGATATTTAACAGAACCACTGAACAATCGTTCGGCGTTTGAAAAGGGTAGCCCAAGTGGTACCAAGGAAGTTCAAAGCGAAACCAAACCTCAGTCAGCAAAGAACGAACCTCATGTGAAGAAAGCGAAACCTCAAGTGAATATTCACAAGTCAGCTGAACAACTTGCTGAGCAAAAACGTTTGAGGAATCGAAGATATTAGAATAATCTCAGTGAAAGGAAGAAACTTTGGCAATCTCAAAATTCCAATTACCTTCGTAGAGAAAATCTTCAAATCGGAGTACGAAAGCTCGTTTGCAAGCAAGTCCTAGTCAATGTTCGCGTTGTCACTCTTGCAGATCAAATGCAAACTTCATTCGAAAAACCTCTTTTCCTAAGGAGCATACTGAGAAAACAAAATATCATTCCACATCTGTATCACCCAAGGATGTCAAAGGAAAGGGAAAGATAGTCTCAAATCCTAACGCTCAAACCAAGAAATCGACTGCTAACCCTAAGAGAGTTAAGAGATAATTCGTCAAGAATCAAGTTAACAATAAACAATCTGATTCTGAAGAAACGAAAAACAACAAAATCAAAGTTTTTATAATAAAGAAGAAAGATCAAGAAACCTTAACTAAACGAACCTACATGATTGATCTCTCTGTTGCTTATCCAGTTTCTGTAAAAGGCTCACGAGAACCTAAACACCTTTGGGTTCCTAAATCTGCTTAATTCTTGCAGGTAATTCGTGATGAACAGTTTGACACTGAATGATATATTGACAGTGGCTGTTCGCATCACATGACGAGAAGAAAGGAGGAGTTGAAAGAATATAGAGAACTGAAGGATGGAGGTCTCGTGAAGTTTGGCAACAACGCACTTGGAGAAATTAAAGGATATGGTATGATAAGGAATGGTGAATTCTTGATTTGCAATGTGGCATATGTTGAAGGACTGCAACATAACTTAATAAGTGTTTCGTAGTTAGTAGTGGGTACATGTCTAAAGGTCTCATTTGATGATGAAGGATATGAAATTATCGAAAAGAAGACGAAATCGGTATTGCATAAATCAAAACGCAAAGGCGAGATGTATCCATTAAACATCAATCCAATATGAGGGAAGCCTTCTATTTGTCTACTTACTAAGGCTGCTATAGACGATAGTTGGTGGTGGCATAGGAGACTTTCGCACCTCAATTTCAAAGATATCAACAAGTTGGTTCTTGGTGATCATGTTCGAGGTCTTCCCCTCTTGAAGTATGACAAGGATCATCTATGTGCCGCCTAAGAATTAGGAAAACAAAGCAGGAAAAGTCATCCAAAAATAGTGAACACGAAGGTTATTGAGCCACTCGAACTTCTTCACATCGATCTTTGTGGCCCATCTACAATCGAGTGTATTGGTGGTAATAAGTATATTCTTGTAATTGTAGATGATTTTTCTCATTTCACTTGGGTGTTCTTTCTTAAGCAGAATTCTGAAGCAACTCCTAAGCTTAAAGATTTCATCAAGCAAATTGAGTTACAACTGCGAAAGGTAGTTCGCAATGTTCAAAGCGACAATGGTCTGGAGTATAAGAACCAAGCATTACAAGAATTCCTCACTGACAAGGGAGTATCTCATAATTTTTCTGCTCCTTATACTCCACAGCAAAATGGGGTAATTGAAAGACGAAACCGTTCACTGTGTCAAGCAGCAAGGACCATGCTTTCATTCGCATCACTGCCGCTTTACTTCTGGACTGATGCGGTTGCCACCGCCTGTTTTACTCAAAATAGATATCTTCTCAATAAAAGATTTTATGTAACTCCATATGAAATCATCAATAAACGAAAACCTAACGTAAAATTCTTTCATGTTTTTGGTTCCAGGTGTTTTATTTTCAATTCCAAGGAGCAACGAAACAAGTTTGATGAGAAGGCTGACGAAGGGATTTTTCTGGGATATTCGCTAACATCAAAAGCATATAGGGTTCTCAACAAAAGATCCAAAAGGATTGAAGAAACCTATTATGTCACATTCGATGATAATTACTAAAGAAGACTCAAGCGAATGATGGTCAAGCAAAGGAGATCTTTCCTTCAACGAACCAAGTGGCTGTTCCCTTGGCTAATATTTATGAAAAAATCATGCTTCTATTTGATTAACCTGAAAGAACTATTTCTTCTGAAGAGAAAGCTGCTGACAACAAAGTCAATGAATTGAAGAAGATAATAGATGAAGTCACGAAACTCAATGATAATCAGCCACCAACTACGAATGTGCCTCAAGACACGAGCACTCCAGTCCAAGGGGATGATTCAGACTCTAATGCACCTCCTCAGGGGGAGCAACCGGCTATGGAAGAAACGAACATTCCATCACAGGGTGAAGAAGACACTTCAATTCCTAATGAAGCAGATCACTCGTCATTCGAGGGGGAGAACAAGGATGCAAATGACGCTTCAGATGTTCAATCAGAGTTTGAGGAAGTAAATGCCGAATTAGACCCCTCCTATGATCTAAATTATCCTCCACTTGTCAAATGGACCGAAGATCACCCCAAAACCCAAGTAATCGGTGAATCTTCTACAGGTGTTCTTACGAGATCTCAATTAAAAGCGAAATGAATTGCTTTATTCTCCAAAGTGGAATTTTGTATGTTCAATGCGTTCGTGTCCAAAATAGAACCTAAAACTGTCAACAATGCTCTTGATCATTCTGATTGGGTGCAAGCGATGCAAGACGAACTCAATGAGTTCGAACGAAACAAAGTTTGGAGGCTGATTCCTACTCCACCTGAAGCATCAGTTGTAGGTTTGAAATGTGTATTTTGTAACAAATTGGACAAAGAAGGCAATGTTATAAGGAACAAGGCGAGAATCGTGGTTAAGGGATATTGCTAGGAAGAGGGTATCGACTACGAAGAAACCTTCGCACCTGTTGCAAGGTTGGAATCTATTCGTATATTCCTGGCATATGCAACACATAAGAATTTTAAGGTGTTTCAGATGGACGTTAAATGCGCTTTACTAAATGGAGAATTAGAAGAGACCGTATACGTAGAGCAACCACCTGGGTTTGTGAATGAAAAGTATCCTGATCACTTCTATATGTTGGACAAGGCAGTCTATGGTCTGAAGCAAGCTCCAAGAGCCTAGTACGAAACTCTTACTCGTTTCCTCAAAATGTCTAAGTTTAAACAAGGTTCGGTTGACCCAACCTTCTTTCATAAGAAAGAGGGTGACCATTTGATGATCGTCCAAATTTATGGTGATGACATCATTTTCGGATCCACAAATCCCAGCCTCATAGCTAAATTCCAAAAGTTGATGGAAACTAAGTTTGAGATAAGCTCAATGGGTCCTATTAACTTTTCCCTTGGATTGAATATAAGACAGGGACCAGAAGGTATTTTCATTAACCATGAAGCATATATGAAAACTTTGCTCTCTAAATTTGGCATGATAGGAGACTCTAAAGCGAAGGTTCTAATGACATTCGGAACGAAACTTACACCTTCTCTAGAAAAATCAGCTGCGGATATGACCCTTTATCGTCAGGTGATTGGTTCTTTGATGTATCTAACAGCTAGTAGACCGGATATTATGTTTTCCATTTGTTATTGTGCAAGGTTCCAAGCAAACCCTCGCGAACCTCACATGGTGGCAGTGAAGAATATCTTCACGTATCTGAAACGAACTTCATCTCTAGGCATATGGTATCCTGCGAATTCAGGCTTTTTCGTTCAAGCGTTTTCGGATGCTGATCTTGGTGGGTGCGACTTAGATAGAAGAAGCACGACTGGTGGATGTCAATTTCTTGATGGAAAGTTAGTTAGTTGGCAATCCAAAAAGCAAACATGCGTTTCGTTGTAAACAGCCGAAACTGAGTATATCGCTGTTGTATCCTATACATCTCAAGTCATATGGATTCAGAATCAACTGCGTGATTATGGCCTGAATATGAAGCGAATCCCACTCTACTGTGACTCTGAAAGTGAAATTCGCATCTGTCACAACTCAGTGCAACACTCAAAGACGAAACACATAACACTAAGGTATCACTTCATCAAGGATTATGTAGAGGATGGCAATGTTGAAATCCATTTCGTTCGCTCAGCAGATCAATCAGCAGACATATTCACTAAGGCCTTATCTGAAGCATCATTTAATAGAATACTCCAAGGTATAGGAATGATGGAGGCTGAATCAGTTCCAAAGCCTCTCTTGCCTTCTAAGTAGCTCGTTCACTTCTGGGTTACATGTTCACTTTCGCTCTTACTTTCTAGAGAAGCAAAATAGAAAGAACGCTCGCTCTAGTTCGTTTCCGATTTTTCGAGACACAAATTGGGACGAACGTTCACCCTATCTCGCTCCTCAAAATTATTAAAAGTGAACATATGTGTTCTAAACTTTGTATATTGGGTACACTTCGTTCATTTCTTTCTCACTAATATGCTTTGAGGATCACGGGAAGGTACCGACTTGATTTTACACACCCGAGAAAGAGTTATGATTTTAGGAACCTGGATTATTGATCAAACAATTATGGAGTCGCATTTTGTCAAGTAAATCAATGACATTTTTGTGATTTGTGTTATGTGAATTATGTGATTTTAAAATGAAAATTTTGTTTGAAAATTTACGGTGTTACAGAAAATCTGCCCACTGGAGCACCAACTCGGCGAGTACATGAACTGGACTCGTCGAGTTGATCATTTAACAAGGGGACTCGGCGAGTCACCTAGTGGAATTGGCGCGTTCACTGAGCAGAAGGTAGAAATTCGATTTTTTACACTTTGAAAATCAATATAACATCAAGTATAATAGAAAACAAGCCTAGACTCTGATACCAATGAAAGGTTTTGAGCATCCTAACAACCTTAAGGTGCACATATAACCCTAAATGTTTTGGATCTATGTTTTCTCTAATTATACATGCAAAATGATATTCCAAAGCATTACCCTAACTAGCATACAATCATGGGTACTTGTATAAAAAAAAACTACTTATAACACATACCTTTTCTTGTAGTTTGATTCCTTGGACCTTTAAGATCCTAGAACCCCAAATGTGATGACTCAAATGCTTCACACAATATCACCAACAATGAAGGAGTTGAGAGAGGATTACGTGCTTCACAAATTCGGCTAGCACTCTTCTAAGCTCACTTAGGTGCCGATTTTGGTAGCCAAGGGGTTTCTTATATAGTGTGGCAAAACTAGGGTTACACCATGTAAACCCTAATGTGCATGACCTTCCATATTCCTTATGCTCCATAGGTTTAAACCTCCATGGATCATCCATGGGTTGTCACATGGGTTTAGCCCAACTTAAGGAATCCTGGATCATTGGCCCACACCATAAGAATGAATGATTTCCCAAATCAACCCCTTTTATTTAATTAGTCTCTTTTGATCACAAAATTAATTCCAAATTAATTCTTGATCAATACTAATTAAATAATATGATTTCATATTAGTATATTAGAACTTATAATATATTAATAAATCATGAATATCCTCTTCTTAAAAGTCCATCCTTACAAATTGTTTCGGTGCCATGCAACCCAAATGGACCATGCTACTCTCGGGTCAAGTACATACCAATTATAGTTATGGGCTTAGACACTAAATCCAATAGTTTGGACTCTTAGTATGAGTCGGGATCCAATTATTTGTTAGATGTTATTTTGTGATTGACAGCGCAAGGATTTTAGCGGGCCAACATCTAGAGATTTTTCTGTGACATTCAACAGTACGAGGTGAGTTTCCTCACTATGTTTAGCGAATTGAGGGCACCAATGTCGGCCGATGGTTTGATATTTTAGTATGCTCATTGTCTACATGACTCTTGCATGTGTTATGTGTCTATGTTTACCGGGCGGGGCTTGATGTCGGACGCGGCCCAATGACTGTAATGTATGCTATTATCTTTGTGATTATCGCATGTGTTTGTTTGATTATATGATTATATGTTTATATGTATATTGGGCTTGGACCGATGCCAGGCGGGGCCTGATGACTGACAGATCTGTATACCGAGCGGGGCCCATTATGTGTTTATTTATGTATGTATGTATGGTATGTGGTATTTTGGGGAACTCACTATGCTTTGTGCTTACAATTTTCAGTTTTATGTTTCAGGTACTTCATGATCGAAATGGAAGAGCCCGGGATGGTTGCAGAGCACACACCACATTTTTCCGCATTTTGAGAATTACTCTGATATGCTTTGATGTGTTGACATACTTTGATCTTTTTAGGGTTGGATGACAATGTTTTGATTAATGTTTTATAAAATCAAAAATAAAATTTTTTGGTCATATTTTTGGGACGTTACAGTTACACTGTAGTCCTAAGTTTTTTTTAACATAAAAGTCCTGATTATTTGTAAAAACACGATAATATGTCATTTCCTATTAAAAGAAAAAAAAGACTTTTTTTGTTAATTTGAGCCAAAATGAAATATTCATGACTTTTATGTTCAAACAAAACTTTAGACTAAAGTGAAACTTTTTCGAAAATATTGGGACTTTCCTGATAGTTTCCCTTTCATAATCAGTGAAATATTGAGGTATTTGATAGAACCAACGCCCAACCCACCCATGGTTTTATCAGCAATGACTTTGTCCCAAGAAACCTAGTGTATCTTTGCTTTATTCTTCGATCCACCCCAAAGAGAACTCCTTTGTATTTTCCTTAGCTTGGTCAAAGCACTAGCAGGTGCGACTAAGAGTAACAAGTAATAGTTTGGTAGATTCCCAAAACTAATTTGATGAGTGTCAAACGACCACCAAAAGATACTATCTTCGATTTCCATCCTGAAAGTTTGTTATGAAATCTTTCAAAAATAGGTGTCCAATGTTTAGTGATTCTCATGTTAAGCACCCATAGGTACCCCAAGATAAGTGAAGGGTAGGCAAGACGGTTCACAACCTAAGGGTATGGACCAGCGAGAAACTTCATACATATTGGCATCAACACCAAAAACTCTTGATTTGTTGAAATTTACTTTGAATCCCGAAGCCACATGGAAGCAACAAAGGATTCTTGGTAATTTCTTGATGCAATTTTTTGATCATTCTCCTACAACATAGCATATTGTCGGCGTATAGGAGATGTGAGAATAATGGTCCATTGTGTGGCAATTGTAGTCCTTGAAAGACACCTGCATCACACGCTACTTGTATTTCCATGCTCAAACCTTCCATGGCAGCAACAAATAAAAACGTGGAGAGGGGTTCCCCTTCTCTAACTCCTTTCGAAGTCGAGAAATCTTCAGTTTGGTTCCCATTTATTAATATAGAAGCATGCGTTAAATTTAGTCAGCCTCTCATCCACAATCTCCACTTGCTCCGAATCTGATCTGCATAATATTACCATCAAGGAATTTCTAGCTAATGCTGCCAAACGCCTTGTCAAAATTGACCTTGAAGAGAAGTACTTGCTTTTTGGTTTTCTTTACCCATGAATATATTCCGTTTACCATTAGTGATATGTGTAAAAGACTTTTTCCCTCCACATAAGCCGATTGTACTTCACTAATGCAATGCCCCATTACATTTTTAATTCATAGAGCTAGTATCTTGGCGATGATTATGTATATATATGTGATACGACTGATTGGTCTAAAGTCACTTAGTTTCATCGGATCTTTGGTTTGGGGATTAGGGAGATAAAAGATGAGATGCAGGATTTAACTAGTCGTCCATGATGTTCGAAGTGCTTGACCACAGCCACAATGTCCCCAAATAGGACCTCCTTGTACCTTTTGATGAACTTGAATGTAAACCCGCACTGGGCCGATGCTTTTTCATTGCCACAAGCCTAAACAACATCCTTAATTTCCTCAAGCAAGAAAGGGAGTTCTAGGGTGTGCGTATCTAATTCAGGTATTCTTTTGAAGAGGGGACTTCGGAATTTAGGTCTAGAAGACCAACGTTTAGTGAATTTTTTTTAAAAAAAAAGCGTAGGGCCTCCGCTTTTATTTTAGTTGGATCTGTGCACCGGTCCTCGCTGATTAGGAGACCATTATTATGATTTCGACGATTTTTGTTGTTTTCGTATCCATGCAAAAATCTTGTATTCTCTTCCCCATATTAAATCTTTCATCGGGCCTGCAATGAAAGATTTTTACATTCTTCATAAACCGTATGAATTTCATTCAATTTCGAAAGCATAATAATGTCACTAAGCTCCTAATTCTAATAGTGATCATCATAAATACGTATTTCTTTTGCATACATACTTGTACCCGACTCGGCATCATTCTTCAGTTAATAATCCAAGTACAAGTAAAAAAGTAAAACGACCAAAATCAAATTAATATTACTATTTATTTATAGAATATGTTATTAACTAAAGCCAGAACAGAGTCACAAGACATCATCATGTACTTAAAAAGCCCAAAGGTAAGTTGGGCTTTGTTAAACGTTATTGCTACGCTGCAGATCAACAACACGAAAAATGTTGTTTCACAGTAATAGGATCTTATTGTAAGCCATCTTTCAAATTTATTTTCTCGTATTCCATGCGGTGTTTAATGGTCAAAATGGACACTATACAAGCCCAAAAATATTTTGGGACCGAATTATATATATATATATATATATATATATATATATATATATATATATATATATTCTAATAAATGAATAGTTTTAATTTCATTTTGCCAAGTGTTACTCTAATAGAACTTCAGATTAATATTATGTCATATGTCATGTAAATATACTAGACACTCATTTCAAAATTCAAATTTACATTTTCTAATTATATATTAAATTTGAAGTTATATTAACTTTAAAAATTTCATATATCTCTTAATTAATATTTTATTTAAAATGACTTATTTAAAATAACTGATTAATAATTACAATTTTTTATTAAAAAAGTTTAATTAATTTTAAAACCATGGTTCCACGGGTGATATATATATATATATATATATATATATATATATATATATATATATATATATATATATATATATATATTCTCCCTATTAAATAAATAATTTTTTCACACATGTCACGCTCTCATTGATTTGACCACATGTCATTTTATGTTTATTTTCAATTAATTTTTTTTCCACATGATATTTTGTGGTTTTTTTGATTTTATTAATTTCAACATAATATTTAAATTTAATAATTGCAATAAATGTAATAAGAAATGCATATCAATTTTATTAATTCACTTCCTTATAATTTTAAATTTCTAAATTAAAGTTTCATTAGTTTTCTTTATTTATTTATCTAAATTATTTGTTTAATTTAAAAGATAAACAACCAATTTGATTTTAATAATTCAATAACTTTTTTTTTATTTTTTTTCTTATAAATTCAAACTTATCAAATGTTTAGAATTTCATTTTTTTTTCCACTTAAAATGAGCATCTAATATATATATATATATATATATATATATATATATATATATATATATATATATATATATATATATTATAATAACTAGATGGGCTTTTTTTTCTAGCTCATCATGGCATATGAGAATATTTAAATTCTGACGACCGGTTTTGTTCAAAACTATAGATAATGGATTGTATCATTGGGAGTTTACGGTGCGGATTGAATTTTTCGAAAAGTGCAAAACTTGTAAACCACATTATGTGGTGCGATTTGGTTTCGTGCAGTGCCAACAATTTTATATTGTTTGACAAGATTCTAAGTTTACAAATTTTTAATTCTTTTTATAACTTGTATATGAGGCTAAATGTAGTTATGGACGTTATAAAACGTATTATACGATATAATAAAATAAAAGAATAAAAAAATAATCATGAAAGAAGTAATCCAATAGAGTAAGTGTCAAGCAAACTTTTATTTATATACATATATATATATATATATATATATATATATATATATATATATATATATATATATATATATATATATATATATATATATGCTTAGGTTATTATATTCTAACAATTTATTGTATGAGTGTATGATTGATTGTGGAGGAATCATTTTAATTATTTTAATAAAGTGAATAACACATATTATTGAATTAAAGATAATTGAAATATACAATCTAATTTAATTGCAAGGGTACTTTAGTCGATTAAGATAAATTTAATAAAGGTAAATTGCATATTTTAAGGGATCATATATTTTATTAATTTTAAATTTTGATTTTACGAATCATAGTTCTTTTAATTCGGACATGTCTAAGAGAATATGTTTATGAGTACATTAAAAACTAACAATATTCTTGAACAATAAAATAATAAATGTTCTGAGAGAATATATATTTTGATCGACATAACTTTTTGAAGAATAACAATTTATTATAATAGAACACTCTGTAATAACAAAACAAAACATACACTATATAGATTATTCTACTTGAATATTTGATCAAAATATATTATTACATATATCTTATTGTTCTATCGTCGAGTGTTCTGCGAAAAAATAACGATTAATACTGCATTCTTTTTGGAAGATTGATGATCTATGCTTCAAATTTTTCCGTCAAATGTCAATTTAATGAAAATTCATTAAAATCTATCACATATCTTTCATGAATCTGTTGGTAAACCATCACGAAGTATGATAATTGTGAATTTTGTGAAAATTTGTCAATTTATTGACAATTTTTTTTGATGGAAACTACCTCCATGAATGAGTTTTTTTTTCCTAATAGTGCAACCCTAAAAACAATTGTGCAACCCAGACCTTTCTTTCTAGATACACCAATATATATATATATATATATATATATATATATATATATATATATATATATATGGGATGGTTCACTTGAGATTAAATAAAATAGAGATCTTGAGATTCAACTCAGCCATATATTTCTCATTTGCCGCTCTAACGCCATAGTGTACCGGCAACAACGGGGTATGCCTAATCATAAATTATAATATCGAAGAAAAATACAATCATATATGATTGTACATTGCAACAACCCAAATTTTCAAATAAAAATTTTCATTTAAATATTAAAACCCATGTTCATTAATTATAAATTCCAATCGTAATTTACTTCTCAATAATCCATTACATCGATTAATTATTCAAAAGATCAGAGTGTCTATAACAAAATGTTGGAGAGTGTGTGTTGCGCCATCATGCCTGGCCCTTACCCTTTGATCCAGAGGTATCTGAAACAATCAATAAAATGTAAGATAATGCTTAGTGAGTTCCCATAACATATCCCATATAAAACCACATAAGTCATGCATACAAACATATAAGGATGCCATGAAAACCCTTCATGGTCTTACTCAAGGTGTCATGGGAGCCCCCACATGGTCCTAAGTAACTACCATGGGAACCCCCACATGGTCTTGACTAACTGCCATGGGAACCCCCACATGGTCTTAACTAACTGTCATGTTAACCCCACATGGTCTTCATGTACATACATAAAACATTACATTCGCAAATAACCACTTTAGCTAAATAACATGGGACAGCCTTGGTGCCTTCGACCCATTGATATGGTGAAGAGACTCACCTCAATACTGAACGATAGTCGGCTAGGTCTGAACTCCGAATATCAGCTCTACATAAACGCTAACACAAAAACAAGTCCTTAGATACAACTCAAATGCCCCAAAACCCCTTATAGGTCAAACTTGGTCAAAGACTAAAGTAAAAAGTCAAATTCAACGACCTGAGTTGACTCAACTCGCCAAGTTGTACTTCAACTCGTCGAGTTCTCCACCAACTGCCTGGATTGGGAAAAATCCTATCAACTCGTCGAGTTCACTAATGAACTCGCCGAGTTGGGCAGAAATCCAACCTCTTTATGCATTAAGATACTTCCATCGAATCTGGGGACTCCCAATCTCAGATCTCTTCCAAAACGATCTCTAGAAGGGTAAAGTTTCCAACTTTACCCTCAAGAACCATCCATAAAGAGCCAAACTTAAACCCTAGGCTCATTAGAGTGGGTCTTAACTCATTAAGACCTTAAACTCTCACAACATAGTCCCAAAACACATATCTGGAGTTGAAAGGTTGGAAGCCACGTAAAGTTTCCAACTTTACCTCCATAAAATCTCGAAATACATTCTAGAACTCAATAAAGTCTTAATGAGGGCCTTATTGCATGAATGGGACGTAGAAACCAATAAAGTTTGCAACTTTAAGCCAAGAGTAGTCATGAAGGGGTCAGATCTTACATAATAAACCCTGAAACCTTCAACATCTTCGACATCCCAACCAGAATCCCAAAATCATGCTAAAACTTCAATCGAAGAGATCTAGATGATAATAAGGCAAGGTGTTGACTTTATACCTCAAAAGGCTCCTTTTGATGAAGAGTTTCAGGATCTAAAGTCCTCCTTCCAAGATAGGCACTTCCAATTTCAAAGCTCCTTCCAAGAAATCACCAAAATCAACTTTCCAAGCTCACTACAAGCTCACACACTCAAACTTTCAAGGGGATACATGAGTATAGAGTTTCTGGACAAGGGTGGCTAGTAAGGAGGCCAACCAAGGGAGTTAAAGTTGATTAAATTAGGTGAAACACCCTAAATTTAAGATTTCATCCCAGCCGCCAACTCGTCGAGTTGGGACAACCCGACTCGCCGAGTTGGGTCATTAAAACCCGCGACCACAATCCTTCTCAAGACGATGAGTTGGAGCTCCCCAACTCGTTGAGTTCCAACAGATATTTCAAAATTTTAAAGAATAACTTATACCTGAACCAAGAATTAGGATAATGCTTTCTCATCTTGTCCGTTGGCTCCCAGGTGCATTCAGAGCCTCTTCGGTGCTGCCATTGCACCTTTACTAACTTCACTTCTTTGTTCCAAAGGACTTTCGTTTTTCTGTCCAGAACCGTAATGTGCTTCTCCACATAATTCAGTCTCTCATCAACCTGAATATCATCTAAGGAAATGAATGTGACTTCATTAGCAACACACTTCCGAAGCTAAGACACCTGAAAGGTGTTGTGGATTTGATTGAGCTCGTCCGGTAGGTCCAATCGATAAGCAACCCTACCAACTCGAGCAGAAATCCTAAACGGACCAATAAATCGAGGCCCTAGCTTGCCCCTCTTTCGAAGCCGAATGACACCCTTCCATGGTGACACCTGTAACGACCCAATTTTCATGTCCAAAAATTTTGTTTTAAAAACATTACTTTTAGAAAGTATTAAAAGTTAAAACATTGTCCAAAAGCCAATTCATACATTCCATCAAAATATCAGAGTACAAATCCCAGTGAAGCTCGTAAATGCGGAAACCGGAGAGTGTGTGTGTGACGTGCCGCTACCGCGCCGGCTCCTTTCCCCCAGCTGAGGAGGTACCTGAAACCAAAACCGAAACTGTAAGCACAAAGCTTAGTGAGTTCCCCCATAATACCCCATACCGTGCAACATATAACAACCACTGTACAACTAGGAGTTACGGGCCTTGCCCACACTCGGGAAGATACGGGCCCTGCCCACACTTCGCTAGCCGGGAGATACGGGCCTCGCCCACACTTGTGAAGATACGGGCCCTGCCCACACTTCGCTATCTGGGAGATACGGGCCTAGCCCACACTCCAACCTCGGAGAGATACGGGCCCTGCCCACACTCAACCGCTAACCCATAACATACAAGTATCACGCAGACAACAAGTATAAGCAATTCTATCATATTAACACATATATCATACTTGACTAAACCCAGAGATACGGGCTCGGCCCACACTCTAGTACTAGCATCTCGTCTACACGGGTCGGCCTTGGTGCCTTAGACCCGTTCCTACTAGAAAGGAAACTCACCTCGAAATAGCTGCTGGTCTGTGTGGGAACTGATCACCTACTACTGCTGCTGCTGCTCCGGAAACCCTCCGGCTGCAATTCCCACAATATACTCAATCAAACACTGCTCACTGACCTTTGGGTAAAATGACCATTTTACCCCTGACCTTGCCCTAAGTCAAAGTCAGAGTCAACTTTCAGTTGACCTCGACTCGCTGAGTTGGCTTTCCGACTCGCCGAGTCCCTACGCAAACGACTGCCCTGAATCCCGATCCTACCCGTCGAGTTGGGCGACGACTCGACGGGTTCGCCTTCATGACCAATATTCAAGTCCTTCATCCTACTCGCCGAGTTGTATGAACAACTCGTCGAGTCCATCTTCATCCGAAGAACACTCATGCTAAGACTCGCCGAGTTGTATGAACAACTCGTCGAGTCTGTTCTTGATCTAAGGAGATTGCCTTGAACTCGCCGAGTCAGGGCATTGACTCGCCGAGTACCTCCATAGATGGGTTAAGCTTCCGACCCACTGAGTCACACCCCGTGACTCACTGGTCACTCGACATTACGAAAAAGGGGACAACTCGGAGACTCGCGAATAGACTCGCCGAGTCATATGAACGACTCGCCGAGTCGTTGCCATGCACTCCTAAAATATACCGATTTGCTCGATTCCAGTCCATGCCATTCATAGATCTGGACTTCTAGGACACGAATCACACGTAAAGTTTCCAACTTTACGTGTGGGTATTCACCAATATGGATTTTAGGGCTCAAAATGTCTCAAAAGGGTAGATCTAGGGCTAACAAGCAATATGGGGCCAAAAAGCTAACAGATCTGAGCCCCTGGAGCTTAATCTTGACTAGATCCAAAGGCCAAACGCCTTATTACGACATACAAAGCACATACAAACTTGGGGATTTGACCAAGAAGGACCCAAATGAAGTTTTAAGCATAGAATCAAGGGGAAAACGAGTTATACCTCAAAGGAACTGCTGGAAGAACACAAATAACGCTTGGATGGCTTCCCTTCTTCTGGATCCACTTCCTTCCCCTTCCAAAGCCAGGAACCGGGTGCTACAAATCTCCCCCACTTATTTTAGACTTCGTCCTCGAAGTCTGCTGCTCGATCCTGAAACAGCTCGGGATAATGCTCCATCATCTCGTCTACCGGCTCCCAAGTCCATTCCGAACCCTTGCGGTGTTGCCATTGCACCTTCACTAGCTCGACCTTCTTGTTCCTCAAATCCTTCGACTTCCTGTCGAGGATTGCGACTGGGCACTCAATGTAATTTAGGCTGTCATCAACCTGAATATCCTCCAACGGTACTACTGCAGAATCGTCCACTAGGCACTTTCGCAACTGAGAAACATGGAAAGTGCTGTGGATCTGGCTAAGCTCGGCTGGCAGGTCCAGCCTATATGCTACCTTGCCCACCCGGGCTACGACCCTGAACGGTCCGATGAAACGCGGGCCCAACTTGCCCCGCTTCCTGAATCGGATGACGCCTTTCCACGGCGACACCTTCAGGAGAACCATATCCCCGACCTGGAACTCTAAATCGGATCGACGCTTGTCGGCATAACTTTTCTGCCGACTCTGAGCAGTCTGAAGCCTGCTCCGGACCTGCTGGATCCTCTCCGTCGTCTTGAGCACCACTTCGGTGCTCCCCATGACTCTCTGGCCAACCTCACCCCAGCATATCGGGGTCCTACACCTCCGTCCGTACAACATCTCGAAGGGAGGGCGGTCGATACTCGCGTGATAGCTGTTGTTATAGGAGAACTCGGCCAAGGGAAGATAGGTATCCCAGCTACCACCGAAATCTAGCACGCATGCCCGTAGCATATCCTCCAGAGTCTGGATGGTCCGCTCGCTCTGCCCATCCGTCTGCGGGTGAAAGGCAGTGCTAAAATGCAGACGAGTGCCTAACTCGTCATGGAATCTCTTCCAAAACCTGGAAGTAAAACGCACATCCCTGTCCGAGATCACCGATACAGGCACCCCATGCCGTGCCACAATCTCCCGGACATAGATGTCGGCCAATTTTTCGGCCGATATGCTCTCCTGAATCGGAATAAAGTGAGCACTCTTGGTCAATCTATCCACGATGACCCAAATCGAATCCACCCCACGTGCGGTCCTGGGAAGCTTCGTGATAAAATCCATCGTGATATCTTCCCATTTCCACAGTGGAATATCCAACGGCTGCATCTTGCCATGCGGTCTCTGATGTTCGGCCTTGACCTTCCTGCAGGTCAAACATCGCTCGACATACCATGCCACATCCCGCTTCATGCAGGGCCACCAATAGTCAAGACGAAGATCCCTATACATCTTCGTCGCCCCGGGATGAATAGAGAACCGAGACTTGTGCGCCTCCTCCATCAAAATCTGGCGCACGCCTCCGTGATACGGCACCCACACCCTACGGTGTAGTGTCAAAAGTCCACGGCTATCATAATCAAAGGAGGAAACCTGACCCACCACTCGCTCGCTCTTCTGATGCTCCTCCTTGATAGCCTCCTGTTGAGCCTCCCGAATCTGCTCTAACAGGGGGGTCATCACGGTCATCCTCATACAAACGTCCCTGATCGGCGCCGCCTTGCGGCTAAGCGCATCGGCCACCACATTGGCCTTCCCCGGGTGGTAAAGGATCTCGCAATCATAATCCTTCACCACATCCAACCACCGACGCTGCCTCATGTTTAGATTCGGCTGATCCATGAGGTACCTCAAACTCTTGTGGTCCGTGTAGATGGTACACCGAACCCCATAGAGGTAATGTCGCCAAATCTTGAGGGCAAATACCACCGCCCCCAACTCTAAATCGTGCGTTGGGTAGTTCGCCTCGTGAGGCTTGAGCTACCTCGAAGCGTAGGCAATGACATGCCCCCTTTGCATCAGCACCGCGCCCAACCCGGAAATGGACGCATCACAATAAACCACAAAATCCTCCACGCCCTCTGGCAGGGCTAAGATCGGCGCCTCACACAATCTCTGTCTCAGCGTCTCAAATGCAGCCTGCTGCTCGGGTCCCCACCGAAAGACCACGACCTTCTTCGTCAGCCGCGTCAGGGGCACGACTATCTTGGAGAAATCCTGGATAAATCTTCGATAGTAGCCTGCCAATCCCAAGAAACTCCGAATCTCAGATGGAGACTTCGGAACCTCCCATCTCATCACGGCCTCGACCTTGGCCGGATCGACCAGAATCCCGTTCTGGTTGACGAGGTGTCCCAGAAATTGCACCTCGCGCAACCAAAACTCACACTTGGAGAACTTGGCATACAAGCTCTCCCTCCTCAGGGTCTCTAATACCTCCCTCAGATGCTCCTCATGTTCCTCTCGGGTCTTGGAATAAACCAAGATATCATCAATAAAGACTATCACAGACCGATCCAACATTGGTCTGCATACGCGGTTCATGAGGTCCATGAACGCGGCAGGAGCATTGGTGAGTCCAAACGGCATCACCACGAACTCATAATGGCCATAGCGCGTCCGAAACGCGGTCTTCTGCATATCTTCCTCCCTGACCCTCATCTGATGATAACCCGAACGCAAATCAATCTTGGAGAACCAAGTTGCTCCCTGGAGCTGGTCAAAGAGGTCATCAATCCTCGGAAGCGGGTAACGGTTCTTCACCGTTACCTTGTTCAGCTCCCGATAATCTATACACATCCGATGCGACCCGTCCTTCTTCTTCACAAACAGAATCGGGGCTCCCCAGGGAGAACTGCTCGGACGAATAAATCCCTTGTCTAGCAGCTCCTGCAGCTGCGTAGACAACTCCTGCATCTCGGGAGGAGCCAACCGATACGGTGCCTTGGCTATCGGAGCCGCACCAGGAACAAGGTCGATCCTGAACTCCACCTGTCGCTCCGAAGGTATCCCAGGAAGCTCCTCTGGGAAGACGTCCGCAAAGTCTCGGACCACCGGAACCTCGCTCACTGTCGCCTTACCCGTCTCCCGGGTATCCATCACATACGCGACGTAACCTGCGCATCCCTGCTGAAGGTAGCGCCTAGCCCTCGCTGCTGAACATACAGTGGGTCCATACTGGGGTCTCTCACCATGAATCACTAACTCTCCCCCTCTTGGGGTCCTGACCCGCACTAGCTGTTGCGCGCAATCTATCACCGCCCCATTAGGGCTCAACCAATCCATGCCAATAATCACCTTGTTCCCACGCAATGGTATGGGAACCAAGTCTAGCAAGTAACGCTCCTCGAACAACCGCAGAACGCAATCTCGGAACACCATCGATGCTCGCACCGATCGATCGTCAGCAATCTCCACCTCCAAAGGGCAATCTAACTCATCCGATGACTCATGAAACTTCCTGCTAAGCGCAAGGGAAACGAATGATCGGGATGCACCCGAATCAAATAACACCTGAACTGGGAGGCCGTTCACATGGAACGATCCTAATACATACATATACATACAGATCACATATCAATAACATAACATCATAAAAATAAGATAGAGGGAAAGAATCATACCCGTCACCACATCGGGTGCGGCGCGTGCCTCCTCGGTAGTTAGCTGAAAAGCCCGGCTCCTTACCACTGGAGCCTCTGCCTTGCCCTGCCGACCATCCGTGATCCGCAGGGTCGCTGGAGCTGGCGCCTTCACTGGCACTAAAACTGTCAACTGGGGGCAATTGGCCTTCTTGTGGCCCCTCTGGTTGCAGTGAAAACACAGCAACTCCGATGTCTGAATAGCTGAAACTGGAGCAGTACAATCCCTGCTAAAGTGCCCTGCCTTGCCGCACTTGTAGCAGCCTACTGAACCCATCCTACATGCCCCCACATGCGTCCTGCCGCATTTCCCGCAGCGGCTCGGTCCTGACTGGCCTTTCGGCCTACCATCCGATCCCTTGGGCTTCTTCCCCGAAGCCCCTCCCGCCTGACCCTCCTCTAGTTTCCGTTTCCGGATGTGCTCCAAATCTATCTCCCTCTCCCTCGCCCTGGCAATCATGGAGTCCAGGGTAGGGCAAGCCGAAAAGCTAACATGCTCCCGGATGTCAGCTCGTAGCATATCATGGTAACGAGTCCTCCTCATGTACTCGTCACCGGCATACTGGGGCACTAACAAAGCCCTCTCCCGGAACTTGGCGGTGATCTCCGCCACAGTCTCCGTCGTCTGCCTCATGTCAAGAAACTCCCTGGCCAGCTGCTGAAGCTCGACCGCCGGCGCGAACTCTGCCCTGAACCTAGTCACAAAGTCCGACCAGGTCATAGCCTCGATAGCTGAGGCTCCCAACGAGTCACCCACTGACTCCCACCAATCCCGGGCTCGGTCCCGTAAACATCCTGCTGCATACCTCACCTTCGACCCCTCGGGGCAGAAGCTAGTCAACTGGGCAGACTCGATGTCTGCAATCCATCGCCTGGAAACAATGGGGTCTTTCACCCCGTGGAAATCCGGCGCACTGCTGCCCCTGAAGTCCTTGAAGGACAGCGTGCGAGATCCTGACTGGCTAGATGCCATATCACTCCTGAATTCCCGAAGGCGATCCTCCATCAACTCCATGATCCCTTCCTTGATCGACCCAAAGATAATGGGAGTCGACTCAAGGATACCCCTGGTGATCTCTGACGCGATGAACTCGCGTAGCCCCTCATCAATCGGCTCGGAACCTGATCCCGAACCTGACCCCTCTCCTGAACCGCCATCTACCGGCCTCGATCGAAGCACCACCATTCTGCAATACATCACAACAATCATTAGTGATACTGATACCCCCTGAGGGATCACATCTACTTACAAGTTCCCTGGTCTTATCTTGGCCATCCTTGGTTCGGGTACGGATCCTCTGCTTTCAGTAGTACGGGCCCATACTACCTTCCACATCTATCCGTACCTTCTTCAAGGAGTGCCCCGACTCCACCAGATCCCTTTCACTACTGCTGATCACTGCTATACTCATCCTAGGCTTGCCCTAGGGAAATCTCTAGTTCCACTCTAACCAGTCCTCAGCTGTTGCAGGCCTCCTTGTAATGCCAGTTAGCCATTACCCGAATACCATCACATGTGACGAGGCTCAAATAATCCTTCGAGTACCCGACTCGTCCCTACAACGGTTGGACTCAAACAAGAGCTGCGCAGTAGGATCAAATCCGGCACTCTAAGATTATTCAACTCTGGTCACACGTGACGTGACGCATTCGCCTAATGGTTAACCCCCACTATTCAGAGTCCCACGAAGCACGAAGCAAGCAACATTCAGATAAGGGTAACAATCTCAATTAACTCTATCTATTTTCAGGAACTGAGCTAGCATAAAGTACCAACTCATACTACCAGGCATAACCCAAACAGGCTATCCTATTTACTGTTTATTCAACAATTAGCATGCAAGTTCTCATACAACTGGAACACATAAAGCAGGCATATAAGGCATCACTCCTAGATCCTTAGTCCTATTCTAGCATGCTATTCTACAAAAGCTTAATAACATAACATAAACTTGTATGGGTACTTTGGGGATACTTACTTAAGCTCGGCCGGTCGTGCACATCACACACTTCGTTCTTTCTCAAAACTCTGTTCTAAATTTTAGAAAACATTTTCTTTTAGAAAATCTTTTAAATCCCTCGATTTGAGTTCAGACACTCCCAAAGGTGTGTCCGAATCCCTCAAACCAGGGCTCTGATACCAACTTGTAACGACCCAATTTTCATGTCCAAAAATTTCGTTTTAAAAACATTACTTTTAGAAAATATTAAAAGTTAAAACATTGTCCAAAAGCCAATTCATACATTCCATCAAAATATCAGAGTACAAATCCCAGTGAAGCTCGTAAATGCGGAAACCGGAGAGTGTGTGTGTGACGTGCCGCTACCGCGCCGGCTCCTTTCCCCCAGCTGAGGAGGTACCTGAAACCAAAACCGAAACTGTAAGCACAAAGCTTAGTGAGTTCCCCCATAATACCACATACCGTGCAACATATAACAACCACTGTACAGCTAGGAGTTACGAGCCTTGCCCACACTCGGGAAGATACGGGCCCTGCCCACACTTCGCTAGCCGGGAGATACGGGCCTCGCCCACACTTGTGAAGATACGGGCCCTGCCCACACTTCGCTATCTGGGAGATACGGGCCTAGCCCACACTCCAACCTCGGAGAGATACGGGCCCTGCCCACACTCAACCGCTAACCCATAACATACAAGTATCACGCAGACAACAAGTATAAGCAATTCTATCATATTAACACATATATCATACTTGACTAAACCCAGAGATACGGGCTCGGCCCACACTCTAGTACTAGCATCTCGTCTACACGGGTCGGCCTTGGTGCCTTAGACCCGTTCCTACTAGAAAGGAAACTCACCTCGAAATAGCTGCTGGTCTGTGTGGGAACTGATCACCTACTACTGCTGCTGCTGCTCCGGAAACCCTCCGGCTGCAATTCCCACAATATACTCAATCAAACACTGCTCACTGACCTTTGGGTAAAATGACCATTTTACCCCTGACCTTGCCCTAAGTCAAAGTCAGATTCAACTTTCAGTTGACCTCGACTCGCTGAGTTGGCTTTCCGACTCGCCGAGTCCCTACGCAAACGACTGCCCTGAATCCCGATCCTACCCGTCGAGTTGGGCGACGACTCGACGGGTTCGCCTTCATGACCAATATTCAAGTCCTTCATCCTACTCGCCGAGTTGTATGAACAACTCGTCGAGTCCATCTTCATCCGAAGAACACTCATGCTAAGACTCGCCGAGTTGTATGAACAACTCGTCGAGTCTGTTCTTGATCTAAGGAGATTGCCTTGAACTCGCCGAGTCAGGGCATTGACTCGCCGAGTACCTCCATAGATGGGTTAAGCTTCCGACCCACTGAGTCACACCCCGTGACTCACTGGTCACTCGACATTACGAAAAAGGGGACAACTCGGAGACTCGCGAATAGACTCGCCGAGTCATATGAACGACTCGCCGAGTCGTTGCCATGCACTCCTAAAATATACCGATTTGCTCGATTCCAGTCCATGCCATTCATAGATCTGGACTTCTAGGACACGAATCACACGTAAAGTTTCCAACTTTACGTGTGGGTATTCACCAATATGGATTTTAGGGCTCAAAATGTCTCAAAAGGGTAGATATAGGGCTAACAAGCAATATGGGGCCAAAAAGCTAACAGATCTGAGCCCCTGGAGCTTAATCTTGACTAGATCCAAAGGCCAAACGCCTTATTACGACATACAAAGCACATACAAACTTGGGGATTTGACCAAGAAGGACCCAAATGAAGTTTTAAGCATAGAATCAAGGGGAAAACGAGTTATACCTCAAAGGAACTGCTGGAAGAACACAAATAACGCTTGGATGGCTTCCCTTCTTCTAGATCCACTGCCTTCCCCTTCCAAAGCCAGGAACCGGGTGCTACAACACCTTTAGCAAAACGAAATATCCAACCTAAAAATCGATCCGAACGATGCCAGTCAGCATAGATTTTCAGACGGTTATGTGCGACTCGCAGCCTGTCATGCACCTACTATATTAACTCGGTGGTCTTAAGCACTACCTCAATGCTGCCCATAACTCAGTGCCGTACCTCCCCCTAACAAACTGGAGTCCTACACCTCCGACCATACAACATCTCAAACGGGGATCAGTCAATACTAGCTTGATAACTATTGTTGTATGAAAACTCTGCTAGTGGGAGGGAAGTATCCCAGTTCCCTCTGAAATCCAATACACAGGCCCGAAGCATATCCTTGAGCGTCTGAATCGCCCGTTCACTTTGTCCATCGGTATGGGGGTGGTAAGAAGTGTTGAAATGCAATTGAGTTCCCAGCACCTCAAGAAACTTCCTCCAGAACCTGGAGGTGAAACGAACATCGCGGTCAGAGACCACAAACACTGGCATGCCGTGCCTAACCACCACCTCTCGCATATAAATATCTGCTAATTTCTCGGTAGAGATACTCTCGGAAATCGGAATAAAATGTGCACTCTTGGTCAACCTGTCCATAATAACCCAAATAGAATCCACACCCTGCGCTATCCTAGGAAAATTCGTGATAAAATCCATAGTAAACTCTTCCCATTTCCACATGGGGATTGGTAGCATTTGAACCTTGATATGGGGTCTTTGATGTTCATCTTTGACATTTTTGCATGTCAAGCACTGCTCAACAAACCAAGCAACCTCCCGCTTCATGCAGGGCCACCAATAACTCAACCTCAAGTCTCGATACATCTTTGTGGCCCCCGGATGGATAGAAAACTTGGAATTATGCGCCTCTTCCAAGATCTTTTGTCTCACTCCCCCAAATACCAGAACCCAAATCCTGCCGCACTGAGTCAATAAACCCTAACTATCTCGAAAAAATAGGGGAATTTTTCCCTGAATCTGCTCAACCTTCCAGTTCTCCTTTTTCAATACCTCCACCTGAGCCTCATTGATCATATCCATCAAAGGTGAAATCACCATCATCCACAAGCAAACATCTCATATCAGAGTGCTTGCCGCCTTACGGCTCAAGGCATCGACCACCACGTTGGCCTTCCTAGGATGATACAAAATCTCGCATTCAAAATCTTTTACTACATCAAGCCATCTCCTCTGCCACATATTCAGATTCTGCTGATCCATAAAATACTTCAAACTCTTGTGATCAGTGAAGATGGTGCATCAGACCCAATATAGGTAATGTCTCCAAATCGTGTGGGTAAACACCACTGCCCCCAAATTCTAAGTTATGAGTGGGGTAATTCACCTCAAGAGGCTTCAATTTCCTTGAAGCATAAGCAATCACATGCTCACCTGCATCAGAACAATGCCTAAACCTAAAATAGAAGTGTCACAATACACTACAAAGTGATCTAATCCCTTGGGTAGCGCTAGAATCGTGGCCTCGCATAATTTCTATCTTAAAGTCTCGAAAGCCAATTGTTGATCTGGGCCCCACCAAAAGGTTACACTCTTCTTGGTCAACCGATTCAAAGGTACAACGATCTTGGAGAAATCATGAATAAATCTCCGAAAGTACCCTACTAGACCCAAGAAACTCCGAATCTCGGATGCGTTCTTTGGAACCTCCCAACGCATCACCGCCTCAATTTTGGCTGGATCAACCAAAATACCATCTTGATTGATAATATGCCCCAACAACTGCACCTCCATCAAATCATATTTGGAGAATTTGGCATAAAGCCTCTCCATCTTCAAGGTTTCCAGCACCTCCCTCAAATGTTGCTCGTGTTTCTCCTTGGTCTTAGAGTAGACCAAAATATCATTAATGAAAATGATCACAGATCGATCCAACATCGGTCTACATACCCGGTTCATGAGATCCATGAACGTTGCTGAAGTATTGGTGAGCCTAAATGGCATCAAACAAACTTATAGTGACCATAATGGGTCCTGAAATCCGTCTTCGGTATATCCTCATCCTTAATCCTCATTTGATGATACCCCGACAAAAGATTAATCTCGGAAAACCACGATGCACCTAGAAGTTGGTCGACAAATCATAATCCTCGGAAGCGGATAACGGTTCTTTACCGTTAACTTGTTCAGCTCCCGATAATCAATACACATCATGTGTGATCCATCCTTCTTTTTCATAAAAAGGATCGGTGCTCCCCACGAAGAGCTGCTCAAACGAATGAATCCTCAGTCTAGCAGCTCCTGAAGCTGCATAGACAATTCTTGCATCTCAGGCGGAGCTGGCTGATACAGTACCTTGGCTGTCGGAGCCGCACCAGGCACTAAATCAACACAGAACTCCACTTACCTCTCACCGGAGGAACCCCTGACAACTCCTTAGGAAATACGTCAGGAAAATCTCGCATAGTGGGAACACTGCTCAACTCCTGCGTGGCTTCCACCCTAGTGTCTGAAACCAAATCCAAGAACTCAGAACAACCACCCTTGTGTGAGACAACTCCTGCATCTCAGGCGGGGCTAGCTGATATGGTGCCTTGGCTGTCGGAGCCGCACCAGACACTAAATCAACACATAACTCCAATTACCTCTCCGGAGGAACCCCTGACAACTCCTTAGGAAATACGTCAGGAAAATCTCGCACAACCGGAACATTGCTCAACTCCGGCGTGGCTTCCACCCTTGTGTCTGAAACCTAATACAAGAACCCAAAACAACCCTGTTGAAGGAGCCTCCTAGCCCTCGCAGACGAACAAAGAGCTGGAACATACGAGGCGCTCTCTCTCCATGAATAACCAGTTCTCCCCTACTTGGGGTTCGATCTCTCACCAACTGACGCTTAAAGTCAATCATGGCCCCATTGGGCCCCAACCAATCCATCCCGATGATCACCTTCAGACCTCGCAACAAAATCGGAACCAAATCGATATGAAATCTCTCCCTGAATACATTTAGAATACTCTTCTGATATACCCGTGCAATGCTCACGGTGTGGTCATCCGCAATCTCCACCTCGAGTGGGGAATCCCGTAACACCTGTTCTAGGTATCATTTAATTTATCTAAGTTTTTAGGGTTTTGTGCTTGAACTCGACGAGTTGAGGAGCTCCAAATCGTCGAGTAGAGATCATTTATGACGACGTGGGATTTAGATTGTACTCGACGAGTCGGAAGGCCCCGACTCGACGAGTAGGCGTTGTTAGGATAATAATCCTTGAAAGATCGATTAGATTCAAAACAAATTATGAACAAGAGCAAGACAATGATTCAAAATATGCCTAATGATTATAATCCATAGCCTCATAAGAACTCGATTAAGAATTGCTACTATAGAGGCGTGATTAGGGTTACAAGAATGTTGCCAAAGTTATCAAAACATTGTGCGTGGATGCACCTTAAATACTATAACCCTAATAAATGATGGGTGGACAAGGCCAAGCCCGTTTACATAAATGAACTAGTAAACAAACACAATGACACAACCCTAAATCCCAACAATCTCTCCCTTTGCGTCCATTGAGGCGAGAGGCTCTTCATTGTTGTGTCTTCTTTGTAGTTTGGAATAGCTTGGGAATTACTGCAAGAAGATGCATGCAAAAGGCAATGTACCATCTTATCATATAAGAGTAAACCTTCTTCGTAGCTTTGACATTCAGTTGACATTGACCTATGATTTCTAAAATAAACTCCAGGCAAGTTGTAGAGAACAAATGCTTATTAGGCAATGCGAAGAGGCACTTTTGCACATTATCAACTGGACCACGATGAAACATTACAGTCTAGTTTTCCTTTTCCATCTTACCCATCTTCATCTTATTACTATCTTTCGTTTTGCCAGTAAGGGGAGCAATGGGTTTCCTCTTCAGAACGGTGGCAATCTCAACATCAAACTTCGCCACTTCATGAATGTACAAAATGGGCATTCGTTTTATATGCGCAAGAACAGGTTTGTATTTCTTTTCATCTTTCAGAAGGAAGTGCAATAAAACGATCCAATAATAGGGATTAAGACATGGTAGATCAGCCAAGGAAAACTCGTGAACAACACTTTCGGATCCTCTTGTTGTTTTGAATTTGATATTCACGAAGCTCCCTATTTCAACTGGCCCTATGACCTTCACAATGGTAATCTTTTGTGCACTCCAGGTGATGTAATGAGGCTTGGCATGGGATAAGTAAAACTCAATTAAAGAATTATCAACTTTCTCATCTGTTGCATGAGCATTCGCAATTACTTCAAAACTACAAAAGAGGAATGCTGGTGGAGTGATAGGCATGTCAAATTGAGAATCCTGCGAATTCTCCAGATCAAAAGAGGTTATAGGTTCTAACCAATGCATGCTATGATTTTCAACAGCCTCATTGATTATGCGCTCCAAGGTCCATGGTGGAAACAAAGTCTTTCGACTTTCCAAAGTGAACTAAGCTTCGCGCTATGCTCGCTCTTTCGCTTCAGCTTCGCGGATGATTCTTTGATGTTCATCCATTTCAGCCTTTTGATCCTTTCTTCTTTTGAGCTTGTTTTCATCAGGATCTTCATCTTCGCTGTTGTCGATAACGGGATCGTCATTCAAAAGTTTTCTTTGCCTCTTGAACTCGAAGCTACATTATCCTTCGGTTCTTTTGAGACTTTCGGTTTTTACTCATCATGACCAGATGTACTTGTATTGGTCTTTGAAGGTTAAGTGGTCTTCAGAGGTTGTTGAGTTTCTTTTGATGATTCTCCCCCTTGTTTTGGAAGCTCAGGAAAATCCGAAACACCCTCTATTTGATTAAGCATGGAAGAGTAGGACGAAAATTTTCAGCCAAATGCCTTCGAATAGAGATTGGAAGTATAAGATCATGAGTATCAAGAAGATTAAAGAGCAAAGCATTAACCTCTTTAACAACGCTTTTAATAACAACTCGTTGGGACTTAAGCACCTTGATCTCTTTGTTTGTGTGGGCGAGTTTGGCAACTTGAACTTGGAATTTCGTTGTTTTGGCAGCAAGTTCGTCCATAATGCCGCTTTCAACTGCCAAATCTTCACGAAGCTTATCAATTTTTGACGAGATTAACATCCGAAACTCAGTGTTATCCATTTGTAGATCTGTGTGAACCTACACAAGCGCTTCTTTTTCATTTTGAAGAGAGGTGTAAAGACCCACTATTGCCTCATTCGCCTTAGAGGTATTTGTCTCAAAAGATGTTTGTAAAGTCGTCATAAAGGTCTAAGCGTCAGAAATGAGTTTTTCAAACTTGTCAAGTAACACTTTGCACATAGAAGTCGAATCAGAAACCGCTTGATTCGCTTTATCCAGATTGGCCTGATGTTCTTTTGTCATTGACTGGAAAAAGGCCTCAATTGCTGCCTTAGAATAAGCATCAGTTAATGAAGCTTTAGAAGAGTTGATTAGCAAATCTAACTTCTCGTTGATTGCCTTGAACTGTCATTGAGTTGCAGGGGCATCATCACCACTATCATCCTGAACTCGAAAGGGACTGAAATGAAAGGATGTGAAACTAAAACCAACGTTGTCAAAAAACGTATCTGAATCGCCTTGTCTTAGAGGAGAAATTGGAGGTGTTGAATGACCAACAGTTAAACCTGAAACTCCTACCCCCACATCTAATGTGTTGGTAGTAACAGGAGGCTCATTAGTCATCTCCATAGTTGAGGTGGTGACAATAGAGTCAGTGAACATAGGGGTTGAATAAGCAAGAGTGGTTTGCACCTACGAACTAACAGGGGTGGACATGGTGCGATGGTAATTAGGGTAGAAACAGTAGTAGTAGGAGAGGGAATAGATGCATTCTCAAAGAAGTCATTAGTAATCGAAATTGAGAAGAGAATCGAAAAGATTACCCTTGGGTTTGTGGAAATAGGTGGTGAAACCTCATGATTGGAGGTTGCAGTAGTGTCTTCAGTTTGGACAGGCTCATCCACTTTAATGCAAACGTCTGACTGAGTGTTAGACTGCGAATGTTCGCTTTCACTGGGAGTTGGAGATCTGGTCTTGCGAGTTGCTTTCTTGATCTTTCGCTTCTTGGTTAGAAGAGGAGCTGGTGCAGATGAGCCAGTTTTTGCCTTTCGTTTCTTGGTGGTTGAAGCTGCTGTTGAAGTACCTTCTTTTGTAGTTTTCTTCTTTCCTTCTTTCTTAGGCTTATCAGCCTCTACTAATATCACTCATATCTCATCAGTCAAAGGACGAAAGCCTGAAACTGGAAGTTTCCTGTAAGCCTCAAGAATCTTGCTTGCAACAGGAACAGAACGAAACATGGCTTCAGGAATGGAACCCACGAACAAAAATTTTAAGCTGTCAGCAATGATGAAATTCGTAGTGTGAAAGATTGAAATAGCAGGCATGAATGAATCTCACATCACCGGAAGTTTAAGCTTCTTAATGGCCCTTTAAACAACAATCTTCGAGAATCGAGCACATGAGATTTCACTGTGTCGGTTTGAAGAATGGGTAAAGAACTGCCCCAAAGTCGATGTTTTCCCCTGTGTAGATCCCATACATGATGGTCATGAATAATTTACTGGTACAGTCAGAGCCAGTCACACGTTCAGAGAAACTCTTGAATAATAAAGTAAAAAGCCCACTCCATTGAGGTAGCAGATTAGGTTTTCTGAACTTGGAGATGGAGGTTAGGGTTTCTTTGTAACCCATTTGGTAGAACATCTCCGTAATGGCGACGATTGTGATGGAATCAGGGTCTACCATATCAGCGGTCAGTTCAAGCCCTAGCAGAGAACAAAATCGGGACTTAGTGATTGAGGTTTTCCTGTAGAGAACTTCGAATGTGATTCTTTGTTCTTCCTTGATGTATCAAGCCAATGAGTAAGCATTTGATAGGAGAGACATTGGAACAATCTCACACGTTGTCAAAGCTTTAACCAGTGGTGAGTATTTCAAGAACTCGATGATCGGTAACACGAAGGTGTCGTACTTGAGAGGATCTAGATTAAGAATCGGGTTATGGTTTTGCTTGATGGTGAGAAGAGATGACTACCCTGATTGTTCTTGAACAAAAGCAGATTCAGAAGATCCTGCCATTGATGATTTCTTAACCGAAATTCTTTGAGAGTATTTGTGAGTGGTAAGGGGAGATGTAGCGTCCAAAACCCTTTATACCGTTTGTTTGGTGAGAGAAATCCGGAGAGAGATTGTATCGGGCACTGAAAGGTCGCCTGCAAAAGCGTAATTTGACAATTGTGACGTCGAAAACGTGTGTCAGGAGGCTGTAAAGGAAACGTCAGTCCAAATTTTCACGCGCCCATTAGTGTAATGCCTGCAAAATCCGGGCTAGTCAAATTAGAGGCAATAGGGGTCGAAAACGACTTTTCGACAAAAGATTATTTAGAATAAATAATCTTAACCGAGTTGTAGAGTATGTTACAAGGTTTCCGTACATATAAAGAACGCCGAAATCCGAGTTATAACGAAGAAGTTATGACCCGTCGAAGTTTCGCGTCAGAACCGACATGGTACCGGGAAGCGTAAATAGTGAATTTATGATAGTGCTTCTTTTAGCCTTAGTAATCTAAATGAAAGTCGTAGAATATGTTAACCTGAGAGCGTCCATAAAAAGAACGCCCAAATCTGACTTCTTATGAGGAAGTTATGATTTTTCGAAGTTTCGGCTTAGCGGTGTACAACCCGAAGTTCGAGTATTAGATCGAGCGGTTTTTAGCCGACACAACCTAAACGAGAATCGAAGATCTCGTTATTAGTAGCGTAACGATAAAAAGACAGACGAAAATGGACATCGGATAAAGAAGTTATGAGATTTTAACGGACCAATCCTGTCCCGACCTGTTAAAAATATAACTTTAAAAATAAAGTCAAAATTAGCCGACGGAGTCTAAACGAAAGTTGTAGAGTACGTCTCCACCTACGCGTGGATATAAATAACGTCAAAAACGGAGTTCGTATGAACGAGTTACAAATTATAATAGCATATTTACATATTAAAATAAAGTATAAATCATATATACATACACATATATATACATATGTATATATCATTAGAAAAGTATCGACGATGCGGTCATTATAAGACTAATGTTGAGTTCTTTCGACATTAGTTTAGTGCAAATATCGTTAAATCTATTTAAAATAGTATTATAAAGGGGTGTTTAGTTGTTTATATAACTATAAGGTCATTAAGTAATTATGGAGGGTAGTTTTTGTAAATTCAATTACTATAAATAAGAGGCTTGGGATCTCATATTTCTTGCACCACTCTCTTGATTCAAGAGTCTTTCTCTCCTTATGCCCCGAGCATTTCGGTCCCTCGTGATTCGACTTCTCTTTCTGTAGCTTTAGTATAGTAAGGTGAGCGCTGAAGCGCTACACGAATCTTTCTTAGAAAGATTCAGCGACGAAGTTCTGCCCCTGCAGAGCCCGACTCCTAGCTAAAATCCTCTTGAAAGTAAGTTATGCTTACCCTATTTTAAATATAGTTTATATTTAAAATTAGTATTGTTATTTTAAATTTATAATAAATATTTGAGCTATTATTATGGCTTATATAAGTGTCGTTATAATATCTTTTTAACTACTCGCGGTACGGGGAATCTGGTTTAAAGGGCCGCATAGGGTTGTTGGATTTCAGAAGTGCTATACGCCAAAATGGTCCTGCCCTCCGGTGTTTTATGTCTGGCCCCTGTCTGTACATAGTAGTTGGAAAGTATTGTTTAAACGCTTATATAATAATAATAATAATAATAATAAGACTAATAATTAGTCACGGTAATATTAGACTAAAATCTAGTGGTGATAATACTAGGTTTCGTTAAAGGAAATTATTTTAAAGTAAACGAAGCGCTGTCCGAGTACCGAGTCACCACCTTCTCAGGTGAGTGCATAGTTACTTTCAGCTTACACATAGATATGAAGTATTTTATATAAATTACGTGCTATGTGTGCATATTATCTGAATACTTGCTATCTATGCTGGATGAACGTTTTATACATGTTTTCAATGATTTAAACTGTATATGTATTTTATATCTACAAAATGTGTTGGGTAAAACATGGGTAGATGTAATAGTTGCTGTGTGACAAAATAAAATAATGAGAGGCCTCGTTATAGCTGTTCTTGATGATCTAGTCATCTAGCGGAGTATAGATGACGACCACGGACTATTCTAGACAGTCTAGTGGAAGACTAGCAGGCTCGCCACCTGTAGGTGTTTATTCGAACTGTGTGAACTGTGTGCTCACCAGGTACACTCCAT
The DNA here is from genome assembly GCF_051521515.1 of Lactuca serriola. Classification (NCBI taxonomy): domain Eukaryota; kingdom Viridiplantae; phylum Streptophyta; class Magnoliopsida; order Asterales; family Asteraceae; genus Lactuca; species Lactuca serriola. The sequence goes on from NC_136408.1 coordinate 84,428,037, forward strand.
CCCAATGATAGTCCTTTGACTAAGTCCCTTGTGTTAGATGTTTTAGGGACGTAATGTGAGGATAACGGGAATGGGTAATTGGGTTGATTGCTTGATGTTTAAAAATAATAACTATATTATTGTGGGTTGAAAACCTTATGTGCTCACCAGGTTTCCCAACCTGACCCACTCAGTTTATTTATATCACAGGTGTTGATATGAAGTGACATTACACTGAGAGATTTAAAGAGATGTAGATCACTAGTGTAAATAATTGTAAGTTCTGTTTATGCTTATGTTTCTGTATTAACGATGACATCCCAAACGTTTTAAAATGAAATAAATACGTTTCTTCGAAAATGTTTTAATAACGTATTTACCATGTTTTTCTGGGAACAAATTCCGCAATATTTTTATAAAATGAAGTACTCTGATTTTTATAAAGCATAAACAAAATCGGTCTTTTCTGGCCGTGAAAATGGGGATGTCACAGTTAGAATCCTTATCCACTAGAGTTTCGCGTCAGTTTCCCCCTTTCGCATTTAAGTGTATACCACCTTTCGCATTGAGATACGAAACTTCGCCTTAAAGTAAAGTTGAGTTGAACTGCGAAACTGAAAATGAGTGTAAGTACCACGAACCAGACTTTTGGAAAATCACAAGGATCTTCGTGCTAGAGTGTGCCAAAGATAAAGAAATAAAGCAAAGCATATGTGTGGAATTTTAGTGATGTCTATTAGAGAACACGAAATAGTTGATCCCGAGCAAAGATCTCTTCCTTCAAAGTCACGAGAGACTAAGAAGTGTCTGTCTGGTTTCCCGTTGAATTACGATCACCTGTTTTTTAAGAAACAGTGAAAGGCATCTTTTCTTTAGGCTTTACAGGGTGACTTTAGCTTCAACCAAACTCCGAAACTTGATATAAGTACGAACATTGGGATGAAGTACTCGTGTGACCAATGTTGTCAGTTGAACGAGTAGCTTTGAAATTATTTTAGTGACTTGGATGGATGCAGAAATCTCAAAAAAAAAAAAAACTGGATCTTTTGGGAAGAAATGTCTTAGGTCTAGAGCATTTCATTAAGATCTCGCAAAATAGAAAGAGATTTCTTGGTACAAACCACGAATGTGGTGTTTCGTCAATTCCATGGTGAAAAGTCTAGAACATTTAATTGTGCACCGTCAATTCATAAAAGTGTGTTGAATTTTGGGTTTCACTCTGTTAGGTCCAGTTAAGTGTTGCGTCTTGGGCTCGATAGTTAGTCCAGTTTAGTCTCCGGTATGGGCCTTTCCATCCGTGAGTTATTTTGTAGGGTTTATTATTTATAGATGCTTGCATGCATTCTAGAACGTAAGATTTGATAGAGATTTTCATAACGTTCACATTCTTATCCTTTTGTAACCCTAATATCCTCTACAACGGAAGTTCTTCATCGAGCTCTGCTGAGGATTGAGTTAATTGAATCATTCGACTCATTCAGATCCATTCTTGTGTTTTTGTCTTACTGTTATTACTTTCTTGATTCGCCTGTTATAAGATCTAATCGATCAAGAGTTTTATAAACTCATCAATTGGTATCAGAGCAGGAGGCTGTGTAATTCATACACATATCTTCTGTGAAAGATGTGATTAGGGTTATTCCGCATTAACTGATATTTATTGAGCCGTCACTCCATAATTGACGTATCTCATTATTTATTCGTTTTGCCCTAATATTACATATTACAAGTCCGATCTTGCAACAGGTTAAACGATCAAGCATGGACGATTCTCAATATAATCCTATCAACATCTCAAACAGTATTGGATCAACAACAAAGATTCCAATTCTTTACACTCAAGATTACGAGGTATGGGCGCATCATTTTGAAGACTATGTCATCGGATCTGAAGATAATGGGTATCTTTTATGGGAAGCTATTGTGTCTGGACCATTTGCTCATTCAGGAACATCCAGAATCATTAAAACTCAGAAAGAGTATAATGATCTGTTAAAAGATGTGAAAGACGTTGCTCAAGACGAAAATGAGAAGTTTCAGTGCAACATCAAAACATTGAGACTGATCCGATTCGCTCTTCAGTCTGACACGTTTAGGTTGGTGAGTTCCTGCAGTATAGCTAAAGAAATCTGGGATCGGCTGCGAGAGCTGTATTCTACAGATGAAGATTTGGAACACTCAATTCAGACCTTGCTTTTGTCTGATTTTGGTGAGTTCAAGCAAAACTCTGATGAGTCTGTTACACAGACGTTTGATCGCTTCAATCATCTTCTCAGCAAGATGATCAAACATGATATCGAAAGGAAGCTGATTGAACAGAAGGTCACCTTTCTGAATGGCTTAAGATCCGTATGGAGAGCTGTTGTGTCTACAGTTAAAGCTCACGAGCAGTTCAAGTCATATTCACTGGCGAAACTGGTGGGAATTCTGAAATCCCAAGAAAAGATAGTGATGCAAGAGAAGAGTGTGGTCTCAAATTTGGGGTCCTTGGCCCTCCTATCTAAAAGCAAGAATGTAGTAGAAGATGAAGATCTGAACCTGGAGGACTATGATCTAACTTCAGAAGATTATGCTATGATGGTGTCCAATCCAAAAAGGTTCATCAAGAAGAGGTTTCCTACCAATAAGAACCGAAATTGGCAGGGAAGCTACAGTTCAGAAAAAGTAAGGGAGGAGCCGAAGAATGAGGAACCAAAGAAAGAGGCGAAGGTTGAAGGAGATTCTGGTGTCAGCTGCTATTACTGTGGAGGAAAGAATCATTATGCCAAAGATTGTGTTCTGAAGAAAATGGCATAGAAAGATGAATAGGCAATCCTGATGAAAAAACTAGAAGAGATTAAGAGAAAGAAAGCTGCTACTAATCCTTCTATGAATGCTCTTATTGTACAGGGTTCGGCAGAGGATGACGAGTTCGGTGGCGTACAGGTGTGGTCGACCGACTCAGAAGATGATGAGGTGAGAAAGCCTTCTCATGGAAAAGCGTATGTAGCAAGAGGTGGTGAAAGCAGTGGAAAGTGTCTGATGGTGACTGACGTATCTCACATGAGGGGATACAATACAGATGGTGGAAATGAGGACACCAAGGAGCGATAGGACTTATTCTTCACAGCAAAACCTCTCAGTGTGCAGATCAATGAACTTGATGAATTGATCAAGAAGGTACAATCTCTTTTTATTTCGTTCAGAATTCCATAGAAATCATATGAAAAGGAATTAAATAACTTAAATTCAAGAATCTCAAATCTGGATAGTTGTTTAACTCAAACACGGGTCACCAATTCTAACCTAACTGACCAAATAAGCAGGGTGTCATCCAAGAGTTAGGAGCGAAGGATGTGGATTGAGCAGAAGGAGTCGGAGCTGATTAAGTCTAAGGATGAAAACATTTATTTGCAAAGAGACAATTTGAAACTTTTAAAACAAAGAAATGTTTTTTTGTTTGATTGCTAAAAGACTTTATGCTAACATTACTCAACTGCATCTGAATTGTAAAATAGGGCAGAAAATACATCGCATGATTTTACCCTTCTTTGAGTTTAAGGAGGATGAAATCGATGTTGAAGCATATAACTGTGAAAGTGTTGTATCGTCTGATGATGTGAATCCTACTTATATGTATGGTCTGGACAAAATAGAATCTTTTATAAAGTCCAAAGACCATAAGGACATGCTGAAAAATCTTTTGGATGAAAACGATAAGCTGAAACTAAGGACCGAAACCATACAAAAATTCGACTCATTGAGTGCCAATTTAAGTTCAGAAAATAAAATTGATGTTGAAAACGCATCTGAACTTAATGAAGATGATGATATGAGTGAAATTTCTGTAGAGGTTGAAGTTGACTGTTCTGAGTTTGTCAAGAGCGAACCCGAAAATTACAAAAATCTAATTTCTGAAAATTCTGTTGAATTCTCTCATTTGTCCAAAAATAAGTCCCCGACCCTCAAAGAAAAAGCTCTTGTGTTTCAGAAGGTTAGAACTACTCCAAATCAGGTATATAAATTCACAGGAGTAACCGAACATCAAACAGCCGAACTCACTGCCATAGTGAACGAAGATAACGCAGATGGATGTGATGAATTCTTTTGGTCAGCTCCTATAGATAATGCCGACGAAACAGTTGGTTTGTCAGAGCGAACGTCCTGGAAAACAAAAGGAAGATATGTACCAGAGCCAATGAATAAGCCTGACAACTTTGACGTGCCAAGCACAAGTGGCACAAAAGAAATACCTGTAGAAGAAGTCAACTCCACAAGCGAAACCTCATCTACGAAGAGCGAACTGGCTGTCAAGAAGCTAAAGCAAAAGGCTAATATCCATAGACAACCGAAACAGGTGAAAAATCAAAAGTAGCAAAGAAACCTAAGATACAAAAAGAATCTCTCTGAGCGAAAGCAGTTTTGGCGCTCTCAAAACACTCATTTCTCTTATCATGATAGAAATTCAAAGTCAGAGAAAAAGACTTTTGGGCCACATGAGGAACAGAACCAAAAGGTTAGGCTCGGTCCTGAAAGCAAAAGCAACCGAAAGGACAGGTTCGGTCCCGAGAGCAACAGCAACCGAAAGGATTGGTTGGGTCACGAAGACAAAATCTACCGAAGCTCAAGGTTCGGTCCCTCAAATGACCAAAAACAAAAGGGTCATTTAGAACCTCAAGTCAGGAAAAACTCCCAGTCTAAATTCACTCGTTCTAATTCCTCTTATTCTCAATTCTCTTCTAAACCCAATTCTGTTCCTGTACAAAATTCAAAATCATCAACGAACTTGAAAGGAAAATCGAAGATTTCCTCAGTCCAGGAAGACCGAAAGCAGAGTAATGCCCAAACACCAAAATCTGAAACCAAAACGTCTGTAACTAACCCTAACAAAATCAAAGTTTTCACTATTAAGAGGAAAGATGAAACAACATTAATAAAAAGAACATATCTTGTTGATGTTTCTCTTACTATTCCTGTTCCTGTGAAAGGCTCACGTGGACCCAAGAAGCTTTGGGTTCCTAAATCTGCTTAATTTTTGCAGGTTATAAGTGACGAGTAGTTCGACGAAGAATGGTACATTGACAGTGGCTGCTCACGTCACATGACAAGAAGGAAGGAAGAGCTAAGGGAGTTTCGATCTCTTCAAAATGGTGGGAATGTCAAGTTCGACAACAACTCTTATGGAATGATAAAGGGTTATGGGATGATAACCAATGGAGACTTTACAATAAGAAAGGTGGCGTACGTTGAAGGGTTGCAGCACAATCTCATCAGTGTATCTCAACTGGTGGGCGGTACAGGTCTCAAGGTTTCATTCGACGACGAAGGTTCAGAGATTATAGAGAAGAAATCCAACAAGGTCATTCTTAAATCAGACCGAAAAGGCGAAATGTTTCCTCTCAATCTCAAACCAATCAAAGGAAATCCAGCTATATGTCTTTTGTCCAATGCTCATTCTGACGAAAACTGGTTGTGGCATCGAAGGCTCTCACATCTTAACTTCAAAGACATCAACAAGGTTGTCACCGGAGGTCATGTTCGGGGTCTTCCATTGCTCAAGTTTGATCGAGAACACTTGTGCGCTGCATGTGAAATGGGGAAACAAAGTCGTCAAAGTCACCCATCCATCATAAACACAAAAGTTGTTGAACCACTTGAGTTACTTCACATTGACTTGTGTGGTCCATCATCTATCGAAAGCATTGGCGGTAGAAAGTATATTCTTGTTATTGTTGATGATTTCTCACGTTTTACATGGGTGTTCTTTCTAAAGCACAAATCTGAGGCTACTCCTAAGCTAAAGATGTTCATCAAGCAGGTTGAAGTGCAACTGAGAAAAGTCGTTCGCAACATTAGGAGCGACAATGGACTGGAGTTCAAGAACAGAGAATTTGAAGACTTTTTGGCAGAAAAAGGAACCAGTCACAACTTCTCAGCCCCCTACACGCCTCAACAGAACGGAATTGTCGAAAGACGAAACCGATCCTTGTGTGAGGCGGCCCGAACTATGCTAAGTTTTGCTTCTCTTCCTTTATATTTCTAGGCTGATGCTATTGCTGCAGCATGTTTTACGCAGAACAGGTCTTATCTCAACAAGCGTTTCTCTCTTACTCCTTATGAGATCATCAATAACAGGAAGTTGAACGTAAAATTCTTCCATGTGTTCGGCTCACGATGTTTCATCTTCAACTCTAAAGAACATCGTAACAAGTTTGATGTTAAAGCTGATGAAGGAATTTTTCTGGGATATTCTCTTACTTCAAAAGCATATCGGGTCTTAAATAAGTGTTCTAGGAAGATCGAAGAAACATATTATGTGACTTTCGATGATAACTACGTCAAGAAGCTAAAGGCTACTGAAGAAGCAATTGGAGAGATTTTCTCTCAAACAGGTCAGGTCACGGCCACCATTGCTAATTTGTTTGATCAGTTTGTGGAATTATTCGATGAACCTGAGAAAGCTACTCTCTCGGAAGCCAAGGCAGCAGACAACAAAATCGATCATCTAAAGCAAATCGTCGAAGATGCAGCCAAACAAATGGGTGAAGGAGAACAAGTTCCAAACGATCCTCCTCAGCAAGGTACTTCAGTCGAGGGGGAGAATCCATTTCCTTCAAATCTACCGAACTCACACTTTCAGGAGGAGAATTCTATTCCTGCTACACCCGAAAGTCCTGTAGCACCCGAAAGTCCTGTAGCACCAGAAAGTCCAGCAACACCTGAGAGTTCTGCTGCACCTGAGAGCTCATCAGTCGAGGGGGAGAATTCCGATATGTTCCACGATGACGATAGTCAATCTGAATTGGAAGAAATGATCAACGCCGAATTGGATCCATCTTATGATCCAAATTATCATCCTCTTATTAAATGGACCAGAGATCATCCTGTATCTCAGATAGTGGGTAATGTCTCTGAAAAGGTCCTGACCCGATCTCAAGTGAAGGCAAAGCAATCACCTCTATTCTCCAAAGTAGAGTTCTGCATGTATAATTCTTTCGTATCCAAAGTTGAGCCTAAGACTGTCAACACAACTCTTGATCATTCCGATTGGGTACAAGCCATGCAAGATGAACTTAATGAGTTTGAAAGAAACAAGGTTTGGCACCTTATTCCAACTCCTAAAGATGCCTCAGTTGTTGGTCTCAAATGGGTTTTCAGAAACAAAATGGACAAGGAAGGCAATGTAATACGAAATAAAGCTCGTCTCGTGGTAAAAGGATACTGCCAGGAAGAAGGAATTGATTACGAAGAAACTTTTTGCTCTGGTAGCTAGGCTGGAATCTGTTCGAATATTTCTGGCCTATGCTGCACACAAGAACTTCGAGGTCTACCAAATGGATGTAAAATGCGCCTTTCTGAATGGAGAACTTGAAGAAACGGTTTACGTGGAGCAACCTCCAGGTTTTGTCAATGAAAAGTACCCAAATCACTGTTATATTCTAGACAAAGCAGTTTATGGTCTGAAACAAGCACCTAGGGCATGGTATGAAACGTGTGACATCCCCAAAATCTCGGCCAGAAAAGACCGATTTTCATTTATGCTTTTAAAATAATTTCAGAGTAAATCCTTTTGATTTGAAAGAGTTGCGGAATTTGTTCCCAAAAACAAAACATGATAAAACAATGTTTACCAAAGCATTTCATAAAAGAAATGTATTTTTCATTATATAATCAAAACTCGGGGTGTCATGTTCCGATACAGACCAATAAGCATAAACGATAACATTACAAGTCATTCAACAAATATATACATATACAGACTTGTAAACAAAACAACTGATGGTTCATCCATCTCATGCCCTTGCGCCACTTCCTGTAATACAAATAAAACTGAGTGGGTCAGGCTTGGGAGCCTGGTGAGCATATAGGGTTTTCAACCCACAATAAATAATCATATTTAATTTTCACCAACCAAGAATAACCCAATTACCCATTCCCGTTATTCTCATTTTATGTCCTTAAGACAACTAACATAAGGGACCTAGTAAAAGAATATTTCATCGGGGCGACAACACATGCTTCGGGGGTACCTCAGCAATATAAGTCAAATAAGGAAACCATGAGGGGGATGGAGTACAACGAATGAACACCCAAGTTCATTAACACCTACAGGTGGCGAACCTGCTAATGTTTCCACAAGACTATCTAGAAAAGTATGTGGTCGTCATCTAAACTCCGCTAGATGACTAAATCAAACAACAACAAGGCCTCTCATCTGTTTATTACACACCAACTATCTACCCATGTTCTACCCAACATATTAGTAGATAAAAATATACATTTTTATACATAGATAAAAACCTGTATAGCATGCTTTAATCAACACATATTTCACATGACAGACGAGGCACACACACACATAACACATATCTCATAGAGAATAAATCATATCTATGAGTTAGAAGAAAGTGAATACACATTCACACATATAAACAACAATATACTTAATACACTCGAACCATACTTGTATTATTATCATGTTTATGAAAGGTAGTATACACTCACTTGATCAGAAGATGATCAGACAGCACTACGACTTGCAGAAGTAGTAATCCTCAGCAGATCTGGAAGATCTCTTCAAAAATCGAACTTCTCGCGGGCAGAGCTTCGGCTCGGGAACCGCACTTCTCGGGATCTTCGGGATCTCGGGACTTGCCTCGGGGCTCGAGAATAATACCGGGGCTTCGGGATATTTCTGGCATGCAAATCGATGCAAAACGGGAGAGAAAAGAGAGAAAATAGCAAAAGAACTCGGCTGCCCTCGCATCCTATTTATAGGAGGCTGGAGCCTCGGAGTACGCAGGGCGTAGTGGTCCGAAAAACGTCACTGCTTACGCATCCGAATCCACTTGATGCGAGTGTCGACATCTTCGGTGTACGCGGGGCGTACACGAGATCGGATTGCTGACTCCCCTTCGGATAATACCAGATTTTCAATTAAATTTAAATACCAAATATTTAATAAACTTCGGAAATTCATATCTTCTTCATACGAACTCCGTTTTCGACGTTCTTTATATCCACGCGAAGGTGAGACTACGCTCTACAACTTTCGTTTAGACTCCGTCGACTAATTTTAACTTTATTTTTATTATTTATTTTTAATAGGCCGGGACAGAAAAACTTCGTTATAAATTCATAACTTCTTCGTTTGACGTCTGTTCTCGCCTAAATTTTTATCGCTTCGATACCAACAACGAGACCTTCGATCCTCGTTTAGATTGCTTCGGCTAAAAACCCCTCGATCTCAAATCGAGTAATTCAGGCTGCATACCGCTAAGCCGAAACTTGATAAATCATAACTTCCTTATACGAAGTCAGATTTGGGCGTTCTATATATATTCGGAAACCTCGTTTCAACTACTACAATATTATTCAAAGATATCAAGTTTATTTTACACTTAAATTTTGACGCTTATTTTTATTCTTAATTAATCAAACCACATAATTAAGCAATTAAGCACAAAACACACAATACTTAAATAATACAATCTTATTATTTCAATACGGGTTACAAAGGTTAACCTAGACTATTACATTGCTAAAAGTGGCATGCCCGGAAACATAGGCGTTACAAAACGCTAACTAAGTTCTTAAAGATGTCAAAATTCAAACAAGGTTCGGTTGACCCAACCTTCTTTCGTAAGAAGGAAGGTAACCACCTTATGATAGTTCAAATCTATGTCGATGATATCATCTTTGGCTCAACGAATCCTAGCTTAACAGCTGAATTCAGAAAGCTAATGGAGACTAAATTTGAAATGAGCTCAATGGGTCCGATTAACTTTTTCCCTGGTTTAAAAATTTGACAGGGACCCGAAGGCATCTTTATCAACCAGGAAGCATACACCAAGACTCTTCTTGCTAAATTTGGCATGATGGGAGACTCAAAGATCAAAGTTCCAATGGCGTTCGGCACCAAGCTCACACCATCCTTGGAAAAACCGGCAGTCGACATTACGTTATACCGCCAGATGATTGGTTCTTTGATGTATCTCACTGCTAGCAGGCCTGATATAATGTTTTCTGTGTGTTATTGTGCTAGGTTTCAGGCGAATCCTCGTGAACCACATATGCTTGCAGTGGAAAACATACTTCGGTATCTGAAACGAACCACCTCCCTCGGTCTATGGTATCCATCAAACTCAGGTTTCTTCGTTCAAGTATACTCAGATGCAGACCTTGGAGGATGTGGTTTAGACAGGAAAAGCACCACTGGAGGCTGCCAATTTATTGACGGGAAGTTGGTTAGCTGGCAATCAAAGAAACAGACATGTGTTTCTCTGTCTACAGTCGAAGCAGAGTACATCACAGCTGTTTTGTAATGTGTCTAAGTCCATAACTTATTTGGTATATACTTGACCCAACCCGGCATGGTCCATTTGGGTTGCATTTCATCCAAACTATTTATGGATAATCTTATGAGAGTTATACACATATGTTTATTAATATATTATAAGTTATAATATATTAATATGAAGTCATGTTATTTAATTAGTCTTAGTCTTAAATTAATTATGAATTAATTTAGAGATTAAAAGGAAGACTAATTAGATTGTGGGCTATTGGTTTAATATAGTGTGGGTTAACACTCATTTGTTAATGGGCTAGGCTTGTATGGAAGTCCATGGATGATCCATGGAGCTTTTAACCCATGGATCCTTGGAAAAGGAAAGGTCATGGGTTATTAGGGTTTCACCCTAATCATGTATACTATATAAGCATGCTTATGTTGCATGAAATAGCCACTAGGGGCACTAGTGTGTGAGATTTTATGTGTGGACGATTTTCTATGTGTGTATACACTCTCTCAAAGTTTTCCAAGAGTTTGTGGTGATTTGTGATTCCATTTGAGGCATTCACACTATTGGTGCTTGGCCCTCAAACTCCTCAAGAATCAACCATCATCAAAAAGGTATGTAATCTCTTCTAACTCTTTTATGTTTAAAAGTACCCCATGCCATGTTAGATAGGTTATGAACCTTGGAAAATTATTATTTTTCATGTATTTAGACAAACATAGATCCAAGGTTTATTAGGGTTGCATGCACACTTAGGAAGTGTTAGATTGCTCAAAACCCAACAGTGGTATCAGAGCCTAGGCTTGCTTGTTTGATACTTGATGCAAAATAGAGTAAAAAGTTGAAATTGTTGCTGTCTGACTGATGTACTCGCCGAGTCCATGGGGGGACTCACCGAGTACAACGCAAAATTCATCCTACTCGCCGAGTAGGTTCATGCACTTGGCGAGTAGAATGATCAGAGTGCAAAATTTCGACTTTTGCTGCTGGAAATGGACTAGAAACTTTACCCTAAACTGTTTTGATGTTTTAAAACTTATTTTAGTTGGTGTAATGGTTGTTCTAATCCATTTACAATAGCATATATCAAAATTTCATGCTTTGTATGTGTTCATATAATTCTTGAAACTTTGATAATCATGTTCATGTTCTTATGAATTTAGAAGATGATAGGAATTATTTGCTAATTGTTTAGGATTAATTCTTGATCATTTATGTGTTTTAATGGAGTCCATAATTTGTCCTCAAGTTATGGATATCCAAAGGTCACTTTTCTTTAACACACATTAAAAACACATAAGTTACATAAAATGAAGAGTCTTCATTTTATGAACCTTTAATTCATAAGTTATGAAATGAAAAGTTTTGAAGAGTTACAAAACTTTCCCTCAAGTTTTGGAATTTGGAAGAGTTTCACACACTTTAATAAACTTTAATTCCATACCCTAGAAGTTTTAAAAGTTAAAATTCTACCCTTATACTATTATAAGATTAATGGTTAATTATTATATATATATGTATAAGAACAAGTCGTTTTACCGTTAGTAGGCCTCATTCACGAAGCCGGTCTATAAGGTGGGTATAAGGTTGTTGCCTATAAAATGGCAACTTAATGGGTGTCCACTCTCACCCACCGCTTGCTTGATCGGTGGAGGGTCGTTAGCCGAACGGGTAGGACAATGAATTTAAATTCTCATTAAAAGTATAATGATTATTATAAAGTAACTAAATATTTTTTTATTTAATTCCCAATCTTAGTTACTTTAGGAAAAATGTGAATTTGGTGCTAGCCCATGGAATTCACACTTTGTACCTTACCAAGTCGTTGGTGGAGCGTGTGTGGTTAACCGGCACACTAACTTGGACTAGGAAGGATCGCGAAGGGTGACTTAATGTTTGTCATAGATCAATGGAGCGTGTGTGGTTAACCGACACATTGATTAGGAGATAATATTAAGGGTACCAAGTGAATTGGTATGGTTATTCACACCTTGTTTTGTGATCCTCGACATCCCAGTCACAAAATTTGAGAGGGCACACTCGAGATTGAAACATGCCATTGAAAAGTTCAATGAATCTCAAAAGATCTAGGAATTTCAAATCCAATTAAAACTTAATAAATTATTTCATTTTTCATGGTGGAAATTGGTGAATCGTCATTCGCCTACCTTCAAATATTTTATAGCTTGGATTACGGCATCCCTCTTCCAAATTATAAAATATTGTGTTGGGTCCTAGCCTTAATATTACATATTGGGTGTTATATTAAGGACTTTTGAATCAACTAACTTGATTTTCTCCCATTATAGATGTCTGGTTCAGACAACTATGATCTTCCCAAATCTCTTGAAGATGGTGTCCCTCAACATCATGCTTCAATTCCTTCACCTCCTCCAATTATTCTCCCTCACCCACAAGTTCTTGAAAAGTTTAAAGTCACTCAATCCCTATTGGAAAGCATAGTCTATGTGTGCTCACATCTTGGAGATAAAGTCACATATTGACAGGCCGGGAGAGTTGGGTGTCAAAGTCTCGTGAAAGTTGGATGTTCAATCACTTTATTAGTAACATAGTGAGTCTCTTTGGGGCTACTATGAGGCAGACTATGACATGACCCTTAAGGATGTTATCTATTTGCTTGGTGTTGTGGAATCAGCAATGATTCGGAACACCAGTAAAGCAAATTTGATTAAAAGAACAACTTCCCAAGTCTTAAATGGACATTGACAATGGTAGCATTGGATACCTAGAAAAAGATTTCTCTTCCCAATGGAAAGGGATCGGCCATAGTCAACTCGGTTGACCAAATGGTAAAGAGAAAGGCTAAGTCTGAGATAGTCTCATGTGCCATTACCAAATGGTCCATGTGTTTTGTTGCCAAAGGAAGGGGCATTGGTTGCGAAGCTGCCCTATTCACCTGAAAGGTCATAAGGTTGATCAAGTCAAGAAGTTTGACTCTACTTCAGTTAAAGTCCACTGACTAACTCTATTAAGTTTCTATTTGGAGATTCTTATTACATAATGTGAATGGGTCACATGTTGATGTTTTTAAGAATCAAAGAGAGGATAGGAAGCTTAAAAGAAGTATATGTTGATTCTGATTGCGAAAATGGGTTTCGATCGCATGGTTCGGTAATCAGAATTTTGAGTTGTTGCTTAAGAGTTATAATATATTGCTTATGAATAGATAACAACAAGGTTTTCATGTGGATTGTAAGGATAAGTTTTTCTGCAAAGTTTTAAAATAAAAGAAAAAAAGGGTTTTAATTTTATTTATTTTAAAAATATCCTTACAATGGCATCTGTGGAAAATTGTTGCTTATATGTTTCCAGTAATAGCAATATTGGAAAGTGGATTTGATTCCTTCATTTGTGGTAGTGTCTGAATTTACCGAATGAAGAAAGGTTTTCATCACCCAAGTTTCAATTGGACAGAAACTTGGAATCATACAAGTTGTATTGTATGATGAATGAGAATTTTCATCTTTGAAAATTAAGACTAGTTCTTTGATCACATGTATATGTGAGTCAATTGAAGGACTAAGGAATTAGGTACACTGGGTGTGCGCTGGTCAAGGTCCGCCACAAAGATTGATTTGTCATGATTTACTAAAGATTAGTAAATATGATTATACTTATGAAGTTAAGTATAATTCTATAACATTGCAAAGGTTACAATGTATGACAAAACAAATGAGAAGAATCAAATTAGGCAGAAAGATAAAAGTTTCTCAAATCTGAAAGGATGGGAGAGTACTTTAGTATTGTATTTCATGATCATCTTAATGATTATGAAACCATATCACAAATTCATACTCTAAGGACGTCTTAGTGCATTGTTATGGCTAAGAAGAGAGGTCATGAATTGTTACATTGGTTAAAATCAAGAAGATGAGTCATACTTCGAGTCATACTCCAAGATTGTAACCTTGAGTGACATAAAGGAAGATTTATTAACACTAGTCAAATGTAAGAGTAAAATGTTTTCTACTCTTGTCAATTTGAGATTGGTAAGTTGTGATGTGTTGGATGAGACAAAGACCAACTAAGACCAATTGTGTGAAGTGTTAGTCTTGATAAGAATCCGCACTATCCCTTGAATATTTGTTTTGTCAAGGAATGGTTCTTGACTGGGGAAACTTATATGTCAAGGGGACAGTGGGAGCCTTAAAGATCCTGAAAGAGTTTCAAGATTTAATCAAGAGTAAAACCTGTAATTTATCACTAGCACACGACTTAAGGTTTGCAACCTATCGTGTTGACATAATTCTTATTTCTGTACCTACTTCAAATAAGTTGAATTTGCATGTGAGTTATCAGAGTTCAACTTGGAAGCATTGGTGGGCCTTGTGCTACCAAGGTGACAAGAAACTAAGATTGAACAAGTTTAATCCATGTAAGGCTGAATTTGTCACTAACCTTATCTTGTGATTATGGTTTTGACAAATTCACATGGATATGAAATCATACACTATAAAATCTAAGTGTCGTAAGGTTTCTCTCCGATTCATGAGAATGATGGTGAGGAAACGCTTTCACTAAGTAGATTTTAAGTAAATAGCAATTGTGTTATTTGCATTTTCAAAAGTCGTTAGTGGAGCGCGTGTGGTTAACCGGCACACTAACATGGACTTGTGAGAAATGGCAAATGCCTAAGCAATTGAGACTATGATTACGGCATCCCTTTTCATAGTTCTGAAAATTATTTAGACACACATGTGAGCTATCTAAGAAAGGGTGTATGAATCTAAATTTCAGAAG
This sequence comes from Lactuca serriola, assembly GCF_051521515.1. Lineage (NCBI taxonomy): Eukaryota > Viridiplantae > Streptophyta > Magnoliopsida > Asterales > Asteraceae > Lactuca > Lactuca serriola. The sequence continues at coordinate 84,443,057 of NC_136408.1, forward strand.
TCCAGCAGATTTCTGGAAACATGTCAGAGCTAGTAGGAGCATAAGTGTTATGCTAACAATCATCATGTTAGTGGGAGCATGATCATTACGTTTAGTGTTGCAAGTTAGCAATGTTAATTATAGAAAACAAAGTTTCAATTCGTGAAGTTGCAGGGGTTGAAAAGTTGTTTTGCTATAATTAAGGGAGAGGAAATTATACTTCGTTTCAATTCTAAAGCTTAGATTGAGATTTTAATCATCTTTAGTCAAGAATATATATATATATATATATATATATATATATATATATATATATATATATATATATATATATATATATATATATATGAATTTTATGTTGGAATGGTTCAACTTGAAGAAATTCTATATATATTGCGTTTTCAAAATTCGATTATGATTACAACATCCCTCTTCATAGTTAAATTTTGAAAACATGGCAAATAAAAATATTGTAGCAAAAGACTGGTCTAATATCATGTCTTTATGTCAAACATCATGAATCGTGTCCCATATGCTTCAGATATAGGAACGATTGCATGTGCTATAATATTCATCTTTTCTAAATTTTCCAAATGCTTAGGGCATTGAGAAGGGAAAAGTATAGAACTGGATATGACTAAAGTGATTAAGCAATTGTCGAGGACAATCTGAGGTTCGCCAAAGATTCGTTGCTCAAGGAAAGTTGGAAGTATGATGTAAGTTGTCGGAAAGGACCATATTGACATATCCAGAAAAGAAGTAACTCTTGTTCGGAAGTGATAGTCAAAATGGGACTATGGAAATGTCTCCATAGGTGGAAGTTAGTCAATCTATGTAAGATTAGAAAAGCTTAATGCAAGAAGGATGTTCAAAGCAATGTACTTTGAATATGAGACTTCCGTTCCATAGAAATTGACCTTCTTTGGAATACTCTGTAATGACTGGTGACAAGGTTTTGGTGACTTTGTGCATAATCATTACAAGAGGAACAATGCATAAAAGTTTAAAATCTAACAGATTTTTGGTAAATGATAGGAATCGGGGATTCTCACATTTAAAATAAGGATTTGGGATTGTGAAATGAGTATCAATGGAATCATGTTCAATTGATCTACATCACAATGCAAGGATCATAGACAAACATAGTGTGCATACTTGGAGTATGGCATAACTATTGTTTAGAGAAACAAAGTGTACATGCCAAGAGCATGGGACGACTGTTGTTTTTTTATTCAAGTCTTAAGTTGATTGTTTGAAACATTATACAATGAATAATGTGTAATCAATATGGTGATAAATAAAAGGTGGTTCTATTTATATTCAAAAGGGTTCTGAGACCATATTGGATTCGATTATTATTGTGTTTCACTTTGCATGTTTTGACTTCCAAAATAGCTAGGTTATTCTTTCCGAATGACTAAGTTATTTAAACACTCCACAGTCGTTCATATGTTGGAAGTAGGTATGAATCAAGACTATCATGAATCGAGTTTGTAGATGGCTAAGTGGGTTTAGTCATAGCAATGGTTGCTACAACATTCATGAGTGCTCATAAGTTATGAGTATTGGAATAAACCCACACTCACTTGTATCACTTCATGGAATTTATCTTGAGTGATCGTGAGATGGTAATATCATATAAATCTTCAAACCTAGAGATATGAGTTGTTACCTATGAGTTGGTTGTGCATTGATTGCACGTAAACGCGTCAGTAACTTGATGTTATAAAACGTACCTTTGTGTAAAATTCAACAAGTAGTAAGAACAAGCATATAAGTCGAAGTTTATCTGTTCCTTCTAGAAATAGAAGCGATATCTGGGCCCCTCGATGATTTTGTTGTGACCTATGTACCGGCCGGTCAGAACTAAATTGATGTGTTCGATTAAGTTCTTTGTCAAAGAAATCGGAAAATCGGGAAACAAACTGCTGGACAATAAGTATGACGTTGTTCCATGTATTTGTCCGGCTGATATCATGAGAATAGAGGATTATATGATCACTTATCTAAAATGGCGCTTCATAGTTCAACAGAGTTTTCGAGAGCTACGATTGCTGGTTGGTTCCTGAAGTAACATAGGCAAATATAGTTATTAGACTTATCCAAGTGGGAGTCTGTTGGATAAGGTGTCTAAGTCCATAACTTATTTGGTATATACTTGACCCGACCCGACATGGTCCATTTGGGTTGCATTTCATCCAAAATATTTATGGATAATCTTATGAGAGTTATACACATATGTTTATTAATATATTATAAGTTATAATATATTAATATGAAGTCATGTTATTTAATTAGTCTTAGTCTTAAATTAATTATGAATTAATTTAGAGATTAAAAGGAAGACTAATTAGATTGTGGGCTATTGGTTTTATATAGTGTGGGCTAACACTCATTTGTTAATGGGCTAGGCTTGTATGGAAGTCCATGGATGATCCATGGAGCTTTTAACCCATGGATCCTTGGAAAAGGAAAGGTCATGGGTTATTAGGGTTTCACCCTAATCATGTACACTATATAAGCATGCTTATGTTGCATGAAATAGCCACTAGGGGCACTAGTTGTGTTAGATTTTATGTGTGGCCGATTTTCTATGTGTGTATACACTCTCTCAAAGTTTTCCAAGAGTTTGTGGTGATTTGTGATTCCATTTGAGGCATTCACACTATTGGTGCTTGGCCCTCAAACTCCTCAAGAATCAACCATCATCAAAAAGGTATGTAATCTCTTCTAACTCTTTTATGTTTAAAAGTACCCCATGCCATGTTAGATAGGTTATGAACCTTGGAAAATTATTATTTTGCATGTATTTAGACAAACATAGATCCAAGGTTTATTAGGGTTGCATGCACACTTAGGAAGTGTTAGATTGCTCAAAACCCAATAGCAGCTGCCTCCTGTACATCTCAAGTGATTCGGATCCAAAGTCTAACATTATATATATGTATGAGTAAAAGTCAGTCTTACCGTTAGTAGGCCTCATTCACGAAGCTGGTCTATAAGGGGTGTTTAAGGAAATTGCCTATAAAATGGCGATTGAATGGGTATCCACTCTTACCCACCGCACTCATGACTAGTGGAGGGTCGTTAGTTGAACGGGTAGGATACGACGAAACCTTCCATTATAAGTATAATGAAATACTAAAGTAACTAAATGTTTTCATAAAAATTCCCAATCTTAGTTACTTAGGCAAAAGTGAATTGATGCAATCCCATGAAATTACACTTTGTGCCCTTGCGAAGACGTTAGTGGAGCGTGTATGGTTTACCGGCACACTAAATGGTTCTAAGCAAAGGTAGCAAAGGGTGATTCAATGTTTGTCATAGTTCGGTGGAGCGTGTGTGGTTTACCGGCACATCGAATAGGTGACTGTAACATGTGAGGGCACCATGTAAGTTTGCATGGTTATTCACACCCGCTTTGTGATCCTCGGCATCCCAGTCACAAACAAGAGGGGCATATCGAGATTTAAACATGCCATTGAAGTGTTCAATGAATCTCAAAGGATCTAGGAGTTTTCATAGATTTAAAACTTAAATTTCTTTTTCGTTTTTCGTGGTGGAAATTAGTGAATCGTCATTCACTTACCTTCAAATATTCTTCAATTAGGGTTACGACATCCCTCTCCCAACTTGTAGAATATTGTGTTGGGTCCTAGCCTTAGTATCTCATTTGGGTGATTTACTAAGGACTCAATCGATCAACTAACTTGAATTTGTTTTTCTCCTGTTTTGTAGATGTCAAAGCTCGACAACTATGGTCTTCCCAAATTCCGTGGAACAAGCATTCCACATGAAGATGGTGTTCCACGATTCAATCGAGGAACGAGAAATCATGCTTCACTTCCTCCTCCTCCTCCTCCTATTGTTCTCCCGAACCCACAAGATCAAAGAATTGAAAGGTTCAATATCACTAAAGCCCTATTGGAAATGAAACATGAAGATGGTAAACCCGTGTGTGCCCACGTTCTAGGAATGAAATCACACATTGATAGGTTAATAATGTTGGGTGCATCATTCCCAAATGAGTTGGCTGTGAATTAGGTTTCGCAGTCACTTCCTGAATCATATAATGAGTTCAAAAGAAAGTATTATATGATGAATCATGACGACAACCTCATTGACCTAACTTATATGCTCATTGCTGCTGAATCAAAAATGGTTTGGCGAAGCAATGGAGCGTATTTGTTGGGAAAGTCAACCAACCATGCTTCCGAGGACGTTCTAGGAGAACTGACCTACGTTTACTGCCAAAATAAAGGGCGTTGGATACAAGTCTGCCCAAAGAGCCTGAAGAGTCCAGAAGATGGGAGAGTCAAAGAGTATGGCTGCGCTTCAGGTAAAATCCACTATCTAACTCCATTAAGTTCCTATTCATTAATTCTTAATACATAATGTGATAAGATTACATTTGAATGTTTTACAGGATCGGCGAAAAGGAAGGAAGCTTGGTGAAAGAGCAAGATGAATCTAATCACAAGGAATGGGTCTTGATCGCATGGACTTGAAGATTAGATTTTGAGCTTAGATAGTTATGATAGAGTTGTTAGAAATTTTTTTCTTTTGACACACATAGTTTTCAATGGATTTTGCATTGTAAGGACAAATGTTTTCCGCTGCTTTTATAAATAAAATAAAATTTCGTTTGACTTATTTATTTGTTTATTTCCTTGCAATGAAATCATTATGAAAATTGGTGTTTGCATATTTCTACAACAAATGGATATGATTCTTATTTATGGTGTTTATGGAAAAATCGAGAATTCACCAAATAGGGAGAGTTTCTCATCGCCCAAGTTTCAATTGGACAGAAATTTGGAATCATGCAACTTGGTTGCACGATGAATGAGAAATTTCATATTTGGAAATTAGACTAATTCATTGACAAAGTGTCAAGTGAACGAATTGGAGATCGAATACACAAAGTTGCATGTTGATCAAGTCCACCATAAGAGTAACAAAGATATTCGTCATGATTTACTAAAGGTTTAGTAAATATGATTATACTTACAAGATTAAGTGTAATTCTGAATTGATTAAAGGGTTTAGATCAATAGCAGAACGGATAAGAAGAATCAAGTAGGCAGAAAGATAAAAGTTTCTCCACTCTAAGAAGATGGGAGAGTACCTTTTATGCTTTATGATAGGTCTTAATGATTAAGAACCATATCTCAATTGATCCTCTAGATGAGTCTTAGTACAATTGTATGTCTACGAAGAGGAATCAAGAATTGAAGAAATGGTTAAATTAATAAGTCAATCATACTTCGTTCCAATAACAAGTCTTAAAGTTAAGACTGTGACATCAAGTGAAAAGGTAAGGTTTATAACATTCATTAAATGTGGTAAGTTGTGATGTCTTGGATAAGAAAAAGACCAACTAGGACCAATTTATGAAGTGTTTTGATAAAAGCTACACTACCTCTTGAATATTTGTTTGTCAAGAAATGGTTATTGACAAGAGAATCTTATATGTCAAGGAGTCAGTGGGAGTCTTAATGGTCTTGAAAGGTTTCAAGAACAAATCAAATAAACCTTATCGATCATCACTAGCACACGAGTTAAGGTTTACAACCTATCGTGATGACATTATTTTGGTTCTGTGCCAATCCAATCGAGTTAATTATGCATGAGAGTTCTATGAGTTCTCATTTTGAACGCATAAAAGGCAAAGCACCTTAATCAATGAAAGGTACATTGATAGGAAAGGGTGAGCTGCTTAACTACTTGGAAGACATGGTGGGCAGCTGTGCTACCATAAGGCAAGAAATCAAGATTAAGAAAGTTCGGTCCATATGAGTTTGAATTTGTCGTAAACTTTGGTTTTAACAAATTCACATGGATAGGAACACATACATTGTTTAAATCTAAGTGTCATAAGATTTCCTCCTTCATGAAAATGATTGTGAGGAAATGCTTTCACTAAGAAAGATTTTAAGAAGTTAGTGATTGTAAAATTGCATTCTCAAATTCGATTATGGTTACGGTATCCCTTTCCATAATTTGAATTGTGAGGTTTGGCAATTGTTTACACACACATATGAACTATCTAAGGCAAAGGTGTATAAGGTCAAGAAGCCTTGATAAAAGATTATCAAAGCACTAAGTATTAGAAACATGAACTTAAGAAATCCAATAAGCATTGTTTTTCTGAAAGTTTAGCTGTTTCTGAATACATGTCGAAGCTAGTGGGAGCATAAGTGTTATGTTTATAAGAATCATCATGATAGTGGGAGCATAAAAGTTATGATTGTATGATTATTAAGGCACATATTGCAAGTTGGCAATATTAATTATAGAAAACAAGAGTCATTCTTTGCAAAGTTGTAAGGAAGGAATAGTTGTTTTGCTATAATTAAGGGAGAGAATATTACGCTTCATTTCAAATCTAAAGGATTAGGTAGAGAAATGTTAATAATATTTAGTCAAGGGTACATAGTGTGTTCTCAAAATTTCGATTATGATTACGACATTCCTCTTCATAATTCGAATTTTGAGAACATAGCCAATAAAACATTATGCATCGTGTCCCATACGCTTCGGGTATAGGATCGATTGCAAATGCTTTAATGTTAGACCATTCTAAAATTTTCCAAATGTCGAGCGCATTTAGAGGGAAAAAGGACTAGAATCGGTTTTGACTAAAATGATTAAACAACTATCAAAGGACAATCCAAAGTTCGACGAGGATTGGTCGCTTGTGAGTAGTTGGAAGTTTAGTATTGGAAAATATGGAAATGTTTCCATATTGGATGGACCATATCGACATCATTACGAATAGATAAGATTCTATTAAGAATGGGTTATCATATGGAAAATATGGAAGCGTGTCCATATTGGGAATTGAATATTGAAAAATCTATGACTAGATTAGAAACTTTTATGCAAAAGGATGTTTGAAGGAATGTACTTTGAGTGAGAGACATCATATCTGAGGAATTGTCTTGTAACAATCTCCGATAGAAGATTTTGTAATATCATTGGCAATAGTCTTTGTGACTTTGGTGTAGTGACATTACAAAAGGATCATTGCATAAAATGTTAGAATCTAACATATTTTATAAGTGGCAAGAATTTGATATTCTTACACTTATGGAAAAGGATTTGAAGTTGTGAAATGAGAATGATTGGAAATGTGTTCAATGTGATCTATTCCATAAAGTAAGAACCATAGGTAAACATTGTGTGCATGCTAGGAGCATGGGACAAGTGTAATAATTCAAGTAAGAAGTTGATTACCTGAAATGACAAATAATGAGTAATCGATATGGTGATAAATAAAAGGTGTTTTATTTATACTCAAAGGTTTGAGGCCATATGGGATTAGTATTATTCTTGTGTTTCACTTTGCATGTTTTGACTTCCAGAATAATTGAGTTTATTAAGAATAATCGAATTATTCAAATGGGCCACAGTCATTCATATGTTGGAAGTAGATATGAATGAAGACTGTCGTGAATTGGTGTGTGGATTGCCTAAAGAGCATTAGACATAAGCAAATATTTGTTGCAACGTTCATGAGTGCTTATGAATATGAATTTGAGCATTGGATCAAACCCACGCTCACTTGGATCACTCCATGAAATTGTATCATGAGTGATTAGTGAGACGATAACATCTTATATTCTTGAAACCGAGATGTGTGAGTTGTATCTTGCAAATCGGTTGCACATTGATAATATGTAAACGCACTAGTAACTTGGTGTTATAAAACATATTGTTGTGTGTGATTCGGTGAGTGAGTGCAAGCAAGCATTGTATCAAAGTTTATCCGTTCCTTTTATCCAAGGTAGGATAAAAGCGATATCTTTTGGGCCCCTCGATGATTTAGTGATGAAAAACGTAAATGCTCGGCCGGGCTAGGGCTAATTTGATTTGTTCAATTAGTCAGTCGTCATAAATCGGAATCGAGATATAGTACAAAGAGAATGATTTGAAATCATATCTCATATGATATCTAGAATGGAGGAATATATGATCCCTTATCTAAGGATACGCGTATCTGATAGGATCAGAGTTGACAGTGGCTTTGGAAAGCTACGATTGCAGTTCAGGATCTAAAGTCATACGCATAATAGTTATTAGACTTATCCAAGTGGGAGACTGTTGGATTAGTGTCTAAGTCCATAACTATTTTGGTATGCACTTGACCCAATGGTGCATGGTCCTTTTGGGTTGCCTTCACCAAAGCAACTTGATTGGAGAAATAAATAGAGAGAGAGGTTATTATGATTTATTAATATGTTATAAGAATAATATATTAAAGTAGAAATCATATTTGTTTAATTAATATTGGTCAATAATTAATTAAGAATTAATTTTGTGATCAAATGTAATTAATTAAACTAGAGGGGCTGAATTGTAATTATATGATAGTTGCAAAATAGGGCAATGGTTATCCTTGTTAAAGGATGGACGAATTCAAGGATAAGGATATCCTTAAAATCGTCCAAGGTCCAAAAGATAGGGATTTTCAAGGTTTATCCTATGGTTGCTTGATGGGCAAGTAACTAGATAAGGATAAGGACTGAAACCCTAATCCCAACCCTATATAAAGACCCCTAAGGCCTTAGGATTTCTTACATTTGATCCCTAGAGCATCTAAGGACGAATTCCTACCTTCTCCACTTGCTTATGGTGTTTGTAAGCCATTAAAGGAGTGACACTTGTGACTCTAAGCCTTCCAAAGTCAATTCAAGGAGGAATTGGGATTGTTATTGCTACATAACAATCAAGGTAATATCATAAACCTAATTATATGTTAATATCGATTTCCATATTCTAGAATTAGGGTTTATAGTCTTGGATTCAAAGCATGTACAATAGAGAAACCTAGATCCAAGCATTAGGGTTTGTGTGAGCACATAGGATGTCTTATGACCAAAACCCATTAGTGGTATCAGAGCCTTGACTGGTTTCTATTGTATTGATGCTTGATATGTTTGAAAAATTCGATTTTTGGTGTTCTGCTTGATGGAATCGGCAAGTCCCACTTTGGACTCGACGAGTTGCCCCTACTCGGCGAGTTCCAGAGGGTGACTCGGCGAGTCGGTGCGTCAGACAGAGGGATATTCGGGATTTCTTGCTGTTTTTGCTTATGGATGGTTACCTTATCATGTTAGATCAATATTAATCCGATTATATGATATATTTGACAGTATTTTTTTATCTAATTGAAGATATTTATCAATTAATAAGATAATTGTTTCCTTATAAGATAATTGATTAATTATTTTGAGTAAATTGATAAATTGTTTTGCAAGAAATCACTAAATAAATCAAATATGGATAATTATGTGATTAAAGGTTAATTTGAATTATTTTTTATTTGATCCTTGTTGTTATGAAAAGTTTCATATTTTGCCCTTTAGGTTTTATAGTTTAAATTTGAACCCAAAAGTTTTGTAGTTTTGAAATTTAAATAGTTGGAACCCTAATGTTTTGAAAAAGGTTTCAAAACTTGCCCTCAAGTTTTGGAATTTAAAATTTGATTAAAAGTTTAATTAGGAATGTTAAATTCTAAAACTTTAGTATAGTTTTGAAAAAGTTCAAATCACACCCTTATGGTTTTATTAATTAATTAAGGTGTATAATTAAAGGAGGTTTAATAAATCCATAAAAGTTTAGGTTTACAATTTAATTGAATTAAAGGTATAATTGTTAAATTAGACCACCTAACTATTTTAAAAGTGTAAAATACACCCTATACTATATATAACATTAAAAGTCTAACATTATATATATGTATGAGTAAAAGTCAGTCTTACCGTTAGTAGGCCTCATTCACGAAGCTGACCTATAAGGGGTGTTTAAGGAAATTGCCTATAAAATGGCGATTGAATGGGTATCCACTCTTACCCACCGCACTCTTGACTAGTGGAGGGTCGTTAGCCGAACGGGTAGGATAGGACGAAACCTTCCATTATAAGTATAATGAAATACTAAAGTAACTAAATGTTTTCATAAAAATTCCCAATCTTAGTTACTTAGGCAAAAGTGAATTGATGCAATCCCATGAAATTACACTTTAAGAAAATGGGAGAGTACCTTTTAGTTATATTGGTTAATTTGGTTATGTTTTGGTTTTTCGGTTAATATGCTCACCCCTAATTATAGGGTTGAGATTAAATCTTAAGATCTCTATGCTATTTTGAATCTCAGCGGAACCTTCCATTCTCTCAGTCTTTCTCTCTCGCTCTACCACTCTCTATCTCTTTCACTTTCTCTCTCTTTCTCTCTCTCTCTCTCTCTCTCTCTCTTTCTCTCTCTCTCTCTCTCACTATCTATCTATCTATCTCTCGCTTTATATATATATATATATATATATATATATATATATATATATATATATATATATATATATGACTGTTGATTTATAATATATGTATGTATGCATATAAGCGTCCACAGTCCATATGACTGTTGGCATGTAGTTTTCAACTGCTGATGCACTAGTTCGCATGTTCTCACACTTTTTTTAGTTCGCACAACAACTCAACCATATATATATATATATATATATATATATATATATATATATATATATATATATATATTGAAGATATTTGGCCCATTAGCATAGCCCAGAAAGCTCTGGCACGCCTGGCTTGGCGCTCTTCTGCTAGCCCTGTCTGGCGCTTCTTTGCTAGTCTTGCATGACGCTTCGTTGCCAACCTCGCCTGACACTCTCCTGCCAGCCCTGCCTGGTGCTTCCTAACCAAAATTGCCTGACAATCTAATGAGTTTGAGCCATAAGAACTTTCCTATGTGCACATGCAAACCCTAATGTTTGGATCTAGGTTTCTCTAATTGAACATGCAATGTATCCAAGACTTTGATTGATAGATCTAATGAAAACATTCATATCATAACACATGAAATCAGATCTGAAAGATTACCTTGAATTACTTGCTTGAATCTTCTTGTCCTTGGAGCTTAGAGTCACAATTGTCACTCCTCTAATGGATTACAAACACCAACTTAGCAAGAGGATGATTAGAGAGAAAGGGGAGGGTGAGAAAAGCCGGCCAGGATTTCTCCAATACCAAGAGGGTGCCGATTTTCTTAACCCTAAGGGTCTATTTATACTAGTGAGCCTCCTAAGGTTTCACCCTTAAACCCTAATTGGATAAGTTAGGCCCTAAGCAATCCAATCTCCTTATTGATAAGCCTTGGACGATTTCTAGGCCTTTCCTAACCCTAAAATCGTCCACTCCCTTATTCATAAGGAAGCATAGCCCAAAGTACAACTATCATACAATTGACAGTTTATGCCCTTTTATTTAATTAATCTCTTTAAGTCACCAAATTAATTCCTAATTAATTTATGACTTATATTAATCAAATAACAATATTATTGTTCCTTATATTATTCTCTTAATATATTAATAATATTTCTTCTCTCATTATAAATCATCCTGTCAAGTTGCTATGGTGAAGACAACCCAAAAGGACCATGCACAATCGGGTCAAATACTTGCCAAATATAGTTGCAGCCTTAGACACTATTCCAACAGTCTCCCACTTAGATAAGTCTAGTAACTATATATACAAGCATAATCCGATTATCAATCGTAGCTCTCAAAGATGCTGTCAAAATCTGATCTTATCAATCTTGTCCTTTAGATAAGGGATCGTACAGTCCTCTGTTTAGATATCATGCGGACATTTCTATGGAACCAATTGTCCAGCAGTTGGGTTCTCGATCTCAGATTTATTTGACATAGAACTTAATCGAACACATCAATTTAGTTCTGACCGAGACCGACACATAAGTCAAATCAAATCATCAAACAACCGAGATATCGCTTTTACCCTCCTAGGATAAAAGTAACAGATAAACTTCGACTTATATGCATTTACTTATTCATTAATCAATTATACACAACAATGCATTTTATAACATCAATTTACTGATGCGGTTTCGTGTTATCAATGTACAACCAATTAACAAATAACAAACCATATATCTAGGTTTTAAGACCATATGATATTATCGTCTTGCGATCAACCTTTTCGTCAAATTCCATAAGGCGATTCCAGCAAGCGCGGGTTTGTTCCAATGCTCAAAACTAGTTCATAATCACTCATGAACGTTGCAACAAAATTTTGCTATGTCTAATACCATTTAGACAATCTACACACCAATTCATGACAATCTTCATTCATACCTACTTCCAACATATGAACGATTGTGGATTGTTTGAATAATTATTTATTCTAAATAAACTCAATTATTCTGGAAGTCAAAACATGCAAAGTGAAACAATAGTTAAACATTTAACATAAGACAATAACTTTACTTATAAATAATACTCTTTTATTTATTCATCAAATGTTAAATTACATTTATCTATTACAAGTTTCTAAAATTATCTAATCTAATCTAATATCATCTCTCAGTCCAATACTCCTAGAATGCTGCAAATGCTTAACCCTACTCAGTCCCTTCGTAAGTGGATCTGCTGGGTTATCTTCTGATGATATCCTCCTAACCACGAGGTGTCCTTCTTCTACTCGATGTCTAATGAAATGATATTTTCTGTCGATATGATGAGATCTACCATGATCCCTCGGTTCCTTGGTCAAGGCAACCTCTCCTTCATTATCACTGAAAATTTTCATAGGCTCCTTTATGGCAGGCACAACTCCAAGATCACCAATGAAGTTCTTCAACCATATTGCCCCCTTCGATGCTTCGCTCGCTGCAATGTACTCTGATTCGCACGTTGAATCAGCTATGGTTTCCTGCTTGGAACTCTTCCAAGTTACTGCTCCTCCATTAAGAGTAAAGACCCAGCCCGACTGCGAACGGTAGTTGTCCCTGTCGGTTTTGAAAGCTGGCGTCACTATACCCTCGCACCTTCAAGTCATCACTCCCCCCGAGGACTAAAACCATTCCTTGGTCCTCCGAAGGTACTTAAGGATATTCTTGACCGCAATCCAATGGGCTCTGCCAGGGTTCCCTTGATATCTACTAACCTTGCTCATAGCAAAGGCTACATCAGGGCGAGTACGAGTCATAGCATACATGATTGAGCCAACTGTGGAAGCGTATGGTACTCGGCTCATTTTTGCTATTTCGGCTTCGTTACTCGGACTTTGAGTCTTACTCAACTTGGCATTACTTTGTATCGGTAATTCTCCCTTCTTCGAATTTTCCATACTAAAACGTTTTAGTACTTTATCTAAGTAAGTGTTCTGACTAAGTTCTATTAGTCTCTTACTTCGTTCTCTCACTATCCTTATTCCCAAAATATAGGAAGCCTCTCCGAGGTCCTTCATAGCGAAGCACTTCTCGAGCCAGGACTTAACCTCCTGCAGTGTCGGGACGTCGTTTCCTATGAGTAGTATGTCATCGACATACAGGACGAGGAAGCTGACTATACTCCCATTGGCTTTGACATATACACATGATTCATCTTCGCTTCGTACAAATCCAAACTCTTTGACTTTCTCATCGAAGCAAAGATTCCATCTGCGAGACACTTGCTTAAGTCCATAAACGGATTTCTCAAGCTTACACACTCTATTTGGATGCTTCGGATCAACAAAACCCTCTGGCTAAGCCATGTAAACATCCTCAGCCAACTTCCCATTAAGGAAAGCAGTCTTGACATCCATTTGCCAAATCTCATAATCATGAAATGCGGCAATAACTAGCATCACTCTAATAGACTTTATCTTCGCAACTGGTGAGAAGGTCTCATCATAGTCAACTCCGGGAGTTTGAGTGAAGCCCTTCGCAACCAATCGCGCCTTATATGTGTGTACATGTCCATCCACGTCGGTCTTCTTCTTAAAGATCCATTTGCACCCAACAGTCTTACGTCCGGGCACATTATCAACCAAATTCCAAACTTGGTTGTCATACATGGATTAGATCTCGCTGTCCATTGCCTCTTTCCATTTTGCAGACTCTGGGCCTGCCATGGCTTCCTTATAGCTATTAGGTTCATTTAGATTTATTAGTGTACCATCACTAATATACGTGTCCCCTTCGGTAGTAATATGAAAACCATAAAACTGGGGTTGAACTCTAACTCTTTCGGAACGTCTAAGAGGTAAGGACTCGTCAATTAGTTCAACCGGAGTTTCCTCCTCGGGTTGAGCACCAGCGGTAGAGGTTCCTTCATCAATCGATTCTTGAATCTCTTCAAGCTCGATTTGCCTCCCACTGTCTCCTTGGCTTATGAGTTCTCGCTCTCGGAAAACCCCTCTCCTCGCAACGAAGAAAACATTGTCATTCGGTCTATCGAAGAGATATCCAAAGGATTTCTGCGGGTAGCCGATGAAAATACATCGTTCACTACGAGGTTCGAGCTTGTCATGAGTATCTCGTCTTACGAAAGCCTCGCAACCCCAAACCTTGATATGTGCTAACGAGGGAGCTTTCACTGCCCACATCTCGTGAGGTGTTTTGGCAACTTTCTTAGTAGGGACTCTGTTAAGGATATGGGCGGCAGTCTCTAAGGCATACCCCTAGAATGAGATAGGTAGTGAAGCACGACTCTTCATAGAACGAACCATGTCTAACAAGGTTCGATTACGCCTTTCTGCCACGCCATTCAACTGTGGTGTCCTAGGTGGTGTCAATTGCGAAACTATTCCACATTCTTTGAGATAGTCGTGGAATTCAAGACTCAGGTACTCTCCTCCTCGATTGGTTCAAAGCATCTTGATTTTCCTGACCAATTGATTCTCCACTTCATTTTTGAATTCTTTGAACTTTTCAAACATTTCTGAGTTTTGCTTGATTAAGTAAATATAGCCATATCTACTATAGTCATCGATAAAAGTCACATAGAAGCAGTTCCCATCCTTTGTGGTTGATCTAAACGGTCCACATACATCGGTATGTATGAGGTCCAATAAACCCTTACCCCTTTCACATGAGCTAGTGAAGGGTGACTTGGTCGTCTTTCCAAGTAAACAAGATTCGCATATGTCATCTTCCCTAAGGTCGAATGACTCCAACACTCCATCCTTTTGGAGTTGGGCTATGCGCTTCTTGTTGACATGTCCAAGACGACAATGCCACAAGGATGCTCTATCCATACTATTGGAAGAATCCATGCATAAAACATCATTTCCTAGGTTATCTACAATCATAACAGTTTCATAAATTCCATTACATGGCAATGCTTCAAAATATAAGACACCATTTAGATAAGCATAAATTGAACCATTCTCATTATTAAAAGAAAATCTAAATCCTTGTCTAAACAAACCATGAAACGAAATGATGTTTCTTGCCATTTCTGGCGAGTAGCAACAATTATTTAAATCTAAACATAATCCATTACTAAGCACTAAAGAATACACTCCAATCTTGGTCACAGGCGACGATCTTCTGTTCCCCATGATTAGATTTATTCCTCCACGCTCCACATCCCTATTTCTTCTTAGTCCCTACAATTCAGAACAAATGTGGTAACCACACCCGGTATCGAGGACCCAAGAAATAGCATGAGATGAATCATTAGACTTAATTGTGTAAATACCTGCGAAAGACGGCTTGATCTTTCCTTCCCTGATGGCTTGCAGGTATTCTGGGCAGCTTCTCTTCCAATGCCCTATTTTGTGGCAATGGTGGCACTCTGCCTCCTTTGGGTTAGGGTTCGGCTTAGAAGGATCAACTTTGGTCCCACTAGAAGAGGAACCATCTCGGGACTTTCCCTTGCGGTGGCTCTTAGACGGAGCCTTCCTCTTCTTGCCCTTTCCCTGCCCAATAGCCAAAACAGGAGTAGCGGGCGGATTGGGAGTTGGTGCAACAGACTTGTCCTTGAGGTTGCTCTCAGCAACCCTTAGGAGACCTTGGAGTTTGCTTAGGGTGACCTCCTCCTTGTTCATGTGGTAGGTCATCCTAAATTGGTTGTAACACGGAGGCAAGGAATGAAGTACCATGTCGATAGCCAAGTCTTCCCCAAAGTCGACATTCAACTTGCGAAGACGATCGACATACCTTTGCATCTTTTGCAAGTGTACGGTTAGAGATTCTCTATGTCCCATTTTAGCAGAGATCATGTTAGTGAAGATCTCGTAACGTTCCTTCCTTGCGTTTTGATGGTATCTCTCCAATAAGTCTTGATGCATTTCGTACGAATACATGTCCTCATAGGACTTTTGGAATTCGGCGTTCATTGTGGCTATCATGATGCAATGAACCTTCGTTGCATCACGTTCATGAGTCTCAAAAGCAGTCATTTCAGCCGGAGTAGTGATTTCTGGATTGATCTTTTCGAGCTTCTCGTCGAGGACATACTCCTTGTCCTCGTAGCGAGCAATTGTGCGAATGTATCTTATCCATTCGCTAAAGTTTGTTCCATCGAACGTCACCTTTTGGCAAAGGCTCATCAATGTGAACGAGCTAGCAGCAGCGTTGTTCGCGTTCGACATCTACAAATAGAAAGGACAAAGATTGATTAGAATTTGAATCCCTAATTATCACCCAATAAGAAAAATTAGGGTTAGGATCCAACAACATTATTTACATATTAGAAAAGGGATGCCGTAATCCAAAATGCAAACAATTTGAAGGTAAGTGAATGACGATTCACTAATTCTCCACAATGAAAACATAACCTTAAGTTCTAAATGTATTGAGAATTCCTAGTTCTCGATGAGATTCATTGAACTTTTCAATGGCATGTTTAAATCTCGATATGGCCCTCTCGTTTGTGACTGGGATGCCGAGGATCACAAAGTGGGTGTGAATAACCATGCAAATCTACACAGTGCCTTCATTGTAACAATCACCTATTTGATGTGTCGGTAAACCACACACGCTCCACCGAACTATGATAAACAATGAATCACCCTTTGCCACCTATGCTTAGAACCAATTAGTGTGCCGGTAAACCACACACGCTCCACTAACTTCTTAGGAAGGGTGCAAAATGTAATTTCATGGGATTGCATCAATTCACTTTTCTTAAAGTAACTAGGATTGGGAATTTGAAAAACATGTAGTTACTTTGTATTTAATATTATACTTTTAATGAGGAGATAGAGTTGCCCTATCCTACCCGTTCGGCTAACGACCCTCCACCGATCAAGCAAGCGGTGGGTGTGAGTGTACACCCATTAAGCGCCATTTTATAGGCAGCAACCTTATACCCACTTTATAGACCGGCTTCGTGAATGAGGCCTACTAATGGTAAGACTAGCATTTTAATTATATATATATATATATATATATATATATATATATATATATTAAGCTTGTAATCATATAGAGTATAGGGTTGAATTTTAAACTTGTAAAATTCTAGGGTTTGAAATTTAAATTGTCTAAATTAAACTTTTAATCACAAAACTTAAATTTCAAAACTTGAGGACAAGTTTTAAACTTTTCAAAACACAAGGGATCAAATAACAAATAATTTAAATTAACATTTAATCTCATAATTATCCATATTTGATTTATTTAAATGTTTCTTGCAAAACAATTTACCAATTTAATTAAAACAATCAATCAATTATCACATAAGGAAATTATTATTCAATTAATTGGTAAATATCTTGAATTAGGTCAAGGATATATTCAAATTGGATTTATATTGACCCATTAAGATAAAGGCAAGTTTCCATAAGATAAACAACAAGAAATCCCGAAACTAGATCCTTCTGACGCTCGAACTTGCCGAGCTCCACAATGGACTCGCCGAGTTGTGGCCTACTCGCCGAGTCCACTATGGAACTCGCCGAGTTCATCAGGCAGAAGGAGAAAAATCGAATTTTGCAATTAACAATCAAGCAACCAATGCATCAATTCAATAGAAACCAATCAAGGCTCTGATACCACTAATGGGTTTGAGCCACAAGAACTTTCCTATGTGCACATGCAAACCCTAATGCTTGGATCTAGGTTTCTCTAATTGAACATGCAATGTGTCCAAGACTTTGATTGATAGATCTAATTAAAACATTCATATCATGACACATGAAATTAGATCTAAAAGATTACCTTGAATTACTTGCTTGAATCTTCTTGTCCTTGGACCTTAGAGTCTCAATTGTCACTCCTCTAATGGCTTACAAACACCAACTTAGCAAGACGATGATTAGAGTGAGAGGGGAGGGTGAGAAAATTCGGCCAGGGTTTCTCCAATACCAAGAGGGTGCCGATTTTCGTAACCCTAAGGGTCTATTTATACTAGTGAGCCTCATAGGGTTTCACCCTTAAACCCTAATTGGATAACTTAGGCCCTAAGCAATCCAATCTCCTTATTGATAAGCCTTGGATGATTTCTAGGCCTTTCCTAACCCGAAAATCATCCACTCCCTTATTCATAAGGAAACATAGCCCAAAGTACAACTATCATACAATTGACAGTTTATGCCCTTTTATTTAATTAATCTCTTTAAGTCACCAAATTAATTCCTAATTAATTTATGACTTATATTAATCAAATAACAATATTATTATTCCTTATATTATTCTCATAATATATTAATAATATTTCTTCTCTCATTATAAATCATCTTGTCAAGTTGCTATGGTGAAGGCAACCCAAAAGGACCATGCACAATCGGGTCAAATACTTGCCAAATATAGTTGCAACCTTAGACACTATTCCAACACAATCTCCTGCCAGCCCTCCCCTGCCTGCCTTTCTTGGTGCACGACCACTAGCCTTGCTTAGTGTCTCCGAGCGACATTGCCGAGCTCCTTGCTAGTTGGGATTGAATTGGGTTGGCCCAAGGCCTGACCTAATTGTACCCTATAAAGTGAACAGTGCCTCATCCATATATATATATATATATATATATATATATATATATATATACACACACACATATATATATATATATATACATATGCTGTGTATGCATATTTTTTCGAGATTTTTTTGCAAATATGTCTCTACATGACCGATTTGATTTTTTATTCACATTGTGAATCTGAACTGGGTATAATTTAGCTATAAAAATTCACAATGAGAATTTCACTTGCTATTATTCACAGTATGAAACTTAACCGAAAATAATTCAGTTTTTAGCATATTCACAATTCACATTGTAAATCTTAGCTAAAATTTCGAGAAAAAAAACACTTTTTATACATCAATATGAATGCATATTTCAGTAGTATAATAAATTATGAATTTTGATATATGTATTTTATTTTTTTATAAAAAGTAAACCTACATATCAAAAAACAACAACAAAACAAAATGAGTATTTTTTTTAAATTAATTAGTAAAATTCTCATGTGAATTTATTCACATTGTCAATCTCAACTGTATATAATTTAGTTTCGAAGATTCACAATGTGAATCTGACTTACTATTATTCACACTGAATCTAAACTGAAAATAATCCAGTTTTCAACAGATTCACAATATGAATCTGAGCTAAAATTTTGAAAAAAAATTGTTTCTACAATAATATGAATCTATATTTGAAGATTACAAAAAATATCAATGCTGACACATTAATTAATTGTTTCAATAAAAAATAAACCTTAACTTTTCAAAAAAACAAAAAATACGAAATGGATTTTTCTGAAAGAATATATATATATATATATATATATATATATATATATATATATATATATATATATATATATATATATATATATTGTTGAATCATGAAAGTGACCCTCTTAAACATGACCTACCACAGCCTTCGAAGATCCACAGTCAAGTCAGATCAGCAACCGCATCCAAAGTCGTCATCATCCGCAGTTCACTATCTACCTTTCTTAGTTTAGCTCTTTATCTGCTTTTTTTAGGATAGTCTCTTTTGTCTGGTATGCCTTGCATGACTACGTATTAGATAGTTGAACAAGTGTAATCTTTGAGCCTCTATATATAGGACTCAATGTTTCTTATTTCAAATACATTATCACATAAAACTTCGCATCTTAAATATCATATCTAGTGTTATTTCTCTCTTCTCTCTCTTACTAGTAAAGTTCACTATATCTGATACCATCTCTCTTCGGAGCAAGTCATTATTGACTTAATCACTAAGTTTAATCTTACTTACTAACTTGGTTTGAATGTATACTTGATATAACACCTGTTGTCATTTATATTTCCTTACACTTCCACACCTAACTCTCTAACTATCTAACTATCTAACTTATTATTATTTTTGAGCTTTTAGATCCTTTGAGATAAACTATTCTGCAACTATACTTGTTCTAACATTTGTTCAAGTGTGTCTGAAGGTTTTCTCTCAACAATTGGTATCAGAGCCAAAGTGGTTGCCTTTTGAAGCAAAACTCTGATTTTCAAAAAGCCTTCTATACCACTAAAGCTCATCTCTTTAAAATAAAAATAAAAAACTTTTCAAAACAAGGAAATATGGCACATGCATGAACTCTTAATGTATCAAACAATGTTGGTGGTTCGAATAGAGCACCGATACTTATGGCAAATGAATATCATCACTGGCCCCAGAGAATGGAAAGATATTTAAGGAGACTTGGAAGAGACGTATGGAGATCTGTTGAAGAAGGGCCTCATGTCCATGTTCTTACTCAAGTATAAATCGATGAAGCCATAGCTAGATTAGGAGGAGGTCAACCAACATTGAATCGTCCCGCCAAAGATGATCTAGAAAAAATGGAAAATGAATCTATTGCCTTTCATGAGATTTCATGTGAAGTTGCGTCTGACAAGTTCGACATAATCATAAATTGAAAGTCTGCAAAGGACATCTGGGATGTTCTTAAAAACCTGTATGAAGGAACTAAACAAGCTCAATACAAAAAGCTTACTACTGCACTCAATGAGTTTAATAACTTTAAAGCTCATGCGGGTGAATGTTTGGAAGATTCCTTTAAGAGGTTTAATCTGATAGTCACAAAACTATCCAATGTTGGCACGGTCCGAAGCAACCATGAAACAAATCTTCAGTTTCTTAACAGTTTAGGAAGACACTGGACGACTGCCAAAATGATTGTTCAAGGGGATAGAAAAATTCATTCTCTATCTCTCTATAAGCTCTATGGTGAACTGCAAGCCCAAGAATCTACCGTATTCAAAGACTGTGCAGACTTCGGTGGTCCACTAGCCCTCGTAGCACAATCTCCTCATTCTCAATCATACTCCGCAACATATGACAACTCTCCGCAGTCATATGAAGCAGACTCAGAGTATGACGACGAAGAAGAATTTCAAAACGCAATTGCTCTTGTCAGCCAAGAATTCAACCGACTACCACCTTCATCGTTCCGAAAGAATCAACAGTATAACAAACCACCCTTCAACCAAAATCTTAACTCTTAAAACAATCTCTCTCGTTTCACTAAAAACACTCACCCACCACCGCAGTCACAAAATACTCAATCCAAGGAGGCACCGAAGCCTATCCAAACCATTGACTCCGGTACTCCCTCAGAAGACATAAGTGATGTTGTGATATGTCACAAGTGCAACAAAGAGAATCATTTTTCCAAGGACTGCAAGGCAAATGTAGTGAAAGATAGAGCATTCTATCTGAGAATGACTCAGGAAATGGAGGAAAAAGAAAAAGGAAGGGCATATGTTGCTCAAGTAAAAAGAGATCATCAAGTTTGGTCCTCTGGGGATGAAGATGAGGATATCAGCAACGTCAAAGGGAGGGGGAAGATTGGTATGATTGCAACTACTAACGAGGATGATTCTACAAAGATAGAGAAGAATTACTGCTATATGGAAAAAGATGGGACACTCAACATTGTCGCACAGGTAAAACTTATGATTCAAACTTTAAATTATAACATGCATGATTGTCATCCCTTCATAGATAACCTTAATGACACATGTGCTGCTGTCCTTACAGACTATAACAAAGTATTATATGAGAAGAACATTGCATCCCAGGAGATGTTTCACATAAAAGGACAACTGGACAACAAAAGACTCAAAATGGCTATGTTATCAAAGGACTTAATGTTAGAGAAAGATGCTAGAATGTTGAGTGAAACATAGTTAGACATAGCTTTGAATCAAAGAGATTTAGCTCAGAGTGAAATTGTACGCTTAAATATTTTAATTGAAAAACTGTTTAATGAAAGTGAAGCCATCGAGAATCTTGTTAACAATGGGACCACTGATAATACTTACAATTGGGTTTGGTCGAATGGGTACTCTACCGCAACGACCTCATCACCCCGATTCGATAAGGACCGTCCCTACGTCCCTCCGGATCATAACTTTATGTTTCCCGTCAATGACAAAACATTTCCTGAAGATATCAAAGTTCACTTTGGTAGACTTCATGATCTGAGTAACAATTGTGTTATCGAAGAAATTCTTCCCGAATTCTTTAATACTATTGATAGCACCACTCTTCCCAGTTCTCAGACTTCATCAATTTCTGATGAGGAAATTGTCATGGAAGATTCCGAAGTCTCAATAGACTTCCCATCTCTGCAGTCAGACGGCAGTATCCCTTACTGCAGTCATGAACCGCGGTCTGTCCATCTACCTTCCATCAATTGTCCCACCAATGTATCCAATCAAACTTATTCTGCGGTTGTTTAAGGCTCCGAACCGTAGACCTTAGTCAAAAGTACAATGACCACCCAACTAATTCATCATGACTTACCAATCGAGAACTTTGAAGTTTTTCAATATTCCCCGAGTACTGAACTCTCCAGTTCAGATGAATCAAGTCCTTGTTTTTCAAAAATTACCAAATGTTTCAAGGAAACAGCAGCTCAATATCACTGACTACGGTTCTCCTAAAACCGAGGCAAAAAAGGCTTTCAAGGAAGAAGTTCGATACCCTGGCAAAAAGCGTGAAAATCTTTCAAAACAAAAGCAACTTTTCAAAATTCCCAAGTCTAGAAGTCCAGTAAAACTTGTTTTTCTCAAATTATCTGTCCAAAAACCCTGCAGTCAGGAAAACAAAGAAAATGGAATGTACAGTTCCTAAATCCATTCCAAACTCATCTGACACAAACCAAAAGAAAGTAGGGTTATTTCAAAGCAATGGTTTTCAAATCTATTCCTCAGATGATCCAAAATGGAAGGGTATTTTGCCAACTCCAGCACTTTTAAAGTCACATCAAAGTTTTAAGAAATCACTTCATAAAAGGTCTACACATGCTTTTACACATGCAAAATCTGCTTTTTCAAATCCTATTTTCAGAACTCACAACCCTCAAATTGGTCACAAGCATACCCCCTCACCAAGACCACTGATTAAACAAAATTTCAAGACAAATGACAAAAGTTCAGTTTGCAAATGTCAGTGTCAAAAGATTTATTCTCATGTCAAATCACGTTCTTTTCAAAAACCTCGTAACTTTTCTCAATCTCACAAAACTCCAAAAAATCTCAAACACCCAGGACTAGATCTAAAAGTTGATACAAAATTTGTCCTTGCAACCTTGTATCATGCATCAATTAAGAATTCATATGTTTCCTTGGGCTCCAAACTCGTTTGGGTGCCTAAACTGACCGTTTAATTCTCAGGCTTTGTGCAAGGAGGACCAAGAAGAAGAATGGTTAATCGATAGTTCCTGCTCCTTGCACATGACCGGAAGGTTAGAGTACCTTCAGGATTTCAGGCAAATTTGTAACGGGGGTAACATCACATTCGGCAACAACGCGAATGGGATCATCCGAGGTTATGGTGTTCTTACTACTGGAAATTTTTCTATAGAAAAGGCTGCTTATGTGGAAGGTCTTAAACACAATCTCATCAGTGTTGGGCAATTATGTAAGGAAGGCCATTGGGTTGAATTTGATAACCAATTCTGCTACATAATGACAAGCGATAGGAGCACTTTCCTGATCAAATCCAGATCTGAAGGTACTATGTATCCTTTGGATGTCTCTTTGATCATCGGGAAACCGCAACTATGTTTCCTATCAAAAACCATATCCGAAGTTAGCTGGCTCTAGAACCGCAAGCTCGCTCATCTCAACTTCCGGTATATCAACAACCTGATCACAAGGGAACTTGTCCATGGTCTCCATATTCTTAAGTATCACAATGACACTCTCTACCCTGCATGTGAGTGTGGAAAACAGTCCAACGCAAGTGATCTTATAGTGATCGACTCCTCAATCTAATAACCACTAGAACTTCTCCATATTGATCTCTACGGTCCATCCACCGTAGCCAGTCTTCACCACAAGAAATACATATTGGTTATAGTAGATGACTTCACACGTTTCACATGGGTCTTCTTTCTTAGACTCAAGCCAGAAACACCACAGGCACTTATCAATTTTATCAAGTAAATAGAACTTCAAATCAAACTACCAGTGCGTCGCATCCGCTGTGACAATGGAATCGAGTTCACTAATCATCATCTAAATAGTTTCTTGGTGTCCAAGGGCATAAGTCACAATTTCTCAGCTCCATACACCCCACAGCAGAATGGAGTAGTAGAGCGAAGGAACCGCACACTGGTAGAAGTAGCCAGATCTATGCTCAATTTTGCCAACCTTCCTCTCTACTTCTAGTCCGAAGTAGTGGCCACAACATGCTTTGTGCAGAACCAAAGCATCGTGTGCAAACGTCTCAGCAAAACACCATATGAGGGCCTCAACAGCAGAAAGCCTAATGTACGATTCTTTCACATTTTTGGATGCATATGTTTTGTGATCAACAACAAGGATCATCTCAACAAGTTTGCACCAAAATCTGATGAAAGCATCTTCCTTAACTACTCAAAAAATAAGGTAGCCTATAGGGTTCTCATAAGACGTACGAGACTAATAGTCGAAAGCTTTGATGTAAAGTTTGATGATTATTATGTCCGCAACACTGCTCCCTCCACCGAGACTAAAGCAATCCTTGAATATGATATTCCTGACTCTTCGGGTCCGTTAAACATAGTTGAAGTTAACTATGATGATCTCTTCGACCCAATAGAGACTGCTAAACTATCTGAGGTTCTTGTGTCTCCTGAACCCCAAATGCAACATGTTGAAGTATCCGGGCCTACGGTATCCGATGATGTGTCGCTTAATACTTCCACCTCTCGGGTTGAGGGAGAAAACTCAACTCCAGATCATACGACAACCATCGAGGTTCCAGTACTAGAAGAAGAAGCTCCAGTCCCTCTCCGCAGAGGATTTCAACCATCAAACGTTTCTTCGAACTTGGATGATGAAGACATAGAGAATATAGACACCAGAACTGACCCAAGAATTCTCACAATTCCAACAATCCAAGGGGAACTTTCTCAGGCTTAAGAGGATCTTCCATCAGCAATCCTGGGGGAACCTCTTCCAATCGCTCAAGAAAATGCTAATCTCGCTCCAACCGTCCAAGATGATTATGCAGGATGTTCTCAAATCCAGGGGAACTGTCGTCTTTAATTGCATAGTCTTCCGATATTGAAGATATTCCCTCTACCGCAGCTGCTGATCATCTGCAACCCCGTCTACACGTATGGACGAAGGACCACCCATCGGGTCAAATCATCGGCAACCCATCCATAGGTATCCAGACTCGATCTTCCAAGGATTTATCTGATCACTGTCACTACGCAAGATTTATGTCCTCGGTCGAGCCAAGAACGATCAATAAAGAATTACTAGAATTGGACTGGATATCTACAATGCAAGAAGAACTAGATGAATTCAAAAAGAAACAAATTGTGGCAACTCGTTCTGAAGCAGCAAGGTCACACTATCGTTGGCACTAGATGGGTGTACAAGAACAAGTTGGATGAATCCGGTGCGGTCGTCAGAAACAAGGCAAGGGTAGTTGCCAAGGGATATAGTCAACTTTAAGGTATTGACTATGATGAAATGTACGCTCCGGTGACACGAATGGAAGCCATCCGAATCTTCTTAGCATACGCAACTCACATGAACATTAAAGTAAATCAAATGGATGTGAAAAGTGCTTTTTATCAACGGTGAATTAAAAGACGAGGTTTATCTTCAGCAACCTCCTGGCTTCGAAAGTCTTGAATTTCCTGATCACTGTTACAAACTTAAAAAAGCAGTCTGTCGTCTGAAGCAAGCTCCAAGAGCATGGTACGAGACTCTCTCATCATTTCTTGTCTCATCAGGGTACGAAAGAAGAGTGATTGATCCCACTTTATTTAGAAAAGAAAACGGTAGTCACCTTATGCTGGTACAAATATATGTGGATGATATCATCTTCAGATCCACAGATCAAGGAATGGTGGATGAATTTGCAAAGCTCATGACTAGTAAATTTCAAATGAGCATGAATAGAGAGATTAATTTCTTTCTGGGTCTTCAAATCAAACAAATTACGCAAGGAGTATTCATTCATCAAGAAAAATACACCTCTGAACTGCTAAAGAAATACTCAATGAACAATTGTTCCTCAGCAAAGGTCTCGATGGCCTTCGGACATAAAATCTTCGCTGATCCTACCGGTGAAACCGTAGATCACAAAACTTATCGAGGAATAATTGGTTCATTGATGTACCTCACCGCAAGCCGACCATATATTGTCTTTGCAACAGGTGTATGGGCAAGATACCAGGCTGATCCAAAAATGTCACACATGACCGTAGCCAAGCAGGTTCTAAGATACTTAAAGGGCAACAAGACTCTTGGTTTATGGTACCCTGCAAGAAATGACTTCACCCTACAAGCATTCACTGATGCGGATCATGCTGGATGCAGACTAGATCGAAAAATCACATCTGGTGGATGTCAATTTCTGGGTGGAAGATTCGTCAGCTGGTCATCAAGGAAAAAAAGTTGTGTATCATTGTCTACCATAGAAGCTGAATATGTGGCCGCAGCCAGCTGTTGTTCACAAGTCTTGTGGATGAAAACACAACTTGTGGACTACGGATACAGAAGGCTGAGGATACCAATTTATTGTGACTCTGAGAGTGCTATAGAAATTTCTCACAATCCTACTCATCACTCTAAGACGAAGCATATTGAGCTACGATATCACTTCATCAAAGACCCCATTTAGAAAGGTAATACTGAACTAATTTTTGTCAATACTCATGAAGAGATTGTTGATGTATTCACAAAGGCACTTGACTCTACAAAATTCAACAGTTTCTTACAAATGTTAGGAATGATGAATCCAGACCCACAATTCTTTTTGAATTGATAGGTACCGCAGACCACCCTTGGTCTCTGTTGCGGTCCTAATTGAACTAATTTATGATAGATAGTTTTGGTGTATCCTATGTACCGCAGTATCTCTCTTACACCGCAAATATATATCATATCTATCTTTCAATGGTCCTTATTGATTGTTGTTACTAATTTTTTTTGTTCAAGTGTTCTCCTCAGCTCTTCTACTGCAGTCATCTAACCATCCATCCGCAATGATAAAAGATTCATCCGCAATGAAGTCTCAATTTCTCAACTACTTCATAAATTCTTGAAACGTTGTGTGGTATTTAATGATCCTTCATTAAATAAGAAAAATATTCTAAAAAAACATTCTTGGTATAGCATATCATCGTTTCAATTCTACTTTTTAAATAAACCTTGTGAGAGACCTATTTTAGGTATGATGACAAAAAGAACAGTTTTCTATAGAAATCTCTTTTTAAGAGATATTTTTTTCATTAAACTGTCTCTTCCTATTACCCCAAAATGTCAAATCCGTTACATCTTCCTCCTTTACACAACGGATTAACCTCCTCACCACACGTTCTTCAGACGTGATGTTTTAGGGACTGACATTTCATTAATTGCAACCGCTTTTGGAAACTTCAAAAATAAAAAATAAATCTTTTAATAAAATCATTTGTGGCTGGGATTCCATCCAAATAAAAAAAAACCCAAATGTTTTATTTTACCCGACTCTAATTAGGGTAAAATCAATTAAGTTTTAATTCCGCCACTATAAAACCCTCTTTTTCTTCCCAAGAAAGGTTTACGCTCTCTGAAAACTCTCAAGATGAACTTCATCTCCTTCATCTTCTTACACTCTGTTTTCTTGCAAGTTCTTGAAACTTTTTTAAAAATGGTGAAATCGAGTATCTCCAAGAAACACTCCAAAACATCTGTCTCTGCTCACCCAACTGGTTCAGACTCTGCCTCAAGAGCCCAAATGCCTGTGATTGCCTCAAGCAATTTTAGGGTAGTGTTTGATGTGCATTCTTCTTACAATGATCCAATCAGGTTGATGATGAAGTTCTTTCCAAATCATCCATTGTTCGGTCCTTTTGATGCCTTCACTGGCGTAGTTCCACTTTCAACACTCTACAAATGTGCATTCTCTGCATATCTCCCTCTCAACAACCTTTAAGAGGTGCATCTGAATCTTATGAATGATTCTTTGGTTATTCTGACCAAAGAGAAGTTTCTCAATGCCATTAATCTGTTAGTTCATCCTTCAACAAAGTTCTTCCCTCCAAACACAACTGATATTTTGTCTTCACTTTACCAGATGGGTTAGCAAAAGAAGCTCAAAGGCGTAGGCGAATTTAAGAAGAAACAGTTGCCTACAGTATGGCAGTTCGTTTGCCACTTCGTAATCAGCGGTCTGTCTGGCAGGACCGGAGGCACTTATAACATGGGCCTCAAGTTATTAGAGTTAGTGTGGAGCATCTTCACTGGCCATGATGTCAACTATGGTCCGATTCTATAGGATGACTTCCTGCAGGACATTCCGAAGGAATGTCCAAGAGAAAGACCTACCGAACTCACCTTTGCAAGATTTTGGTCTCTGTGCATCTCCGATCTTCATGCTGATGCGGGACTGAGCATGGGCAACGATGTCAACCTCTTTATCACCAGAGATCTTAAAAGGTACAACCCTTCTAAAGATCAATCTCTTTTTGGACCTATTAGACGACTACCAGCCCACATACTGTCTACACTTGGACTTGAAAGCAATGATGTCACAGATCACTTAGAGGCTAAGAAAGGTATTGAACCATACCCTCCTACCCCGCCTCTACATAGTCAGAACATACAAACCTCAACCACACCCATCAATCCTGATAGTACCGCATCCCCATCCTCTACTATCCTATCCAAATTGCCTTTATCAGAAAGGGCCAAGAAGGTTGCCTCAGCCAACCAAGGCGCCCGCAACATCTCCAAGAAAAGAAAAACCAAATCCACAGACCAAATACGTGACCGGACAGATGCCACAGCCTCTTAAAAGGCTCCGGTAGTCCTTGGGGTGGCCGCAGACCCATTTAATACAACCATCGAATTCCACTTAGACACAAAAAGTGTGTCTGTTTCACCTACTTGTGGAGACTCACCCCCAACTCACTCCCAAGAGGATGGAACTGGTTCTCACCCTAAGGTCTCTAGGGCTTCCCATCTACATTTCTTTTCACTTGAGGATTTGAACTACATCCTTTTGTTTGTAACCCGTACACTTCAAACAACTTCCCAACCGCAGGGCAATTCTTCTGCCCTTGCCAGAACTGAGCCGATGCCAGACTTGACCACGGGTCAAGGAGACCGAGGAAGCTCAGGAAATCCTATTCCGCTTCCATCTTTTCCAGGTGGTTTAGGCACGGTGAGAACAATTGTGCAAGGATCCGTGGACCCGAGGGACACCTCGGTGCTTTATCAAGGAATTGACGATATTAATCTTAATGATTCATGGAGTAAATACAAGCCAAACAATGAAGCTGAAACAAAGAAATATGCTGCTTTCCATAGGGCATTTCAAGCAAGAAAAGATAGACAGACCAAGCAGCTTCAACAAAAACAACAAGAGATTCACTCAGTGGCGAAGTATTGGGCAGACGCCATTAATAACGCTCACATCGTAGACAAAATTCTGAAAATATAGGAGTTGATGTCCCCAATGGCTGAGACAGTCCACAACGCTCAGACCTCTCCTGGTGGTGAAGTTCAATCAAAACCCCCTCCAAATCCAAGTGTTAGAGATTCTAAAGAAGATGGGACCGCAATTGAAGTTAGCTCCGCACCAACATTTGGGCTCGATGACTTCGATATCAATGAAGTAAATCAACTTGCTCCTTCTGATGATGATTTAATGATTTTGGATGAAGAAGAAGCATCGAGTGGTTCTCAACACTCAACCTCTAACCCTAAAGAGAAAAAGAAGAAAAAGAAGAACGTTGTATCAAGAAAAGAATTTCTAAATCTACAACCAAAAGTAGATCAGATTCTTGTTGCGGTCAAGCCCACACAACCACAACCTGAAGACATTCTAGGACCGCAGTCTTTCATTGAAAGAATATAACGACTAGAAACTCGTGAACGTCTGTGTAACGTCCCAAAAATCCGTACCAAAATTTTTTCTTTAAATCATTACAAAAACCATGTTTATAAAAACATATCATAAAGCATAACATAATTCAGAGTATTAATTCCAAAACATGATTTTAGTACCAGAGTAAAACATCCCAGACTGACTAATCAATGGTGTGCTCCATGCGATCACCCCGAGCTCTTCCCACCACTACCGGAAGTACCTAAAACCAAAACTGAAAACCGTAAGGACGAAGCTTAGTGAGTTCCCTAACCTACCACATACCCTGCATTAGCACACACAACACATACTGGGCCACACCTGCTATTTCGGGCCTCGCCCCCTACCTCAGGTCCCACCCACTACAACAGCCCCGCCGCTCCAGGCCCCGCCTGGCTTCGAGCCCCGCTTGGGATATAGATCTGTCTCACTTAGGTCTCGCTTGTCACTGGGCCTCACCCGCTAACATATACTATCACATAAACATATCACAACACATAAGCTAAACATATATTAATGAATCTTGTCCTAAGGCCTCGCCTATCTTGGGCCTCGCCCTTGTCCTGTTACTGATGAGTCATGGAACCCCGTCCACGCTCCTACTGATAGTGAGTTATGGGCCCAACCCACACTCACTCCTTCCATAGGTTGGGCCTCGCCCCTGTTCTATTGCTAATGAGATGTGGAACACCGTCCACACTTTGCTATTGGTGAGATACGGGACCTAGCCCACACTTACCTCTCTACCAGGCACATACAAGTATCACACAGACAACAAGTATACTCTATCATGCAAACCATTTCTTAGGCACCCGCCTGCTATCAATGGACCTTGGTCCTAAATATCATATTGGCATACAATGCCTAGGGCTAACCCCTGGGTCTTCCTACTCATATCTATATGAGCCGGCATTGTGGCCTTAGACCCATTCACACAAAGGGAAACTCACCTGTACTGCTGAACTTGCTGATAGCCCTCTGGCTGCTGCCCGATAATTCTCTGAACCGCTGCCCACTAGCTTCCCGAGCTATCAATATCAATATCATATAACACTTAGTCCCAAATTGAAATCTTAGAAGCCGCCTAAGTCCACTCTTGCCAAAGTCAAAGTCTTGGTCCAAGTCAACCTTCTGGACTGACTCTACTCGTCGAGTCCATGAATTCAGAAACTCCCATAATACGACTCAACTCGCCAAGTCACCCCAAGACTCGTCGAGTTCAACGATATCTGAGTACCATCCTGCCTAACTCACTGAGTCTCCACTCAACTGACCGATCTAAGTCTTAACCAGAAGGGTTAGTGCTTCGCGACCTGACTCGCCGAGTCCAAGAATGGATTCGCCGAGTCCATGACAATCTTCAACAGACTCGCCGAGTTGTTCTTCCAACTCGTAGAGTCCATGCCCATCTTCATCCAACTCCCCGAGTTCACCCATGTGACTCTCTGAGTCGCTTCAGTTCTTAATCCATACAGTGGCTTTTCGAGCCATTCAGGGGCTCCAACTCATAGATATGCTCTTCCCAAGTCCATTCCTCACATAAAGTTGCAAACTGTACGTGAAACCAAAGAGATATGGGCTTAAAACACTCTAGGGCTAGGTTTTGTGACCAAGGGGCTTCACTAACAGCTTATTGGCATAAACTTTATGGCTTTCTGGATCCTTAATAGCCTATATCTGAGTTAGCAACCTCAGATCTACTCCAAAATTGGAATAAACCTCCTCTATACTCAAAATGCCCAAATCTCAACCATAAGATAGATCTAAATGCAATAAGGTCAGCTTATTACCTCAGAGGATCTAAAAAGCAAGACCAACTCTGGATCTAAAGCCAATTCTTGAATCACAAAGGTTCCCTTCCTCCTTCTTCCTTCAAATCACCCAAAATGGCAAGAAAGCTTGAATGTGCTAAAATGGAGGCTTAGGATTTCGTGTTCTGGATAAGAGAGGCTATAGAGAACCCTAAAGGAGAGATTGAGATGTTTATATAGTGCACAAAGCCTCGGACTTAGGTTTTCCCAATCCAGACCGGACTCGCCGAGTCCACTTTCCGACTTGTCGATTCGGTCACTTACTCTTTGACCCGGATCCCGCTCAGGCCCGTCGAGTTCCACCCTGGAGTCGACGAGTTGACCCCTTTGACCCAGGGTTTTCCTTTCTTTTCTTGGTCTTTTTGATTATCGGTGTTACAGTCTGGCTGCTGAGCGACTCTCTCTGAAAGTTAAAATGGGAATTCGTTCTTTGGATACAAGTTGTAAGGCTGACCATCAATAGTTTATCGCTACTACGGAGCGCCTCATCTCTGAGGTATCCGCAATCAATGTAGAACTTCAAACAACCATTGCGGATCAGTCAACTCACTCGAAGAAGCTTATAGATGAAATTATACTGCCTATGAGTCCACCATCTCAGTCCTACAATCTACAATCAAGGCGTTTGGCACAAAGTTAACACCTTCTCTGGACAAACCGGCTGCTGACATGACCCTCTATTGTCAAAAGATAGGTTCGCTATTGTATCTAACAGCAAGTCGACCAGACACAATGTTTTCTGTTTGCTAATGTACTAGGTTTCAAGCTAATCCATGCGAACCTCACCTGCTGTGTGCAACATAGGCAAGAAAAATATGAACGGACTCCAGCCTCG
Organism: Lactuca serriola; assembly: GCF_051521515.1. Lineage (NCBI taxonomy): Eukaryota > Viridiplantae > Streptophyta > Magnoliopsida > Asterales > Asteraceae > Lactuca > Lactuca serriola. The sequence continues at coordinate 84,475,787 of NC_136408.1, forward strand.
ATACGGGAGCGAAGGTCTCTTCATAATCAATGCCTTCTTCTTGACAATAACCTTTCACAACCAGTATTGCCTTGTTGCGAATTACGTTTCCTTCCTTGTCCATTTTGTTCCTGAAAACCCACTTAAGACCAACCACAGAAGCATCCTTTGGAGTTGCAATCAGTCTCCACGCTTTGTTTTGCTCGAACTCATTGAGTTCGTCCTGCATGGCCTGTACCCAATCAGAATGATTGGGTGCAGTGTTTATCGTCTTTGGTTCAACCTTGGAAACGAACAATTTAAACATACAAAATTCCACTTTAGAGAATAGTGCATTTTGTTTCGCTTTCAGTTGAGAGTGCGTGAGAACTTTTTCTGATGGTTTACCAATAATTTGTGTTTGAGGATGATCTTTGGTCCATTTGGTGAGTGGTGGGTAATTAGGATCATAAGAGGGATCTAGTTCAGCATCCATTTCTTCTTTGAGTTCTGATTGAATCTCATCATCATTTGAATTTTCATTCTCCCCCTCGAACGAAGATATTTCCTCCGGTTCAGGCTTAGAAGACTTTCCCTGGACTTGGCTTTTGGTTGGTGTTGATGATGATGGACTCTCCCCTAGAATGATGAATCTTGGTTATTTGGAGGACACGAACCCTCCCCCTAAACATAAGAACTATCTCTGGGAGGTTCGCTTGATTTAGACTGTTCGGTTGCTTGTTGTTGTTCATCTGCCATTTTCTCTGCAATGTCATCGATTATCTTCTTCAGGTGATCTACCTTGTTATCTGCAGCTTCAGATTCGGAGTAAATGGCCATTTCTAGTTCATCGAATAAAAACTTGTACTACTCAAAGAGATTTGAAATGGGTACAGTAACTTGACCAGAAATGAGAAATATTTCCTCCACAGAGCCTTCGGTCGTCTTCAGTTTCTTGATGTAGTTGTCATCGAAGGTAACATAATAGGTCTCCTCTATTTTCTTTGAATGCTTGTTGAGAACTCTATATGCTTTGAAGGTCAATGAATAACCTAGAAAGATTCCTTCGTTTGCTTTGACATCAAGCTTGTTTCGGTGCTTCTTTGAATTGAAGATAAAGCATCTTGAACCGAACACGTGGAAAAAATTACATTGGGATTTCGGTTGTTCAAGATCTCATAGTGAGTGATTGAGAAATGTTTGTTGAGATAAGATCTGTTTTGTGTAAAACACACAGCAGCAATGGCGTCAGCCCAAAAGTATAGAGGTAGAGAAGCGAAGCTCAACATGGTTCAGGCTGCTTTACATAGAGATCGGTTTCGCCTTTCAACAACCCGTTCTGTTGTGGAGTAAATGGAGCCGAGAAGTTGTGAGTTGTTCCCTTCTCAGCAAGAAAATCTTCAAAGTCTTTATTCTTGAACTCTAATCTGTTGTTGCTTATAATGTTGCGAACTACCTTTCGTAGTCGAACTTCTATCTATTTGATAAAGAGTTTAAGTTTGGGAGTGGCCTCCGATTTCTGATTTAAAGAGAACACCCAAGCAAACTGAGAGAATTCATCTACAATAACAAGTATGTACTTGTTACCGCCAATGCTTTCGATTGAAGAAGGACCACATAAATCAATGTGCAGTAATTCGAGTGGTTTAATAACTTTTGTGTTGATTCGAGAGGGATGACTCTGCCGACTTTGCTTTCCCATTTCACATGCGGCACACATGTGTTCTTTATCGAACTTCAGAACAGGAAGACCTCGAACATGATCCCCAAGCACCAGTTTGTTGATGTCTTTAAAATTGAGATGAGAGAGTCTTCGGTGCCATAGCCATCTTTCGTCTGAATGAGCCTTTGATAGCAAGCAAACTGCTGGTTTTCCTCGTATGGGATTGAGATTCAAAGGGTACATCTCTCCTTTTCGCTTCGATTTTAGCAAAATGTTGTTCATCTTCTTTTCAATAATCTCTGAGCCATCGTAATCGAACGAAACCTTTAATCCAGTGCCAACCACCAGTTGAGAAACACTGATGAGGTTGTGTTGTAGACCTTCAACGTACACCACTTTTCGTATTGAAAAATCACCATTGGTAATCATGCCATAGCCTTTGATTGTGCCGAAAGAATTATTACCATACTTCACACATCAACCATCTTGAAGTGACCGAAATTCCCTCAGTTCCTTACTTGGTTGGGAGCCAAAACTACATTCCCTTCGGTTCCTCTCAATGGTTGATTTAGGCTAAAACCATCCTTTCAGTTTCTCACACATTGAGGACTGAAACTTCCTTTTTGGTTGTCATCCATCTGATGACTGAAACTTCTCTTTTGGTTGCCTTCACTATGAGGACCGAAACTCTTCTTTCGGTTGTCTTGACTCTAGGGACCGAGACTATTCTTTTGGTTGTCTTGAATATGAGGAGCTGAGTTTGTTTTTGTTTCTTCTTTTGACTTAGAAGTTTTTCCATAGCGAACATAATTAGGATTTTGAGATCGCCAAAACTGCTTCCTTTCTGTGAGATTCTTCTTGTATCTCAAATTTCGTTGATCCTTTCTCTCTAACACTTGTTTTGGAGTTTTATGGATGTTGGCCTTTCGCTTTGGTACTTGAGCATAACTTCCGCTCTTTAGAGAAGAGGTTTTGCTTGACATCTTGACTGGTTCGTCTGAGTCAATTTTAGTACCAGTTGTACTCGACACATCAAATCGAGTAGGATCATTAAGTGGTTCTTCCACATACCTACCTTTCACTCTCCATGATGTTTTCTGAGACAGACCTTCTATTTCATCAACATTATCTATCGGTGCTGACCAAAAAAACTCATCACAACCATCAACATTATCTTCTTATACTAATGTCGTTAGTTCGGCTATTTGTTTCTGTGTAACTCCTTGAACTGTGTAAACCTGATTTGGAGTTGTTTTTACCTTTTGAGATACAACACCTTTTGCCTTGAGAATTTTGGTCTTGTTTTTGATGAGCGAGAAAACTTAACAGAGTTTTCAGAAATAAGATTTTTATTGGTTTCAGGTTCACTCTTGACAAATTCAGAACAATCCACCTCATCTTCTACAAATATCACACTCATATCTTCATCCTCATTGAATTCATAAGTGTTTTCAATATCAATTTTGTTTTCTGAATTCAACTTGGCATTCAAAGAGTCCAATTTCTGTACAGTTTCGGTTTTGATTTTTAATTTGTCATTCTCATCCAACAAAATTTTGAGCATGTCTTTATGGTCTTTTGACTTATGAAGGATTCTATTTTGTCAAGGCCAATTTTGTAAGAGGGAGAGATATCATCAGAAGAAATAGTGCTTTCACAATTGTATGCATCGGCATCGATTTCATCCTCCTTGAACTCAAGGAAGGGTAAAATCATACGATGTATCTTCTTTCCTATATCACAATTAGGATGCAGTTGAGTAATGTTGGCATATAATCTTTTAGCAATTAAACAAAAAACATTATGTTGTTTCAAAAGCTTTAAATTATCTCTGTGCAAATAAATTGTTTCATCCCTAGAACTAATCAACTCCTTCTCCTTTTGCTCTATCCAAATACGCCTTTCCTCATTCTTCGATGATACCCTGCTGATTTGATCAGTTAGGTTAGAGTTTGTGACGCGAGTTTGAGATAAACTACCACTTATACTAGAAAATTTTGATTTTAATCCATTTAGTTCCTTTTCATAGTTTGTGATGGGGATATTTAAAGAAACAAGAATAGATTGTACCTTCTTGATCAACTCATCGCATTCATTGATCTGCACATTGACAGGTTTCACTGCAAAACACCTGTCTTCTCGCTCTCTCACTTTGTCTCGGACCCCATGGGTGGTATAACCTCTCATTTGTGACACCTCAGAAGTCACCATCAGACACTTTCCAACAACTTTTTCTTCTTTCACCAACAAAGCCCTGCCATGAGTGGGCTTCCTCACTTCCTCATCTTCAGAATCAATCGAACAAACTTCAACATCGCCAAATTCATCATCAACAGTATTTCCCTGCACAATTAAAGCATTCATTGTGTTATGAGATCCGACTTTCTTTTTCTTGATTTCATCCAATCGATGTAAGAGGCTCGCTTCCTCGTCATCATCGTCACTCTTTTCAGACTTCTTTCATAACATGCAATCTTTGGCAATGTGATTTTTGCCTCGACAATAGTGACAATTAAAACCTAAGTCACCACCAACGTTTGTTTCCTTCTTTGGTTCGTCAGGCTGAGAAACATTCTTCGGTTCCTCCATCACCTTCTCAGCACTGTAGCTTCCCTGCCAGTTTAGGTTCTTGTTGGCTGGGAACCTTCTTTTGATGAACTTCTTGGGATTGGACACCGTCAATACAAAATCTTCACTTGTTAGATCATACTTAGAAAGATCTAAATCTTCTTCTTCTTCAGCAACATTCTTTCCTTTCGAGATTAGAGCTAATGACCCCATGCTAGAAACCACATTCGTTTCTTTAGATACTACACTCTCATGTGACTTTAATATTCCCACTAGCTTTGCAAGAGAGTAAGCCTTGAATTGTTCTTGTGCCTTCACAGTGGACACCACAGCCATCCATTCGGTTCTAAGGCCATTCATAAATGTGACCTTTTGTTCAATGACTTTCCTTTCTATCCCATGCTTTATCATTTTACTAAGGAGATGATTAAAGCGATCGAAATCTTGAATAAGCTTTTGTTCAGGATTTTGCTTCAAGTCACCAAATTTCGAGAGCAATAAAGTTTGGATGGAATGCTAAAGATCTTCAGCTGTGGAATATAGTTCCTTCAACCTATCCCATATCTCCTTCGCTGTTGTGCATGAACTCACCAATCGAAACGTGTCCGATTGTAAAGCAAACCTAATCATCCTTAAGTCTTTGATGTTGCACTGAAACTTCTCTTTCTCATATTGGGGAATATCTTTCACATCATTAACGAGTTGATTATACTCCTTTTGAGTCTTTTCAATTCTTGAAGTGCTAGAATGAGCGAATGGACCAACTGTTATCGCCTCCCAAATCAAGTATCCATTGTCTTCTAAACCAATCACATAGTCTTCAAAGTGATGCATCCATACCTCATAATCCTGAGTGTACAGTATGGGAATTCTCGTTGTCGATCCAATGTTGTTGGAGATATTGATTGGGGTTGACTGGGAATCATCCATGGACATGACGATGTTTGTTTAAAAACCTTCTAAAAGATCATACTTGTAAATAACGTTAGGGTATGATCGATTTAAAGAACTACGTCAATAGATAATGACGGCTCTAATAATATCAATCAAAGCGGAAAAACCATAAGATCTTTTTCGACGGAAGAGATGTGTATGGATTACACAGTCACCTACTCTGATACCAATTGTTGAGTTGAAAAACTCTAATCGATTAGATCTTCAACAGGTTAAACAGCAAAAGCAAACAAGCAAACACAGAAAAACACAAGTCAGAATCAAATAATGCTTAATGATTCAAATTAGTCACGCCTCAACCGAGCTCGATGAAAAGCTTCCACTATAGAGGCGATCTAGGGTTTGTAGTACAATTATGAGAATAATAAAAGCGATGTTTTCTAAGGATGCATGCATGCATCTTAAATACTAAACCCTAATAAAACAATCACGGTTGGACAGGCCCAAACCGGATAACAAAACTGGGCCAAGGACCAAGCCCAATGACGCAACACATTCTGACCCAACCGGTGGTCTTGTAAAAGCAAACACCTCAAACATCATTGGCGTTGACACTAGAGGTTTTGAATAATTCGCTTCTTTTTCCAATTGCTCTTTTGGTAAAGGCTCCTTCCATTCCTCCCACTCTTCTTTCTTCATGCGTTCAAATTCATCATGCTGAAGGGACTTCATGTTTTCTTGTTTCACCAAATTTCCATTGGCACAAGATGGGAAAGGAAGAGGTGGTCGATACGGCTCAACAACTGAGAAATCATAATTTTTTTTATCGCCCACGACGTGGGACTATTGTCTCCACATCATGACGACTTGGCATGTTCACGATACTCTTCTTCTTCTTTCTTTTTTACTTCGAGTCACTGATTAGACTCCTATTCAAGGTCATTTATATGCTCCAATTCATCTTCTTCTTCTTCTGTATCAATGGCCACGACTTGATCCATAAGGATTGACTCGACTTTTCTTGAAAGTAAATCTGATAGATTTTCTTGTACAAGTTTTGTAAATTTCCCAATTTGTGTGTGGATGCTCAAAATAGATGCTTTTTGAACTCTAAGTGTTTCATCAGTTGCATCATGTCTTTTTTCGCTAGCTTCCATGGATCTGAATAACATCGACTCGAGATCATCTATCTTGTAACGACCAAAAATTACAACCAATTTAAAATTTTCGAAAACAACTCGATTCCTTTAAAGTTATTACAAAAAGGTTTTCAATACGATTTATTTTAAGTATTCCCAGAATCTCATCACGACATAAATACGAGGAGCGGTACGATCACGCCTTCGCCTTGCCACGGTCTCCTGAAGAACCTGAAAAACATAAAACCACAACTGTAAGCCCGAAAGCTTAGTGAGATATCCCCAAAATACCAACCCCATATACCATACACGCATAACATGCCATAACATATCCGATCACAGAACAGCCATGCACTTCGGGTCTACTGTGGGACTGGTCCGCCACACCGGCCAACAGTCCACCTGGTCCACCCTCTGAGTCTAGCCATAACCTCAATTCTGCAGTGTGATTGGTCTGCCCGCACCGGGCCTACAGTCCACCTGGTCCACTCTCCGAATCTATCCACATACATGGATTCTGCAGTGTGATTGGTCCGCCCGCTCCGGGCCTTCAATCCACCTGGTCCACTCTCTGAGTCTACAGTATGACTGGTCCGCCCGCACCGGGCCTTCAGTCGGCCTGGTCCACTCTCCGAGCCTCGACACGTCTGGTCTGCCCTCTTGGGGCCTACAGCTTATCCGGACCGCTCGCTGGGCCTTCGGGTCAACCGGTCCGCCCTGGGTATCTTGGCCTACAGCACAAAGCAGAACCCGCCTCAACACAACTCCAGTCCAAAAAACCATGTGCACATAAACATACAATCATATAGCAATTCACATTCAACAAGCCGATAAAACAGATCACATAACATATCATCATCCTAACCAGGATACCGACCTAACCGGTCACTAGCATAGCATCACTCTACATCTCAGAATACCGATCTCAATCAGGTCTCTAACATATACCATCCTAGCTACCAGGATGCAAACATATCAAGGCAATAACTTAACAACAATACCCGGATCTCAATCTGATAAGGGCCGGCCTTGGTGCCTTAGACCCTGTTGATATAGTGAGGATAACTCACCTCGAAACTGTCGGCTGAAAGAATAAGATCCCACTGCTCCAAACTCCGACACGAACTCCTCCACTGAACAACACCCAAGCACTGAACTCAATAAATACCCATAATTACCAAAATACCCCTGGAGGGCAACTGGTCAACCCTTGGTCAAAGTCAAAGTCAACCCCTGACTGACTCTACTCGCCGAGTCAAAACGATGACTCGCCGAGTCCCAAAGCTCAGAACTTCCCTCAATCCGCGACCTAACTCGCTGAGTCACCCCGAGACTCGCCGAGTTCAACAATTCTGAGTCCACTCGCACACAACTCACCGAGTCATCCCTTGACTCACCGATTCTCGACTCAACCAGAAAATATTGGGACTCTTCGACAAGACTCGCCGAGTCCAAGAACAGACTCGCCGAGTTTAAGTCTATCTTCAACCTACTCGCCGAGTTGTTCTTACAACTCGCCGAGTTCCAGGCCATCTTCATCCAACTCGCCGAGTTGTTCTTCCAACTCGTCGAGTTCCAACTCATCTTCAAGCCACTCGTCGAGTCTACCCATGTGACTCGCCGAGTACCACCGGTCTGAATCCATACAGAAGAATTCCAGGCCATGCAATTGATCCAAAACATAGATCTATCCTCCTACCACCCATCCATCACGTAAAGTGGCAAACTTTATGTGAATCCAAAGAGATCTAGGCATTTTACACTTTAGGGATAGGGTTTGGGACATGATGGCTTCACTAAACACTCAAACACAGGGTCTTTAATGCACTCTAGACCTTCTCCATTCCAGATCTGAGGTAGCAACCTCAGATCTAACCTCCAAACTCCAAAACATACCAAGATCAGCTCCCATAAACCCCAAAATGATGAATCTATATGATTAACAACCCAAGAATGAGATAATACCTCAAAAGAACACCCCAACAACAATGAAACTCGAATCCAAGCAAAGCCCCTTGCTCCAAGCCTCCTACCCTTCAAGATTTCCTCAACAATTGCTTCTCCATGCTTCCAAATGCAACTTGATCCACTCATACACGAAGGTTAGGGTTTCTGGACTTGAGGATGAGTAAGGAGGTCGGGGGAATGGATGTTATGTTCTTTATATAGGGCTCAACCCCGAGAATTAGGGTTTTCTCCACTTAGCACCTACTCACCGAGTCCAATACACTGACTCACCGAGTCGGCCACTTAACACGCGACCAAGTCACGGCTCTACTCGCCGAGTCCACCCATGGACTCGCCGAGTCTCTCTTTCCCATATTACTCTTTTAGCCCTTCAACTTTAGTCTTTCTATTCCGGGATGTTACAATTCTCCCCCACTTACATTAGGCTTCGTCTTCAAAGCCTGCAACAACTCAACTCCTAGAACTACTCCTGCCATGCACCACCTGGCATTGACCCAACCAGGTTCCTTAAAATACAACCCTAGAACCAGAAACTCATTTTCTCCTTCCTTACGGTGTCCTGACCACTGTCTCGAGCCGGCCACTGACTTTACCCTCTGATAACTCCACTTAACAACTGAGTACTACTCATGATGCAACACTGCTCCAATTCACAACCATTACTCGACCCATATGAGCTAGAAAATAACTATGCATCACCGGATTCCAGATCCGAGTCCAACTCTAACCATTCTGCTGACAGAAAGGCACATTCTTCAGAGCAACTCCTATGAGCTCTCCTCTTGCAATCACATACACATGCTGAACTAGCTCTAGCACCCTTAGGTTGGGAAAACCCGATACACTGATGACATCTCCAAACATCCCCCAGGATGAACCACTACTACAAACACAATTCCCTGATCAGAATCACACTGAGAGCCCAAGACTCCCTCCCTGCATCCCTTCCGAGCCTCTTGGCTCTACACCCGCGGAATTCCTTCCGCGACCACAGCAGACATCCTAAACCGGATGTGCTTCCATTCCACTACCGCAAACACGCTGCTCAATAACCATACTCGGATCATTCTAATCATAACTCTGCTCTGCCGCTTTCACTTCCGCAAATTCGCACTCCCTCTCGGAGTTACACTCCTCTCTCTTTCCATACCAAGGAGAACCACTTGGCTACCTTGACACTACCACAAGTGCCACGGCGCTCGCCCAATGCTACACCACTCCTTCATAGCGTATCCGCTATCCACCCATCACACATGCTCTGACTCTGATCGCAGGGACTCTCAAGCCCATGCACAATCTCCACCAATCAAGATTAATACCTGGGGCCAGACCTTTTAATGCTATTACACTGCAACATACACAATCCATCTCCTCGAACCGCTCTATCAATACCTGCAGAGTCTTTAGCATGACTGGACCGCCTTCACAGGTCTTCAGCCAATCTGGACCACTCTCAGAACCTTCAGCCAATCTGGACCGCCCTCCAGTGCCTTCAGTCTGGCTGGACCATCCTCCGAGCCTTCGGCTTGACTGGTACGCCTACCGGCCTTCAGTCTATCCGGACCGCTCAGCTAACATCCATCATTCCGAGCTATCTCTCTGGGAGATCCTCTCATGCATACTGTTCTAGCCCTCTAGGGGTTCCGAACTCTATCTCCATCATACATACTCGATCCCGGCCCGAATCCCAGGCCCTCCATAATCAAGTGCCCTAGGTATGTATCCCGCCCCGCATGCCCGACACTTGCTCCTACCAGCCTACACTCTGGGCTGGCAGAACACTGCTGAATCCCAATAGCTAAGCAACCTCACATGCTCATCGATCTTCCGGAGAATTTTCCAATTCTCCCCCACTTAGGGTGCTGACTATCAACCACCGGTCACCATCACCGACCTCCCAGAACAACTCTGCACAAAACCAACACTTACACGCAGACTGATTCCCACTAGCACTAGCAACCTTCACAAAACACATTTCCACACTAATCATCCCGCTCGAAAGAAACTCAATCTGCAGCTAACCACTCTCAGAAAGCAGGTGCTACCCGGCCTTCAAACCAATGCCAGATTTCCACTAATAATCCTCAGGAATGATAACCAAAAAAAATTTCCAATACAATAACCCATAACCAAACCACAACCCTCAAAAACGATGAATACCACATCGTAAACCACACAAAGATACCAACACATAAACAATACTCCATAATAAACACAGATAACAAGACATCAAGAAAGAAACATACCCGCAGCTGCATCCGGCACTACTCTGACCTCCTCTGCTGAAAGCTGAAAAGCACGACCCTGAGCCCTTGGGGGCTCCGTTCCACCCTGACCTCTACCTGTGATCCTCAAAGTGGCCGGTGCTAGAGCCTGCACCGGTCCTGCAACAATCTGTGGACAGTTGACCCTCAAGTGTCCAACCTGATGACAATGATAGCAAATCCTCAAATCCTGAGCCTGCGTTGACTGTCGACAATCCCTCGCATAGTGCCCCTCCTTTCCGCACTTGCGTCATGCGCCACCGGACCTACAAAATCCGGCGTGATCCCTCCCACACTTCCCACAAGTGTGGCTGCTCAGATCTCCCACTCTAGCATTAACGGTCTTGGACCGTTTCAGCGCCGGCTACGACTGCACCGGAGCCTGCCTCAGCTCACGCAACTGCAACTCAATCTCTAACTCACGCCGTTTCGCGGCCTCCTGCAACTCCAACAAGGTCTCGCACCTCTGCGCAGACACAAACTGTCTGATGTCCCTCTTGAGCATGTTCAGATATCGAGACATCTGAGCCTGCTTCGAAGCGAACTCTAGGCAAAACATCGCCCTCTCAGTGAACATCCTGGTGATCTCCGTCACCGACTCCGAACCCTGCTTCAGCTCAAGAAACTCCTGAGCCAATCTTTCCCTCTCAACTTACGGGACATAACGAGTGCTGAACATCTCTCTTAACTGATCCCATCAAACCGCAGCCCTTTGCGCATCTGAAAATGACCCCGTGGTCAATCTCCACCAATCCTTCGCCTCGAACCTCAACAGGTTCAGAGCACACCTCACCCTCTGATCAGCAGGGCATGAACACGTGAAGAAACACCTCTCCACGTCCGATAACCACCTCATAGCAACAATCGGGTCCTGAACTCCATCGAAGGTGGGAGGCTTCGTATTATCGAAGTCCCGATACTGAAAACCCCGACCATCTCCTCCCCCTGCCGCTGCTACAGCCGTTGTAGCCGCGGCGGCAGCCGTCTCTGTGAGAGCTGCATAGCGTTCATCAAAATACTCAACCATGGCGGTCTTCATCGACCCAAACAGTTCCGGCAACTCGGCCATGAACAACGCAGCAACCTCATCATGCAGGATCTCACGAATCCTCGCATCCAACTCACACGTGCTCAACTGACCAATAACCTCGGGCGGCACAGACCCGCCCAGAACTCCCTCTCCTGCTCCCGATCCTGACCCGGATCCACTCCCAGTATGCCTCGGAATCTCCATACTGAAAAACACCACAAAAGCTCAGACACTTCCTACTATCCCGGGAACCAACTCTCTCAACCCAACCCTAGAGGTCATGGTTTCCCTGATACGCATATGGGTCCTGTGCTTTTAGTAGTACGGGCCCATACTACCTTCCACACCTACCCATATTTGTATGAAGTACTACCACAACACCCTAGCGAAAACATACAAACAAGCGCTCAACCCTCACCACTAGAGGAACATTGGAAATCTCCCACAAGGAAACCCTAGGCTACAGGCATCACAAATCAGGCAACATTATCATGAAATCCTGAAGATCCCTAGCCTAACACTAGCATGCTGTTCTATCAAAGCTCAAAAACAAATATCATGTATGGCATTTTGGGGTTACTTACTGGCTCTGGCTGATCGTACCTCCGCGTCCTCCTTTACTCATTTTGAAAACCATTTTAAATTCTCTTTTGAAAACTCTCCTTGATTTGAGACTGGAGTCACATGAGTGTTCCTCCAATTCACTCAAACCAAGGCTCTGATACCAACTTGTAACGACCAAAAATTTCAACCAATTTAAAATTTTCGAAAACAACTCGATTCCATTAAAGTTATTACAAAAAGGTTTTCAATACGATTTATTTTAAGTATTCCGAGAATCTCATCACGACATAAATACGAGGAACAGTACGATAACGCCTTCGCCTTGCCACGGTCTCCTGAAGAACCTGAAAAACATAAAACCACAACTGTAAGCCCGAAAGCTTAGTGAGATATCCCCAAAATACCAACCACATATACCATACACGCATAACATGCCATAACATATCTGATCACAGAACAGCCATGCACTTCGGGTCTATTGTGGGACTGGTCCGCCGCACCGGCCAACATTCCACCTGGTCCACCCTCTGAGTCTAGCCATAACCTCGATTCTGCAGTGTGATTGGTCTGCCCGCACCGGGCCTACAGTCCACCTGGTCCACTCTCCGAATCTATCCACATACATCGAGTCTGCAGTGTGATTGGTCCGCCCGCTCCGGGCCTTCAATCCACCTGGTCCACTCTCTGAGTCTACAGTATGACTGGTCCGCCCGCATCGGGCCTTCAGTCGGCCTGGTCCACTCTCCGAGCCTCGGCACGTCTGGTCCGCCCTCTTAGGGCCTACAGCTTATCCGGACCGCTCGCTGGGCCTTCGGGTCAACCGGTCCGTCCTGGGTATCTTGGCCTACAATACAAAGCAGGACTCGCCTCAACCCAACTCCAGTCCAAACAACCATGTGCACATAAACATAAAATCATATAGCAATTCACAGTCAACAAGCCGATCAAACAGATCACATAACATATCATCATCATAACTAGGATACCGACCTAACCGGTCACTAGCATAACATCACTCTACATCTCAGAATACCGATCTCAATCAGGTCTCTAACATATACCATCCTAGCTACCAGGATGCAAACATATCAAGGCAATAACTTAACAACAATACCCGGATCTCAATCTGATAAGGGCCGGCCTTGGTGCCTTAGACCCTGTTGATATAGTGAGGATAACTCACCTCGAAACTGTCGGCTGAAAGAATAAGATCCCACTGCTCCAAACTCCGACACGAACTCCTCCACTGAACAACACCCAAGCACTGAACTCAATAAATACCCATAATTACCAAAATACCCCTGGAGGGCAACTGGTCAACCCTTGGTCAAAGTCAAAGTCAACCCCTGACTGACTCTACTCGCCGAGTCAACCCGATGACTCGTCGAGTCCCAAAGCTCAGAACTTCCCTCAATCCGCGACCTAACTCGCCGAGTCACCCCGAGACTCGCCGAGTTCAACAATTCTGAGTCCACTCGCACACAACTCACCGAGTCATCCCTTGACTCACCGATTCTCGACTCAACCAGAAAATATTGGGACTCTTCGACAAGACTCGCCGAGTCCAAGAACAGACTCGCCGAGTTTAAAGCTATCTTCAACCTACTCGCCGAGTTGTTCTTACAACTCGCCGAGTTCTAGGCCATCTTCATCCAACTCGCCGAGTTGTTCTTCCAACTCGTCGAGTTGTTCTTCCAACTCGTCGAGTTCCAGCTCAGCTTCAAGCCACTCGTCGAGTCTACCCATGTGACTCGCCGAGTACCACCGGTCTGAATCCATACAGAAGCATTCCAGGCCATGTAATTGATCCAAAACATAGATCTATCCTCCTACCACCCATCCATCACGTAAAGTGGCAAACTTTACGTGAATCCAAAGAGATCTAGGCCTTTTACACTTTAGGGCTAGGGTTTGGGACATGATGGCTTCACTAAACACTCAAACACAGGGTCTTTAATGCACTCTAGACCTTCTCCATTCCAGATCTGAGGTGGCAACCTCAGATCTAACCTCCAAACTCCAAAACATACCAAGATCAGCTCCCATAAACCCCAAAATGATGAATCTATATGATTAACAGCCCAAGAACGAGATAATACCTCAAAAGAACGCCCCAACAGCAATGAAACTCAAATCCAAGCAAAGCCCCTTGCTCAAAGCCTCTTACCCTTCAAGATTTCCTCAACAATTGCTTCTCCAAGCTTCCAAATGCAACTTGATCCACTCACACACGAAGGTTAGGGTTTCTGGACTTGAGGATGAGTAAGGAGGTTGGGGGAATGGATGTTATGTTCTTTATATAGGGATCAACCCCGAGAATTAGGGTTTTCTCCACTCAGCGCCTACTCGCCGAGTCCAATACACTGACTCGCCGAGTCGACCACTTAACACGTGACCAAGTCGCGACTCTACTCGCCGAGTCTCTCTTTCCCATATTACTCTTTTAGCCCTTCAACTTTACTCTTGCTATTCCGGGATGTTACATATCTTCTCGGATTGGACTCGTTCTAGTTGGTAGAGATTATGCTCTAGTTGTTGATATTTTTCCGTGTCTTGAGCTCTCATGTATTCCAATTCATAATACCTTGCAGAGTGAGGTCTTCCACGAGATTCACATCTCTCGTGTACCACATTAATTGACCCATCCATTTTTGTGTGCCTATTTTCCATGGCATCGAGTTTCGCCATTACCATCATTAAGACTTCAGAAACTCCATCTTTACTTGACTTTCCTCTAGTGAAATCCTCCCCTTTTGGGTTGTGATACTCCCTTGAATGCTTGGCGAATTCTTCAATAAAGATTTATTTGTTGCCAGATTCTTCTTTGTCATGGGCCCTTGAAAGTCTAGAAGTTGACAAGTGCAGACATTGACTCCATCATAAAATATCGAGATTTATTGTTGCACATTGAAGTCATGTTTAGGTCAATGTCATAACAATCTCTTGTAACGTTCCCAAGCTTCATATAATGACTCCCCTTCTAATTGTTAATTGAAAATTTTGTATGTTTCATTTAAGCTTTGCCACTTTCAAAGGAGATGTAAAATGGTTTATGAACTTAGTCTTAAAATCAGCCCATGTCATGATAGCTCCAAAGGGAAGAGATTTTAACCATTCTTTTGCTTCACCCTTCAACGTGACTGGTAAAAGTCGAAGCATCACTGCATCTTCACTCACGTTTGGTGCATTAAAATAATGTGAAATCTCCACCACCTCTTCTATATACTCATAAGCGTCCTCGTGCTCCTTCCCATAAAAAGGTAGTTCCCTTAACATCTTGAGAATGTGCACCGGAAGTTCAAACTTTGTCGTGGCTAGGATTTTTGGTGGATCAAGACCCCATCTATTGTTGTTCCTCACATGTCGCTTGTATTCTTCCATTGACATGGTCGTGATGTCCCCCATTTTTTCCTGCTAAGATAAAACTAAAAAAACATGCGGAAAAGGAACTAAAAACAAATAAACAAAAAACTAACTGAAGAGAGACCGCGACGTGGTGAATATCACAACGACGTGGTTGCGTCTTAGAGAAAAGAAACTAAGTTAAACAAATGAAACAAGAGTAACTTTTTGTGGTTTTTACCCCACAAAAACGATCGAATAACTAAAAGCAATTAAACTAATAATCAAACAAGCCATTCGCCAGCAACAACGCAAAAAACTTGATGTGCAAAAAATATACCTATCAACTTTTAAATTTATAACCTAACAAACTTATACTAACTATGCACCTATAGGCAGTGTACCTACTCAGATTATAGTATAGCTTGGGTAAGTTGGGTGTCGATCACAGGGAAAGGTATTTAATTAATTAAATAATTACTAAAAGCTAAACTAAGAAAAACAACTAAAAGTAGGGGTTTTATCTGATTTTACAAGTTCAGAAAAACTTAAGCACTCAACTAATAATGATTATAAATAGTATACTAGAGCACTTTTGTTTAGTTTCGAATCCACCTTTTTCTTATGGTTAGTACTCATTTATGGATTACTTAAGTTGGTTACCAATTTATATGTAATTAGTGATATTGGTCAAATCTACTAATCTTTTCACCAATTCATGAACTACCTTGTATGGTCATACACAAGAAAAACACAAAATTAGTTATTCATTATAGATGGGCTATGTAAGATTTATCTAAGCAAACACAATTATGGTCACAATTATGTTCTCCAACACAACTAAATTTGTTACTATTATTAGTTATCTAAGATTTGGTCGATCCTAGCACTAGCAATTTAATGGTCACTAAATAACTAGGTAAACAAGTTCGTGTAATTTAATTGTCACTAAACTACACTAAACTTGAATTTAACCAACAGAGTCACAAAATTTAACATGATACGTAATGATAATCAAACACATGCATAAACCAAATTCATATAATCCATAAAGTAAGAAACTAACTCATAATTTTAGGTTTCATCTAACTAAATCAAATCAAGGGTTTTTAGCCCATAATCACAATTGATGAACACATAAACATAAGTTAAACTAAGCTAAACATCATTAAACTAGGCAAACCGAATGTGTAGATGTGAATCCTTGCTCCAATCGACTTCCTAGCTTCCAAAATCGGCCCTAAAGGGTTCTTAGAAGGGTTTTTGTCGCATTACTTCTCCTGAAAGTCACCTCCAATTCCCGAATTCGTCATAATGTTCATATATATATATATATATATATATATATATATATATATATATATATATATATATATATATATATATATATATTGTCACACCCCAAAACCAAGAACGGCGGAAACGTTCTGGGGCGGAGGACGTCATGTAAGGTAATCATAACACAGTAAATGTAAATAGGCAAACAACATCATCCATTGCATTAAATATAAAATTTTAATACATGCGTGTTCTGTACAGTTTTAGACACCAAAAATATAACATAAATCAAAATAATAAAATGATGAGTCTTGAGTACGCTCCGTCATCTCAAAAACTGGCATCGGTACCTGTCTACTGATGACCTGAGAATACAAGTTATTTTGAAAGAGTTTATCAGCATTAAGCTGGTGAGTTCATAAGCATTTTAGTGTCAATGTTTGTTGTCAAAAACGTTTGGACCTGTCTCAATGTATAAGTTTGTAAAAGTTTGAATCTCTCAGAAAATCCTATATTTTCTATAAAAGTAACCTTCTACCAAGGCTAAACTGTTTTGTAAACTCGTCTGTTGTAAAAGTGTGTAATTACCCAAGTATAAATATAGTTTGTACATTAATACTTAAGTGAGATTATCACCAAAATATGTAATGGGTAAATCATTGTAGTACTGTAGCTTTGTATAATAAGAACTACTGTTGTACTAATTACTACTACCTTAAACCGGATTTATATTAAGGTATAATGTGATAATTGCACCATACTATCGACTGATAACAACGACATAAAGAACGGTCGTAATAACGGAATGACGTTTGGCACCCGCAGACCTGCAGGTCCGGCTGTAGCTAGCAGCAAGGTGTAGGATAGTCAATCCAGTATAGATCTATACGCAAACTCAACGCTCTCCCTCCAAGAGAATTCTGGCTACAACTCGGGCCATGACATTTAAGGCATGCTCCGATACAGTGGATCACATTTGTTATCGTATTCTTGCATATGTGATGAAATGTTTCTTGTTCTAGTATAGTTGTATATGTTCTCTTCCTAGTATAGACTCATGAATGAAGTGACTCATTGATCTAGCAGTTGTAATAGTATGGTTCTGTGTTACCCCGATGGTAACTTGTTAACGGTGCGTTTAGTACGTATGATTATGGAAGTACTTTTATGTCTATATATGTATATTTGATATATAATTAATATGGAAACGACCTTCGGATGGTCACCCAAAATCCTATCAGACCACATCCAAATCGAGGAAAAGGAAACAAGGTGGGTAGCCTTCCTAAGTCTTTTAAACATTACTTATATAACTACACATATACGGGCATGCAATTTATAATATAAAAGCATAAATAAGTATTTATAAGGCATTTGAAACATAAGTATTATTTTTAAAGAAAGATTGACTTGATGTCAATCTATAAAACAATTTGAAGGCGTAGATTTGATTAAAACAGTTTAAGTATAAGGAACATTTGTTTAAATCACAGTTGCAGTGTAAATTCGAAAAGTAAATGGGTTTGGAAAACATTTATAAGTAAAACAGTTTGATAGATAGTTTAAATAGTGATAAAATCACTGGTTTCCCTAGTTATTAATCACATGTGATTAATGCAATCACATGTGATTGAAATGATAACTATAAGTATTTAACTTGTATTCCCCCCCTTGAAAGCATATAAAAGCATTTAGAATATTTAAAAAGGTTGATTAAGGGGTATGAAACTCACTTGATTGATTGAGGAAAGCGAGATGGAAAACCGGGCAGAGTTTCGTCTCGGAAAACGGATTTTTCTCGGGATTCTCGGGAATCTCGGGAGTAAAATCGACCCTCGGGACTTGAGCAAAAAGACCAGAGCTTCGGGTTATAACGGGCACGGAAAACGAGACAAGGTTGTGAGAGAGAGGAGAGAAATGAGCAACATTTTTGGAAAGCCTCGCATCCTATTTATAGGAAGGCTGAACCGCCTCCGAACGCGGGGCGTACGCTCGTACGCAGCGCGTACGCGTACGTCATGCATGACTGAAGCCTCGACTGCCTCGGTTCGGATGGGACGGGTTGCTGGGTACGCGGGTCGGATGGGACGGCGGGTCGGACGGGACAGCGGGTCGGATGGGTCGGAGCTTCGGACGGGTCGGACGGTTTAGAATTCTTCGGATAGCGCGACGTGGACGATCCGAGACCCTCGATCTCAGTACGCGGGGCGTACGAAGGTACGCAGGGCGTACTTCGGTCCAATCCGATGACTCCCCTTCGGATAATACCGGGAATATATAATTAAATTCATATTTATTTTAAATAAACTTCAAAAATTCATATCTCCCTCATACGAACTCCGTTTTTGACGTTCTTTATATCCACACGAAGGTGAGACCATGATCTACAACTTTCGTTTAGATTCCGTTGGCAAATTCCGAAATTATTTTTATTATTTATTTATTAAAATGACGTGATTAAGGAATTTCTTCAAAATTTCATAACTTCCTCATCCGAAGTCATATTTGGACGTTCTTTTTATGTATGCAAACCTTGATATGATTCCTACTACTTTATTTAATCCGAACAAGATTTTAGGAAGGTTACATTTTGACCTAATTTTGATCGGTTTTACATTACATTGACTCGAAATATCGGGTTGTCACATCATCCCCCCGTTAGAAGGAATTTCGTCCCGAAATTAGAATTTTAAGCAAGGTAGAAATTTCAAATAACTAAGCAAAAAGGTGAGGGTATTTCAGTTTCATCTGATCCTCACGTTCCCAAGTGAATTCCGGTCCTCGCTTGGCATTCCAGCGAACCTTCACGATAGGGATACGGCTTTGTTTTGTCTGCTTGACCTCACGGTCCATGATCTCTACAGGTTCTTCCACGAAGTTGAGGCTCTCGTTGATTTCAATCTCGTCGAGTGGGATTACAAGAGTCTCGTCGGATAGACACTTTTTCAAGTTAGATACGTGGAATGTAGAATGTACGTTACGAAGTGCGTCTGGTAGTTCGAGTTTGTAAGCTACGGGGCCGACTCTTGAAAGAATCTCGAAAGGCCCTATGTACCTCGGATTAAGCTTTCCACGCTTGCCGAAGCGTATCAAGCCCTTCCAGGGTGAGACTTTGAGGAGAACTCGGTCTCCCACCTGAAATTCCAAAGGTTTCCTTCGTTTATCAGCGTAGCTCTTCTGTCGGTCTCTAGAGGCTTTCAATCGTTCACGGATCTGAACGATTTTCTCTGTTGTTTCCCGAATGATCTCCGGACCGGTGAGAGTACTGTCGGAAGTTTGCCCCCTGGCTAATTGGGTATCACCCACCTCAGCCCAGCATAGAGGGGATCTGCACTTACGGCCGTAGAGAGCTTCAAATGGAGCAGCCTTGATGCTCGTGTGATAACTGTTATTATAGGAAAACTCGACAAGGGGTAAATGAGTATCCCATGCCTTCCCAAAGTCAATCACGCAGGCTCGCAACATATCTTCTAGAGTTTGGATGGTCCTCTCACTCTGTCCGTCGGTCTGAGGATGGTAGGCTGTGCTCATGTCCAACCTTGTTCCTAGGGAATGTTGTAGTGATTGCCAAAATCTTGAGGTGAACCTACTATCTCTATCGGAGATAATGGACATAGGTACACCATGCAGTCGTACGATTTCCCTAATGTATGTTCTCGTAAGTTTCTCCATCTTGTCGGTTTCTTTGATAGGCAGGAAGTGTGCAGACTTGGTCAATCTATCAACGATGACCCATATGGTGTCAAGTCGACCCGTTGTCTTGGGCAACTTGGTTATGAAATCCATAGTGATCCGCTCCCACTTCCATTTCGGGATCTCTGGTTGTTGCAATAAACCAGAGGGCTTCTGGTACTCGACCTTAACCTTTGCGCAAGTAAGGCATTTACTTACGAAGGTAGCAATTTCTGCTTTCATATTAGGCCACCAGTATAGCTTCTTAAGATCCAGATACATCTTATCTGAACCTGGGTGGACGGAATACCGAGTGTTGTGCGCCTCGGTCATGACCAAGTCTCGGAAACCACCGTGTTTCGGTGTCCAGATCCGGTTCATGAAATATAAAGCTCCGTCACCCTTGGCTTCTAAATTCTTGTCCATTCCTCTAAGGGATTCACTTGACACATTTTCAGGTTTCATGGCCTCAAGTTGAGCCTCCTGAATTTGCTTTGACAAGTGTGAATGGATGGTTATTGACAACGACTTGACCTTGCGACCAGAATATTCCTTCCGACTTAGGGCGTCTGCTACTACGTTGGCCTTACCCGGATGATAACGAATATCGCATTCGTAATCACTGAGTAGCTCGACCCACCGTCGTTGTCGCATGTTGAGCTCCTTCTGATCGAAAATGTGTTGTAAACTCTTGTGGTCGGTAAAGATAGTGCTCTTCGTTCCATACAAGTAATGCCTCCAGATCTTCAGAGCAAACACTACTGCTCCTAGTTCAAGATCGTGGGTCGTGTAGTTAACCTCGTGTGTCTTCAATTGTCTCGAGGCGTAGGCGATGACCTTACCTCGCTGCATCAGAACACATCCAAGCCCTTGATTCGATGCATCGCAATAAACTACGAAGTCTTCTATTCCTTCTGGAAGGGATAGTATTGGTGCGGTGCACAAGGCTCGTTTGAGCGTTTGGAACGCTCTTTCTTGTTTCTCTTCCCAGTCAAAGGCCACGCCTTTCTGGGTTAGGGTTGTAAGAGGCTTCGCTATTCGTGAGAAGTTCTGAATGAACCTGCGGTAGTAGCCAGCGAGACCTAGAAATTGACGAATTTCTGTAGGCGTCTTCAGTGCTGACCAGTTCTCAATGGCCTTAATTTTGGATGGGTCCACGTGGATTCCCTCTTCGCTTACCACGTGTCCTAAGAATTCGACTCTTCGGATCCAAAATTCACATTTCGAGAACTTCGCATAAAGTTTCTCTTTTCGTAATGTCCCTAGAACTTGACGCAGATGATCGCCATGTTCTTTCTTACTTCGGGAGTAGATCAGGATGTCGTCAATGAAAACGATGACGAACTGATCCAAGTAGGGTCGGCATACTCTATTCATCAGATCCATGAAGACTGCGGGCGCATTGGTCAATCCGAATGGCATCACCACGAACTCGTAATGTCCGTAACGAGTTCGGAAGGCGGTCTTCGGCACATCCTCCTCTAGCACTCGTAACTGGTGATATCCGGATCTCAGATCAATCTTAGAAAAATAGCTCGCCCCTTGCAGTTGGTCGAATAGATCATCTATGCGTGGTAGAGGATAACGATTCTTGACCGTCAGTTTGTTGAGTTCTCTGTAGTCAATACACATACGGAAGGATCCGTCCTTCTTCTTAACAAACAAGACCGGTGCTCCCCAAGGTGAGAAACTTGTCCTTATAAAGCCCTTGATGAGCAGTTCGTTAAGTTGACCAGAGAGTTCTTGCATCTCGGCTGGTGCTAAACGGTAGGGCGACTTGGCTACTGGGGTAGCTCCTGGGACTAAGTCGATTCTGAACTCGACTTGTCGTTGCGGAGGTAATCCGGGTAGTTCTTCTGGGAAAACGTCGGGGAAGTCGCTCACTACTGGGAGGTTCTTTAGTTCTTTCGTTTCTAGGTTCGTGTCGACGACGTGAGCAAGGAATGCGTGGTATTCCTTACGCAGGTATTTCTGTGCTTGAATACTTGATATGATGCGAAGACTTGCACCGGGTTTGTCGCCATAGACTATAAGAGTTTCGTTAGACGGAAGGTTTAGACGGACTGCTTTCTCGAAGCACATGATGTCGGCACGATGAAGGCTTAACCAGTCCATGCCAATGATGACGTCGAAACTTTTTATTGAGACTGGCATGAGGTCGATTGGAAATGAATGGTTGTCTAGGGTTAGGGTACAACCTAAGTATATGTTACTCGTATTTTCAGTTTTTCCATTAGCCATTTCTACTGTAAATAGTTCTTTGAGTGCGTGAGGTGGTTGATTAAGCATGCGAGCAAATTTATGGTTTACGAAGCTTCGCTCCGCTCCACTATCGAATAGAATGCATGCATAGGAGTTATCGAGGAGGAACGTACCGGTTACTACTGTTGGGTCAGCAACTGCTTCCCCGTGGCCAATAGCTAGTACCCTCCCTGCTCCTCCAGCATTCCTCGCTTTGGGGCAGTCCCTCTTAAAGTGGCCTGCTTCGCCACATCCATAGCAGGTTGGGCTCGCGCCAGAGCCAGGGACTTGGTTGATAGGTTGTGCCGGGAACTTACAGAATTGGACGGTGTGTCCTTTCTTGTTGCAGTTAGAGCACTGCAATTCACGGCAGGGGCCGTTGTGGTGGTAGCTGCATTTGTTGCACTTGGGCGAACTTCCAGCATACCGACTAACCGGGGCAGTAGTAGCAGCAGTAGGGGTTACTGCGGCATGAATTGCCACCAATTGCTGCTTTTTGGTAGCCTGATGCTTCTTCCTTTCATCCCAGAATTTTCGCTTAGTATCGGCGGGTTTGGAGGGTTCCGGGATGGCTAGGGTGGTTGTGGTTGCAGGGGTTTTGACTCCATGGTCAATGAGTCGTTGCGCCAATCGTTTGGCACTGTCGAAGGTAGCGGGGTTTGACGCTAGCACATTCCCCTGATACGGAGGCACTAGTCCCCAAATGTACCTCTCGATCTTCTTCCCCTCGGTGGGAACCATATTGGGGCAGAGGGCCACCAGCTCGCTGAAGCGGGCAGTATAAGCGACCACATTGGTGCCCTTCATTGACAGGTTCCAGAGTTCCTGCTCCAGTTTCTGGATCTCGCCCCTCGGGCAGTATTCCTCAGTCATGAGGTCTTTCATTGTTTCCCAGCCCATGTCGTTGGCTACGACGATAGTTAGTGCTTTGACGTGGCCGTTCCACCACGTTAGGGCTTTACCCTCAAAGGTGCATGCGGCATATTTCACCTTGCACGCAGCAGGGCATGAACAGATTTCGAAGACTGATTCAGTCTTCTCGAACCATTGCGAGAGAGCAATGACTCCGCCGGTGCCATAGAAAGGCTTCGGCTTGCAGTTTGTAAAATCCTTGTAAGAGCACTCCCTTGAGCGCACAGGGATTTCGATCGGAATAGATTCCACAGGGGTTCCACCTCTGCTGGCATCAGAAGAGTGATACTGAGCCATGGCAGTTGCCACTGCTGCAGCTACGACAGCATTCAGGGCTACAGTATCGATGACCGGAGGCGGAGGAGGTGCAGGATTATTCCTATTCCTGGGAGACTTGCGAGGAGGCATCTTTCAGCTAAAAGTTTATAAAGATAAGAAAGATGGTAAGAATCAATTTGTAAGCAGCGTGAGAGTGACACACGGACTAACTAAACATAGTCCAACAGTTGAAAGAGTGCTTGAAACCACAATAAGGAATATTAGAAGGAAAGCATAAGTGTATAGATTTTTCCCAGATAGATAGATCTCAAAAATTTACTGGTATTACTGATGTAATAAGTTCAGGGAAAATCGACCTAACAGTAGGTCATACATCATACCATATAGAAAAGTTTGACAGTCCTTAGATTTCAAATTTGAGTACGGGAGCTAGAAACATTTTACACACAAGCGCTACTTGGAGCACAGATGTTAAAGGCTATCCCTTAATTAAAAGACGGAGATGTACTAGACATCAACCAACGGCGATGGGAAAGTCCCGGGCGAGTACTGCGGTCGGACACTTGACGAAACACCTCTTGAATGGGTCGATCCTGAGTCCTCTGACGAGCTCGAAGTTCCAATATTTCAGCTCGTGAGGCAGCCAACTGCTACTGCAGGGTTTTATTTGTCCTCCGGGTCCGTTCCATGTCTTCTTCAAGACGGCGGATGCTGACTGTGTTGACACCTGAGTCGGCATCAATCTCTATGACCCGGTCGACGGCTGCTCTACCTTGCTCGACAATACGAGCTATTCTGCGGATAAAGACAGGCAGAGCTCGGTCAGTAGAGCCACCATTGCTGACGTTGTAAAAGGTTCGGTCCCCAAAGTATGGTAAGGGTTGACCCTGATCATTATTCCAGCGGTTCAGGTTGTTTGCCACCTGGAAACGCTGGTCGAGGGTTGTTGTTCGGGGCTTGACCTACAATCGGTAGGTTGTTGACTTCAGGCTCGGAGTCGGACCCATCTGAAAAGCCTTCTGCGAGGTGATCATCCAAAGGGATTGGATGATCAACTTCGGGCTCTTCATCGATCCACCCGGCATTGCCTTCATTGGGAAAGTACGGGTCGCTATGATGGATATCTAGCCATCAAGATCTATGCGAGAATAGAGGTATAAGAATATAGTATACGTGTAACTAGTAGCGCAAAATACTCCTATAGTATTTTAAGTTTAAATTCTATTGATCTTCTTGTGGTATGGTTGGTAAGTTTTTAGACTTGTTAACCTATCACAACCATTCTAAGGCATGTGCTAATCACTCCTAGGATCAGCATAGTTGATCAGGCTATGCCATTCCCAGGACTGACCATACATCCCCGAGCTCACTTGTGATATTTAACAATCGTAATACTTTTGTTCTTGTCATTGTGACACTTATTTTAGTATGAATGCAGACTAGTATACTTAGTTAAATATTTTATTATTTAAAGTATAGACTCTTGGTCAGAGTTTAATCCCTAATGGGTTTATAGTTTAGTATATTTTTTGTGGGTTGATATACTCAATTCACTATAAACAATGCTCTGATACCAATCTGTCACACCCCAAAACCAAGAACGGCGGAAACGTTCTGGGGCGGAGGACGTCATGTAAGGTAATCATAACACAGTAAATGTAAATAGGCAAACAACATCATCCATTGCATTAAATATAAAATTTTAATACATGCATGTTCTGTACAGTTTTAGACACCAAAAATATAACATAAATCAAAATAATAAAATGATGAGTCTTGAGTACGCTCCGTCATCTCAAAAACTGGCATCGGTACCTGTCTACTGATGACCTGAGAATACAAGTTATTTTGAAAGAGTTTATCAGCATTAAGCTGGTGAGTTCATAAGCATTTTAGTGTCAATGTTTGTTGTCAAAAACGTTTGGACCTGTCTCAATGTATAAGTTTGTAAAAGTTTGAATCTCTCAGAAAATCCTATATTTTCTATAAAAGTAACCTTCTACCAAGGCTAAACTGTTTTGTAAACTCGTCTGTTGTAAAAGTGTGTAATTACCCAAGTATAAATATAGTTTGTACATTAATACTTAAGTGAGATTATCACCAAAATATGTAATGGGTAAATCATTGTAGTACTGTAGCTTTGTATAATAAGAACTACTGTTGTACTAATTACTACTACCTTAAACCGGATTTATATTAAGGTATAATGTGATAATTGCACCATACTATCGACTGATAACAACGACATAAAGAACGGTCGTAATAACGGAATGACGTTTGGCACCCGCAGACCTGCAGGTCCGGCTGTAGCTAGCAGCAAGGTGTAGGATAGTCAATCCAGTATAGATCTATACGCAAACTCAACGCTCTCCCTCCAAGAGAATTCTGGCTACAACTCGGGCCATGACATTTAAGGCATGCTCCGATACAGTGGATCACATTTGTTATCGTATTCTTGCATATGTGATGAAATGTTTCTTGTTCTAGTATAGTTGTATATGTTCTCTTCCTAGTATAGACTCATGAATGAAGTGACTCATTGATCTAGCAGTTGTAATAGTATGGTTCTGTGTTACCCCGATGGTAACTTGTTAACGGTGCGTTTAGTACGTATGATTATGGAAGTACTTTTATGTCTATATATGTATATTTGATATATAATTAATATGGAAACGACCTTCGGATGGTCACCCAAAATCCTATCAGACCACATCCAAATCGAGGAAAAGGAAACAAGGTGGGTAGCCTTCCTAAGTCTTTTAAACATTACTTATATAACTACACATATACGGGCATGCAATTTATAATATAAAAGCATAAATAAGTATTTATAAGGCATTTGAAACATAAGTATTATTTTTAAAGAAAGATTGACTTGATGTCAATCTATAAAACAATTTGAAGGCGTAGATTTGATTAAAACAGTTTAAGTATAAGGAACATTTGTTTAAATCACAGTTGCAGTGTAAATTCGAAAAGTAAATGGGTTTGGAAAACATTTATAAGTAAAACAGTTTGATAGATAGTTTAAATAGTGATAAAATCACTGGTTTCCCTAGTTATTAATCACATGTGATTAATGCAATCACATGTGATTGAAATGATAACTATAAGTATTTAACTTGTATTCCCCCCCTTGAAAGCATATAAAAGCATTTAGAATATTTAAAAAGGTTGATTAAGGGGTATGAAACTCACTTGATTGATTGAGGAAAGCGAGATGGAAAACCGGGCAGAGTTTCGTCTCGGAAAACGGATTTTTCTCGGGATTCTCGGGAATCTCGGGAGTAAAATCGACCCTCGGGACTTGAGCAAAAAGACCAGAGCTTCGGGTTATAACGGGCACGGAAAACGAGACAAGGTTGTGAGAGAGAGGAGAGAAATGAGCAACATTTTTGGAAAGCCTCGCATCCTATTTATAGGAAGGCTGAACCGCCTCCGAACGCGGGGCGTACGCTCGTACGCAGCGCGTACGCGTACGTCATGCATGACCGAAGCCTCGACTGCCTCGGTTCGGATGGGACGGGTTGCTGGGTACGCGGGTCGGATGGGACGGCGGGTCGGACGGGACAGCGGGTCGGATGGGTCGGAGCTTCGGACGGGTCGGACGGTTTAGAATTCTTCGGATAGCGCGACGTGGACGATCCGAGACCCTCGATCTCAGTACGCGGGGCGTACGAAGGTACGCAGGGCGTACTTCGGTCCAATCCGATGACTCCCCTTCGGATAATACCGGGAATATATAATTAAATTCATATTTATTTTAAATAAACTTCAAAAATTCATATCTCCCTCATACGAACTCCGTTTTTGACGTTCTTTATATCCACACGAAGGTGAGACCATGATCTACAACTTTCGTTTAGATTCCGTTGGCAAATTCCGAAATTATTTTTATTATTTATTTATTAAAATGACGTGATTAAGGAATTTCTTCAAAATTTCATAACTTCCTCATCCGAAGTCATATTTGGACGTTCTTTTTATGTATGCAAACCTTGATATGATTCCTACTACTTTATTTAATCCGAACAAGATTTTAGGAAGGTTACATTTTGACCTAATTTTGATCGGTTTTACATTACATTGACTCGAAATATCGGGTTGTCACATATATATATATATATATATATATATATATATATATATATATATATATATATATATATATACTTACCTAAAATCTGGCCACCATGACGAGTTAAAGGCACCACATTGAGGTCCTCGTGTTTATGCCGTATTCTCCAAGCCAGCGTCAAGAATCGCGAATATTCCATTCACCACGTCATGGTTATCGAGAATCAACTTTTTCTCAAAACATGAAAGTTGTCCGAAATTGTATCTAGTTTTCAGATCATTTTGAATCACATCAATTGGAGTTATGAGTCATGAGATATGGCCAAAATACTGAAAAGGTGTCAAGTCTAGCAACATTCTCTTTTGTGTCTTCTTCTTTCCTGAGGTCTTCATTCTTGCTTCCAGCTTCCATGTTGCTTCCAAGAATGTCTTTTAAGCTACATAACATATATTAAACATAATAAGTATCGTTTTTCTATAATAAACATAAATATAGCTAATAATCTTTGAGATATGATGTAAAATATATATGTAGATATGCACATATCAATTACCATAGTCAACGTCCAATGAATTCTTGGGATTAGATCCTTCAGGCATTTTTGCTTTAGTTGTACTCTTAAGCATTTCTGCTTTTATAGTTATCAACATCTTGGTCAGATCAGTTAGGGTCACATCAAGATTCCTCATATGAAAGTTTTCAACAAACTGATCTTATAACTTAGGAAGCAATCTAAGAACCAAATTATTGGCTTTATCCTTTGGAAAATCGATACCCATTCTTCCCATTCTATCAATGCACAATTTCATTTTTAGAACATACACACACAAAATTTCCTTCTTTGTGTTTACATGTCAATAAGGCTTAAGTCATTTCATATCTTTCAAATTGACGAAAACGTGACGTTGTGAGAGTCATAGGAGGAGGAGGTGGAAGAGTTGAATAGATATGAAGTCCCGTTGCACCGTCACTTAAGGACGGGAAGATAACTTCACCTATACTTGAATGTGGAAGTCCATCTCCAGAAGATTGATAAAAACCATTCCCATAAGAATGAGGAAGACCATTTCTATCTTCATAATACATATAAAAGTGGGTAAATAAAGAACTTAAGTTAGTTGATTTTAATCCTTAATTATTAACACGAAATTTAAATTAAGGCTAGAATCCATATTTTCAATTCGAACTTTGAGGTGGGATTCTGTAATCAAATTGAGAATATGTTTTAGGTAGGTAAGACTTTTACCAATTTCAATCTTACAAAACTACTAGGTCTTTTGAGATTCATTGAATCTTATCAATGACATCTTAATCTCGTATTATTCCCTCACTTTTGTGACTGGGATGCCGATGATCATAAACGAGATGTGAATAACCATGAAAACCCACTTGACAACCTCAAGGTCATTTATCATCTCATATTGATGTGTTGGTAAACCAGACACGCTCCACCAAAACCAATAATTTTCAATTTGTGTCATCGTTTCAACTTTATAGTCCCACATTAGTGTGCCGATTAACCGCACACACTCCACTAACGACTCAAAAAGAAATGATGTGCATTTTCATGGATTAGCATACAATTTCACATTTTTCCTAAAGTAACTAGAGTGAGATTGTAAAGAAGGTTTTAGTAATTTATAGATTATACTTTTACTATGTTTATGTCCTATCGAACCCGTTCAACTAACGACCATCCACCATAGATGAGAGCGGTGGGTGAAAAGGATACCCATTCAAAGGTCATTTTACAGGGCGTTTCCTTATACCCTCTTTAAAGTATGGCTTTATAAATGAGACTTACTAGCGATTCGACTGATGTTATCTTATACATATAGTAATTAACGTTTAATGATATATATATATATATATATATATATATATATATATATATATATATATATAAAAGGTGTATTTTAAAACTTTTCAAAATACAAAGTTTAAATATTAATTATCTGAATTAGAATTTTAATTAATTAATTTTTAAGCCAATTATGATTTATCTTTATCTTTTAATTAAAAAATTAATTAAATTAATTAGATCATTTAGGATAATTCACTAATTTAAGATTTCAAATTTCAAATTACCTAGTTAAATATTCAGCTTTTACACAATTAAAATAATATCAACTAAGGTTATTATCCAAATCAATTTGAATTAAGCAAGCCAAAATTCATTGAACAGAAATTCTCCACAGGGTGGAAGAGGACTGCCTATGCCATGGCAGAAGGGAAAAAAATCACAGATAACAAGATCCCCACGAAGTGGCAAAGAGCTGCCCACATCCAAAAAGTTGTGACAAAATGAAGATTATGTCAAACTCCAATCGGTTTTCTTCAAGTTCAACCAGTACACTATCATTTATTAGAAAATTGAAAGATTTGATACCTCTGATTGGCTTTACATGTAATAATGCAAAATAATCCTCAAACTCTTAAGGGTACATGCAACCTATTAGATATATGTCTTATTGTAGCAACATAGTATTGAACAAAAAAGAACCTGAAACCTATATAAAACCAAAATATAAATACTAGGGTTAAATACCTTTAATTTGTTGTAGTAAACAAATCACTTGAATCTCCTATAGTTGATGGTTTTGAAAAGCTTAGCACCAAAAGGATGATACCTCTAATGGATCACACCTAAAACCCTAGAAACCCTAGAATGAAGATGAGAAAGGGGAGAATGATAGAAATTTAGTTCCTAGGCTTTTAGGTAAAGGTATCCATGAAATTTGATGCCTAATGGGTCTTATTAATAGTTTACGTAACTTGTAGGCAAAGCCATATTTGAATTAATTAAATAATGGATTTAATCCCAATTCAAATTATTTTCTTATTTGGATCCAAGAGGCTTCTAGAAACCCAATAAGAGCTCCCAAAACATTCCACCATTCGATGGCTCTAGAATTGCCTCTTTTGTTCAACTGTTGAAAAATTACAATTCATCCCTTACACCTTTAATTAGTTCCAATTAATCCCGAATTAATTCCAGATTAATTCTGATAATTAATTAATTAATTCTAATTGATTTTTTATTAATTTATTAATAATATAAATTAATAAATGTAACACCGTAATTTTTCAAACAAAATTTTCATTTTAAAATCACATAATCTCATTGAAACAATTCACAAAAACCCCGATTATCAACTTATCAAAAACATATATCCATAATTGTTTGAATCAAAATCCAGGTCCCTCTAGAACATAACTCTGTCACGCGTGTACAATCAAGTCGGCGCCTTCCTGTGATCCTAAGAAGTACCTGAAACACATAACACATAACACAGTAAGCACGAAGCTTAGTGAGCTCCCCAAAATACCACACATAACTCATTAGCCTCTCATGGATATATCTCAAATAAGACCCTCTTGTCGATGTGTCTCAGTGGAACCCTCCGGTCCTATAACTCAGGTGGACCCTCCGGTCCTAACTCAGTAAAGCTCAACATAATACACAACATAAATCACAAAGACATAATGCAGCATATCACAATACTCAATATAAGCACATAAGACCCTCCAGTCAGACAAAATTAGCATTTAAGGTAAGTATAGTGAGAAGACTTACCTCGTAAGCAAGAAAATAAACCTCTTACACGAATCACTGATCTTGCCTCCGCTTAACACATACGATAATTATCTCTAATTAACACTTAAATCACAACTCCAAGTTATTTTCTCTCTCTAATCTCTTGGAATGGGTAAAAGACCATTTTACCCCTCCATGCTCTCCATAATCCCTGTCTTAACCAAACCCTAAATCCAACCAAAGTCAACAGTCGATGTTGACCCGAGTCATCGAGTCTATCTATGTGACTCGTTGAGTCCCTTCGTTCCTTCAGAAATGTCGCGGAAATTCAACTTAACTCGTCGAGTAGTCTCATCAACTCGTCGAGTTACTCATGTCCAGACTCGTCGGGGAAAACCCTAGCCGACACGTTGATTTGGCTCATCAACTCGGCGAGTCCATTAAGTCTCTTTTCTCATTCAGAAGTTTTAAGGTAGAGTTACAACCCGAAACTTTAGATCTAGCCTCCTAAGGCTGAGATACCATGTAAAGTTGCAGGCTTTACGTCCATGCATGAAACCTAGGGCTTGAAATTCCAAAACAAGTTGCATTTAGAGTCCTAAGCATAAAAGCTCTCCTCTATCTTGATAAAGCTTGGACCTTTGGGCTTAAGGGACCTTACAAGGTCCAGATCTGAAGTCTCAATCTCATGGCAAGCTCATAATACTCAAAGTCTCAAGAAAAGATGGAAAAAGCCCTAAAACTTCCTAAACACGAGATCTAATCAAAATAATGAGAAAGGTGGCAACCTTTACCTTTAAACAGAAGCTAAGGACGGATAAACATTGGATTCAACAGTCTCTCCTCGTTCCAAGCCTTGCTACTCTTCTCTTCTCTTATCTTCCAAAAGTGCACTGGAATGCTCAAAGTTAGCTCTTCTCTCGCTCTCTCTCTTAGATCAATAAAAACGATTAGGGTTTCACATAGGGGAGTAGGGTGACATGGGATGCGGAAATGAGGGCTTAAGGTCCTTTAAATAGGACACAACCCTGGGAAATTAGGGTTTCCTCTCGCAGCGCCAACTCGTCGAGTTGGTCCGTCCAACTCGTCGAGTCGGTCGTAAAACCTACACGACCAAAACCCTTCTCTACTCAATGAGTTTTTTTCCAACTCGCCGAGTTGCTCAATAAAACTCATAAAAATTAAAAATAATATTGTACCTGGGGGTCGGGATGTTACAATTCTCCCTCGCTATAATCAGACTTTGCCCTCAAAGTCATGCTCCGAAAACAACTCTGGGTACTGCTTCCACATCTCGGACTCCGACTCCCAGGTCCACTCCGATCCTCTGTGGTGCTCCCATTGCACTTTAACTAGTCACTCCTCCTTGTTCCTCAGGGTCTTAACTTTTCTATCCAAAATCATTGTCGGTCTCTCAATATAGTTCAGGATTGCATCAACCTGAATGTCCTCTAAAGGTACCATTGCCGTCACATCGGCTACACACTTCCTCAGTTGAGACATGTGGAAGGTGTTATGAATATGGCTCAACTCCACAAGTAGCTCCAACTGGTATGCTACCTTACCAAATCAGGTGATCACCCTGAAAGGACCATTATATCTAGGGCCCAGCTTGCCCTGCCTCCTGAATCGGATCACGCCTTTCCATTAGGATACATTCAGGAAGGAAAAATCTCTGACCTGGAACTCTAGCTTGGATCTTTGCTGGTCTGAATAAATCTTCTGGTGACCCTGTGTTGTCAATAACCTCTGCCTGACCTGCTGAATCTGCTCGGTCGTCTTGAGCACTATCTCAGTTCCACCTATCACTCTTTGCCCCACCTCTCCCCAACAGACGGGAGTCCGACACCTCCTCCCATATAAGAGCTCAAAGGGAGGCATACCAATACTGGAATGATGGCTGTTGTTGTATGAAAACTCAGCCGGGGGCAAATAAGTGTACCAACTTCTACCGAAGCCCATAACTCATGCACGCAGCATGTCCTTAAGCATCTGAGTCGTCTGTTTACTCTGCCCGTCTGTCTGTGGGTGGTATGTGGTACTGAAGTGCAACCAGGTACCCAACTCCTTAGGAAACTTCTTCCAGAACCTGGAAGTAAAGTGCACATCACAATGTGACACTATCGATGTCGGCACTCCATGCCGTGCTACCACCTCTCTCACATAAATCTCGACCAATTTCTCTGCAGAAGAGTTCTCACTGATAGCCACAATCACCCATATCGCGTCGACACCTTGCGCGGTTCTCGGTAATTTTTTGATAAAATCCATGGAGATCTGTTCCCACTTCCACTGGGGAATCTCTAGAGACTGCAACGGTCCATATGGATGTAGGTGCTTCGCCTTAACCTGACGACAGGTCAAGCACCTCTCAACTTCCTATGCCACATCTCTCTTCATACAGGGCCACCAATAATCCCTCTTTAGATCCGAATATATCTTAGTGTCCCCTGGACGGATCGAGAATCTTGATCTATGTGCCTCCTCCATCAGTATACATCGAGCTCCACCTATATATGGCACCCAAATCCACCCACGGAAAGTAATAAGCCCCCAACTATCCGTTTCAAACTCGAAAACATGTCCGATCACTCGCTCCCTCTTGCGGTTCTCTAGTCTCACGACCTCCACCTGGGCCTCTCGGATGGTATCTAAGACTAGAGTCATCACCGTCCTCCTCATACACACGTCTCTAATCGGAACACTCTTTGCTCCACGACTTAAGGCATTGGCTACCACATTTGCCTTGCCTGAGTGCATAGGATCTCGCAGTCGTAGTCTTTCACTACATCCAACCACCTCCTCTGTCTCGTATTCAGGTTGGGCTGATCCGTGAGGTACTTCAAGCTCTTGTGGTCCATGTATAAGGTACATCGAACTCCATACAGATAGTGCCGCCAGATATTGAGGGTGAACACCACCGCCCCCAGCTCCAAATCTTGGGTGGGATACCTCGTCTTATGAGGCTTCAACTGCCTCGATGCATATGCTAGCACATGCCCCCTCTGCATCAACACTGCACCTATCCTTGAAATAGATGCATCACAATAAAATACAAAGTCCTCCTCTCCCTCTGGAAGGGCTAACACTAGAGCTTCGCAAAATCTCTGGTGAAGAGTCTCGAATGAGGCCTGCTGTGTAACGACCCAAAAATCAAGGGTAGAAATTTCATTTTTAATATAACTAAAACATTGATACCATTTAATTCAAACATTCTAATTCATAGCCAAGTAAATCCTTTATCAGATTTTATCCCAAAATCATTCATTGCGGAAATCATAGGTGTGTGGATTGCGATCAATCTGAGCCCTTCCTTTCCAAAAACGATGAAACCAGAAACAAAACCTATAAGCACGAAGCTTAGTGAGTATCCCAGAGCATACCATACATACAATCCACATATCACATATCCTGTTAGCTATAAAAGCTACATGTATCAAATATCCTGCTAGCTATAAAAGCTACATGTATCACATATCCTGCTAGCTATAGAAGCTACCTATAACACATAAGCCATGGATACAAAAACCTGTAAGGATGTCGTGGGCTCCCCCAAGGTCTTACACCATTGTGCCATGGGATACCCCACATGGTCTTAACTTGGGAATGCCATGGGCTACCCCACATGCTCTTATATCCGATTGACATGGGCTCCGCCTGGGGTCCTCGATGCAAGTATCACAAAGACAATTAGCGTAACACACATCACATAAACATATTTTATATCACATAAATATCTACATATAACACAAATAAACCTGTGAGGATTCCATGAGCTCCCCCCCCCAGGTCTTACACCATTGTGCCATGGGCTACCCCACATGGTCTTTACCTAGGAATTCCATGGGGTACCCCACATGGTCTACATCTAATCTCATGGGCTACCCCATATGGTCTTACATCCAATGTCATTGGCTACCCCACATAGTATTTACCTAGGAATGTCATAGGCTACTACACATGGTCTTACATCCAATGTCATGGGGTACCCTACATGGTGTTTACCTAGGAATGCCATGGGCTACCCCACATGGTCTTACATCTAATGTCACGGGCTCCCTCTGGGGGTCTTCCATGCAATAACACACACTCACATAGCATATCAAATCACAGAATGACCAACACATATACCATAATCACATAATGGGTCGGCCTTGGTGCCTTAGAATCATGGGTATGGTGAGAAGACTCACCTCGCACTGCTGAAGTCCCGCGGATGAACTTCTAGCTGCTGTTTGATAGATTTCCGAACTGCCAACATCAAACAATACC
The DNA here is from genome assembly GCF_051521515.1 of Lactuca serriola. Taxonomy (NCBI): domain Eukaryota; kingdom Viridiplantae; phylum Streptophyta; class Magnoliopsida; order Asterales; family Asteraceae; genus Lactuca; species Lactuca serriola. Next base: position 84,511,447 of record NC_136408.1, read on the forward strand.
CAATTAATAATTGGGTTCTAATGCGTAACCACAACTCCATACTTGGGGTAAAAGACTCAGCTTTATTCAGTCCAAGGGAAAATCTAAAGTTCCAAAAGTCAAACCATGGACCAAAGCCCAACATATGGCCCAATTTTCCAAATTGGGCCCAACCTTTAAATGGTGTCAGTCAAAGGCCCAACCATTTAGTCCATTTGAAACATTTGGCATTTCTAACGGCCCAGTATCTCGTAATCATAAAGGCCTAATTATGGCCCATTAATGGCCTAATTTTCCAAATTAGGCCCAAACCTTCACATGGGCCTTACCCTAAAGCCCATTAAATTATTATAGTCCATATGATTGTTCTTGGATGACCCATCAATATCCTAATCACCAAAACCCAAAAGAAAGGCCAAACTCAAAGCCCAAATGAAATAAGGGTTTCACATAAAATGACAATTAGGGTTAAGTGTTTCTCACTTAACCCATTAAGGACTTAATCCATCAAGTCTACCACTCTACTAGAGAAATCATATGGTGTGATTGGGTTAAATACATAGTCCAATTCCAATGGCCTAAATGTGGGTCCCGATAAGTCCAAATCCCATAAATCAAATATTAGGGTTTTCTAAACCCTAATTAGGGTTTCTAATCCATCTTAGCCCAATAGACCCAATAGCTAGGTCTTTTGATAAATTAGGGTTCACTAGGCCCATTAGGGTTTATTAGGCCCATTGTCTAAACATCCCAAACGAGTCACAATCCAAACGAGGCACACCGTCACCCGACACGACGGCCGGTGGTGGTAGCCACCACCTCACGGTGGTGGTTAGGGTTTCTCGTTCATTATTTCACTTTCTAATACATTTGACAAGGATTTAATCCTAAAAGAACACAAACAACTAAGCTAAACACACACACATAACCACCTTGTGGTGGCCAGCGATGGTGAGTGGTGGCAGTAGGGTTTTCCTTCGGATCTCCGGCCAAAAATCGCTTCAGCAGCCTCATAACGTCACCACAGTTGAACAGAAACACCATAAATCCCACAGCCACCTTTCATGGTGGTTGGCGACAGCAACGACGTGACAGGAACGACGACCATGGGGTTCTTCACGGCTGTCGGCTATCAAACACACCCACAATACATTATATATGCAACAATATAACCATACTTGATATGACTGAGAGACCTTTATAATGTTCTTCAGGCGTTAAGCTAAATGACATTTGTTCACCATAGGCATGCCTGCCTAACTGTAGCTAGCAGTTCTGGTGTGGGATTGTCAGTCCCGAATATATCTATTCACAAATCTTACGCTCTCTCTCCAGGAGACTCTGGTTATACTAAAAGGATTTATCCCTATACACCTAAGGGTACAGTATTGAAGTAGCACCTCACAATTCGGTATAATATAGTTCACTAGCAGGAAATAGCATAAAACAATGAGATAATTATATTCTATATTCCTGAGAACATATAGAACATCAACTAAATATGTCAAAGTTTATAGATATTCATTCATGAAATCTGATTTGGTAAAAATTGCCTAGAGGATTATCCCAAACTATACCCATTATAGATTATTAGAGTTGATTATAGAAATTACTTTGTAAAAACCTTTCTGAAATCTATGAAGTCAGATTTCCAAATTAAGAGTTTCCCTTATGCTCACTATATTACAAAAAGGGATAAAATATCCGAATATGTTATTAAATATAGAAATCATTAACTGCATTAATAAGTTTAAAACTTAATAAAATACTTTGAGTTTGGCTTGTATTCTCCCCCTGAAAACATTAAAAACAGTGAAAATGTAAGGGTATGAACTCACTGTTTGACGTGTGATTCGAATGTAGGATCGTTAGGGATGTTGAGTGTCAAGTGCAACCTCGAGCACAAACGGACCCTATTTAACATATAACGATGTATGGACATAATTAGTGTATAATACAACTAATCATGATAAACGACACCCTATGGGACTAGGAAACACTTGGGATAAGTGTTACAATCACATATGATTGTATGAAGGGAGTGTAAGGCCACACAAAAGAGTGTGTGGTCGACTTTAAGGTGAATCAAGGCTCAAATCATGAAGTCTTTCAAGTATATCAAGCTAAAAGGATGGAATACTTACGTTTTTGAAGCCTTAGAAGTGTTTGTAGTTTATTCAAGTAGAGATAGAAAGAGGTTTGTACGGTTGAGGAGATGGGAAATGAAGTGAAAATGAGCCTCATCTATATATAGATAATGGGTGTGCGGCCACACACTCGGGTGTGCGGCCACACACCCCTCTAGAGGGAGTGTTTGGCCTTTTTGCAACCCTATATCTTAAACCAACCCATCCCTATGTCAAACTTTAGTTGTACGAGGCTTTAGATCATCCAAACAGACTTGAACAATGCTAAAAGATAGCTGAAACGAGTTTAACATTAATAGTATTGAATAGGTCAACAAGGTAGAAGTTCCGAGGTGTCACATCATCTCCCCATTAAAGGGAATTTCGTCCCGAAATTCAAGGATAGAGTACAAATCATGAACTTGGAAAAAGGTGAGGGTACTTCTGTTTCATTGAGTCCTCGCGCTCCCAAGTGAATTCAGGTCTCTGCTTGGCATTCCAGCGAACCTTCACTATCGGGATGCGACTCTGCTTCATACGTTTGACTTCCCGGTCCATGATTTCAACAGGTTCTTCCATGAAATGTAGACTTTCATCTAGCTTAATCTCGTTGATAGGAATCACAAGAGTTTCGTCAGACAAACACTTCTTTAGGTTTGGCACGTGGAAGACAGGATGGACGTTGTTGAGTTCTCGTGGTAATTGGAGTTTGTATGCTACGGAACCAATCCTAGCAAGGATCTCGAATGGTCCAATGTACCTTGGATTTAGCTTTCCAAGCTTTCCAAAACATATCATACCTTTCCAGGGTGATTTTAGGACTAGTGAGAGTATTGTCGTGGACTTGACTCTTGACTAGTTGCATGTTGCCCACCTCAGCCCATCACAAAGGGGATCTATACTTACAGCCATAGAGACTTCGTGCGGCGCAACCTTGATGCTGGAATGGTCTTCGTTGTTTCAAGAAAGTTTCACTAAGGGTAGACGAGTGTCCCACGACCTATCTACAATTGTCTGGATTGTTCTCTTACTTTGTCCATTTCTTTGTGGATGATAGTCTTCGCATGAATAGTTTCGGGTTTCGAAGAGAGGTGAATTTTCGAAGTTCGCATCTAGTTTGACGTTACGAGTGATGAGAGTTTCGCGATCGAACGATTTAAGACAAAAGGGTTTGGTATACATAGATTTAGTCAGACTAAGCGGGACGACGTTGTAGAGTCACACGTTAAGTTAGTTTGGAAGGATCGTTTAGGACATTGATGCCCCAGGGTGAATGTCTCTGGTGTTTTCTATTCTTGACTCGAAGTTAACGGGTACCACTAACACGAGGGTTTTGATTTTTTAAAACTAAGAACTTTCATGAAATGGTTCTTACTAGATCTCTCTATGATCGTTTGGTGTACACATGTCGCGTGTAATTACAACTGACCCTAGCGCATTCACTAGGCTATCATAATTTGCTCATTAGGGCTTTAAAACTTATAAGGATTCCGTGATTTAATCCGAACGAGAAAGTAATCAAAATTATGAATAATTATTGGGGTTTTCGAAAACATACCAAAACAAGGCAGGGTCCTTCGATCCTTCCTCCTTCTCTGAGGTCAGACTCCTCCTATTTTCTCATTGTTCTTTTATGTTGGGTAGTCTATTTTGAAGTGTCCCATTTCGCCATGTGTACCGCACACTTGAACTATGCTAGATTCGGTAGTGGAAGTGTTTTGCTGAGTCGGGGTCTTTGCGAAGCGAGCTTCCTGACCATTCTTAGCCCCTGGACAATTTCTTTTGAAATGTCCGGGTTTGCCACAATTATAGCAAACTTGACCCATCTTTCCACCAGAAATCGAGGTGTTTTACGGTGCTAGTGCTCTACAGTAACGAGCGGTGTGTCCTTGCCTGTTGCAGTTCTTACATTTCGATTCACCGCATTTTCCTACGTGGTGGAAGTTGCATTCCTCGCAATTTGGAAGTTTTCTAGCATATCGTTGCACTGGCGTTGGCACGGGTCTGGCAGATGTTGTGGCGGTAGGAGTTGTCATGGGTTGTTGTCTCTTGGCAAGTTTCTAAGACAACTTGCGTTCCCTGTTGTTCCAAAATTTTTGTTTTGCACTCTTAGTTTTGGGAGTTAGAGTGTCCTCTAAGATAAGTCCTTGTTTGTTTTCTGGTGTGTTGTTACAGTTTGAGAGGTGGAAACTAATCCCATTTGGGTTGTTAGCATTAAGAACAGCTAGGGCGGCTGCTACAGCTGCTGTGACAGTAGCTTGGAATGTAGTCGAGTCCATCTGGAGGATTGGCGTCTTGCCTGTGGGTTGGTTACGTTTCTTCGGAGGCATGATTTTGCTATATGTCAAGAAAAGAAGCTTGTAAACAACATAGATTGCCCCTGTATGTATCCTAAATGTTTATCTATGTATTAAGATTTCCGTGTTTGCTATCTGACTCTCATTGATTCAACCCACATCCCTATGATGTGATCCTAGCAAGAATAGAAAACGATTTGAATGCAATAAATCTCACATCCAATAAACTTACGAACTCCTTGTTATTCAGCTCATTGTGCTGGCTGGATAACTCTCACACTTTCATCGACTCTAGGTGGTATGGAGATTTAGCTATAAGGGTAGTTCCGGGGGTCAAGTCGATACGGGATTCAGCTTGACACTCGGAAGAAGTCCATGGAATGTCTTTGGGGAAGGCATCAGGAAAGTTGCAGACTTCGGGGATGCTCTCGAGGTCTTTAACTTTTTGCGTCTCATCAACCACATGAGCCAGGAATGCATGGCATCCCTTTCGCAGATACTTTTGGGCTTTGGTGCAGGAAATGATACGAATTTTCAACCAAATTTTATCATTATAGCCAGTGAGAACTTTGTTAGAGGGAAATATTGAGACGAGTCAGCCTTTCGAATGCAAAGGACATCAGCAAGATTTGGGGCTCAACCATCTCATGCCAATTATGACATCGAAACTTTTCATGGAGACTGATATGAAATCGATGGGGAATAGGGATGATAGTCTAAGTACATCCTAGGATACATGTTTTAAAGACAAAATAGTGATAGGACTTTCATAAAGTTGCTTAATTTGTATGTTATCGGTCTAAGATAGACTTTTGACAATGATGATCTTTGACTGATATGTGCTTGTTTCCACTATAACTGAAATTGAGGTTACATAATTTTCAGGACTCTTGACCTAGAAGTAGGTCTAAGTCATAATAATAAAGAGAAAAATCATGGCAACATGAAAGACATCGATGTTTACGGAAATAAACTACTCAACACATAGATATGAAAATTATCCTTTAGCCAAAAAGGAAGGATGAGTAGAGTTTTCTCCTATTGGCGACGGGCACTCCTCGGACTGATCCTTAAGTTGGCCAGCTGGCACTCCATGTCAAATAGGCGGCTCTCGTATACTGTCAGGCGTACTCGGAGCTCCATGACCTCAGCTCGAGTGGTAGCTAGCTCTTGTTGGACAGCTTCATTGTCCCTCATAGTTCTCCCATGACCAACTTCGAGATTACGAATGCGGTTTCTGTTGGCATCCGAGTCTGCCTCAAGCTCTATAGTTCGCTGAAGGGTTGCCACACTTAGCTCCACATTGCGAACCACTCGACGGACGATGATCATAAGGGCTCTGTCTGCAGAGCCTCCCTCGTTCACGTTAAGCGACAATCCCCTTCGTACGGGCCGGGTTGGCCTTGTTTGTGACTCCATCTATCCAAGCTTCCGACCCACATAGGCATTGGGCCTTCGAACTCAAGTCGGGGGTTAGGATTTGGTATCGGGGCTACTGGAGGTAGGTTCTTGACTACAGGTTCTGGGTCAGCCTCTTCGGGGAATTGTTCTGCGATGTCATCATCCAAGGGAATTACGTGATTTTCTTCTGGCTCTTCCTTGAGCCATCCAACATTTCCTTGGTTGGGAAAATACGGGTCGCCAGGGAGACGGAATCCGGCCATGCTATCTTCGCGAGATAAGGGGTAAAGGGATAGCTATTATGCATCGAATCTAATAATACTTCCAATGTATTATAGTTTCATGATTGATTCTCAAGGGATGGATTCCTGGGTAAGTTTCCGGTTTGGTCGTTATAGCATCCTAAAATACTCCTATAGTATTTTAACCCTTGTGTTTGACCCTAGAACTTTTCTGGTGCCTAGGTAAGTTTTGGACTTGCTATGATACCACATTCACTCCCAAGCACATGTTTGTCATGTCTTGAATGAATATAGTTGATCAGGCTATATTGACCCTAGACATGATTACATGACTATCCAGGTTTAACCGCGATGTCCAACATCCAAATACTTTGGTTTTGTTCTACTTATGACACTGGTTCGGGTACATGGTATACTTAGTTCACTAGAAACAAGAGCTCTGATACCAATCTGTCACACCCCCAAACCGGAACAGCGGAAATATTCGGGGCCGGAGGACATCATGCATAGTATCACAACAATTGTATCATAGCAAGCATAGTAAACACAACCAAACATTGAATACATATATGAATAAGGTTTACATTGTCTTATTGCATAGTTTTGTTCATATCCAAAGTAAAATAGAAAGACATGACTCTAACCCTTTGACTTCTCCAATCTCCTGAAAGTACATGTCTACTAATCCCCTGAGAATACAAGTACTTTTGAAATAATATCAGCATAAAGCTGGTGAGTTCATAAGCACTTAGTTTTGGAGGAAAATGTTTCTTTGATCCTTTTGAAAAGCATTCATCAAGAAAATCCTATATTTTCTTATGAAGAGCGTGTCACACCCCAAAACCAAGAACGGCGGAAACGTTCTGGGGCGGAGGACGTCATGTACAGTATCACAACAATGAAAAGTAGTAAACAAGCTACAACATCATCCATTGCATTAATAATATAATTTTCATACAAGTGTGTTCTGTCAAATTATAATAAACACTAAAACATAAATCAAAATGAAAGATGCGTCTTGAACGAGCACCATCTTCCCTGAACCTTGTGTCGGTACCTGTCTATGGTTGACTTGAGGATACAAGTTATTTTGAAAGCGAGTATCAGCTTTAAAGCTGGTGAGATCATAAGTATTTTAGTGACTTAATTTGTATGTAAGTATTTGTATGTGTATGAACTGTAAGTATTGAAAATGTATATGAACTGTAAGTATGAAAATGTTTTGTATGATCAATTAGGGTTCATTAGGCCCATTTGGGTTTATTAGGCCCATTGTCCAAACATCCCAAACGAGCCACAATCCAAACGAGGCACACCGCCACCCGACACGGCGGCCAGTGGCGACAGGAGGCGGCAGCCCCCACCTCACGGTGGTGGTTAGGGTTTCTTTTTCATTATTTCACTTTCTAATACATTTTAGAAGGCTTTAATCCCAAAATAACACACACACACACATACATAACCACCTTGTGGTGGACAGCGGTGGCGAGTGACGGCAGTGGGGTTTTCCTTCGGATCTTCGGCCAAAAATCGCTCCAACACCGTCATACCGTCACCACAGTCGAACACAAACACTACAAAGCCCACAACTACCTTTCACGGTGGTTCGTGGCGGAAACGACGTGATAGGAACGACGACCATGGGGTTCTTCGCGACTGTTGACCATCAAACACACCCACAATTCACGATATACGCATCAGTAGGTGAAGCACACACGCACACATAAACATGTCCTTTGCTCGTGCAGTTAACCTGACTCACCCGTGGCGAACAACGGCCCAGCAGCAACAGTGGCGACAGCTCCGGTTGCCTAATCCCATCTTCCTAGCGGACATAATTCCCACAGAGCGCACACACCGGCTGTTGAGAAAGATGTGATAGTGTTGGCGCTCTGATTTGTGAAGTGGTGGGTGGTGGACGAAGCCTCTCATGGCGGTGGTGGAGGAAGGATGGTGGCGCCAGTGGGAGACAAACGGTTTGCGGCTGGAGGATGAAAGTGAGTGGGTTGACGGCCGACATCATTTTAGTGTTAGGGTTTGGCACCCAGTGATGTTGGGGTTATATACCCGACTCACAAAACTCTGCCCCATAATGACAAGTTTAGCCCCTCCCTTCCCTCATTTCTTTCAAAATAAATCCATATATTACCCTTTTAACCCTGCCTCTTGAAACTATTCACAAATCAAGTCCAAAATGTTACCAATCAGCCCCTGCCTCCATAAATCCATTCATATTAAGTCCCAATAATACCAAACACCACCTGACTTCTAAAATCCTTTTTGAAACAAGTCTTGAATTATGCTCTAACCCCCCGTGACTTCAAAACACCCTTTCAGGTCAATCAGGTTAGAGGAACAACAATCTTGGAGAAATCTCTGATAAATCTCTAGTAGTACCCGGCCTAACCCAGAAAACTCCTGATCTCGGCACCTCCCATCACATAAATGCATCAATCTTGGCCGGGTCGACCAAAATCTCATTCTAATTAACGAGGTGCCCCAAGAATTGGACCTCTTGTAACAAGAAATCACACTTGGAGAATTTGGCATAAAGCCTCTCTGCCCTCAATACTCCAAGAATCTCCCGAAGATGCTCCTCGTGCTGCTCTCTGGACCTCAAGTATACCAAAATACCATCGATGAAAACGATTACCGACCGATCCAACATGGTCTAGCACACCCGGTTCATGAGATCCATGAATGTTGCATGTGCGTTGGTTATTCCGAAAGGCCTCACCACAAAATCATAATGCCCATAACGAGTCCAAAAGGTCGTCTTCTGGATATCCTCCTAACAAACTCGCGTATGATGATATCCAGATCTCAAATTAATCTTGTAAACCCAAGACGCCCCCTGCAACTGATCGAATAAATCGTCGATCCTCGGTAGTGGATAACGGTTCTTGACCGTCAGCTTGTTGAACTCCCGGTAGTCGATGCACATCCGATGTGAACCGTACTTCTTCTTGACAAAAAGGATCGGTGCTCCCCACAATGAGCTACTCGGTCCGATAAAACCCTTCCCTAACAACTCCTGTAGATGTGAGGATAACTCCTGCATCTCAGGCGGCACAAGGTGATAAGGTGCCTTCGCAATAGGCGAATCCGGAACTCCACCTGCCTCTAGGGAGGCACACCCATCAAATCCTCGGGGAAAACATCTAGGAACTCGCACACTATCGAAACCGCAGAGATAAAACTCAGCCTCTCTGTAGCAACCCCCGTATCCATCACGTACACCAAAAAGCCCATACAACCCTGTTGTAGACTCTGTCTCGCACTGGCAGCAGAGTAGAAAGCTGATATGGATCTGGTAGCCTGGCCATACACCATAAGCACTCCCTCACTAGGGTCTTATATGGTCACCATCTGTTGCTCACAGTCGATCACAGCTCCAAACTGACTCAACCAGTCCATGCCCACTATGACACACACATCACCCATCGCTATCGGCACCACATCTATCTAGAACTGAACACCAAAAATCTCTAGTACACGTCCCTAGAATACATCAGTGGGAAAAAACGAATGATCTGCGACTATAGAAACCCTCAGAGGTCGACTCAACACCTCACATCTGATACTGATGTGACGACTAAAAGCTAAAGACACGAAGGATCGACTTGCACCCGAGTCAAATAACACCAAAGCAGGTACATAACTCACAAGAAAAGTACATATATACAACACAGTATAATCACAAAAAATCTCAAAATAATATAATCAAGGAAATACGTACCAGCCACGACATCAGGTGTTGCACGGACCTCCTCCGCTGTCAGCTGAAAAGCTCTCCCACGAGCTCTCGGTGTCTCGACCTTCACTGGCTGACTATCAGTAGCATGTAAAGCAACAAGAACGGAACCCTGGGCTGATCTCTGAATGAGCTAAGGGCACTCGGCCTTCCGATGGCTGATCTGGTTGTAGTGAAAGCAAACTGCAAACCCCTTGGGGCGATCCTTCTTCATGTACCCCTCTTTGCCACATTTGTAGAAAATCCCTGCCCAACACGATCCCTCGTGACTCTTGTCGCACTTTCCACAAGTGTAGCCCTTCTAGACCCCAGCTCTCATATCCGCAGGCTTTGCCCACTTCGTCTCCAGATGCGACTGTACCGGTCTCTTATCTCTACCCCGTCACTCCTCCTCCTCTCTGGTCTGCAACTCTAGCTCAATCTACCTCCTCCTAGCATTGGTCTGAAGTTCAACCAATGTCTGGTATGATGATTTTGCCATGAGCTCCCACATATCCCTCCTCAGTATGCTCTGATATTGGCTCACACGTGCCTGCTCAGTAGACACGTGCTCTAGGCAAAACAGCGCCCTCTCATGGAACGTCCTTGAGATCTCGGTCACGGTTTTGGTCTTCTACTTGAGAGACAGAAACTCCTGGGGTAACCATTCCTCTACACCAAGGGAACATACTCGTCTCGAACCAAGTGTATAAATCTCTCTCATGTCACTGCAGCATGATCTGTAGGATTAAAGTTGGCTGTTACGAACTTCCACCAGTCCTTCGCTCCCAAGCGAAGCTGGTTCAGTGCAAACCGAACTCTTAGGTGCTCGGGGCATGAAAACGTGTAAAAACACTGCATTAATGTCGGAGATCCACCACATAGTAGCAATCGGATCATGTGTCCCATCAAACTCTGGTGGCTTCATGTTGCTGAACTCCCAGAATAACAACAAGTCACCTCCCTGTGGCCAAGCAGCAACTATAACTACGGTGGCTGCAGCAGCAACAGCCTCAGTAACAACAACATATTACTCATCGAGTGTCTCAATCAATGTGGTCTTGATAGACCCAAATATCTCCGGTATCGCCTCCCGGATAGTTGCGGCCACCTCCTCATGAATGATCATGCGGATCTCCTCATCACTAGAACTATCGCTCTCGGGGCTGTGGCGTGTACCCACCATGATGTCTCTAAAACACAACACAAAATCATCAGAGACTCGTTCAAGCATACTCACACTCCATTTCTTTCCCCTATATTTTCCTTAGTACCCTAAGGATTCTTACTTGGGTTGCATACAGATCCGGTGTTATCAGTAGTATGGGCCCAGTACTACCCTCCACACCAACCTATAGTCACACCAAGTCCTCCTAGGGTCCCAATTCACAAGTACTCGATCTCTCACGAATATCAAACTACTCTATTAGTAGACCCTCATATGCTCATTTACGTATCTCTCCTATACTATCTCTCGACTCGGAACTCTTTCTAAGTGATTCTTACTAGACACTCTTACTCAGCACATACTCAAAGCAAATAACAGATAACATCGATCAATAGCATCTCCTAAGCTAAGGCATTAAAAAACAGGCAACTCTAGCCCTAAGATATGAAATAACTAGCCTATCCTCTAACATGCATCCCTAATATTTCATGAATATCTCATAACACAAATAAGTATATTTTGGGAAATCACCGTTCGGGCTCTGGCAGATTGTACACACTGCTCTAACTCGTTTTTTTCTTAAAACTCTTTCTCATTTAGGAAAAATCATTTCTTTTGAAAAAAATTCACAAATCCTCAATTTGAGTTCAGACACACCCGAAGGTACATCCGAATCCCTCAAACCAAGGCTCTGATACCAACTTGTGATTTCCCCAAAATACCACACATAACTCATTAGCCTCTCATGGCTATATCTCAAATAAGACCCTCTGGTCGATGTTTCTCAGTGGATCCCTTCGGTCCCACAACTCGGGTGGACCCTTCGGTCCTAACTCAGTAAAGCTTAGCATAATACACATCATAAATCACAAAGACATAATGCAGGATATCACAATACTCAATATAAACATATAAGACCCTCCGGTCACAAAAAATTACCACTTAAGGTAAGTATAGTGAAAAGACTCACCTCGTAAGCAAGCATATAAACCTCGTACACGAATCACCGATCTAGCCTCCGCCTAACACATATGATAATTATCTCTAATTAACACATAAATCACAAATCCAAGTTATTTTCTCTCTCTAATATCTTGGTAAGGGTAAAAGACCATTTTACCCCTCCATGCTCTCCATAATCCCTGTCTTAACCAAACCCTAAATTCAACCGAAGTCAACACTCGAGTCAACAATCTATGTTGACCCAACTCGTTGAGTGCATCTATGTGACTTGTCGAGTCCCTTCGTTCCTTCATAAATGTCGGGAAAATCCAACTTAACTCGTCGAGTAGTCTCATCAACTCACCGAGTTACTCATGTCCATACTCGTCGGGGAAAACCCTAGCCGACTCGTCGAGTTGGCTCATCAACTCGGCGAGTCCCTTAAGTCTCTTTTCTCATTCAGACGTTTTAAGGCATATTTACAACCCGAAACTCTTGATCTAACCTCCCAAAGTTGAGATACCACGTAAAGTTGAAAGCTTTACGTCCATGCATGGCACTTAGGGCTGGAAATGCCAAAACAAGTTCCATTTATAGTCCTAAGCATAAAAGTTCTCCTCTAGCTTGTAAAGCTTGGAACTTTGGGCTTAAGGGACCTCAAAAGGTCCAGATCTGAAGTCTCAATCTCTTGGCAAGCTCATCATACTCAAAGTCTCAGGAAAAGATGGAAAAAGCCTTAAAACTTCCTAAACACGAGATATAATCAAAATAACGAGCAAGGCGGCAACTTTTACCTTCAAACAAAAGCTAAGGATGGATAAACAATGGATCCAACAGTCCCTCCTCATTCCAAGCCTTGCTACTCTTCTCTTCTCTTATCTTCCAAAAGTGCACTAGAATGCTCAAAGTTAGCTCTTCTCTTTCTCTCTCTCTCTCTCTCTCTCTCTCTCTCTCTCTCTTAGATCAATAAAAACGATTAGGGTTTCACATAGGGGAGTAGGGTGACATGGGAGGCAGAAATGAGGGCTTAAGGTCCTTTAAATAGGATACAACCCCGGGAAATAAAGGTTTCCTCTCACAGAACCAACTCGTCGAGTTGGTCCCTCCAACTCGTCGAGTCGATCGTAAAACCCATGCGGCCAAAACCCTTCTCTACTCGACGAGTTGGGGCCTCCAACTCGTCGAGTTGCTCAGTCAAACTCATAAAAATTATAAAAATAATGTACCTGGGAGTCACGATGTTACAACAAATCAATTACTTAACTGTTGATCTCATATTAATTTATTAATCACATAATAAATTAACAAATCAGCTATATATTTCCAGTTAATATATTAATCATATTATCTATCCATAAATCGTCTCTCTCTCTCTCTCTCTCTCTCTATATATATATATATATATATATATATATATATATATATATATATATATATCCTAATATCATTTCTAGCTATTTTTGGTTATCAGGACAACCCAAAAAGAGTTTTCCTTCTATTTGCAAGTTTATACTAATTTAGTTATGAGCTTAGACACCTTAATCCAACAATTATGCATTCTAAAGTTCATTGCCTTTGGAATAAAAGAGGAATGTGACACAAGGTTCAAGACACGACACAAATTGTTTAGTCCAAGATCAACAAAAGTTAATGAGAGAATGTGACTCTTATATTTTTTAAACATGACGTTTCCGATTTTGGGTATTGTATGCATGTAGCGAGAAAGAGATATGTGGCAAGAGAATGAGACATTTAGAAAGGTCTTGAGAATACACACGGATACGACACGACCTTGGGTTAGAAGTGACGCGTTTTTTCGGATTTCAACCAATTATATGAAGTAAAATAGATTCCTTCAATTGTTTCTTTTCAAAATTTAATCAGAGCAGGTTGACATGATTTATAGTCGAAGGAAGTGGATTTTTAACGTTAATATACGTGGGTTCGACAGCTTGAATTCCGAATGAACAAAGGTTTTGGCAAGAGCGATGATGCAAAAAAATATAGAGTGAAGAATAGAGGCCAAAATAGAATTTAGTTTTCACTAACTAGCGGGTTAAGTAACCATATTCATTTTCTAGATAATTGTTATCTACTTGTGTGCTTATTATTGAATTACGTATTCAATATATAATATTTTATGGTTTTTATAGAGCAATATGTTATGTGTTAAACTTTGGTAGAATCGTGTGTGGTTGAGAATTGTATAAAACCATTATAGTTGAATTGTATAGTAGGTTTTTCTATATGGAGTAACGGGTTGATTTAGTTGAATTATAGTTAAGTAGCTAGTGTAGTTTTATTTTTTTGGGAGTTATAAAGTGTTGGTGTAGTTGGTTATGGATACAAGTTATAGCAAAATGATGAGGTGAGTCATTTTTATGGAATGTACATAAACGGTTTTGGTTGATAACCATCATATTACGTGACCGGGAGTTGTATTAAGCTGGTATAACTAAAATAATATAAGGTTGTTGCTATCTTGGGTGATGAGTTGATTTAGCTTAATGACAGTTAAGTTACACTATTTGAAATTAATATCTAGTTAGATATATTTGTTATGGGCTATGAAATATTGGTGTAACTGTTGTTGAATGTACACTGACTTTATAACCATCATATTGTATAGATTGGGTATCTGAGTTGATTTAGGCAGTTGTAACTCAATGCAATTGTTAAGGTCGTACAATTTTAGTTCATTATAATTCAAATTGTCTAGAATAGAGTATCGGGGCTAAATATAGTTGAATTATCATATGATGATGGTAGCCTTGGTGGTAGAAATACTATACATGCATATAGTTATTTTGTAGATATCCTATGCAACTATAATACCAAAGGGTAAGGTAATCAAAGTATAATAATAGTATGAGTGGTTGTAAGTCTTCTATGAAGAGTTATTGGTAGGAATAACATCTTAAATAGATATAAACCTAATTATTTGGGAGTTTATGTAATAAAACTCCATTAGTGTGTATAATGGGGTTATTGGATGGTATTTTGGATATTGTATGAGTTATGGATGTATTGATAGATTTAGTTATGTAACAATTTTTATATCTTGTTGTACATGTTACTCATTAAGCTCTTATAGTGATTATTTATTGTTTTGTGCCTTTTAGGTTTAGGTAGACCCAATAAAGATGTATGAAGTTAGATAGCACTCGACTTGATTCTTTACTTAGTTATTGTTAAACCACTGTCACACACGATTTAAGCAAATAATATTTCGCTGCTCGAATGCAACTAAGGATAGCACATGAAAGCAGTGTCGAATCCTCAGGGACACAGTCTAATATTCAATGCCTCTTTGCATAAGGCACATACTAGACATAAAACATAAAATATAAAAAGGGGGGATTTTTTTTATTATATCTAAACTAAAAATAACAGTAAAGATAACTAAAGAAAATTTAATATAAAAACGAATTCAGTTCTACTGCGACTTTCCTAGTCATCCAATCAATCTAACCCGATTATTCAAAATGTGTTCTATTTAAGCTGCTACTGAGAAAAACTAACAGTCTCTAGTAATTTCTCTTTTACCCAATTAATTAATCAAAACAAGCTCTCCAGTTAACTCTAACTTTTTATTGATCTAATTAAATAACCAGTTAATTAAATTTGGAAAAAGTTGTATTAAGATCTATATAAAATTCACAACAATATCTAATACTTCTCATAAGCTTGGAAGCATAAAAATATGAAATTTTAGTTTATGATAAATTCAAATCCAGACATAGGACCGATTTATTACTTGTTACCTTACCATATTGTCAAAACAATTATAGATTTTAACAACTGATAAACTAAAATGATTAAAGCCTAACTAGATGATGAGACTAATTAGATCAAAATCAAACATTCACTAAGCGCAAAACTGAAATTACTAAATAGAATCACATAATGAAAACTAAATATGATGTTTAGTCACATGAAAAATACTAGTCTTTTACAGAACAAAAAACTATGGTTTTAGCCAGACATGGCTAAAATCGAATTAAAACTAATGAAAAGAGAAATTAAATGACTAATATTACTAATCTAACTGATTGAGACGATCCAAAGGCTTCATTTCTTCAGAAAGTATAGAAAAGTTCAAAAATCACCTTTAGAAGTCGTTTTCGTCGTATGGGAACGTCTCTCTTCAAATTTATCAAAGTGGTCGAATTTATATGAAAGCCAATGACTTCCAGAGCAAGAAAACAGAAAATTCGGTCAAATTTATAGAAAACACATTAAAAAAATTTAGACTTTAAATCGTGTTTGCTCTAAACTGATTTTTGACGATTTTTGAAGTCCGAACTATTTACATGATCGAATGTATTTGGGAAATTCAATCGATTTTTTTCTTTTCATTCTTTAAACTTCAAAAGTATGGTAAACGATCCTCGAAGACTTCACATGATCAAATTTTTGAGGAAGCACAATCGAATTTGTGGTTTTTCACGCGAAATGTTCGTTTTTGTATCCAAAGTCGCACCCAAAGTACTGAAGCACTCGAATTATCTGAAAATTACATAAAAACATGAGTAGTACGAGAATTTTGACGAATAACATGAGTTGAACATTACATAAACTAGTGCACATGAAATAACATAAAATATGATGCAAAGTTTTAATAAAAACTACCCGAAAAGATACATAAAATGGCATTTATCAAATATCCTCAAGCTTGAATTTTACTTGCCCTCAAGTAATAAAAAGATTAAACATTATAACTGAAATGGAAAGACGTAGATGACATAAAAAAGAACTTAGACTAAAAACTAAATAACCTTAAACTAAAAACACTTCACTCTTTTTTTCACATAATCATACTTTACAATGATGGAAGCTCGAATGAAGTCACTTCATTGATGATTAATGTGCGCATATATACATACCCGTTTTAAATTTATAACCAAACAAAACCTAACTAACTAATGAACATAGACAATGTACCTTGTCAGTTTATAGCATAGAAAAGTAAGTTGGGTGTCAACACATGGAATGATATTTAGCTAATTAGATAACTACTAAAAGTTAAACTAAGGAAAAAACTAAATTTGCGGGGTTTTTTATCTGATTTTGCAAGTTCGGATTAACTTAAATTACTAAACAGCTGAAAACTAAGCAAGAAAATAACGAAGACAATTGTAAATCATGATAATTAAGACGCTTCCGTTTAGCTTTAAATCACCCTTTTTCTTGTGGTTAGTTTCAATACCTGGCTTATCTTCAGTTGGTTACCAATATAAACGTTATTAGAAGTCTTGATTCAATTTCCTAACATTTTCAATAATTTATGAACTAATATGCAATGGTCTTACACAAGTGGATACGAAATTGATTATTAATATTATTGGGTTATGTATGATAAATCTAAGATTAATTATCTATATGGTCTAGAAAAATAAGCAAAACACAATTATGATCCAATTATGCTATCTAACACAGTTAAAGTAACTGTATTTATTACTTATTCTAGGATTTGGTCAATTACTAGCTCTAGCAATTTAAGATTCATAAACAACTAGGTAAACAAGTTCATGCAATTAAAGTGATCATTTAACTACACAAAACTTAAATATGTAAGCAACAAAGATTGAAACTATTAACATGATAGGCTTTGATATTTCAAACAGAAGTTAAACCAATTTCATAAATCCATGAAAAATAGAAACTAACACATAGTATAAGCGTTCATCATTACTAAACAAAAGTATAATGATTTAGCTCATAATTGCATTAAAGAAACACATAATAACACGGATAACTAATCTAGACATGATTAGATCTATGCAAACCGAATGAATGATGTGATTTCCTTGCGCCAATATATTGATATCCAATCGTCTCCTTCCTTCCAAAGGTTCTAAGAAGGTTTTTTTACTCTTTATAATTATGGGTTTCTGTCCAGAAGTCGTCTAGATCTCTCTAAAGTCGATATAATGCTTGGTATTTATAGTTTCCATCAAATCAGTCTTCATCTTGTGACCATTAGGGTGTCACAAAGTGAAAACAGTGTATATATTGTATGCGCTAAGGAAACTATACTTCACCGTATAGGAATCATCTAAGGACACATGGTCACGTCGTGACACTGTTTTTCATGCAAGGAATCGAGAATCTTCTAAATTCCATGTCGTGATATTTGTAGCTTCACATCGTAGGAAATGTAAAATACTCGATGTCTTCTTCCTTAAGCTCCTAGTTTCAGCTCCAATCCTCCAAGTATCCAACTTTTTTCGATTTCAATCCTTTTTCTTCAAGAGTGTCCTTTTTGGCTGCAAGTTATAATTTAACATTATAAGTATCAAATATCTTTGTATTTTACCAAAATATAGCTTAAATGCATTAAAATAATGCCTAAATATGTATATAAATAGGGCAATATCAACGATCATCACAATACCTTCCATCTTTCATACATTCCTAAAGTCAGGAAAAAGCTTGACAATGCAAACCAATAAACCAATTATAACTTTTATCATGTTTTAGAATTTTATATCATCAAGACTAAATAATTAAGAACCAGACTCGACTTATCCTTTAGAACCCATTACATCAAATCAGCTTTTGCTGAAGCAGTGGGGCCACTCGTAGGGGCTTGGTTCCTATGGTCTCACTTTTCATAGAGCAACAAATATCATATCACATAGTTCTTCATTCACACCATATTTGACTTTGAGGCCGCCTTTGAATTAATGAACTTGATTATTTGTATCTTTACCTTCGGCTTTGAGTTCTTCCATCGTCTTCTTGAACTTCTTGAGATTTCTTCGATTAAGTGCTTAAACTTTGACTTGGGTATCAGATATGACAACTCGTACCCTTCATTTCTTTTTAATTGTGTGAATCTGATATAAGGCTCCCTGTTACCGCAAAGGTAACGCGTTTCAACAAATAGGTTTGTGTTCGGTGGCTCTAGACTTGTCAAGCAAGTTTCTTGTTAAACATTCAAAAGCAATTAGTTATGAACATGCTTTATCCCAACTCACGCAGTAATTCGATATATAATTCTTTTTATTATCTACAATTAGCGTCTCGGCTCAGGATGTTTTACAACCCCTAGTTATGAGAACTATTAATAAACTTACCATTATCGATATGGTCGCTTTGGACTTTCATTTTCTATCTTTACAGAGCTATCGAATATAAAAAATAGCTTTTTATCATGTTTTTTTTGATTTTTTTATTATATGTTGAAAATAAACTAAAAACTAAAACTAAAATATTTTTGGGTTTTTTATAATACATAAAAACAGAAAATACAATTATTTTTGGAGTTTTCGAATTATTTTATATGCAAATACAATGCAAAAAAGAAAACAAGAAGCATAAAATAAAATTGAAAATTTTAACTGAAAAAACTGAAAAAAATAATAATTTTTTTTAAATACAAAGCTTTCACATTAACCCCCATCCCCAAGCTTAAAATGATGCATTGTCCTTAATGCTCAGAGATGAATGAGCAGCTCAATAAAACATATAATAACAAAAGGTTGCATTTACGAAATAATGTACCTGATAAGTTTACATAAATTGTTGATTTTGACGAAGATATTGGCGAAAAATCTGAATTTCAACTTGAATCTTCAATATATGTAGCTTTTGAACTTTTCTTCATGATTCTTTAGTACTTTCTAAGCTCTTATTCACTCAATAAACTTTGACAACTTTTTTTTTCTTTTCTATTTTTTTTTCTTTTTCTTTTTTTCATCATTCACAACTCACTTTTTTCACTCAAAACTAAAAACCTCAAAGAAAAACATATGCTTAAGTAAGAGAACTTAACTACAACCTTTATTTGTTAAAGGTATTAGTCTAAAGTATAGTGACTACATAAGTTTTCCGAGATACATTTCAGGCACACGATGCTAAACTTTTTATTCCCCTCAAACTACACAAGATTGTGTTTTTGTTTCACGATTTCACTAAGACCGGGATGCCGCAAATACACTATAACATATTGGCTCAAATAAATTATTTGAGTTAGCATTGAATCATCCCGCATAACACTAGAAAACTAGCCCAAATGCAATAATATCCAAAAATTCAAAATGACTATTTTTATTAGACTATTTTTGCAAGCCTATATAATAGAATTATTTTTAAATTTCTAGCATTTTTCTAATTACTTTTATGCATGAAAATATTTTTCGACCCCATACTCGACACTTAATTCATAAAATTCCCTCATTGTAAGCATACAACAATTAAAAGCACATAAAAAATCAAATAAAAGGGAGAAAAATGAACAGACTCTCATGGGGTAGTAGTGGCGAGATCAAATCTGATTGTGGTAGGAAAGTTTGAACATCTCGATAATTGTTGGAACCAGACTCCTGTTGCTAATCGTAAATGTGTCGGATTATCTGGTGCATCACGATGTGACAGTGTAAAAGCATGAGAATCGTGATTATCTGGTGCATCACGATGTGACAGTGTAATCACCACGTTGTGTGAATGAAATCAACAAATCGGGGATCGCGATATAAGGGATCTTCATGACGTGACATCAGAATGGTTACGTCAGAACTTCACAAAATCAGGTGGTGCCAAGATCCATTTTATGGTAAATCTTCATTTCACTTCTTAATGGTTGAAATCCCATTTCAAAAACCTATTTTTCTTCTGTAATTCTCTCTAACTCTCTTCCTCGCTCGAATGGCACCCCACACTTATCAAAAGTTGTGTTATTCAATTGTAAACTTTTAGACTCTCACAACTTTTTCTAACAATAAATTTTGTGATCAACAAAAATAAACAGAAAGCTTGGGTTTAAAACAAGGAAAAAAACATAAACATCATTTGGTTACATGTTTAAAAGAAAAGAAACCAACAATAAATAAAACACACCAAAAGAAAAATAAACAAAAAATAAAAACAAATTAAACCAAAACTAAAACTAAAAAGGATAGTCATTCGTCATCCTCATCTCCACGAGCTTTGCTAGTCCTTGCTCCAAATCTTTAAGCCGCCGATACTTCTTCCCAAGTAAGTATATAAGGCAATTGAGGAGGCATGTTGGGTTGGCACTCGATGTGGAAATGAGAGTATATCATGTCCACTGATTTCCCAATGTAGTTAAGACCCCCACGAAGATTATCTAAATAAATAGCAACCCGGTTTTGAAACAGGTCGGTTAGGAATCTATCCAAAGGTACACATCGGGGTTGTTGTTTTGCATGCTCGCCTCTTGCTCTACACTCCTGGAAAATGAGTTGAAAAAGTGCGAAGTCGAGCCCTTGGGGGATCTATCCTTCCATGACTCCAATCTTTGATCTTCAGAGTAGCCGACGCTGGAGCCTGCACCGGCCTAGCAGCAAGTGAGGGGCAGTTGGCCTTGGCATGGTTAACTTGGTTGCAATGGTAACAAATCTTGGAGATATATGATAGGCCCTACTGGCGGCCTTGAACCACTTCAGCGCGGGCGACGACTGCGCCAAAGCTAGTATCTGCTCTATCGTCTAAAGCTCCATCTCAATCTCACGCCGCCTGGCGGCCTCCTACAACTCCAACAAAGAACCATAGCGTTGGGTGGATACAAACTGTATGATCTCCGTGTTGAGCATGCTCAAGTAACCGGTCATCTGAGCCTACTCAGAAGCATCAAACTCAGTAGAAAACATGGCTCTCTATGTGAACATCTTAATGATCTCTGTCACCAACTTTGTCCCCCTGTTTCAAATCCAAATACTCCTAGGCTAACCTCTCACGACTTTAAAATGCGTTGTGATAAGGAAGGTATCCACACCCCTTATAAGGAACTGTCTCGTTCTCCTTGTTGGATTTTATGTGATCTAACATCCCTTTGGTGCATATACATCCCTAATGCTTTGGATCTAAGTTTTCTCTAGTTATACATGCAACAAAGTTATCCAAAGCATGAAGCCTACAACTAGCATACATTTTGACATTTGAATCATAAAAAACTAGTTAGAACTTAGCACCTCAAGTGTGATGCCTCAAATGGTCCACAACACACCACCAACAATTGGAGAACTTGAGAATGAGGTTACGAGGCACTCAAAACCGGCTATAGTATCTCTAAGATCACTAGTATATCCAACTTTAGGCCAAGGGGTTACATATATATAGTGTAGAATCCACAAGTCATATGTAACCCTAATTCTTACACTTAGGCTTATGATCCATAATTCATATAGACTAACTCTTCATGGATTCTTACATAAACTTAACCCATCATAGATCAATAGCCCAAACCATATGCATCACTGATTTACTTCATTCCCAGTTAATTTAATTAGTCTCTTTTTATCACTAAATTAATTCTTAATCAATACTAATTAAATAATATGATTTCACAATTAATATATTATACTTATAATATATTAGTAAATCACAAATAACCTCTTTCTCAAATATCCATCCTATCAGATTGTTCTGGTGAATCCAACCCAAAATGGACCATGCTACTCTCGGGTCAAGTACATACCAATTATAGTTATGGGCTTAGACACCTAATCCAACAGTCTCCCACTTAGATAAGTCTAATAACTATAACTGCAATTACGACTTAAAACCGACTAGCAATCATAGCTCTTAAAAGTCGTCAAACTATGACGTAGTCAATGAAATGTCCATTAGATAAGGGATCATATATTCCTCTATTCTAGATATCGTATGGACCTGAGACATGGATTGTAATCAATCTCTCTGTCCATGTGTTATTTCCCTATTTCCGATTTATGATGACTAACTAATTAAACAATCAAATCAGTCTAGGCTTGGACAAGCGCTTAGGGTTGTCATCACTAAATCATCGAGGGGCCCACTGATATCGCTTTTACCCCTCTAAGGGTAAAAGGAACGGAGAAACTTCAACTCATATGTTTGCTCTATTTACTCATCAAATCACACACAATAATATGTTTTATAACACCAAGTTACTGGCGCGTTTACATATTATCAATGTGCAACCGACTTGTAAACTGCAACTATATGTCTCTGTTTCAAGAATATAAGATATTATCGTCTCACTAATCACTCGTGATAAAATCCATGAAGTAATTTAGATGAGCGTGGGTTTAATCCAATACTCAAGTTTTATTATAGGAGTAATCATGAACACTGCAGCAAACTTGACTATGTCTAAACACATTAGACAATCTACAGTCAGATTCATGACAGTCTTGTCTCAATACTTCCAAAGTATGATCGATTGTAGATGGTTTGGATAATCTTATTATTCAAGAAGTCAAAACATGCTAAGTAGAAAACAAGAATAAGCGAATCCAATATGGTCTCAAAACTTTTAAATATAAATAAAACACCTTTTATTTAATCACCATATCGATTACACATTATTCATTGTATAATGTTTCGACTAATCAACTTAGTACTTGAATTAAAACAATAGTCATCCCATGCTCCAAGCATGCACACTATGTTTACCTATTGTCCTTACTTTGTGAAATAGATCAATTGTAAACATTTCTAATGACACTCATTTCACAATTTCAAATCCTTATCGCAAGTGTAAGAATACCAAGTCCTTGCCACTTACTGTAATCTGTTAGATTCTAAGCTTATATGTAGTGATCCTTTTGTAACGACTATGTATAAAAGTCACAGAGATTTTGCCAATTACAAAACATTCCATTGCAACTTGTTACAAGACAATTCCATAGATACAAAGTCTCATATTCAAAGCACATTCCTTTGAATATCCTTCTTGCATAAAAGTTTCTAACTTACTCATAGATTCTTGATATATAACTCCCATTATGGAAACCTTTCCATAATTGCCATATGACTAGCTATTCTTAATAGAATCCTATCTATTCAGAATTATATCTATATGGTCCATTGATTACTATACTTTCAACTATCCACAAGCAACCAATCCTTGGTAAACCTCAGATTGTCCTTGACGGTTGTTTAACGGCTTTCAGTCATAACCAGTTCTGGTCTCTTTTCCCTCTCAATGATCTAGGCATTTGGAAAATTAGAACAGGTGAATATTATAGCATATGCAATTGATCCTATACCTGAAGCATATGGAACACGATTCATAATGTCTTACATAAAGACATGATACCTGACCGGTCTTTTGCTATAATATTTTAACATATAGAATTTCCAATGTTGAAATATTTCAACATGGTATTCATATATCCATGACTAAATTTGATTAATACTTCAATCTAAGCTTTTAGCTTCGAAATAAAGTATAAGAATCCTCTCCCTTACTATAGCGAAACAACTTTTCAAATTTTTTGCAACTTTGAAAATTCTTAACCTTTGTTTCCTATAACCAGTATTGCTAACTTGCAACACTTCACTTAATAATCATGCTCCCACTATCATGATAATTATATTCTTACTATCATAACACTTATGCTCCCACTAGCTTTGACATGTATCCTGAAATCAGATGGACTTCTAGAAATCAATACTTATTGATTTTCTTACCAAAGTTCAGATTTCTAATACGAGATGCTTCAATAAGCCTTTATCTAAGCTCATACACCTTTTATTAGAAAGCTCATATGTGTGTCTAAACTATTCCAAACTTACAACAATAAGTTCTGAATGTTCAAACTATTTGCCATTTCTCATAATTCGAACTATAAAGAGGGATGTCATAATCATAATCGAATTTGAGAATGCAATTAACACAACTGCTATCTCCTTAAAATATACTAAGTGAAAGCGTTTCCTCACACAATCATTTTCATGAATTTGAGAGAAACCTTATGTCACTTAGATTTTATGGTGTATGTATTCCTATCCATGTGAAACTGTCATTTCCAACCATTATCATTAGATAAGGTCTATGGCAGATTCAAACTCATATGGAAAAAACTTATTCAATCTTAATTTCTTTCCACTTTGTAGCACAAGGGCCTACCATGACTTCAAAGTTGTTAAGCATCTCACCCTTGTTTAATGAACTTTCATTAATCAAGGTGCTTTGCCTTTATGCAAACAATTGAGAACTCATAGAACTCACATGCATAGTCAATTTTAATTAGATCTTAAGGGTTTTGAGCATCCTAACAACCTTAAGGTGCACATACAACCCTAAATGCTTTGGATCTATGTTTTCTCTAATTATACATGCAAAATGATTTTCCAAAGTATTACCCTAACTAACATACAATCATGGGTACTTGTATAACAAAAATCTAGTTAGAACACATACCTTTTCTTGTAGCTTGATTTCTTGGACCTTTAAGAGCCTAGCACCCCAAATGTGACGCCTCAAATGCTTCAAACAACACCACCGAAAATGGAGAACTTGAGAGAGGATTACCCGATTCACAAATTCGACTAGCACTCTTCTAAGATCACTTAGGTGCCAATCTTAGGATCCAAGGGAGTTCTTATATTGTGTGGCAAAACTAGGGTTACACCATGTAAACCCTAATGTGCATGACCTTCCATATTCCTTATACTCCATGGGTTTAAACCTCCATGTATGATCAATGGGTTGTCACATGGGTTTAGCCCAACATAAGGAATCATGGATCATTGGCCCACTCGATAAGAATTAATGATTTACGAAATCAACCCCTTATACTTAATTAGTCTCTTTTGATCACAAAATTAATTCGAAATTAATTCTTGATCAGTACTAATTAAATAATATGATTTCATATTAATATATTAGAACTTATAATATATTAATAAATCATGAATATCCTCTTCTCAAAAGTCCATCCTGACAAATTATTCTGGTGCCATGCAACCCAAATGGACCATGCTACTCTCAGGTCAAGTACATACCAATTATAGTTATGGCCTTAGATACTAAATCCAATAGTCTCCCACTTGGATAAGTCTAATAACCATAACTACAAGTGCGACTTAAAACATTGACTAGCAATCGTAGCACTTAAAAGCCTCTGTCAAACTGAGATGCTCCATTTTAGATAAGTGATCATATAATCCTCTATTCTCAAGATATCAGCCAGACAAATACATGGAACAATGTCATAATTATTGTCCACCAGTTTGTTTCTCGATCTTTGATTTGTTTGACATAGAACTTAATCGAACACATCAATTTAGTTCTGACCGGGCTCGGCACATAAGTCAAAACAAAATCATCAAGTGGCCCAATATATTGCTTCTAATCCTCTAAGGACTAAAAGGAATAGATAAACTTCGACTCATATGCTTGTACTATCTACTCATCAAATTGTACACACCAACACGTTTTATAGCATCAAGTTACTGAAGCGTTTTCGTAATGTCAACGCACAACCAACTCATAGTCAACAACTCATATCTCTTGGTTTGAAGACTTAAATGATATTATCATCTCACAATCACTCGAGATAAATTCCATGAAGTGATACAAGTGAGTGTGGGTTTAATCTAATACTCAAACCTTATGAGCACTCATGAATATTGCAGCAAACTTTGCTATGTCTAAAACAATTCAGACAAATCTACAAGCCAAATTCATGATAGTCTTGCCTCAATACCTACTTCCAACGTATGATCGACTGTGGATAGTTTGAATAATATAATTATTCTGGAAGTCAAAACATGAAAAGTGAAACAAAAGTAAATGATCGACACAAGATATTTACTTTACTTATAAATAAAAAGCACCTTTTATTTATCATCAAATGTCAATTACATTTCAACAATTATAAGTTTCGAAAGCTATCTAATCCTTAAAACTAATATCGTCCTTCAGCCCGATGTGCCTCGCATGCTGTAGATGCTTAACCCTACTCAGTGCCTTCATGAAGGGATCTGATGGGTTCTCATCAAACGATACCCTATTTTCCACGAGGAGTCCTTCTTCAATTCGATGTCTTATGAAGTGGTATTTTCTGTCGATGTGCCTGGATCTTCCGTGATCCCTTGGTTCCTTGGCTAATGCGACTACACTCTCGTTGTCATAGAAAATCTCCATAGGCTCCTTTATAGCTGGTACAACTCCAAGGTCTCCAATGAAGTTATTTATCCATATTGCATCCTTCGCCGCCTCGCTTGCTGCTATGTACTATGATTCGCAAGTTGAATTAGCCACTGTCTCCTACTTGGATATTTTCCAAGTTATTGCTCCTCCATTCAGGGTAAACTCCCAGCCGGACTGAGAGCAGAAATTATCTCTTTTGGTTTGAAAGCTAGCATCACTATACCCCACCACTCTCAAGTCATCACTCCCACCGAGGGTAAGGACCCAGTCCTTAGTCCTCCGCATGTATTTGAGAATGTTCTTTACTACAGTCCAGTGAGCCTTGCTCGGATTCCCTTAATATCTGCTGACCATGCTCAAAGCAAAGGCCACATCAGGGCGAGTACAATTCATATCATACATGATCGAGCCAACAGCAGAAGCATATGACATTCGACTCATCTCAACTATCTCAGCCTCTGTACTCGGACTTTGAGCTTTACTCAGTTTGGCATTCTCTGGATCAGTAAGTCACCTTTCTTGGAATTTTGCATGCTGAATCTTTTCAACACCTTATCCAAGTAGGTACTTTGACTAAGTCCAATTAGTGTCTTAATCTTGTCTCTCAATATCCTTATCCCAAGAATATAGGTAGCTTCTCCGAGGTCCTTCATAGCAAAACACTTCCCAAGCCAGGACTTAACCTCCTGCAAGGTTGGGATGTCATTTCCTATGAGTAGTATGTCATCCACAAACAATACCAGAAAGCTAACTATGCTCCTACTAGCTTTGACAAATACACATGACTCATCCTCACTTCTCGAAAACCCAAACTCTTTGACTTTCTCATCGAAAAAAAGATTCCATCTGCGAGATGCTTGTTTCAATCCTTAAATGGATTTCTCAAGCTTACACACTCTATTAGGGTACTTTGCATCGACAAAACCCTCTGGTTGACTCATGTAAACATCCTCAGCCAACTTTCCATTAAGGAAAGTGGTTTTGACATCCATTTGCCATATTTCATAATCATGAAATGCAACAATGGCTAGCATAACCCTAATAGACTTAATCTTTGCTACTGTTGAGAAGGTCTCAACATAGTCAACTCCTAGAGTTTGAGTAAAGAACTTCGCAACCAGTCGTGCCTTATAAGTGTGTACCTTTCCATCCATGTCGGTCTTCTTCTTGAAGATCCATTTGCAACCGACTGTCTTACGACCCGGTACATTGTCAACCAAGTTCCAAACTTGATTATCATACATGGACTGAATCTCGCTGTCCATAGCTTCTTTACATTTAGCAGACCCGGGGCCTACGATGGCTTCATTGTAGTTGTTAGGTTCATCCAAATTTACGAGTGTGCTATCACTGATAAGTGTATCACCTTCTGTACTAAACAGCTGAAAACTAAGCAAGAAAATAACGAAGACAATTGTAAATCATGATAATTAAGACGCTTCCGTTTAGCTTTAAATCACCCTTTTTCTTGTGGTTAGTTTCAATACCTGGCTTATCTTCAGTTGGTTACCAATATAAACGTTATTAGAAGTCTTGATTCAATTTCCTAACATTTTCAATAATTTATGAACTAATATGCAATGGTCTTACACAAGTGGATACGAAATTGATTATTAATATTATTGGGTTATGTATGATAAATCTAAGATTAATTATCTATATGGTCTAGAAAAATAAGCAAAACACAATTATGATCCAATTATGCTATCTAACACAGTTAAAGTAACTGTATTTATTACTTATTCTAGGATTTGGTCAATTACTAGCTCTAGCAATTTAAGATTCATAAACAACTAGGTAAACAAGTTCATGCAATTAAAGTGATCATTTAACTACACAAAACTTAAATATGTAAGCAACAAAGATTGAAACTATTAACATGATAGGCTTTGATATTTCAAACAGAAGTTAAACCAATTTCATAAATCCATGAAAAATAGAAACTAACACATAGTATAAGCGTTCATCATTACTAAACAAAAGTATAATGATTTAGCTCATAATTGCATTAAAGAAACACATAATAACACGGATAACTAATCTAGACATGATTAGATCTATGCAAACCGAATGAATGATGTGATTTCCTTGCGCCAATATATTGATATCCAATCGTCTCCTTCCTTCCAAAGGTTCTAAGAAGGTTTTTTTACTCTTTATAATTATGGGTTTCTGTCCAGAAGTCGTCTAGATCTCTCTAAAGTCGATATAATGCTTGGTATTTATAGTTTCCATCAAATCAGTCTTCATCTTGTGACCATTAGGGTGTCACAAAGTGAAAACAGTGTATATATTGTATGCGCTAAGGAAACTATACTTCACCGTATAGGAATCATCTAAGGACACATGGTCACGTCGTGACACTGTTTTTCATGCAAGGAATCGAGAATCTTCTAAATTCCATGTCGTGATATTTGTAGCTTCACATCGTAGGAAATGTAAAATACTCGATGTCTTCTTCCTTAAGCTCCTAGTTTCAGCTCCAATCCTCCAAGTATCCAACTTTTTTCGATTTCAATCCTTTTTCTTCAAGAGTGTCCTTTTTGGCTGCAAGTTATAATTTAACATTATAAGTATCAAATATCTTTGTATTTTACCAAAATATAGCTTAAATGCATTAAAATAATGCCTAAATATGTATATAAATAGGGCAATATCAACGATCATCACAATACCTTCCATCTTTCATACATTCCTAAAGTCAGGAAAAAGCTTGACAATGCAAACCAATAAACCAATTATAACTTTTATCATGTTTTAGAATTTTATATCATCAAGACTAAATAATTAAGAACCAGACTCGACTTATCCTTTAGAACCCATTACATCAAATCAGCTTTTGCTGAAGCAGTGGGGCCACTCGTAGGGGCTTGGTTCCTATGGTCTCACTTTTCATAGAGCAACAAATATCATATCACATAGTTCTTCATTCACACCATATTTGACTTTGAGGCCGCCTTTGAATTAATGAACTTGATTATTTGTATCTTTACCTTCGGCTTTGAGTTCTTCCATCGTCTTCTTGAACTTCTTGAGATTTCTTCGATTAAGTGCTTAAACTTTGACTTGGGTATCAGATATGACAACTCGTACCCTTCATTTCTTTTTAATTGTGTGAATCTGATATAAGGCTCCCTGTTACCGCAAAGGTAACGCGTTTCAACAAATAGGTTTGTGTTCGGTGGCTCTAGACTTGTCAAGCAAGTTTCTTGTTAAACATTCAAAAGCAATTAGTTATGAACATGCTTTATCCCAACTCACGCAGTAATTCGATATATAATTCTTTTTATTATCTACAATTAGCGTCTCGGCTCAGGATGTTTTACAACCCCTAGTTATGAGAACTATTAATAAACTTACCATTATCGATATGGTCGCTTTGGACTTTCATTTTCTATCTTTACAGAGCTATCGAATATAAAAAATAGCTTTTTATCATGTTTTTTTTGATTTTTTTATTATATGTTGAAAATAAACTAAAAACTAAAACTAAAATATTTTTGGGTTTTTTATAATACATAAAAACAGAAAATACAATTATTTTTGGAGTTTTCGAATTATTTTATATGCAAATACAATGCAAAAAAGAAAACAAGAAGCATAAAATAAAATTGAAAATTTTAACTGAAAAAACTGAAAAAAATAATAATTTTTTTTAAATACAAAGCTTTCACATTAACCCCCATCCCCAAGCTTAAAATGATGCATTGTCCTTAATGCTCAGAGATGAATGAGCAGCTCAATAAAACATATAATAACAAAAGGTTGCATTTACGAAATAATGTACCTGATAAGTTTACATAAATTGTTGATTTTGACGAAGATATTGGCGAAAAATCTGAATTTCAACTTGAATCTTCAATATATGTAGCTTTTGAACTTTTCTTCATGATTCTTTAGTACTTTCTAAGCTCTTATTCACTCAATAAACTTTGACAACTTTTTTTTTCTTTTCTATTTTTTTTTCTTTTTCTTTTTTTCATCATTCACAACTCACTTTTTTCACTCAAAACTAAAAACCTCAAAGAAAAACATATGCTTAAGTAAGAGAACTTAACTACAACCTTTATTTGTTAAAGGTATTAGTCTAAAGTATAGTGACTACATAAGTTTTCCGAGATACATTTCAGGCACACGATGCTAAACTTTTTATTCCCCTCAAACTACACAAGATTGTGTTTTTGTTTCACGATTTCACTAAGACCGGGATGCCGCAAATACACTATAACATATTGGCTCAAATAAATTATTTGAGTTAGCATTGAATCATCCCGCATAACACTAGAAAACTAGCCCAAATGCAATAATATCCAAAAATTCAAAATGACTATTTTTATTAGACTATTTTTGCAAGCCTATATAATAGAATTATTTTTAAATTTCTAGCATTTTTCTAATTACTTTTATGCATGAAAATATTTTTCGACCCCATACTCGACACTTAATTCATAAAATTCCCTCATTGTAAGCATACAACAATTAAAAGCACATAAAAAATCAAATAAAAGGGAGAAAAATGAACAGACTCTCATGGGGTAGTAGTGGCGAGATCAAATCTGATTGTGGTAGGAAAGTTTGAACATCTCGATAATTGTTGGAACCAGACTCCTGTTGCTAATCGTAAATGTGTCGGATTATCTGGTGCATCACGATGTGACAGTGTAAAAGCATGAGAATCGTGATTATCTGGTGCATCACGATGTGACAGTGTAATCACCACGTTGTGTGAATGAAATCAACAAATCGGGGATCGCGATATAAGGGATCTTCATGACGTGACATCAGAATGGTTACGTCAGAACTTCACAAAATCAGGTGGTGCCAAGATCCATTTTATGGTAAATCTTCATTTCACTTCTTAATGGTTGAAATCCCATTTCAAAAACCTATTTTTCTTCTGTAATTCTCTCTAACTCTCTTCCTCGCTCGAATGGCACCCCACACTTATCAAAAGTTGTGTTATTCAATTGTAAACTTTTAGACTCTCACAACTTTTTCTAACAATAAATTTTGTGATCAACAAAAATAAACAGAAAGCTTGGGTTTAAAACAAGGAAAAAAACATAAACATCATTTGGTTACATGTTTAAAAGAAAAGAAACCAACAATAAATAAAACACACCAAAAGAAAAATAAACAAAAAATAAAAACAAATTAAACCAAAACTAAAACTAAAAAGGATAGTCATTCGTCATCCTCATCTCCACGAGCTTTGCTAGTCCTTGCTCCAAATCTTTAAGCCGCCGATACTTCTTCCCAAGTAAGTATATAAGGCAATTGAGGAGGCATGTTGGGTTGGCACTCGATGTGGAAATGAGAGTATATCATGTCCACTGATTTCCCAATGTAGTTAAGACCCCCACGAAGATTATCTAAATAAATAGCAACCCGGTTTTGAAACAGGTCGGTTAGGAATCTATCCAAAGGTACACATCGGGGTTGTTGTTTTGCATGCTCGCCTCTTGCTCTACACTCCTGGAAAATGAGTTGAAAAAGTGCGAAGTCGAGCCCTTGGGGGATCTATCCTTCCATGACTCCAATCTTTGATCTTCAGAGTAGCCGACGCTGGAGCCTGCACCGGCCTAGCAGCAAGTGAGGGGCAGTTGGCCTTGGCATGGTTAACTTGGTTGCAATGGTAACAAATCTTGGAGATATATGATAGGCCCTACTGGCGGCCTTGAACCACTTCAGCGCGGGCGACGACTGCGCCAAAGCTAGTATCTGCTCTATCGTCTAAAGCTCCATCTCAATCTCACGCCGCCTGGCGGCCTCCTACAACTCCAACAAAGAACCATAGCGTTGGGTGGATACAAACTGTATGATCTCCGTGTTGAGCATGCTCAAGTAACCGGTCATCTGAGCCTACTCAGAAGCATCAAACTCAGTAGAAAACATGGCTCTCTATGTGAACATCTTAATGATCTCTGTCACCAACTTTGTCCCCCTGTTTCAAATCCAAATACTCCTAGGCTAACCTCTCACGACTTTAAAATGCGTTGTGATAAGGAAGGTATCCACACCCCTTATAAGGAACTGTCTCGTTCTCCTTGTTGGATTTTATGTGATCTAACATCCCTTTGGTGCATATACATCCCTAATGCTTTGGATCTAAGTTTTCTCTAGTTATACATGCAACAAAGTTATCCAAAGCATGAAGCCTACAACTAGCATACATTTTGACATTTGAATCATAAAAAACTAGTTAGAACTTAGCACCTCAAGTGTGATGCCTCAAATGGTCCACAACACACCACCAACAATTGGAGAACTTGAGAATGAGGTTACGAGGCACTCAAAACCGGCTATAGTATCTCTAAGATCACTAGTATATCCAACTTTAGGCCAAGGGGTTACATATATATAGTGTAGAATCCACAAGTCATATGTAACCCTAATTCTTACACTTAGGCTTATGATCCATAATTCATATAGACTAACTCTTCATGGATTCTTACATAAACTTAACCCATCATAGATCAATAGCCCAAACCATATGCATCACTGATTTACTTCATTCCCAGTTAATTTAATTAGTCTCTTTTTATCACTAAATTAATTCTTAATCAATACTAATTAAATAATATGATTTCACAATTAATATATTATACTTATAATATATTAGTAAATCACAAATAACCTCTTTCTCAAATATCCATCCTATCAGATTGTTCTGGTGAATCCAACCCAAAATGGACCATGCTACTCTCGGGTCAAGTACATACCAATTATAGTTATGGGCTTAGACACCTAATCCAACAGTCTCCCACTTAGATAAGTCTAATAACTATAACTGCAATTACGACTTAAAACCGACTAGCAATCATAGCTCTTAAAAGTCGTCAAACTATGACGTAGTCAATGAAATGTCCATTAGATAAGGGATCATATATTCCTCTATTCTAGATATCGTATGGACCTGAGACATGGATTGTAATCAATCTCTCTGTCCATGTGTTATTTCCCTATTTCCGATTTATGATGACTAACTAATTAAACAATCAAATCAGTCTAGGCTTGGACAAGCGCTTAGGGTTGTCATCACTAAATCATCGAGGGGCCCACTGATATCGCTTTTACCCCTCTAAGGGTAAAAGGAACGGAGAAACTTCAACTCATATGTTTGCTCTATTTACTCATCAAATCACACACAATAATATGTTTTATAACACCAAGTTACTGGCGCGTTTACATATTATCAATGTGCAACCGACTTGTAAACTGCAACTATATGT
The DNA here is from genome assembly GCF_051521515.1 of Lactuca serriola. Lineage (NCBI taxonomy): Eukaryota > Viridiplantae > Streptophyta > Magnoliopsida > Asterales > Asteraceae > Lactuca > Lactuca serriola. The sequence continues at coordinate 84,545,457 of NC_136408.1, forward strand.
CTCTGTTTCAAGAATATAAGATATTATCGTCTCACTAATCACTCGTGATAAAATCCATGAAGTAATTTAGATGAGCGTGGGTTTAATCCAATACTCAAGTTTTATTATAGGAGTAATCATGAACACTGCAGCAAACTTGACTATGTCTAAACACATTAGACAATCTACAGTCAGATTCATGACAGTCTTGTCTCAATACTTCCAAAGTATGATCGATTGTAGATGGTTTGGATAATATTATTATTCAAGAAGTCAAAACATGCTAAGTAGAAAACAAGAATAAGCGAATCCAATATGGTCTCAAAACTTTTAAATATAAATAAAACACCTTTTATTTAATCACCATATCGATTACACATTATTCATTGTATAATGTTTCGACTAATCAACTTAGTACTTGAATTAAAACAATAGTCATCCCATGCTCCAAGCATGCACACTATGTTTACCTATTGTCCTTACTTTGTGAAATAGATCAATTGTAAACATTTCTAATGACACTCATTTCACAATTTCAAATCCTTATCGCAAGTGTAAGAATACCAAGTCCTTGCCACTTACTGTAATCTGTTAGATTCTAAGCTTATATGTAGTGATCCTTTTGTAACGACTATGTATAAAAGTCACAGAGATTTTGCCAATTACAAAACATTCCATTGCAACTTGTTACAAGACAATTCCATAGATACAAAGTCTCATATTCAAAGCACATTCCTTTGAATATCCTTCTTGCATAAAAGTTTCTAACTTACTCATAGATTCTTGATATATAACTCCCATTATGGAAACCTTTCCATAATTGCCATATGACTAGCTATTCTTAATAGAATCCTATCTATTCAGAATTATATCTATATGGTCCATTGATTACTATACTTTCAACTATCCACAAGCAACCAATCCTTGGTAAACCTCAGATTGTCCTTGACGGTTGTTTAACGGCTTTCAGTCATAACCAGTTCTGGTCTCTTTTCCCTCTCAATGATCTAGGCATTTGGAAAATTAGAACAGGTGAATATTATAGCATATGCAATTGATCCTATACCTGAAGCATATGGAACACGATTCATAATGTCTTACATAAAGACATGATACCTGACCGGTCTTTTGCTATAATATTTTAACATATAGAATTTCCAATGTTGAAATATTTCAACATGGTATTCATATATCCATGACTAAATTTGATTAATACTTCAATCTAAGCTTTTAGCTTCGAAATAAAGTATAAGAATCCTCTCCCTTACTATAGCGAAACAACTTTTCAAATTTTTTGCAACTTTGAAAATTCTTAACCTTTGTTTCCTATAACCAGTATTGCTAACTTGCAACACTTCACTTAATAATCATGCTCCCACTATCATGATAATTATATTCTTACTATCATAACACTTATGCTCCCACTAGCTTTGACATGTATCCTGAAATCAGATGGACTTCTAGAAATCAATACTTATTGATTTTCTTACCAAAGTTCAGATTTCTAATACGAGATGCTTCAATAAGCCTTTATCTAAGCTCATACACCTTTTATTAGAAAGCTCATATGTGTGTCTAAACTATTCCAAACTTACAACAATAAGTTCTGAATGTTCAAACTATTTGCCATTTCTCATAATTCGAACTATAAAGAGGGATGTCATAATCATAATCGAATTTGAGAATGCAATTAACACAACTGCTATCTCCTTAAAATATACTAAGTGAAAGCGTTTCCTCACACAATCATTTTCATGAATTTGAGAGAAACCTTATGTCACTTAGATTTTATGGTGTATGTATTCCTATCCATGTGAAACTGTCATTTCCAACCATTATCATTAGATAAGGTCTATGGCAGATTCAAACTCATATGGAAAAAACTTATTCAATCTTAATTTCTTTCCACTTTGTAGCACAAGGGCCTACCATGACTTCAAAGTTGTTAAGCATCTCACCCTTGTTTAATGAACTTTCATTAATCAAGGTGCTTTGCCTTTATGCAAACAATTGAGAACTCATAGAACTCACATGCATAGTCAATTTTAATTAGATCTTAAGGGTTTTGAGCATCCTAACAACCTTAAGGTGCACATACAACCCTAAATGCTTTGGATCTATGTTTTCTCTAATTATACATGCAAAATGATTTTCCAAAGTATTACCCTAACTAACATACAATCATGGGTACTTGTATAACAAAAATCTAGTTAGAACACATACCTTTTCTTGTAGCTTGATTTCTTGGACCTTTAAGAGCCTAGCACCCCAAATGTGACGCCTCAAATGCTTCAAACAACACCACCGAAAATGGAGAACTTGAGAGAGGATTACCCGATTCACAAATTCGACTAGCACTCTTCTAAGATCACTTAGGTGCCAATCTTAGGATCCAAGGGAGTTCTTATATTGTGTGGCAAAACTAGGGTTACACCATGTAAACCCTAATGTGCATGACCTTCCATATTCCTTATACTCCATGGGTTTAAACCTCCATGTATGATCAATGGGTTGTCACATGGGTTTAGCCCAACATAAGGAATCATGGATCATTGGCCCACTCGATAAGAATTAATGATTTACGAAATCAACCCCTTATACTTAATTAGTCTCTTTTGATCACAAAATTAATTCGAAATTAATTCTTGATCAGTACTAATTAAATAATATGATTTCATATTAATATATTAGAACTTATAATATATTAATAAATCATGAATATCCTCTTCTCAAAAGTCCATCCTGACAAATTATTCTGGTGCCATGCAACCCAAATGGACCATGCTACTCTCAGGTCAAGTACATACCAATTATAGTTATGGCCTTAGATACTAAATCCAATAGTCTCCCACTTGGATAAGTCTAATAACCATAACTACAAGTGCGACTTAAAACATTGACTAGCAATCGTAGCACTTAAAAGCCTCTGTCAAACTGAGATGCTCCATTTTAGATAAGTGATCATATAATCCTCTATTCTCAAGATATCAGCCAGACAAATACATGGAACAATGTCATAATTATTGTCCACCAGTTTGTTTCTCGATCTTTGATTTGTTTGACATAGAACTTAATCGAACACATCAATTTAGTTCTGACCGGGCTCGGCACATAAGTCAAAACAAAATCATCAAGTGGCCCAATATATTGCTTCTAATCCTCTAAGGACTAAAAGGAATAGATAAACTTCGACTCATATGCTTGTACTATCTACTCATCAAATTGTACACACCAACACGTTTTATAGCATCAAGTTACTGAAGCGTTTTCGTAATGTCAACGCACAACCAACTCATAGTCAACAACTCATATCTCTTGGTTTGAAGACTTAAATGATATTATCATCTCACAATCACTCGAGATAAATTCCATGAAGTGATACAAGTGAGTGTGGGTTTAATCTAATACTCAAACCTTATGAGCACTCATGAATATTGCAGCAAACTTTGCTATGTCTAAAACAATTCAGACAAATCTACAAGCCAAATTCATGATAGTCTTGCCTCAATACCTACTTCCAACGTATGATCGACTGTGGATAGTTTGAATAATATAATTATTCTGGAAGTCAAAACATGAAAAGTGAAACAAAAGTAAATGATCGACACAAGATATTTACTTTACTTATAAATAAAAAGCACCTTTTATTTATCATCAAATGTCAATTACATTTCAACAATTATAAGTTTCGAAAGCTATCTAATCCTTAAAACTAATATCGTCCTTCAGCCCGATGTGCCTCGCATGCTGTAGATGCTTAACCCTACTCAGTGCCTTCATGAAGGGATCTGATGGGTTCTCATCAAACGATACCCTATTTTCCACGAGGAGTCCTTCTTCAATTCGATGTCTTATGAAGTGGTATTTTCTGTCGATGTGCCTGGATCTTCCGTGATCCCTTGGTTCCTTGGCTAATGCGACTACACTCTCGTTGTCATAGAAAATCTCCATAGGCTCCTTTATAGCTGGTACAACTCCAAGGTCTCCAATGAAGTTATTTATCCATATTGCATCCTTCGCCGCCTCGCTTGCTGCTATGTACTATGATTCGCAAGTTGAATTAGCCACTGTCTCCTACTTGGATATTTTCCAAGTTATTGCTCCTCCATTCAGGGTAAACTCCCAGCCGGACTGAGAGCAGAAATTATCTCTTTTGGTTTGAAAGCTAGCATCACTATACCCCACCACTCTCAAGTCATCACTCCCACCGAGGGTAAGGACCCAGTCCTTAGTCCTCCGCATGTATTTGAGAATGTTCTTTACTACAGTCCAGTGAGCCTTGCTCGGATTCCCTTAATATCTGCTGACCATGCTCAAAGCAAAGGCCACATCAGGGCGAGTACAATTCATATCATACATGATCGAGCCAACAGCAGAAGCATATGACATTCGACTCATCTCAACTATCTCAGCCTCTGTACTCGGACTTTGAGCTTTACTCAGTTTGGCATTCTCTGGATCAGTAAGTCACCTTTCTTGGAATTTTGCATGCTGAATCTTTTCAACACCTTATCCAAGTAGGTACTTTGACTAAGTCCAATTAGTGTCTTAATCTTGTCTCTCAATATCCTTATCCCAAGAATATAGGTAGCTTCTCCGAGGTCCTTCATAGCAAAACACTTCCCAAGCCAGGACTTAACCTCCTGCAAGGTTGGGATGTCATTTCCTATGAGTAGTATGTCATCCACAAACAATACCAGAAAGCTAACTATGCTCCTACTAGCTTTGACAAATACACATGACTCATCCTCACTTCTCGAAAACCCAAACTCTTTGACTTTCTCATCGAAAAAAAGATTCCATCTGCGAGATGCTTGTTTCAATCCTTAAATGGATTTCTCAAGCTTACACACTCTATTAGGGTACTTTGCATCGACAAAACCCTCTGGTTGACTCATGTAAACATCCTCAGCCAACTTTCCATTAAGGAAAGTGGTTTTGACATCCATTTGCCATATTTCATAATCATGAAATGCAACAATGGCTAGCATAACCCTAATAGACTTAATCTTTGCTACTGTTGAGAAGGTCTCAACATAGTCAACTCCTAGAGTTTGAGTAAAGAACTTCGCAACCAGTCGTGCCTTATAAGTGTGTACCTTTCCATCCATGTCGGTCTTCTTCTTGAAGATCCATTTGCAACCGACTGTCTTACGACCCGGTACATTGTCAACCAAGTTCCAAACTTGATTATCATACATGGACTGAATCTCGCTGTCCATAGCTTCTTTACATTTAGCAGACCCGGGGCCTACGATGGCTTCATTGTAGTTGTTAGGTTCATCCAAATTTACGAGTGTGCTATCACTGATAAGTGTATCACCTTCTGTAGTAATATGGAAGCCATAAAACTCAGGTGGAACTCTAACTCTACTGGAACGCCTCAGAGGTACAAACTCGTCAATTGGCTCAACATGAGTTTCCTCCTCAGGTTGATCGCTGGTGTTTGAGGTTCCTTAACGACTCGAATCTTGAAGTTCTTCAAGGTCAATTTGCCTCCCACTGTCTCCTTGGACTATGAGCTCTCTCTCTCTCTCTCTCTCTCTCTCAAGACTCCTCTCCTTGCAACGAAGACAACATTGTCACTCGGTCTATAGAAGAGATAACCAAAGGATTTCCGTGGGTAGCCAATGAAAATACACCGCTCACTTTGAGGTTCAAGCTTGTCATGAGTCTCGCGTCTCACGAAAGCCTCGTAACCCCAAACCTTGATGTGGTCTAATGTGGGAACCTTCCCAGTCCACATCTCGTGAGGTGTTTCGGCAACCTTTTTGGTAGGGACTAGATTAAGGATATGGGCGGCAGTCTCTAAGGAATACCCCCAAAATGAGATATGTAATGAAGCTCGACTCATCATGGAACGAACCATGTCCAACAAGGTTCGATTGCGCCTCTCAGCCACACCATTAAGCTGTGGTGTCCTTGGTGGCGTCAACTGTGAAAAAAATTCCACATTCCTTAATATAGTAAAGGAAGTCGATACTAAGATACTCACCACCCTGATCGGATTGGAGCATCTTTATCTTCCTACCCAGCTGATTCTCCATTTCTTGTTTAAACTCTTTGAATTTCTCAAATGTTTCTGACTTATGCTTGATTAAGTAGACATAGCCATATCTACTGCAATCATCAGTAAAAGTCACATAAAAGTGGTTAACATCCATTGTGGTGGTTCTAAAGGGCCCACACCCATTGGTGTGTATTAGATCCAACAAACCTTCACCCCTTTCACAAGTACCAGTGAAGGGTGACTTAGTCATATTTCCAAGTAAGCAAGATTCGCAAGTTTCATCCGACCTTAAGTCGAATGATTCCAAAACACCAGCCTTGTGGAGTTGGCCTATGTGCTTCTTGCTGACATGTCTAAGACGACAATGCCACAAGCATGCTTTATCCAATTCATTGGAAGAATCAATATGCAACACATTATTTCCTAAGTTGTCTACAACCATCACAGTTTCATATACACCATTACAAGGCAATTCTTTAAAATAAAAAACACCATTATAATAAACAATAATAGCACCAATTTCATTACCAAATGAAGAACCAAACCCTTGTTTGTACAAACCATGAAAGGAAATAATATTTCTTGACATTTCAAACGAGTAGCAACAATTATTCAAATCTATTTCTAACCCACTACTAAGCAATAAAGAGTAAAATCCAATCTTGGTGACAGGTGAAACCTTCCGATTCCCCATGATCAAGTTTATCTTCCCGTGCTCCACATCCTTACTTCTTTTTAGGCCTTGCACATCAGAACAAATGTGAAATCCACAACCTGTGTCAAGAAGCAAAGAGTTAGAATGTCATGAGTTTTTAGATAGAATAGTATAAATACCTGCATGGGTAGGTTTAACCTTCCCATCCTTGACATCCTGCAAGTATTTGGGGCAGCTTCGCATCCAGTCCCCTTTCTCGTGACAGTAGAAACACTCTGCTTCCTTAGGAATAGAAGAGGGAGCAGCAAAACCAGCCTTGGTCCCACCTAAAGAGGATCGATCAGGAGACTTTCCCTTGCGGCTCTTTGAGGGAGCCTTCCTCTTCTCCCCTTTCCCTTGCCCAATTGCCAGAATAGGGGCAGTTGCGGTAGGAGTAGAAACAACATTTTTACCTTTGAGACCACTTTCGGCAGTCCTCAAAAGCCCTTGAAGTTTGCTAAGTGTGACCTCCTCCTTGTTCATATGATAGGTCATGCGGAACTGATTATAACATGGAGGTAAGGAGTGTAGAATGATATATATAGCCAGCTCCTCAAGGAAGTTCACATTCAACTTTAGCAATCCGTCAACAAACCTTTGAATTTTCTACAAGTGGCCCGTGATGGGTTCACCATCCTTTATCCTTGTTGTGATCATGGAAGAGATGGTTTCATACCTCTCTTGACGAGCACTCTGATGGAATCTTTCCATCAGGTCCTGGTGCATCTCAAAAGGGTAGAAGTCCTCATAGGACTTTTGGAGTTCAGCTGTCATGGTGGCCAACATGATACAAGACACCTTGGTGGCATCCTTCTCATGAGTCCTAAAGTCAGCGATCTCCTCATGAGTAGCAGAAGACTCATAGATTTCCTTAAGCTCCTTGTCAAGGACATATTCCTTCTCCTCATAGCGCGTGACCGTCCTGATGTTCCTAATCCAATCATTGAAGTTGGAACCATCAAAGATGACTCTCCCACACAAGTCTATGAGAGAGAAGGATCCAGTAAGGTTTGAGCCATAAGCAGTGTTGGAAGACATCTGAAAAGAAAGAAAGACAAAGTTTAAATTAGATAAAGAGTCCTTAATATAGCACACAAAAATTAATATTAAGGCTAGGACCCAACACAATATTTTACAAATTGGAAGAGGGATTCTGTAATCCAACTTGCAAAATATTTGAAGACAGGTAAACGACGATTTACCAATTTCCACCATGAAAAACGAAATTGTTATTAATTTTTTAATTGGATTGAAATTCCTAGATCGTTTGAGATTCATTAGACAATTCAATGGCATGTTTAAATCTCGATTATGTTGTCCAGGTTTGTGACTGGGATACCGAGGATCACAAACAAGGTGTGAATAAACATCCAAAATGTGCTTGCTACTCTCGATTTTATCACCCAATCAATGTGTCAGTTTAGCACACATGCTCCATTGATCTTATGATAAACATCGAGCCACCCTTACTAGTCCAAGTTAATGTGTCGGTTAACCACCCACGCTCCATCAACGACTTGGTAAGGTGCAAAGTGAAATTTTCATGGATTAGCATCAATTTCACATTTTCCTAAAGTAACTAAGATTGGGAATTTTAATAAAACGTTTAGTTACTTTATTATTATCAGTATATTTTTAATGAGAATTATAGTTCTATCCTACCCGTTCGGCTAACGACCCTCCACCAGTCAAGGAAGCGGTGGGTGAGAGTGGATACCCATTAAACTGTCATTTTATAGGCAATAACCTTATACCCTCTTATAGACCGGCTTCGTGAATGAGGCCTTCTAACAGTAAGACTGACTTGATCTTATACATACATACATACATACATACACACACACACACACACACATATATATATATATATATATATATATATATATATATTGTTGGGTCAAAAATATGGTTTATACTTTGCTTTTCTAGGAAAATATATTTTTATGTAATGTTGTATGTGTTTGCGGTTTGTGTGTACGGCCGTACACAGGGTGTGCGGCTGTACACATGTGTATGACGGAGGTCCATATAAATAGAGGAGTACATGTGAGTGTACGGTTGAAAAAAAGGAAAAGAAAAGAGAGAAGGCTAGAGAAGAGAGAGAAAGTTAGAGAGAAGAAGTGTGTGTGAAAAAGAATCTATTGTAAGGAGCATCAATCATATCATCAATACATTAGATTCAAGTTATTCTTCTTCTCCTTCTCTTCTATATTGATCTGACATCATCCAATTGATTGGGAATCTGAAGAAATAAATAAATAAATAAGAAAAAAAGGAAAAGAAAAGAGAGAAGGCTAGAGAAGAGAGAGAAAGTTAGAGAGAAGAAGTGTGTGTGAAAGAGAATCTATTGTAAGGAGCATCAATCATATCATCAATACATTAGATTCAAGTTTTTCTTCTTCTCCTTCTCTTCTATATTTGATCTGACATCATCCAATTGATTGGGATTCCGCACCATCAATTGGATCTGATTGATACACAAGCAATTTTGGGGACTTACAATTGGTATCAGAGCTGGGCTGTATCAATCAATTTTTCCAGATCTGGAGCTTATTTGATCTTATTTTGAAAAGAGAATAGCGTTTTTGGATAGATCTCGCAAAAATAAGGGGGGTTACTTCTTTGTATTTTTCATAAAAACGACTTTTTGATTGAGTTTTAGAGCAAAAAAGGGTGAAAAACGTCGTTTTTTTCGTGAATCTGTTGAAGGTGTGCGGCCAGGTTGAAGGAGTGCTGCTGGTTGAAGGTGTGCGGATCAGGAGTATACGGCTCGGGGTGTGCGGCTCGGTGTGCGGTCCCGGTGTGCGGCCTCGGAGTGTGCGACTCGGTCTCGCTGTGCGGTCCTCGCCGTCGTCATCGCATCGCAAACTCGCATCGTAGCAGCCTCGCATCGCCTCGGATCCTCGGCCTCAATTCATCCTCGCATCAGCACTTCGCAATAAAATAAAATATCAACGCGTTTTGAGGTTGCCGGGGATCGAACACGGGACCTCAAAGTGTTCAACCAGCACCTTAATCAACTCGTCTAGGAGCTTCTTTGCTTCATTTATCCGAACTTTAGAATATAACTAATCCTTTTCTCATATAATTTCGAAAATTGACAATATCAGCCCAAAAATTCAAAATTTTATTTTTAAAATCCATTTTCAACCCAAAAATTTTTGATTTTAATTTTGACTTTTATATTTGACTTTTGACTTTAAAATTTTGACTTTGATTTTTAAAATTTGACCTTTGACTTTAAACTTTGACTTTCTCGTTTGGCTTTTAATTTTTCAAATTTGGCTTTTCGGTTTGACTTTTAAGTTTGACGTTTTATTTTTGACTTTTAAGGTTGACTTTCTTGGTTTTTAAGTCAAAGGGCAATTAAAAAAATAATAAATAATAATAAAAAAATTAAAAATATATAAAAAATACATAAAAAAAATTAAAAAATAATAATAATAAATAAAAATGAGTTCCACATCAATTCCGGTAAATGAAGTTTCATGTACTCCATCTTGTAAAGCCACAATTAAATTTCTTAGTGAACAAATTGATTTGCTAAAAAGGGAAAATGAGGACCTTAAATATGAAGGCTATACTCTAAGGAAAGGTCAGAAACCGTTAAAAGCAACACTAGAAGCAAAAACCAAAGACTTTAGGAAGCTTCAGGAAGAGTACAACAACAAGTGTGAAAATTATGATCACATTAAACACAAACTTGCTGCTGTAACTGAAGAACTTGATGCTTTGAAAATAAAGTGTGGAAAAACAGATGTTAGTTTCAAAAATTATACTGCATCAAGTAAGACAGTCGAGTACTTAGTAGAAAATCAATTGAGTTTTAAAGATAATTAAACCAATGGTCTAGGGTATCACAGTGTGCCACCTCCTTTTAATCACAATTATAACCCAATCCTTGAGACCAATAAGGAAGAAATGCCTGCTCAGTATGGCCAAAACCCTGCTCCAGCTTCAGTTAAGACTGAACAATCAGGGCCAACTGAGGATGTTGAGCTGAACGATACTAATGCTTCTACTTCATGTGCAGGTAAAGTAGCAGAGGATGAGAACAAGGAGAAAACAATTGAACAATCCAATGACTCCTTGAACTCTGAATCTGTTGCTTCTAACTCAGTTACTTCTGATCAACCTGTTGTTGGTAAATACAGGCCACCAATTCATGCAAAACAGCCAACTTGCTGCAAGTGTTCTTATGGGAACAATCAGAAACAAGGCAAGGTTACGCCACCAGGGGCAGGAAGAAACAACTCTCCAGTGAAGAAAAAGACATGTTTTCACTGTGGAACACCTGGACACATTGCCAGAAATTGTCCAAATAGCGCATACGTTCCCTACTACGCACATGGCTGGCAGAAAACACCAAGAGGGAGATACTCCAAAAGAAACCCCTCAAGGCCACATTCAGAAAATAGCGACTGGAATGCCACGAAGGCCAAAAATCAACCCCACAAGGCAAAGAAATAAACTCCCAAGGTCAAGAAGGGAATGTCGGCCAAGAAGCCAAATCCAAGAGATGCTCCCGTGAAGCAAAAATCAAAGTCATCTCGACGATCGGCTTCAAGTTCAAAATCAAGTGCCGAGGCACCCATCCGCTCGAAAAAGAAATGGGTTAAACCTAACTACAGATGGGTACCAAAGGTGCAATCTCCCAAATCATCTAATGCTTCTAATATTTCTACATTTTCTGTTTGTGATAAACAGGATATGTCATGGGAGAGAGTACCGTGCAAGGATGACGAAGGTCAACCCAATTTCAAAATGGACTGGGTTCCAAAGACCAACTAATCCTGCTATGTGTCGGAGCAGGTATGGAGGCATATCATCAGACTTCGGTTTGTTGGTAGTAGCTGTTCCAGGCACATGATAGGAGACAGCTCTCAACTGTACAGTACTCATAACATTATTTGAGAGTATGTGTCCTTGGCAGGAAAGGAAGAAAGGAAGAGATCACAAACAGGGTTTGTGCTTAACGACATGAAGAATTTTCGGATCTCTTCTGAGTTTACGCGTGCTGTTCTCAGACCTTCTGGATGCAAATTCAATCGGTGACTTACGGTTTGCGTTTTCTTCTCTATACTCCTGAGTTTTTCTTAACCTGATTCGCTTTAAAGACTAATTTTTGTTTTAGGATAGTTTAAATTTGCGCATTTACTTTCGTTTCTCTCTTATGCACAAATTTAGGGGGAGAAATAAAAACAAAACAAAAATTAGAAAATTCAAAAAATCCAAAAACATTAGAAAATCAGATAATCAAAAAAAAAATTGTTGGTTATGAAATGTGCTGCTTGAGGGAGATGTTCTAGGAAGTGATATTATCAAGTGATAACAGGCAATCTAAGTCTACGTAACGTACCCAAAGTTGAAGGGTCTATGCTCTGGTTTGATGCATCGGTAGGCACGAAAAATTTGAAAATGGACATGACTAGGCAGAGTTGAACTTAGAAAATTTATAGACTTGACAAATCTTGACCTAGTTAGATCCGTTCAGCCTGACAATATGACGCTTGGATAGGTTGAGCAGGGAGATATATATGGGAATCTACTCGTCACATTAATTGAACCCGTACTTGGAACCGTGGTTTAACTTTTCCTCGATGTGCGGATTTTTTCCTTAATTCCGGTTGGATGGGGCGACTGGTAAATTCCGATAAATTAGGTCTGTAGAATATCATTTTCTTTCTTTCCGTCTGTTAGTCATATGTTTTCTCCTTTGCGTTATTTCCAATCCGACCTGGTACACAACATATGCAACTCTATTTCTCTGCAGGATATATATGTGAAAGACTTCTTATCTGTTAGCCATATGTTGTCTCCTCTGCGCGACTTCTAATCCGACCTGGTACACAGCATATGCAACCTTCTACCTCTCAACCCCTCTGAAATTATAAGTAATAAGTAATAGAATTTTGAGTCTCTTCTCTCTCTGAATGGTTGTCTGCTCACCTGGTGTAAGGAGTACTCTGGAAGTTCTTGATGGCTGGGGCATATCAGGAAGCAGGAAACACGTTCTAGTACACTTAAAATTGAACACATACGGATTGTCTATAGATCTCGCTGCTCAATTTAGGTGGATAACAATATCCCTGGTCGTCGTCAGATAAATGGTCCTTAAGATATAGTATGTAAGAAATTAGGATCAGATATAATTTTTAGGAACTTAAGTTCACCTGTCTTGTAACAAATAGTGTGTCCTAAATTTGTCACAATTTTTTGTGTTTAAGTGGACAACAATACCGACGATCGACCAGACAAAGATGTGAATATGAAAGGTACCGATAAGTGGATAAAGGTTGTCTAAAAACTTTGATCCCAAATCTCTCTTAAAGTTAGATATCATTTTTATTTTTGTTAAATTTGTCATAGTTTCTTCTAATTTAAATTTTAGGAGGAGAATTAAAAATAAAAAAAAAATCAAAAAAAATCAAAAAAATTTAAAAAATCCAAAAATAGTGTTATTTCTGTTTTATTTCTTGTTCAGAAAAATCAAAAATCCAAAAATATTTTTTGTTTCTATTTTCATTTGTGTGCTAAGTTTTCTTTTAGTTTTGTTTTGTCTTGAAAAGTGATTTCAGGTATAGATAAGACTCATGGAGTTTGTGTTGAAGATTTTTGAGCCAAAGCCTCGTCCGTGAGCATCGAAGAATTCACATTCGAAGGAGCAAGAAATGAAGATTATTCTTTCGACATTCAATCTGTCAACCCCAGAAGCATGGTGAAGCTGTACTTGAAGATTATGTCACAGATTGCATTGAAGCCTCCTCAATCAATCTGCTGCTATCTTTGTACCTGCTGAAGTGATCCAGAAGATTTGCTCTCTCTGTAGATTCTCAAGCTGAAGCGCTATCTTTCAAGAATCTGTACATCAAGCCTCCTCACCCAATGTGCGTTTAGAGTCAAATCTTGAAGAAAAGCCCAACCGCTCGAGATGAAGTCATTCATGAAGATTCATCAAGTTCATCTTGAAGCTGTGAAGAAATCAAAAATTAATGCTGAAGCCAAGCTCCCAATGAAGATTAACAAGAAAAAGCCAGCTACTTTTTAGGGGGAGCTTGTTGGGTCAATTAGAAAAGAAAGTTATAAACCAAGGGGGAGATTGTTGGGTCAAAAATATGGTTTATACCTTGCTTTTCTAGGAAAATATATTTTTATGTAATGTTGTATGTGTTTGCGGTTTGTGTGTACGGCCGTACACAAGGTGTGCGGCTGTACACATGTGTATGGCCGGAGGTCCATATAAATAGAGGAGTGCATGTGACTGTACGGTTGAAAAAAAGGAAAAGAAAAGAGAGAAGGCTAGAGAAGAGAGAGAAAGTTAGAGAGAAGAAGTGTGTGTGAAAGAGAATCTATTGTAAGGAGCATCAATCATATCATCAATACATTAGATTCAAGTTATTCTTCTTCTCCTTCTCTTCTATATTTGATCTGACATCATCCAATTGATTGGGATTCCGCACCATCAATTGGATCTGATTGATACACAAGCAATTTTGGGGACTTACATATATATATATATATATATATATATATATATATATATATATAATTAAACTTATAATACTATAAAGTATAATGGTTGAATTTTACACTTTTAAAATTCTAGGGTTTGCAATTAAAGTATCTTAAGTGAATTTACAAATTCCAAAATTTGAGGACAAGTTATGGAGTCCATTAAAAGGCATTTAGATCAAAAATCAAACTAATAAGAAATGTCAAATAATATCTATGATCTAGACAAACTCATAAGCAAAGATAATTCACATCAACAATTTTCAAAAAATCATATAAACTAATATAAATCTTGAAACATTGACAATTATATTTTAATTGGAGAACCTTGATCATTACCTTATGAATAATAGGTTTCATGGTTCACAAAACAGTTTGGAGTAATGATCTTAATCCAATTTCAGGCCAAAAGTCGAAAATCTGCTCACTAGAGCACCAACTCGGCAAGTACATGAACTGGACTCGTCGAGTTGGCCATTTAACAAAGGGACTCGGCGAGTCACCCAGTGGACTCAGTGAGTTCACTGGCCAGAAGGCAGCAATTCAATTTTTTACACTTTGAAAATCAGTATAATAGAAAACAAGCCTGGGCCATGATACCACTGAAGGGTTTTGAGCATCCTAACAACCTTAAGGTACACATACAACCCTAAATGCTTTGGATCTATGTTTTCTCTAATTATACATGCAAAATGATTTTCCAAATCATTACCCTAACTAACATACAATCATCGGTACTTGTATAACAAAAATCTACTTAGAACACATACCTTTTCTTGTAGCTTGATTCTTTGGACCTTTAAGAGCCTACCACCCCAAATATGATGCCTCAAATGCTTTACACAACACCACCAAGAATGGAGGACTTGAGAGCGGATTACTTGCTTCACAAATTCAGATAGCACTCTTCTAAGCTCACTTAGGTGCCGATTTTAGGAGCCAAGGGGGTTCTTATACAGTGTGGCAAAACTAGGGTTAAACCATGTAAACCCTAATGTGCATGACCTTCCGTATTCCTTATGTTCCATGGGTTTAAACCTCCATGGATCATCCATGGGTTGTCACATGGGTTTTTCCCAAAATAAGGAATCTTGGATCATTGGCCCACACCATAAGAATGAATGATTTACCAAATCAACCCCTTATATTTAATTAATCTCTTTTGATCACAAAATTAATTCCAAATTAATTCTTGATCAATACTAATTAAATAATATGATTTCATATTAATATATTAGAAATTATAATATATTAATAAATCATGAATATCCTCTTCTCAAAAGTCCATCCTTACAAATTGTTCTGGTGCCATGCAACCCAAATGGACCATGCTACTCTCGGGTCAAGTACATACCAGTTATAGTTATGGGTTAGACACTAAGTCCAACAGGAACATTCATAGAAACAAGAATATGTCAACTTTATAGGTTATGAACCTCAAGTCGTGTGCTAGTGATTAACAATAGGTTTACTCTTGATTAGTCCCTGAAACTTTTCAAGATCTTTAAGACTCCCGCTAACTTCTAGATATTTCTCTTGTCAACAAACACTCCTTGACAAACAAATATTCAAGAGGTAGTGCGGATTCTTATCAAGGAAAACTTTTCATATAATTGGTCTTAGTTGGTCTTTGTCTTAAAGAGATCATAACTACCAATTCTAAATGTGTTATAAACCTACTTAAGATATGTCACTCAAGAAACAATCTTGGAGAATGACTCTAGGAATCGATTTTGGAACGACGTATGACTCATCTTCTTGATTTAACCATTTCAACAATTCCCAATTCCTCTACTCATCCATACAAGTGCACTAAGGTGTCCTTAGAGGATCAATTGTGATATGGTTTTCATATTCATTAAGATGATCATAACACATGATACTAAAGTACTTTCCTTTCCTTTCAAATTGGAGAAACTTTTATCTTTCTGCCTAATTGATTCTTCTTATTTGTTCTGCTATACATTGAAACTTTTTCAATGATTTGGAATTACACTTAATCTTGTAAGTATAACCATATTTACTAAAGTTAGTAAATCATGATGAATAGTGTTATCGTTCTTTTCGGTGGACCTGGACCAATACACAACAATTTGGACTAGATTCCCTAGTCATTCACTTGACTCACATATATATGTGAACAAGGAATTAGTCTTAATTTCCCAAAGATGAAGGTTCTCATTCATCATACAATACAAGTTGCATGATTCCAAGTTTCTGGCCAATTGAAACTTTAGTAATGGGAATCTTTCCTTATTTGGTAAATTTAGACACTACCACAAACGAAAGAATCGAATCCATATTGCTAAAAAAATTGAAACACACAAACATCAGTTTCACAAATTCCATTGCAAGGTAATATAAAATAAGATAAATTTCAAAAAAAAATATTTATAAAAAATTGTGGACAGTGTTGTCCTACAATGCAATTACAAATGAAAACTATGTTTCTAAATATTTCTAATCAATCTATCATAACTCCTAAGTAGTAGCTCAAAAATCCGATCATCGAATCATGCGATAGAAATCTATCTTTTCGCGATCAGATTCAGCTTACTCTTCCTTTAAGCTTCTTTCTTTTCTTCGATCCTACAAAACATCAAAATGTAATTACATTACATCATGTATTGAGAATCTCCAAATAGGAACTTAATAGAGTTAGATAGTGGACATACCTCAAGCAGATTCATACACTCTGACTTTACCATCCTTATGATCCTTCAGGTAGAGACGGTAACTCCACATCCAATGCCCCTTCTCTTGGCAATAGAAACAAACAAACTCTTTCGGAATGGCACACGGGACAATCTAAGACTTAGCATTTCTCTTTACCATTTGTTCAAACGACTTGACCATGGTCGATCCCTTTCTATTGGTAAGAGAAGACTTTTCTGGACTTCCAATGCTTCCATTTTCAATGTCCATGGAAGTTTGGGAAGAAGATATTCCAACCAAATTTGCCTTACCAGTGCGCCAAATCATTTCTGATTCAATAACAATTAGCAAATAGGTAAGATCGATAAAGGTCACGTCGCGGTCTGTCATATAGTAATCATTAATGAACTCACTATATGACTTAGGAAGTGATTGAAGAAACAAGTCAACAGCTAACTTCCTTAACACAATGACTCCTAACATTCATAGCCTGTTAATGTGTGAATTCATCTCCAAGACATGTGCACACACAAACCTTCCATCTTGGTGTTTTTTTGCCAATAGGGATTGAGTGACCTTGAACTTTTCAAGTCGACGAACATGTAGGTTACGGAGAACTATTGGAGGAGATGGAGGAAGTGAAGTATGATTTCCATTTCCATGATCCTATCGTGGATAATCATCTTCATGAGGAAATCTTTTCCAAAAGATTTAGGAAGACCATAACTGTCTGAACTAGACATCTACAAGGGAGTAATTCAAGTTGGGTTTTAGGCCAAGGGGTTACATATATATATATATATATATATATATATATATATATATATATATATATATATATATATGTAGTGTAGAATCCATGAGTCATATGTTACCCTAATTCTTACACTTAGTCTCATGATCCATAATCCATATGGACTAACTCTTCATGGATTCTTAAATAAACTTTGCCCATCATGGATCAATACCCCAAACCATATGTATCACTAATTTACATAATCAGTCCCGTTAATTTAATTAGTCTCTTTTGATCACTAAAGTAATTCCATATTAATTCTTGATCAATACTAATTAAATACTATGATTTCACAATTAATATATTATATTAATAATATATTAATAAATCACAAAGAACCTCTTTCCACCTGAAAACCCTAGTAGTCACAACTATTTTAGGACCTCCTGACCTCCCAATTTCGGCCACTGCTTCCAAGAGAAACCCTAGCCGAAATTTTGCCCTCTCTCTCACTCATCCTTTGCTTTTGGTGTTTGTGACTCAATTAGAGGTGCAACACTTGGGGCACTCATGCTTTCAACTGTCAAGATCATCCGTGGATTACTTGTTATTACGAGATAACAAGAAAGGTAACATTCTAACCCTAGTTTCATTTAGATTTCCTGAAATTGTATGCTAGTATTAGGGTTATTGCTTTGGAAGATCTATTTATCTATTTGTATGTATAACTAGAGAAAAACTTAGATCCAAAGCAATTAGGGTTGCATGAACACATAAGAATGTTGTTATGCTCAAATCCTATCTTTGGTATCAGAGCCTAGGATGTTTTTCTGTTATATTTGATGCAATAATGATATGTATAAATCGAAAAGTCAATCAGAATCGCAATCTGGTTGATGAACCCAACGAGTTCATTGAGGAACTCGATGAGTCCATGCCCTGACTCGACGAGTTGGCTTGTCTGTTAGCTGATTTTCTGAAGTTTCAATCTATTTTGGATTAGGATAATTACCATAACTCGTTTTTATCTCCATAAATTGATTTTATTGAATCGTAATCTAATTTCCTTATCAAAATAGATGGATTTGGTCAAATTTCTAAGATAATGTCTAATTATATGATTAATTAATTATTTAAAATTTGATCTAGTAATTTTGAAAAGTTTCACATTGCACCCTTTATGTTTTGGAATTTAAAATTTAATTAAAATTTTGATTTTTGAAATATTAAATTCTAAAACCCTTGTATTTTAAAAGTCTAAAATACACCCTTATATTATTATAATATTAAAAGTTTAAATTATATATATGTATAAGATGAGTCGGTCTTACCGTTAGTAGGCCTCATTCACGAAGCTAGTCTATAAGGGTGTTTAAGGAAGCAACCAATAAAATGACCGCTGTTGGGTATCCACTCTTACCCACCGCACTCTTGACTAGTGGGGGGTCGTTAGCCGAATGGGTAGGATAGGGCATTAATTATCTCATTAGTAAGTTTAATGATAAGTATAAAGTAACTAAATGTTTTTATAAATTCCCAATCTTAGTTACTTTAGGATAATGTGAATTTGATGGTAATCCATGAAATTGCACACTGCACTTTGCCAAGTCGTTAATGGAGCGTGTGTGGTTAACCGGCACACTAACTTGGACTATCATAGTGTGGCAATGTGTAGCTCGTAAAGTATCATTGATCAATGGAGCGTGTGTAGTTAACCGGCACATTGATTAGGTGGTAAAATGACAACAAGAGTACGAAGCTAATTTGCATGGTTATTCACACCTTGTTTGTGATCCTCGGTATCCCAATCACAAATTTGAAGGGCATAATCGAGATTAAACATGCCATTGAAAGGTTCAGTGGATCTCAAAAGATCTAGGAATTTCATTTAATAAAACCTAATTTACTTAAATTTCGTTTTTGTGGTGGAATTTTTAAATCGTCATCTACCTACCTTCAAATAATTTACAATTGGATTACAACATCCCTCTTCCGAATTTTGAATTATTGTGTTGGGTCCTAGCCTTGATATTTCATTTGGGTGTTATATTGAGGATTTCCAAATCTAATCAAAACTTGTCCTTCTTTTTTCTTTTAAATGTCTTCTTCAAACAACATTTCCGGCTCCTCAAACGACAACAACTCCTCCAACTCATTCTCTCTATTGAGCATCTACATGGAAGTGACATTTGATGGGTCCAACTATAATGATTGGATCCTCAACATCCGAATGGCCTTGTGATTCGAAGAAAAATAGTATGTCCTCGATAAGGAGCTGAACGAGATTGATGAGTCCAAGTCAAATCCCGAAGAAATTGTTGAGCATAAGGCCCATGTCATGGACGCGACCAAAGTGTCGTGTATCACGGTTGCCATTATGACTCCGGAACTGTAGCGGTTCTATGAAGACTATTATCCTTACGAGATGTGCCGAGACTTGATGGAAAAGTACCATCAAAGAGCGTGTCTAGAGAGGTACGAGATAGTCATGCAATTCATGACGACCAAGATGAAGGATGGAGAGTCCATCACGATCCACCTACAACGTATGCAGAGATACGTGGATCGTCTACCTAAGTTGAACGTGAACTTTGATGAAGAGTTAGCTATTGACATAGTCATACACTCTTTTCCTCCCATCTATGATCAATTCAATATGACTTATCATTTGAGCAAGGACAAAGTCACCTTGAGCAAACTTCAAGGTCTGCTGAGAGCCACTAAAAGTGGTCTAAAAGGGAAAAGTGTCATTCCCACTCAAACTGCT
The DNA here is from genome assembly GCF_051521515.1 of Lactuca serriola. Taxonomy (NCBI): domain Eukaryota; kingdom Viridiplantae; phylum Streptophyta; class Magnoliopsida; order Asterales; family Asteraceae; genus Lactuca; species Lactuca serriola. The sequence continues at coordinate 84,565,810 of NC_136408.1, forward strand.
GCTACTCCTGTCCTGGCCATTGGATAAGGAAAAGGGAAGAAGATGAAAGCTCCCTCTAAATCAAGTTGGAAGGGAAAGTCCCATGAAGGGTCCTCTAGCGGATCCAAAGCTAAGACCGGTTCTACTCCTCTCTCTTCCGATCTGAAGGAAGCAACGTGCTTCTATTGCCAAGACAAGGGGCATTGGAAGAGAAGGTGCTCGAAGTACTTGCAAGACATCAAGGATGGGAAGATAAAGCCCGCCTTTGGGTCCTTGATACAGGATGTGGTTTTCACATTTGTTCTGATTTGCAGCGACTAAAAAGAAGTAGGGATGTGGAGCATGGGAAGATGAACCTGATAATGGGGAATAGGAAATCGTCACCTTCACCAAGATCGGAGTTTATTCTTTAGTGCTTAGTAGTGGGTTAGGATTAGAATTGAACGATTGTTTCTATAGTCAGAAATGACGAGGAATATTATTTCTTTTCATGGTTTGTATAGACAAGGTCTTAGATTTTCATTTAATAATGAAATTTGGTTCTATTAATGCTTATTATAATGGTTTATTTTATTTTGAAGCATTGCCTTGTAATGGTGTATGTGAAACTGTGTTCATAGTAGATAACTTAGGAAATAATGTGTTGCATATTGGTTCGTCTAATGGTTTAGACAAGGCATGCTTGTAGCATTCTCGTCTCGGACATGGCCCAACTCCAGAAAGATGAAGTATTGGAGTCATTTGACCTAAATTTAGATGACACTTGTGAATCTTCTTTACCTGGAAAGGTGACTAAGTCATCTTTCACTGGTACTTGTGAAAGAGGTGAGGGATTGTTGGATTTCATATACACAGATGTGTGTGGGCCCTTCAGATCCGCCACAAAGGATGCAAACCGCTTCTATGTGAATTTTACCAATGATTATCGTAGATATGGATATATCTACTTAATCAACCATAAGTTAGAAACTTTTGAAAAGCTCAAAGAGTTTAAGCAAGAAGTGGAGAATCAATTGGGCATGAACATAAAGATGCTCAGATCTGATAGGGGTCGTGAGTATCATAGTATTAAGTTCCATGACTATCTTAAGGAATGTGGAATTGTTTCACAATTGACACCTCCTAGGACACCACAGCTGAATGGTGTGGCTGAGAGGCACAATCGAACCTTGTTGGACATGGATCGTTCCATGATGAGTCGAGCTTCGCTTCCAATATCGTTCAGGGGGTATGCCTTAGAGACCGTCGGTCATATCCTTAATCTAGTCCCAACCAAGAAGGTTGCCAAAACACCTCACAAGATGTGGATAGGGAAGGTTCCCTAATTGGCACATATCACGGTTTGGGTTTGTGAAGTTTTCGTAAGACGAGAGAATCACGAAAAGCTTGAACCTCAAAGTGAGCAGTGTATTTTCATTGGTTACCCACAAAAATCCTTTGGATATGTTTTCTACAAACCTAGTGACAAACGTGATCTTCGTAGCAAGGAGATGGGTTTTCCGCGAGAGAGAACTCATATGCCAACATGACAGTGGGAGACAAATTGATCTTGAAGAGCTTCAAGAGTCGAGCGATGAAGGAACCTCTAACACTAGTGTTCAACCCGAGGAAGAGATTCATGTTTAACGGATTGATGAGTCATTACCTCTTAAACATTCCACTCGAGTTAGAATGGCACTGGAGTTTTATGGTTTCCATATTACTACGGAAGGTGATACGTTTATCAAGGATAGTACACTGATAAATTTGGATGAGCCTACTAACTACAAGGAAGCCGTGGCGGGTCCTGAGTCTGTGAAATGGAAAGAGGAAATGGACAGCGAGATTCAGTCCACATATGAAAATCAAGTTTGGAACTTGGTTGACAATGTACCAGGTCGAAAGACATTTGGGTGCAAGTGGATCTTCAAGAAGAAGACCCACATGGATGGAAAGGTGCACATGTTTAAGTCACGACTAGTTGCAAAGGTCTTTACTCTAACCCCAGAGGTTGATTATGATGAGACCTTCTCACCAATGGACAAGATCAAGTCTATTAGGGTTATGTTAGCCATCACTACGTTTCATGATTATGAAATCTGGCAGATGGATGTCAAAACCGCTTTCCTTAATAGGAAGTTGGCTGAAGATGTTTACATGTGTCAGCCAGAAGGTTTTGTGGATACTAAATACCGCAATAGAGTGTGCAAGCTTGAGAAATCCATTTATGGATTGAAGCAAGCGTCTCGCAGATGGACTCTTTGCTTCAATGAGAAAGTCAAAGAGTTTCATTTCTCTAGGAGTGAGGATGAGTCTTGTGTGTATGTCAAAGCTAGTGGGAGTATAGTTAGCTTTCTAGTATTGCATGTCGATGACATACTACTCAAAGGAAACGATGTTCCGACCTTGCAGGAAGTTAAGTCCCGGCTTGGAAAGTCTTTCGCTATGAAGGATCTAGGGGAAGCTGCTTATATTCTAAGGATAAGGATCTTGAGAAATAGGAGTAAAAGACTAATAGGACTTAGTCGAAGTATTTACTTGAACAAGGTGCTAAAACGTTTTAGCATGGAGAATTCCAAGAAAGGGGAGTTACTAATCCATATCAATACCAAGCTGAGTAAGACTCAGAATCCTAGCACCGATTTCGAGATAGTGGAAATGAGTCGAGTGCCATATGCTTCCGCCGTTGGCTCGATCATGTACGTTATGACATGTACTCTCCCTGATGTGGCTTTTGCTTTGAGCATGGTCAGTCGATATCAAGGGAAACCGAGTAAAGCTCACTGGACAACAGTCAATAACATTCTTAAGTATCTACGAAGGACTAAGGACTGGGTCCTTGTACTTAGTGGAAGAGATAACTTGAGAGTGACAGGGTATAGTGACGGCATCTTTCTGATGGACCGAGACAACTTCTGTTCTTAGTCAGGAGGGGTGTTTACCCTTAATGGAAGAGAAGTTACTTAGAAAAGTTCCAAGCAGGAGACCACGGCTGATTCAACATGCGAATCAGAGTACATAGTTGCGAGTGAAGCGTCAAAGGAGGCTATATGGTTGAAGAACTTCATTGGAAACCTTGGAGTTGTACCAGCCATAAAGGAGCATATGGAGATTTTCTGTGATAACGAAGGAGCGGTTTCCATAACCAAGGAACCAAGGGATTATGGCATATCCGGATATATCGACAGAAAATATCATTTCATCAAACATCGTGTAGAAGGACTCCTCGTGGTCAATAGGGTATTGTTAGAAGAGAATCATGTAGATCCCCTCATAAAGGCTCTGAGTAGGATTAAGCACGTTCAGCATGCGAGGAGCATTGTTCTGAAGGATGTTATTAGTTTTAGCGATTAGATAGATAGTTAGAAACTTGTAACAATATAAATGTAATTGACATTTGATGATTAATTAATGGAAGATTTGTTTATAAGTAAAGTTTACTATCTTTTGTCAATTGTCTATTTTAGGTTTCACTTTTGCATGTTTTACTTCCTGAATAATTAGATTGTTCAAATTATCCACATTCGTTCATACTTTGGAAGTAAGTTATGAAGTAAGGTTGTCATGAATTGGCTTGTAGATTGTCTAACAACTTAGATATAACAAAGTTTTGCTACAACATTCATGCGTACTCCGAAAATAGGATTTGAGTATTGGATTAAACCCACACTCATTTGAATTACTTCATGGAATTTATCATGAGTGATTGTGAGACGATAACATCGTATAATCTTTAAACCAAGATATATGAGTTGTTGTTTACGATTTGGTTGTGCATTGATAACGCATAAACGCATCAGTAAATTGGTGTTATAAAACGTATTGTTGTGTACGATTTGATGAGTAAATAGTACAAGCATATAAGTCAAAGTTTATTTGTTCCTTTTATTCCTGGGGTTAAAAGCGATATCTTGGGCCCCTCGATGATTTTGTGTTGACTTATGTGCCTAGCCCGGTCAGGACTGAATTAATGTGTTCAATTAAGTTCTATGTCAGACAAATCAGAAATCAGGAAACAAACTATTGGACATTGAGAATGATTTTGTTCCATGTCTTTTTCCACACGATATCATGCAAAACGGAGGATTATATGATCCGTTATCTTAAAGGACACGTCATTGACTAGGTCAGAGTTCGACAACGGCTTTTGAAAGCTACAATTGCTAATCGTATTCTGAAGTCATACTTGTAGTTATAGTTATTAGACTTATCCGAGTGGGAGACTGTTGGATTAGGTGTCTAAGCCCATAACTATAGTTGGTATGTACTTGATCTAATAGTAGCATGGTCCTTTTGGGTTGCCTTCACCATAACAACTTGACATGATGACTTTTAGAGAGAGAGGTTATTTGTTGATTTGTTAATATATTATAAGAATAATATATTAGTTAGAAATCTTATTATTAAATTAGTATTTAGTCAAAAATTAATTTGGTATGAATTTTGGGATTAAAGGAACTGATTAAAAGTGTGGGGACTGATATTGCAAATCAATGATAGTTGCGGTATTGGGCTGATGGACTCCCTTTGAAAGGGTTGGACGAAATCTATAGGAGGCCCTATAGAATCGTCCAAAGCCTTCTAAAAGGTGGGTTCATGGGCTGCTTGGAGCCTAAGCAAGGATTAGGGTTTCCACCTGAAAACCCTAGCAGCCACAACTATTTAAGGACCCGCTGACCTCCAATTTCGTCCACTGCTTCCAAGAGAATCCCTAGCTGAACTTGTGCCCTCTCTCTCTCTCTCTCGCCCATCCTTTGATTTTCGTTTTTGTGACTCCGTTAGAGGTGCACCACTTGGGGCACTCAAGCTTTCAAGAGTCAAGATCATCCATGGATTACTTGTTATTACGAGATATCAAGAAAGGTAACATTCTAACCCTAGTTTCATATTGATTTCCTGAAATTGTATGCTAGTATTAGGGTTATTGCTTTGGAAGATCTATTTGTATGTATAACTAGAGAAAAACTTAGATCCAACGTAATTAGGGTTGCATGAACACATAGGAATGTTGCTATGCTGAACACCCATCAGGTACCACCCACCTTCACCCCCCATTATAGGGTCCAACGCCCCTGTCGAACACATCGACCCATGCCCCGACTGTGATACCATTTACTCCTGGGCCAACCTCTCACGCTCCACCAGCGACACATATCTAGAATAGAACATCTCCGAGAACTGCTCCCAATACACAACAGCTCTCTACTCAGAAGAATATGAACCAGTAGCAAGTCCCCACCTATCCTTCGCTCCGGACATCAGAAGGTTCATAGCGACACATATCTAAGCTGCCTATGGTCTCTTGGCCTTTAGAATTCACTGGTCTGCCTCAACCCAACCACACATAACATGTCAACATAACAGATAAACAAATATAACCAGTCAACAAACAAACAAACAAACAGAAAGATCTTTCAAATCACTAAGCATAACATCATCCTATATACCCAGATACCGATCTAGCAAATCACTACAACACAAAATCATACTATCACATAACATGATATCTAATACCATGGTCCAGCCTTGGTGCCTTCAACCCGAAAGTACAGTAAGGAAAATTCACCTCGCAAATTCATACAGGTAGCATAAAAGAATATCGCTCCACAAGTCAACTCTATAAATCACCTGAAGAAAAAGAGAGACCTAGACCTTATGCTTCATAACAAAATACCCAAAATGCCCCTAAGGTCAATCTAGATCAAAAGTCAACAGAAAGTCAATGGTTAACAAAAGTCAACCGAACTGAGTACGCCCCGCGTACTCTGCCCTTGACCAAAAATGAGCAGTTGACCACATATGCCCAACGTACACAACGGCCATTCAAAACCTCCATTAAGTTCTTAATTCAACAAGTCTAAATTTTCCATTCCAGATCTATGCCTAAAAAGGTGCTCCAAACCATAAGGTTTCCAACTTTTTGGTTATGAAAGCCTTACTAAGCCCTAATACCATAACCCTAGTTTTTCTGAACCACTAAAGACTCTATAACTAGCATGCAAGCACCAAGATATCATTTTTACGAATTAATGCACCTCAACTCTTTTGAAAAGGACAGGTCCTTTGGTCTTAGAGTAACTCATACTCATCAAGTCCAAGAAAAGAAGCTAAAAACTCATAAAACTTCTCATGGAAAGGTCTTAAGGAAATACAAGTTAAGATCAAAGCTTTATACCTTCTGAAGCTTCCCAAGGAGGCAAGATCCCAGATCCACAAGATTTCTTCCACACCAAGGCTCCTCGATATATCTTCTTTCTTCCTTTAACACACCAAAAACATGCACTTAATCTCAAAACACACACTCAAAGGATTAGGGTTTGCAAAAACGTCTCAAGGAGAGTGAAGGATGAAGAGGTGAGGGAAATGAGGCTATAAGGATGGTTCTATAGGGGCTCAACCCTAAAATTTAGGGTTTCCAAACCTGAAAAGAACACCCCGCGTACGCTGATGTACGCCCAGCGTACTAGGGTGCATCCTAGTATGCTAAGCGTACGTACATATGCATGGCGTACTCACATCCTTCTCAAATTAGAAATTCTCCACTAGGGCTTCCAATGGGCACATTCTTGTACTCAGGGACTGGATTGTAGCATAAAGAAATTATAGGGTTGAATTTAGGAGTACCTCACCATCAAGATGTTAAATAGGGGTTGTGACTTCCTTGTTACACATACGACTCATGTGCTTTCAATAGTACGGGCCCATACTACCTTCCACACCTACCCATACTTGTCTCAAGGATCGTCAAAACAACCCTAACAATAAATACTAGCATACGCATGCACGAAATCCTCACACCCTAGAGGAAGACTAAACATCTCGAGACTGGCCAGCTGACCCCTCACAACTCATCGATGAAACTTCCATCAACCATGCAGCACGCGTATATGCTAATCATACATAACAATGGACCCTGTAGACAGTCGAATATCTAATCCTACCCTAAGCACTTCATCAGACAAGAATAGGAAATAAGGCCAAACCAAACATTCTCATGTTATAGAATCTTAGTTATGTATAACCATGATGCATACACTAAGCAACTACAGTAATGATGTCAATTTCATATGAAGAAGAACCCTAGGCTATCAGGCATCATATAATGAGGCAACTATATCACACAAATTCTTGAAGATCCCTAGCCTATCACTAGCATGTTGTTCTAACATATCACAATATCAAATAACAGTGTGGTAATTTGGAGTCTACTTACTGGTTCCAGTTGATCGTACACATTGCATCCTTTTTGAAAACAATTTGAAAATCATTTTTTAAATATCTTTTTCTTTAGTGTGAGATTGGATGCACACGAGTATTCCTCTTATTCACTAAAACCAAGGCTCTGATACCAACTTGTAATATTCATAAAAATCATGAAAAATCTAAACTTTTAAAACCAACCAAAAATCATAAATTGTTTACAACATAGTTTTCAAAACATATTCAATATCAGAGTTTCCGAGAATCATAAGTCAAACACGAGGATGTGTAGGGTTATGCCTTCGCCTTCCCGCAATCATCTGAAGTACCTGAAACATAACAAAAACCGTAAGCCCAAAGCTTACTGAGATCCCCCAAAGTACCACCACATAACCAAATAACATATATATATATATATATATATATATATATATATATGTGATAAAAAAACATGCAATGGGTATACAGTTAAAAGATTGGATTACCCCTGAGCCCACAACATAAGTTTGGCTTACCCTCGGGGGCCACAAATTATGTCTGGCTTGCTCCCAACCAGATTAGTCCTCGGACTGAACACCACCAAGGCCTTAGTACTAGTCTGGCATGCCCTACCCAACCCTCAACTCGTATTTGGAATGATCATGAGCCCTCAGTATGAGTCTGGCATGCCCTACCCGACCCTCATCTCATATTTGGATTGCTCCAGGTTTTGTTGGCTACCGCACAGAGCAGTACAACCTCAACCCAACCTACATAATATGTCAACATATATCTAATAATAACATATACATATAATCATGCAGACACTATCACAAGTAGTCCTATAGATCTACAAGACTAGAATATCAAAACTAGCATGCATATCTATTACATGCTCAACATATCAACGAATACCAGGTTATCAAACCAATGGGTCGGCCTTGGTGACTTCGATCGGTAAGTACAGTGATGAAAACTCACCTCACCATCTGGACAAAAGCTGAAGGACTCTCAACTCCAAATCTCAGCTCCGACTGCCTCCTATTCCAACCAAATGACCAAACTCAATTAGAATTCCTAAAATACCCAAAATACCCTTAAGGTTAAACTTGGTCAAAGTCAACTGGTCAAAGCCACTAAGTCAACTGGGTCAACCCAGCCGAGTCAACCTAACCGAATCACCCAACCAATGTGACCCAATACGAGTACGTGGGGTATACTTCAGAGGTACGTTGGGCATACTCCAACCCTCGTATTCGACCACCATTAAGGTGGTTGACCTCGTACGTGGGGCGTACCCTTGCAAACTCTAAAACCTCATTAAGAGCTTAATTGCTTAAGCTCTTACGTCCCAACTTCAGATCCATGACCAAAATACACTCTAGAGTCATAAAGTTTCCAACATTATGACTTTACATGCCTAATATGAGCTTAACTCAAGGTATTGATCCATTAAGACCTCTACAATATGCATGGAGCAATTCTAACCAATAGGAATTCATTTTTATGGCTAAGGACCCCTCCTAGGGTCTGAAAGAGCAACTCAACACGTCCAGAACATGCCATGCTCATGATGAGACTTTTGGGACCAAAAAGGGACACAAAAATACCCATAAACAAGATCTAGTAAACTAGCCATCAAGGTATTAGCTTTATGCCTTGAAATGATGGAGAATGGTGCAAAAATTCTAGATCCAAGATGCTTCTTCCCTCCAAGATGAGCTTAGTTCCTTCCTTCTTCTTCTAAGCACACGAACACACACTTTAATTATTGAAATGGCTTCACAAGGTGGTTCTAGGGTTGCAATCACGAAAGAAAGGGTGGAGGCTATTAAGGTGAAGGGAAATAAGGCCATAAGGATGCTTAAATACCAGCCAAACCCAAAAAATTAAGGTTTCCTCATTTAGCAAGTATGTCCTGCGTACATAGTGTGTGCCCTAGTACACTCAACGCACACACTAGTACGTATTGTGTACTCCTCCCTACTAAAATTATGAAAATGCCACTAGGTCTCCAATGCACATTTTCTTGGACTTAAGGACTAAAACGCAATACAATAAAATTAAAGGGTTGAAATTTGAAGTACCTTAACATCGGGATGTTAGCCCAAAGCGAACAATATTGTGATACGTGCTATAGGGGGATGTTAAATATGGTATCAGAGCTGGGTCATGGTTCAATGTGTTCGATAGGGACGTCGAACCATATATTGGGGGGGAGGGGTGAAGGTGGATAGTACTGCACTTGATCCTACATCAGCTGAGAATTAGAACGAGACATTTCCTTATAAGGGGTTTGGATATCTTCCTAGTCACAACGTGTTATAAAGTCATGAGGACGTCAAATCCCATAAGAACCTTTCAGTTAAGAGTGCCCAGGCGAGAGCAATTCAGGGATTTGTGACCCCCTAGGAACGTTTTCGTGCCGAGAGCCCAAAGCGAACAATATTGTGATATGTGCCAGAGGGGGATGTTACATGGAGAGTCATGGATTTGTTTTTTATCAAGACTCAAATAATGTATTGGCCAGCTGGCATCTTTGGCTATCATATCAGATAGAGTCAATTCAACTAAAAGGGCCATTCAAGCCGTGTTCCCGAATGCATATCATAGACTCTGTTGTCGTCATTAGTTGATGAATTTGAGTGCAAAGATCGGAAAGAAATAGAGAACATATATTTTGTTTTGGGAGGCTGTAAAGACTTACCGAGAGTCATATTTCAAAGAAAGCTTGAGTAGGCTATGTCGTGCACTAAACGATGATTTTTAAACATGGCTAGACAGAATTGGTAACAAAAGATGGGCAAGGTTGTGTTTCCTTGTAGTTAGGTACAATATTATGACATCAAACAGTGCCAAGTGTGTCAATGCATTATCAAGAGACACACGAAAACTACCGATAACAATGTTGATTGATTTCTATTGAGCAACTATGCAACAATGGTGATGCCAGCAATGTTATGTTGGAGGTAAGTGTTATCCTATATTGTAATAGTTCAATCATAAGTGTAGTTTAATTACTGTGCTTGACAATGTGTACGTAAATGTTTGTTATAGCTGAAAGAAAAAAATATGTTACTGCTATGTTGAGAAGGTCAGCGATAGGAGGATCAACAAATCCTATGCTTTTCCGGTATACCAAATTGATGAAATCAGATATGAGGTGACCAACCAAATGAAAAATTGGCATAGTAAACTTGGAAAGTCATTACTGCACGTGTGGGAAATGATAATTGCCGGGTATACCTTGTAATCATGTTATGACGGTATTTAAGGAACCGATATATCAACACTGCAGTGCATGGGTGTCATCATACTTCACAATGGAAAAATATCGATGAACATATGTAGAGGTTGTGTCTCCTGCCACTTCCAGAAGAATACGAAGAAACGGATGAAGTCATGGCCGTTTTGTCACCGTTGATGGACAAAACGACAAGCCGAACAACCTAAAAACCATAACCGTATCCCATCCCAGGGTGAAGGTTCGATTTAGAGAAAATGTAGTCGTTGCCAAAGGATCAGTCACGCAAGAATAAACTATGACGCTACGTTTCATGCAGATTCAACAAACAGTGAATCTTCAAGTAGGACCAAGTCAAGTGGAAAAAATAATGTTCAATCTAGGAGTAGACATACTAGTCAAAAAGGTGGCCAACAGTATGATATTGTTGATTTAAAAAAACTTGTAGTGATGTTTGTATGATATCATAATATTCTACAAAAAATTGTTCGGAAGGATACACATGTTTTTACTACATCTTCAAAAGGAAATTGTTTTAAAAAATTAACAAAAGAAAACGATAAATAAAACATTAGCACAATATGCATCATTTATCGACTTGACACTCTCAATCCACCACCTGGTAGCACACTCTTGTGCAGTAGGTTGTAACAACTCGTTAGGGGGACACTTGTAACGCCCGCAGATCCGGGCTAGACAATTTAGAGGAAATAAGTGTCAAAAATGACTTTTTGACAAATGACTATTTTGTGACAACCCGAAATTTCTATTATGTACAACCCTTCACTTCAATAGAAGTCAGAACAGTTTCTGCTAACTTTCAAGCTTTTTGGAATAAGTTTGAGTATTTTAGGATTAGCAATCTAGGAGAAATCAGGAGATAGGATGCCCTAGGATTTATTGTGCAACAATAAAGTTCCAAAAACTCCAAGATTTTAGATTTTACGGCCCAAATGGCTTTTGGACCGTAAACCCCAAGAGTATACATATGGCACTTAGCCATTTAAATCACTTTTTCACTTTTCAAGATCCGGACTCAATTCTCTCTCAAGTAGCTTCGAATTTTCCTTCTAGATCTTCAACCTAGTAAGTGTTTCTAACCCTTTTAAGTTTGTATATCACTTAATCTAGTGTTTTAACACACTTCTATCCGAAAATTTTGTCCAAAAGGCTTAATCTTCAAGTTTCACCAAGAACACACACTAGTGTTCTCGGATTTTTGGCTCATTTCAAGTCTCTATTTTGTAGGTACTTCTATCCTAGAGTATCATAGAGCTTATTATACTTCCATATATCAAGAAAACAAAAACAAACACCAAGATCAAAGGTGTTTACGGTCCAAGAACTCCTTGAACCGTAAACCCTTCTTAAGGGGCTAAAGTGGCCCTAGTCCCTTCCTTCCCTTTGGAAACTAGTCTAGACTCCCTCCTTAATGTGTATAGGACTTTAAAACATCAAAATACCATGATCCATGAGGGTTTACGACCGTAAAACCAAAGGGGAATGGTCTTAGGGCCGTAAACTCCTCGAAGGAGGGAAATGGTGCCCTAACTTCTTCCTTAGGCTTATACATCAAGTAGAAATGCTTCTAGGGACTTATAAACCTTCAAATCAACAAATGGTCAAAGGAGTATGAGTTTACAGCCGTAAAATCATGGGTTGACGAACACAAACTCAACTTGTTGAGGTCAGAAAACCGTAAACTCAAGAAAGGGGTTCGTTTGAACCCTAAACCTAATAGCTTTGTCCTACAACACTTAGATGCAATCTTTGGGACTTATAACACTTATATAAGGTGTTTATCATGCCCTAGGATGTCTTAAATTTGTTATTTAGTTGTTTAATTAATAATTGGTTGCATATATGTGATATTATATGTTAACTAGGATCTTAGAGAGTGTACAAGTCTTCACTTGACACTTAGCATCCTATACAGTCCGTTCATCCCAACCACTTGCTACAGGTGAGTTCATACCCCTTAATTAGCCTTTTAAACTTTTTGTAAATGTTTATAAATGCTTTATGGGGGGGGGGGGGATACAAGTTGAATCATGTTTAGTTATTATATCAATCACATGTGATTAATAAGTAGCATGCATATGGATTTACTATATGTTAACTATTTTACCAGACAGATTTCTTCAAATGACTTTCTTAAACATTTATATATATTTAAACCTCTTTATTAAACTATCTTACATACTATATGTTTCCTTTTAAACTCTTTTACAACTGAGTTTCAAACAAAGGTCTTCCTTATACTTAAACTGTCTTAGCAAACAAAATATTTTCAAATCGTTTTATGAACTTACATCAAGTCATCGTTTCTTAGTATTAAACTTTTCAAAGGTTTTACAAAACTTCTTTTATGCTTTTATATTATCAAATTCATGCCCATATATGTATAGTTATATAAGTAATGTTTAAAGGACTTAGGAAGGCTAGTTCACTTTATTTCCTTTTCCTCGTTTGGATGTGGCTTTAGGGTATCGGTTAGTTGTCTGAATTTCGTCTAAATATTAGTTATATATCATGTATACATATATAGACATAAAATTTTCCTCAGTCAGTTCAGTACCTTTGGGTAGCAAAGGCATACTTTCAGTTATACACGTACATTATTAGTAACTATTATAGGTATAGTTAGGAGATACTACTTACCATTCCAAGTACAAGGAATCGCACAAGAGTCAGTTCATTCATGAGTCTATACTAGTACATTACATGTTACATGAATACATTTACATAGATACGCTTACATGAATACGTTCACATAGATACGCTTACATAGATACACTTACATGAATACGTTTACATAGATACGCTTACATAGATACGCTTACATGAATACGCTTACATAAATACAATTACAATACACGATAACAGAACAGACATAACAAAGTGCTATAGCATGGAACAATTTCAGGATCTAACTATACCAATGAATCACAATGCATTGTGATAGTTATATTGGGTATACGTGATCATAATAATGTGGATTTCACGGCTTGCAATCCTTGCAGGGGTCACGTTTGGTTCCCATAGCTCTTGACAGGGTGTGTTTAGCATGGGATCTAGCCATCACATTATGCCTTAACCCTTAATTAAGGCAAAAATAGTACAAAAGTAGTCACTTATTACAAATACTACAGTACTTACGATAATTACGAAAGGATATAAAACTCCAGTTAATATATTATTAATACATTTACTATGTGGTATATTCACATCATCGATGAGGTAGATTAGAATAATAATAATAGTCGTACAGTCGGGTCTTGGTAGAAGGCTACTTTCAAAACAGTCGGGTCTTGGTAGAAGGCTACTTTCAAAACAATCGGGTCTTGGTAGAAGACTACTTTCAAAACAGTCAGGTTTTGGTAGAAGATTACTTTTTATACTAGTAGAAATCATAGGGATTTTCTAGGGTTTTCAACCGTTATTCGACTAATTACAAACATTTTTCATACTTATAGAAACTTTTCTCCAAATGTTTACAAGTCTTTACATTCCTGTTTTACAAATCAAAGACACATTAATACTTATGAATTCACCAGCTTTAAAGTTGATACTCTCTTTCAAAATAACTTGTATCCTGAGGTCAACAGTAAACAGGTACCGATGCACGGTTTAGAGAAGATGAAGCTCGTTCAAGACTCATCTTTCATTTTGATTTATACTTTAGTGTCTATTAAACATGTCAGAACAAACTTGTATTAAAATTATATTATTAATACAATGGATGATGTTGTTGCTTGTTTACTACTATTCATTATTGTGATACTGTACATGACGTCCTCCGCTCCAGAACGTTTCCGCCGTTCTTGGTTTTTGGGTGTGAAATATTTAGAATAAATAATCTTAACCAAGTTGTAGAATATATCACAAGTGTTCCGTACATATAAAGAACGCCGAAATCCTAGTTATAACGAAGATGTTATGACCCGTCGAAGTTTTTCGGCAAAACCGGGAGACGTAAATAGTGAATTTACGATAGGGGAATTTTTAGCCTTAGTGATCTAAAAAGAATTTGTATTATACGTTAAACCGAGAAGATACAAAAAAATAACGCCCAAATCTGACTTCGTATGAGGAACTTATGAATTTTCTAAGATTTGGAATAGAAGTGTACGACCCGAAACTCGAATTTTAGTTCGAGCAGTTTTTGGCTTACACAACCTAAATGAGAGTTGAAGATCTCATTAATAGGAACTCAACGGTAAAAATATAAACAAAAACGGAGTCTGTATGAAGGAGTTACGAATTTTTTGCGGTCATTTGACAGTCTAATCTTCTCGTATTGTTAAATTTAAGATCGGTAGAGAATTAGCCGACGGAGTCAAAATGAAAGTTGTAGATCTTAGTTTTACCTACGCGTGGATGTAAAGAACGTCAAAAAGGAGCTTGTATCTGAAAGTTACGGATTTTAGAAGTCGGAAGTGTGTTGTGCGAAAATGTGTGACGTGACACAATCTTGGCCATTGCTTTCTCCCCAAGTCTTGCCACCAGATGGTGACATGTGGCACCAAGTTCAGCCATATTTCACCCTATAAATAGAACCTCTCCCACCCTCATTTTCTTCACACTTTTCCCATTCTTTCTTCTCTTTACTCTCTCTAGCCCCGAAACCCCCCGAAAAGCCTAGGGAACCTCCCTAGCACGCGGCAGAAGCCCCGAAGTGCTTGAAGGCTCCGAGAAGAAGAGCTTTTTGGATCGGGGACGCTGCTCCAAGCAAAGCTTAGTTTTCTATAAAACTCGTTGTAAGTGAGCTACGCCTTTGCTATTTTTCATATAGCTTTTATTTAATTATAGTAACGTTATTATGAACTTATAATAAGTACTTGGGCTATTATTATGGGTTATATAAGTATAGTTTAACGCTTATATAATAGTAATAATAGCTAAACTATTAATTAGTCTCGGCGAATAATAGACTAAACTCTAGTGGTAATAATACTAGGTTTCGTCAAAGGAAATTATTTTTAAGAAGCGAAGCGCTGTCTGAGTTCGGAATCACCACCTTTTCAAGTGAGTGCATGGTCACTTTCATCTTACACATATATATGAAGTATTTTATATAAACTACGTGTTATGTGTGCATATTATCTGTATACTTGCTATCTATTCTGGATGAACGATTTTATACAAGTTTTATATGACTTAAATTGTATATGTATTTATATCTACACAATATGTTGGGTAAAACATGGGTAGATGAAATATTAGTTGGATGATGAGTTGAGAGGTGATATAGACCATGAGGTAAGGGTGAGAGGTGAACGATGTGAGAAGCCTTGTTCCTAAATGTTGGCCCCGTCATCTAGCAGAGTATAGATGACCACCACGGACTATTCTAGACAGTCTAGTTGAACACTAGATGGCTCGCAACCTGTAGGTGTTGTGAACGATGTGTTCATCGGTGTACTCTAAAAAAACCCATTGACATGTATTATGTGTGGATTCTCAAAAACAATATTGTCAATAAACGAGATAACCCTAGCAGTTGTGCTCGAAGGACAATACTGGCAGCTACGCCTCATATAGAATGTCAGAAATCTGGCAGTTGTACCTAAGTGATAAAACTAGCAGTTGTGCTTGACAGATGTGTCAATGACAATGATGGACTTTCGAATCCATTCCTTAGGATAATCCTTAGGAATGAATGAATGAGAAATAGCTGATTCTTATGGTAGATCCTTAAAAGTATAGAAGATAATGGGGATGGGTAATTGGGTTAACTGTTTGATGATTAAACATAATAATTATATTATTGTGGGTTGAAAACCCTATGTACTCACCAGGTTTCCCAACCTGACCCACTCAGTTTATTTATACCACAGGTGTTGATATGAAGTCACATTATGCTGAGAGATTAAGGAGATATAAATCACTAGTGATAATGAATGTAAGTTCTGTTTATGCTTATGTTTCTGTATTGACGATGACATCCCAAATGTTTTAAATAATAAAAAGACTTTTCTTTGGAAATGATTTGATAACGTATTTATCATGTTTTACTGGGAACAAATTCCGCAACATTTTTATTAAAAGAGGTACTCTGATTTTTATAAAGAATAAATAAAATCGGTCTTTTCTGGACGTGAAAATGGGGATGTCACAATTGGTATCAGAGCATTAGTTTAAGCGAACTAGGAATATGGATTTATTTCTAGAGTTAAACTTAGAATGCTAAGCAATGATTGTGTGGAGTGTGTCTTAGTTAATACACCCGAATAAACACAAGCACTAGCTTATTTAAGGAAAATGCCTAACATGCTTTTATCTGCTAAATGATTTGTGATGCTAAATGTATGATCGGATCGATGGTATGTTGCCGACCAGATCTGGAAACTTTACGTGTTCAGACTTCTAAATGATTAATTACGGTATTAGAACTAGCATGTAACTTTTCGGAGTAATAGGGAGATTTACAGGTCGATCGTAAATAAAATCTTTCCTATCTTAATTCTCGTCATTACACACAGAACGTCTGAATTGGTGTATAGATCGAAATGGCAAGAACCCGAAATGGAGTCGGGAACGCAAATGGAAATAGGAATCAACAGCCCCTAGTGATTGAACAAATACATGTTGTAGTAGAAGCTGCACCTAATCCAATCACCATGGCTGGAGTACAAGCCATGATTCAGGCTATGTTAGCTGAACAAAGGGAAGAAATGAGGAGGATGTTGCATGAAAATAGGGACGAACCTACCATGCCCATTAAGCAACTTGAGCTAATTCCAGAGCAATTGCAAGAGCATTCCATATGATCATCGACGAAGCAAAGAACAACACAAGGAATCAAGGATGAGGAGTTCATACCCAAAGATCGAGTTAGGAAGTAGCCAAGGGGATATAATCATATGATGTAGCCTATTAGAGGCATAGTGTATGGTGAACCTGAACACCTATGTAATAGTTTCAAGAAATAATAAAACCTCCGTTTTGTTATCTGGCGTGTTAAACTGTTATGTGATTTTCTTGTATGGTGACATGGAAAACTGCGAGAGAATATTTGGGACGAGTATGAGTAGGTGTCAATGAGAGTAGAGGCCTATACTACCGGAAGCACAGGACTCACACTTACATCAGGGAAAGTCACAAGGTTACCAAGAAGCTAGTAATTGATACCATTTTATTCAAGTATGTCATTACCATTGTTTCGGTAATGATTAAGAAGATTGTTGTTATTCCGACCCTAGTGGTCATACCAAATTGAGTCCGACTACGATGAGTATGTTATGTGGTTCCGAGAAACAACATGAGATTAGAACATGAAGGAAAGTATAGTCTGTTTTGGAAGAGTCTAAGCATTGCGACATACAATGATAGGTCATTAGAATATGACATATCATTCCATTGTAGTAATAAAAGAACTTATCTTAAGTTCGTATCCAGTGAGGATCAAGATTGTGACTTGAAGGGTCATAATTTGGAGTCTAACGTGAGATAAGGAGCAAGTGCAACATCAAGTACCGCTTGCAGTCAAGAAGACCAAGAGTTAGATACGTATTCGAAGAAACATAGAAGTTACAATTATTACCTAGGATGAAGAGATAACTTATGGAGTCATTATACAACCCTGTTTTGTCGATGATTCTGGGACGTAATCATCCTAAGGGGGAGATAATTATAACGCCCGCAGATCCGGGCTAGACAGTTTAGAGGAAATAAGTGTCGAAAATGACTTTTCGAAAAATGAAAATTTAGACTAAATAATGTTAACCAAGTTGTAGAATGTATCTCAAGGGTTCCGTACATATAAAGAATGCCGAAATCCAAGTTATAACGAAGAAGTTATGACCTGTCGAAGTTTTTCGGCAAAACCGGCACGGCACCGGGAGAGGTAAATAGTGAATTTACGATCGAGGAATTTTTTTGCCTTAGTGATCTAAACAAAATTTATAATATACGTTAAACCAAGAACATACAAAAAAATAATGCCTAAATCTGACTTCGTATGAGGAACTTATGAATTTTCTATGATTTGGCATAGTAGTGCACGACCCAAAACTCGAATTTTAGTTTGAGCAGTTTTTGGCTTACACGACCTAAATGAGAGTTGAATATCTCATTAATAGGAACTCAACGGTAAAAGGACAGACGAAAACGGAGTCTGTATGAAGGAGTAACGAATTTTTTGCGGCCATTTAACAATTTAATCTTCTCGTATTGTTAAATTTAAGATCAGTCAAGAATTAGCCGACGGAGTCAAAATGAAAGTTGTAGATCTTAGTTTTACCTACGTGGGATATAAAGAACGTCAAAAAGGAGCTCGTATGTGAAAGTTATGGATTTTAGAAGTCGGAAGTGTGCGCTGTGAAAATGGGTGACGTGGCACAATCTTGGCCATTGCTTTCTCCCCAAGTCTTGCCACCAAATGGTGACATGTGGCACCAAGTTCAGCCATATTTAACCTATAAATAAAACCTCTCCCACCCTCATTTTCTTCACACCTTTCCCATTCTTTTTTCTCTTTACTCTCTCTCTCTAGAACCTCTCTCTAGCCCCGAAACCCCCCGAAAAGCCTAGGGAACCTCCCTAGCACGGGGCAGAAGCCCCGGAGTGCTTGAAGGCTCCGAGAAGAAGAGCTTTTCGGCTCGGGAATGCTGCTCCAAGCAAAGCTTGGTTTTCCATAAAACCCGCTGTAAGTGAGCTACGCTTACGCTATTTTTAATATAGTTTTTATTTAATTATAGTAACGTTATTAGGAACTTATAATAAGTACTTGGGCTATTATTATGGGTTATATAAGTATTGTTTAATGGTTATATAATAGTAATAATAGCTAGACTATTATAGTAACGTTATTAGGAGCTTATAATAAGTACTTGGGCTATTATTATGGGTTATATAAGTATTGTTTAATGGTTATATAATAGTAATAATAGCTAGACTATTAATTAGTCTCGGCGAATAATAGACTAAACTCTAGTGGTAATATTACTAGGTTTCGTTGAAGGAAATTATGTTTAAGAAGCGAAGCGTTGTCTGAGTTCGGAATCACCACCTTTTCAAGTGAGTGCATGGTCCCTTTCATCTTACACATAGATATGAAGTATTTTATATAAACTACGCGTTATGTGTGCATATTATCTGTATACTTGCAATCTATGCTGGATGAACGATTTTATACAAGTTTTATATGATTTAAATTGTATATGTATTTATATCTACACAATATGTTGGGTAAAACATGGGTAGATGAAATATTAGTTGGATGATGAGTTGAGAGGTGATATAGACCATGAGGTAAGGGTGAGAGGTGAACGATGTGAGAAGCCTTGTTCCTAAATGCTGGCCCCGTCATCTAGCAGAGTATGGATGACCACCACAGACTATTCTAGGCAGTCCAATGGAACACTAGCAGGCTCGCAACCTGTAGGTGTTGTGAACGATGTGTTCACCAGTGTACTCTAAAAAAACCCATTGACATGTATTGCGAGTGGATTCTCGAAAACGATATTGTCAATAAACGAGATAACCCTAACAGTTGTGCTCGAAGGACAATACTGGCAACTGCGCCTCATATAGAATGTCACGATTCTGGCAGTTGCGCCTAAGTAATAGAACTAGCAGTTGTGCTTGACTGCTATGTCCAGTGTTGCAAAACTCGGCCTACTCGGCCGATTACTCGGAATCGGCCCTCCACCGAGGTGAGTAATGTCAACTCGGCCAAAAAACTTGGATTTAGTCAAAATCAGCCAAAAATCGGTCAAACTCGGTCAAAAATCGGACAAACTCGGCCTACTCGGTCTTACTCGGGCCTACTCGGTCAAACTCGGCCAACTCGGTTAAAATCGGTCAAAGGGTCAAAATTATCATAAAAAGAGAAAAAAATCAAGAATTTCAAGATTAATATGTATAATGCACTTAATGATTTAATATTTAACACAAACATGTGATTATTACTACATATATATATATATATATATATATATATATATATATATATATATATATATCTTAAATTTTCAATAATTATCCACGTAGTTAGACAATTATGTGTATTTCAGTTTTTATGTATTCACATGTCTCTAATTTTGGTTATATATTTCAATCAAATTATGATTTTAACTTATGATTTTGACATATATAATTTTCCAAAAAATATTTCTACATGAATTACCGAATCCGAGTACTCCCCGAGTACTCACTACTCCCTAGTCGGCCAAGCAGGTACCGAGTAGCGAGTTCTACAACCTTGGTTGTGTCATTGACAACGATGGACTCTGTATCCATTCCTTAGGATAATCCTTAGGAATGAATGAATGAGAAATAGTTGATTCTTAGGGTAGATCCTTCAGAGTAAAGAAGATAATGGGGATTGGTTATTAGGTTAACTGTTTGATGATTAAACATAATAATTATATTATTGTGGGTTGAAAACCCTATGTACTCACCAGGTTTCCCAACCTGACTCACTCAGTTTATTTATACCACATGTGTTGATATGAAGTCACGTTACACTGAGAGATTAAAGAGATATAAATCACTAGTGATAATGAATGTAAGTTCTGTTTATGCTTATGTTTCTGTATTGACGATGACATCCCAAATGTTTTAAAATGAATAAAAATACTTTTCTTCGGAAATGCTTTGATAACGTATTTATCATGTTTTACTGGAAATAAATTCTGCAAGATTTTTGTTAAAAGATGTACTCTGATTTTTATAAAGTATAAACAAAATCGGTCTTTTCTGGCCGTGAAAATGGGGATGTAACAACACTGCATAAAAAACTATATATAAAGGTTAATCATAAGTTATTTATGTAATATCAACATATAAATTATAATGTGGACTATACTACATACGTTAGTAAGATCGAGAATACGTTGACAATCAGGTGCATGCAAATGCCTCATCCTAGTGTATGCAATTGACCGAGGGATAACACCCGGTATAGGGGAACCATCAATACTACTGTTGGAAAATGTCTCTAAGACCCAAATCTACAAAATTAAGATGACAAACAACTTACAAAGTTAACAAAGATATAATAATTGGTGTTTAAAAACTCCTATGAAGCATAGTGTACATACCTTAAATGCATAGACAAATCCCTACAGAATATATATGTGTCTACTGTCGATTCTAGGCGCATTTGGGCTCAAATGGTCCTCAATGTTATCAAACATAGTACACATATGTTTGTAAGTGAAATCTCATATCAATCTGCCCCATGGGTACATATGTCAAAAAATTACACTTAATAAGTATATGTATCATTTTGATATAATGTGAGTAGAAAAACTGTATACTTTTTAAACTCCTGTAAATTAGAGACGGGTGTCATTCGTTCATTAGTAACTGGCTGTCAAGGGTATTTCCCCAAAAATCCATGCTCTAGCATATACAACAGGGAGACTCTCACCACGTCTTCATCGCATAATTGATGAAATAAGTTATTGAGCACATTCGTAAGGTCGACCATACTCATCGAACGTAAAAGCGGCTCAAATGGAAACACACATTTTCTGATTGCTGCAAAAACCAGAACTGGGTTGGAAATAATCCCTGAACTGCAAACCGGTGACCAAGCAGAATTATTTCCTGTCAAAGCAAACCCGATAGTCGCCAATCAGAAATAAAAGCTCCTCTAGGTCAACTAGATCAAAAGTATTAGCTTCCTTGAACATAATATAATGATATAGTACAGGGTGACGTTCGACACCCATTGGCATGTTAACGTAATCACCAAAACATGATTGTCTAAACATCGCCCCACAAATTGGTCGATTTTGTAAGAGCGCCATGATTTCGCGCCCAAGTTCAGGTTTGCAGGTTGTGGTAGCAACTGCTTCGCATGTTCTATCGTGCTACAAACAAAAGAATTATTAGTTAAGGATTTTTGTATGTATATTTTGGAACAGATTTATGGTTTTTGATTGTATTCCGGAATTAGGGTTTTTGATTGTATAGAAATTAGGACTTTTTGTATGTATGTTCCAGAATCCGAAAATTGGGTACAGTATTCCAGACCGAAATTCCGAACCCATTTCATTGTATTTCAAACATGATTTTCGGATTTCGGACATGATTTTCGGATTGTAACATCCCAAAATTCAAGATCAAAATTTCGTTTTAATTAAGTTATTATAAAACCAATAGTATAAGAAAACATCCATAATAACACATCATGTCCAAATCAAAGTAGAAATCATCAAAACATGTTATCATATAACAATATAAGAGTGTAATCACAAAGATCTCATGTGCGGAAAACCATAGTGTGATGCGCTACGATCGAACCGGCTCCTTTCCTTTGAAAACGTAGTACCTGAAACCAAAACTGAAACCCGTAAGCACCAAGCTTAGTGAGTCCCCCCCCCCCCCATCATACTACATACCACATAATGCCTAACCCTTGGTATCTTTCAACTGTTATCTGTCTGGCACATCTGGGAGTTGGGCCCCCTTCGGTATCTTTTAACCGGTAACCGGGAACTAACCTCCCCTTCAGTCTCTTTCAACTGGTAACCGGGAGCTAACCTCCCCTTCAGTATCTTTCAACCGGTATCTGGGGACTATTTCAACCCCCCCCCCCCCCTATCACATAATAACATGTCATAAACATACTGATTTCTTGATAACATAACATAAACATGTTGATCACATAATAGCATATCATAACCATATTGGTCACATAATAACATATCATAAACATACAACTAGGCATGCATGGGTTCTATCTACCCCTTCGGTATCTTTCAACTGGTAACTGTCTTCGGTATCTTTCAACTGGTAACTGTCTTCGGTATCTTTCAACTGGTAACTAGGGACTATTTCACCCCTACTACTACTAACACATATCTCATAACATCCCAGCACATAAATCATATCAAATAGTGGCATTCATATCAAACATACTCACCTACTGGTGGGCCGGCATTAGTGCCTTAGACCCACCCCTACTAGAAGGTAACCCACCTCACACTGTTGAAGCCCCGTAGACACAACCCCTAGCTGTTGGCTGACAGATTTCCAAACTGTCAATATCAAAACATCGCCTAATTAATATTTGGGTTCCAACACATAACCATAAATACATACTTGGGGTAAATACTACTTTACCACTAGCTTGGCTTTATTCAAGCCCAAGGCCTTATCTAAAGGTCAAAAATTTAACTATGAGTCAAAGCCCAACATATGGCCCAATTTTCCAAATTGGGCCCAAACATTTACAAGGTCTTACCATAAGGCCCAACCATTTAGTCTAGTCCAACATTCGACATTCTAATGGCCCAATATCGCATAATCATGAAGGCCCAATTATGGCCCATCTATGGCCTAATTTTCCAAAATGGACCCAAACCCTCACATATGGGCCCTTATCCTAAAGCCCATTAAATTATTCTAGTCCATATGATTATTCTTGGATGGCCCACCAATAACCCAATCATCAAGGCCCAATAGAAAGGCCCAACAATAAACCCAAGTGAAATTAGGGTTTCACATACAATGACAATTACGGTTAAGTGTTTCTCACTTACCCCATTAAGGACTTAATCCATTTAGTCCATCACTCTTCTAAATAAATCATAAGGTGTGATTGGGCTTAATACACAATTCCATTCCAATGGCCCAAATGTAGGTCCCGATAAGTCCAAGCCCATAAATCCAATATTAGGGTTTTCTAAACCCTAATTAGGGTTTCCAACCCCATCTTAACCCAATAGGCCCAATAGCTAGGTCTTTTGATCAATTAGGATTCATTAGGCCCTGTAGTTACATGTTTGGGCTTTTAGGTCCATTAGGGCTTTATTGAGGCTATTAGGGTTTATTAGGCCCATTAGGGTTTTAGTCCCTTTGTCCAAACATTCCAAACGACTCCTAATACAAACGAGGCACACCGCCACCCAACATGGTGGCCGGTGGCGGTAGGAGGCGGCAGCCACCACCTCACAGTGGTGGTTTTGAGTATTCCTAGATTATTCCATTACAAATTACATCATACAAAGCAAAATACCAATAACACATACACCCACTAAGCTAAAACACACACAAAGACACCCTAGTGGTGGCCGGTGGTGGCATATGGTGGTGGTGGCTGTTCTTGTGATTTCCGGCCAAACTAAGCCACCAACGACACATACACAATATGTACAGCCGTAGTAGTAGCGCAAACACTCATCCTTTGCTCGAAAAATGACCCAAATCACCCACCTGCGGTGAGCGGAGACGACAGTGGTGCAACAGCGGCGCTTCCGACGACTGGTGGTTGTTCTTCTTTATTCCCGACATTCTATCGTCGGCCTTCATCCTCAACCTCAACAGCAGTGGCGACAATAGTGCTCCGATGGCGAAGTAGTGGGTGGCGGCTGGAGGATCACGTGTTACGGCGCTTCTAGTGGTTATATGGTTCCAACACGACGACAGTTTCCCCATCCGGTGTTTATTCGACTGTCGCGGTGGTTCTTCCCCAGCTAGAGCGACTTCCGGTGATAGAAGTGATGTGGCGAGTTTTTCCGACTCCAATGGCGGCTAGGAGAAACACACGCTAGATATTTTGGTGCCCCTCCAGCAATTTATGACCTCGACAGCGGGGTAGCTTGTGGCAAAGATGGCGACCGACTCTGGGGTTATGTAACGACGGCTGAGGATGGGAGGTATAAGGGGGTGGTGGCTGCAACATAAGGGGCTTAGGGTTAGGGTTTGAGGGGTAATGAAGCTATATACCCGGTCCCTCATCATATCTTTGCCATAGTGATAGTTCTGGCCCCTCCTCTATAAAATCCCTTCAAATAAGTCTATAAATTACCATTTAAACCATGCCCCTTCAATTCCTTTACAAATTAAGTCTAGATTTTACTAAAACAGCCCCCAACATTCCAAATCCATTTTGATTTAAGTCCAAAGCTCAAAATTCAGCAATGTTAACATTTTTAGTCCCTGCCTTCATAGATATTTACGAATCTAATCTGAAACTTTACACTTTAACCCCCGACTTCTACAATTGTAACATTTAGCTCCCAGAAACCAACACGTTGCTATATAATTATTAATTTTAGGGCTATCATACAATCATTTATTTATTTATTTATTTATTTATTAAATAAACGGGTTGTTACAACTCTCCCCCACTTAAATTAGATTTCGTCCTCGAAATCATTCCTTACCATTTCTTATGCGCCAAACCACTAAATTAACATGGTCACCATCATGGGCACACCCTAGCCTTCCCAGGGTAGCTGTGACCAATCTTCATAAAGCCCTAAAATCCGCAGGTGAACGGATTCTTCGCAACAAGATCACATGTACTCTATCTGAAATCTATTGTCTCGAGGTGGTCTGAATCCCTGACAGACCACTCATAGTGAATAATTATTGTCGAAGAGACTATTTATCCCTCAACTGGCTACTCAGCTTCTATTAACCTGTAGTTCCCACTAGAAAACTGAGATCACAGACCCAATTATCCCTGCAAGTCATTTAGCATAACACAAACAATCTGGTATTCTGCTCGAACTTGCAACCTAGAACACAAATACTAATACGACCCAGACGCTAAAACTGTCCGAACACTGAACTGCCTGAAGCAGTATGTTGCCACATGGCTGCTTTCCAAAATCTAACGAGACCTCCCTGGTTTCAATTCATTCACCAATCATCTGAAATACCGGGTTCCGGCCCGGCTGCAGAACCAAAGGACTCCCACTTAGTCACCTCACACAACTTATGAACGAAATCCTTCTCTGAAACTAGTTGCCACTATTTATCATGCCATTGCGACTCTAAAAACTTTCTGATCTAACCGATCGGGTCCATGCGTCGAATCATGTCATCATCAAATTCAAGGATAAAAGTGACTGCCACCTAACCGATGGTTTCCTTATATCACAAGCAATCTTATACATTCCATTGCTTTCCTGATCCCCTAACTGTAGTGGCGCTCCTACAGTCTTATCACTGGCTCAACCAGATCTAATCCATCTGGGTAATTCGAAAATCCAATATGTGGATTTCCATATCTTCACTGCTGCACCCGAACTGGTGGGTACTATTGTTCCTTCCGCATTCTAACACACGCTCATGCCATCTACCAACCTACTGAATGCTACGGCTACACCCACAGTCTCATGACACTTTATCTCTATTTGCCAACCTCATGAATGCTACGGCTACACCCGCAGACTTACAACGCTCTATCACTATTTGACCGCTAGTGAATGTTACGGCTACCCCGCAGTCTTACAACACTTTCCATGCTAACTGATTGCTAGTGAATGCTACGGCTACCCCCACAGTCTTACAACACTTTCCATGCTAACTGACCGCTAGTGAATGCTACGGCTACCCCCCGCAATCTTACAACACTTTCCATGCTAACTGACCGCTAGTGAGTGCTACGGCTACCCCCGTAGTCTTACAACACTTTCCATACTAATTGACTGCTAGTGAATGCTACGACTACCCCCGTAGTCTTACAACACTTTCCATACTATATGACTGCTAGTGAATGCTACGGCTACCCCCATAGTCTTACAACACTTTCCCTACTATCTGACTGTTAGTGAATGTTATGGCTACCCCCGTAGTCTTACAACACTTTCCCTACTATCTGACTGCTAATGAATGCTACGGCTAACCTCGTAGTCTTACAACACTCTCCATACTATCTGACTATTAGTGAATGCTACGGCCACCCCCGCAGTCTTATAACACTTGTCCCAACCGGGTCGAACACGCACTCGACCTAACCCTCAACTGAACTTGAGTCCTAACCAAAGTTCTAACCTGGTTCCCGAAACCTGATGTCTGAGAGTCTCGAAGGCTGCCAGTTGCTCAGGCCCCCAGCGAAAGGCCACCGACTTCTTGATTAGTCGGGTCAAAGGAACCTCAATCTCGGAGAAGTCCCATATAAATCTCCGGTAATAACCCGCTAGACCCAGGAAACTATGAATCTTAGATGGAGACCTCGGAATCTCCCACTGCATCACGGCCTCTATCTTGGCCAGATCGCCTAGAATACCACTTCTGGTTGACAAGGTGCCCAAGAGATTGCACCTCGCGCAACCAGAACTCACATTTGGAGAACTTTACAAATCTCCCCCACTTAGATTCAACTAAATCTTCAAGGTACGCGAGAATTGAAGGATTCCCAATCCTTCTTACTTCCTAATAGTTCACTACTGACAATCTGAGCTTACCAATGGTAAAGATCAATTACCAATCAAACCTTAAGATCGCCCATACTCTGATATCTTGAAGAGTACTCTAGAAATCTGGTACAGTCTGACACCTCAGTCCATCTCCCATGTTGTCAACTGAAGGCCTTAATCTTCACTCTGGTTGACAAATCCTTATTCCCACTTTCATTCTTGCAGTATCACTGAACTCTAACCGAACACAACCCATACGATAGATGCAATTCTCTTGAACATCCAAGGACCAACTACTTCTGCATCTAACCCCCACAACTGACATCACCATCTCCGTTCTACTAATCATGTCTTAGCAACAGTAGTGCCTTGAACTCCAAGGTTCTTCCATAGGCAAATGTCAACCATATATGAACAAATGATAGAATCACTGAACTCTGACTTCACTGGAGAACCATCCCAATAATTCCCGACCAAGGATCTCCGAAATAATACTCCTGCACAACTCTCGACAAAGATCCAGAATGATAATGGTACATGCGGAACCTACTTCACAAGATGTGTCCCTATGTGGGTTCAGCAAGGACTTTTCGACATGCAGGATGGCATATATGATCCTTGATAACCCAAACACTAGCAGAAAACCGACCCGAGGTTTGAATTATCCAAACACACACACAATTCCAAGGCGATATGTATTCCCAACATCCATCTAGTAGCAGTAGAAGATGACATACCCGCAACATCTGGAGGAATACAGATCACCTTCAGCTGACATGATCAACCCTGCCACACCTGTATCAGCCTAAACCCTTGGTGCGGCAAACTCCCTTGTGCACATTCCTATACATGCATCACTGACTCCGGCCCTGCTGTCCTTTCACCCGATGATCAGAAGTCACGGATCTCTTCCCGGGACCCGCTACTATATGCACTTGGCATGACCCTCTCTTTCCAGGGTGCTCCAAATCAATCTCGCATCTACAAACTCTTGGAAATCATATCCTTCAGGTTCTGACACCCTGCCACGCTCACTAGCTCACTTGCCAATGGCTAAGCTGTCACACCCCAAAACCAAGAACGGCGGAAACGTTCTGGGCGGAGGACATCAAGTAAAGTATCATAACACAGTATAACAGCAAATAAGCAAACAACATCATCCTTTGCATTAAATATATAATTTTAATACAAGCGTGTTCTGTACAGTTATAGACACCAAAAAGTAAATCAAAATAATAATATGAGTCTTGGATGCGCTCCATCTTCTCAAAAGCTGGCCTCAGTACCTGTCTACTGTCGACCTGAGAATACAAGTTATTTTGAAAGAGTTTATCAGCATTAAGCTGGTGAGTTGATAAGTATTTTAGTGTCGGTGTTTGTATTAAAACGTTTGAACATGGTTTTAAGTATGAGTTTGTAAAATGTATGTGAATGTTTGTAAGTGTTTATAAAAGTTTGAATCTCTCAGAAAAACCTCTATTTCTATTAAAGTAGCCTTCTACCAAGGCGTAACTGTTTTGTATGTTTCGTTTATTGTAAAAGTGTGTAATTTCCCAAGTGTAACTATCATTAACAAAATATAGTTTGTACATAAATGGTTAAGTGAATTAATCACTTAATACATGTAAAGGGTAAATTATTGTAGTACTGTAGTGTTGTATTATAGGAACTACTGTTGTACTAACTACCTTAAACCGGATTTATATTAAGGTATCATGTGATTAATTGTACCATACTATCGACTGGGTAACAACGACTAATGTAGGTCGTAAAAAGAAATGACGTTTGGCACCCGCAGACCTGCAGGTCCGGCTATAGCTAGCAGCAAGGTGTAGGATAGTCAATTCAGTATAGATCTATACACAAACTCATGCTCTCCCTCCAAGAGACTCTGGCTACAACTCGGGCCATGACATTGAAGGCATGCTCTGATACAGTGGATCACAATTTGTTAATGTATTCATGTATATGTAATGTATTGTTACTCGTTCAAGTATCGTTGTATATGTTCTCTTTCTAGTATAGTTGTATATGTTCTCCTTCTAGTATAGTTGTATATGTTCTTCTTCTAGTATAGTTGTATTTGTTCTTCTTCTAGTATAGTTGTATATGTTCTTCTTCTAGTATAGTTGTATATGTTCTTATAGTAATAACTACTAACTCATGAATGCGCTGACTCATTAATCTAGCAATAGTATAAGTATGATCCTGTGTTACCCCGATGGTAACTTACTAATGATGTAACTAGTACGCATGAATATGGAAGAACTTTTATGACTATATATGTACACATGATATATAATTAATATTGAAATGACCTTCGGACGGCTACCCGATATCCCACCAGACCACATCCAAATCGAGGAAAAGGAAATAGGGCGTGCGACCTTCCTAAGCCTTTTAAACATTGCTTATATAACTATACATATACGGGCATGCAATTTATAATAAGTATAACAAAGTTTAAGTAAAAGTAATTGATAAGTAAAAGAGTTTGTAAAGCAGTTTCAAGCAAAACAGTTTGATAAACAGTTTGAACAGTAATAAAATCATTAGTTTTGTAGTTATTAATCACATGTGATTGATGTAATAACTATAAGTATTCAACTTATATTCCCCCCCCCCCCCCATTAAAGCATCTAAAACATTTAAAAGTATTTCAAAGGTTAGTTAAAGGGGTATGAACTCACTTGTGGTGAGTGGATTGGATTGAAGTGTCGAGTACGGTGCTAGGTGACAAATGAAGACTTGTACACACGCACGAGCCTAGTTATCATATAACGAACATATATATAACTAATTAGCCAATTTATAACTAATAAATTAAGTTGGGACACCCTAGAACATGAAAACACTTTGTTTCAAGTGTTAAAGATCACAAGGATTGCATCCGAGTGTTGGTAGGGCAAAGCTAGTGTGTTTAGAGTCCAAGGGTAAACTCCCTTGGAGTTTATGGTTTTGATGATCATGACCTAGGGAGTTTACGGAATTAAACTCTAGAGTTTACGGTCGTAAACTCTATTCCTAATGACCATGTGTTGTTTTGTGGTTTAACAAGCCTATCGAAGCATTTCTACAAAGTGATTTGGCCTTTGGAAGGGACTACGGCATCAAAAACACTCCTTGGAGGAGTTTACGGCCTCATGAACTTTTACCTTTGGGTTTACTACCGTAAACCCTCATGGAGAAGGGTATTGCTATGTTTTCAAGTCCTTAACACAATTAGGTAAGTGTATAAGCTAGTTTCTAAGCCTAAGGAAGGAAAATGACCAACTTAAACACACTTTAGGGTGTTTACGGTTTTGGGAGATCCCCAAATCGTAAACACCTATAATTGTTGGTTTTTGATGTTTTTCAAGGCTTAAACACAATAAGGAAAGGTTTAAACATGTCAAGGATGGTTTATACATCAACTAGGACTTAGATTAGAGGCTTAGGCACACTTTGGTGCCATTTATGGTGTTTACGGTCCAAGAACATTCTTGGACCGTGAACCCCTCTAATCTTGTGTTGTTGACATAATTTCTTGATGTGTAAATGTAATACTAGCTTAAAATCACTCAAGGATGGAAGTACTTACTATTAGAAGGCTTGATCTGAGTTAAAAGGCCAAGAACACTTAGTGTGTGTTCTTGGTGTTCTTGGTGTTTTGGAAATCTAGACAAAATACACATATGAGTGGATGATTAGATGTATAAACACTAGATTAAGTGTTTTACTAACTTGGAATGGTTAGAACACTTACAAGATTGAAGATTTGGAATCAAAACTAGGATGATACTTGAAAGAGTTTTTGGAGTTTACTCTTTTGTGAACTTGGGGAGTAAACACAAATGACTAGACTTTTGGGGAGTAAACTCATACATAGGTATGAGTTTACGGTTTTTGGGTGATTTTTCACCCCAAACATAAAAGTTTGGTCGGGAATTTCTAAGACGCGAGGTGTTTGCGGTTTTTGAAATTCAAAACCCGAGACGACACTTTCTTTCACCCGTTCGTTTAAAAATAATATTAAAATAATCAAACAAACTTTATATTTCTTAAAAATAAGAAATAATGACATTAACTTATGATACAAATGTTGGATTAGTGTCTAATTCCATAACTATTTTGGTATGTACTTGACCCGATGGTGCATGGTCCTTTTGGGTTGCCTTCACCAAAGCAACTTGATAGGATGACTTATGGAGAGAAAGGATTAAATATGATTTATTAATATATTATGAGAATAATATATTAAAGGAGAAATCATATTGTTTAATTAATATTAGTCAATAATTAATTGGTAATTAGTTTTGTGACTAAAAGAGATTAATTAAACTTAAGGGACTGGAATTGTAATTATAAGATAATTGCAATTTGGGCCATTGATTGTCTTGAATCAAGGGGTGGACGAATTCTAATGGGAAACCCATAAGGAAGTCGTCCAAGGGCTTGATTAAAGGAGTCTATGGGTTGCTTAGGGATTAAGCAACCAAATTAGGGCTTCCTTGTTAGATAACCCTAATAGCCTCACTATATATAGAACCCTTAAGGCTCAAAAACGTGGGGAACTTCTCTTCTAGGGTTAGAACACGTTTTGGGCAGTCTCCATCCTCTCTCCTCTTCATCCTCTTACTTATGGTGTTTGTGAACCATTAGAGGAGTGACACTTGTGACTCTA
Source organism: Lactuca serriola (assembly GCF_051521515.1). Taxonomy (NCBI): domain Eukaryota; kingdom Viridiplantae; phylum Streptophyta; class Magnoliopsida; order Asterales; family Asteraceae; genus Lactuca; species Lactuca serriola. The sequence continues at coordinate 84,597,962 of NC_136408.1, forward strand.
AGCCTTCCAAAGTCAATACAAGGAGATTTGGGATTGTTATTGCTACATAACAATCAAGGTAATATTATAAAACTATTCTTTTATTAATATGATTACTTGTATGCTAGAATTAGGGTTTATAGTCTCGGATAACTTGCATGTACAATAGAGAAACCTAGATCCGAGCATTAGGGTTTCTATGGGCACATAGGATGTATTATGAACAAAAACCCATCAACAAAGTGGTTGACTTTTAAGGTTTTAACGAATGGAAATTTCGGGTTGTCACATCATCCCCCTGTTAAAGGGAATTTCGTCCCGAAATTAAAGTCTAAACAAATAAAGTAGTTACAAATAACTAAGTAAAAAGATGAGGGTATTTCAGTTTCATCTGATGCTCACGCTCCCAAGTGAATTCCGGTCCTCGCTTGGCGTTCCAGCGAACCTTCACAATCGGGATACGGCTTTGCTTCGTCTGCTTGACTTCTCGGTCCATGATCTCTACTGGTTCTTCCATGAAGTTGAGGCTCTCGTTGATCTTGATCTCGTCGACTGGGATTACAAGAGTCTCGTCGGACAGACACTTTTTCAAGTTAGATACGTGGAATGTAGAATGTACGTTACGAAGTTCTTTGGGTAGATTGAGTTTGTAAGCTACAGGGCCGATTCTTGCGAGAATCTCGAAGGGCCCTATATATCTCGGATTAAGCTTTCCACACTTACCGAAGCGTATCAAGCCCTTCCAGGGTGAGACCTTAAGAAGGACTCGGTCTCCTACTTGGAATTCCAAAGGTTTCCTTCGCTTATCGACGTAGCTCTTCTGTCGGTCTCTAGAGGCTTTCAATCGTTCACGGATCTGAACGATCTTCTCTATCGTTTCCCAAATGATTTTTGGGCCTGTGAGAGTACTGTCAGAAACTTGCCCCCTAGCTAATTGGGTATCACCAACCTCAGCCCAGCATAGAGGGGATCTTCACTTTCGGCCATAGAGGGCTTCAAATGGAGCAGCCTTGATGCTCGTGTGATAACTGTTATTGTAGGAAAACTCGACAAGGGGTAAATGAGTATCCCATGCCTTTCCAAAGTCAATCACACAGGCTCTCAACATATCTTCCAGTGTTTGCATGGTCCTCTCACTTTGTCTGTCGGTCTGTGGATGGTAGGATGTGCTCATGTCCAGCCTTGTTCCCAGGGAATGTTGTAGCGATTGCTAGAATCTTGAGGTAAACCTACTATCTCTATCGGAGATAATGGATATAGGTACACCATTTAGTCGTACTATTTCCCTTATGTATGTTCTCGTAAGCTTCTCCATCTTGTCCGTTTCTTTGATAGGCAGGAAGTGTGCAGACTTGGTCAATCTATCGACGATGACCCATATGGTATCAAGTCCACCCGTTGTCTTGGGCAACTTGGTTATGAAATCCATAGTGATCTGCTCCCACTTCCATTCTGTAATCTCTGGTTGTTGTAGTAAACTGGCGGGCTTCTGGTACTCGACCTTAACCTTTGCGCAAGTAAGGCATTTACTTACGAAGGTAGCAATCTCTGCTTTCATATTAGGCCACCAGTATAACTATTTAAGATCCAGATACATCTTATCTGAACCTGGGTGGACGGAATACCGAGTGTTGTGTGCCTCGGTCATGACCAAGTCTCGGAAACCACCGTGCCTCGATGTCCAGATCCGGTTCATGAAATATAAGGCTCCGCCACCCTTGGCTTCTAAATTTTTATCCATTCCTCTAATGGATTCACTCGTCACGTTTTCAGGTTTCATGGCTTCAAGCTGGGCCGCCTAAATTTGCTTAGACAAGTGTGAATGGATAGTCATTGTCAACGAATTGACTCTTCGACCAGAATATTCCTTCCGACTTAGGGTGTCTGCTACTACGTTGGCTTTACCCGGATGATAACGAATTTCGCATTCATAGTCACTGAGTAGCTCGACCCACCGTCGTTGTCTCATGTTGAGCTCCTTCTGATCGAATATGTGTTGTAAACTCTTGTGGTCGGTAAAGATAGTGCTTTTCGTTCCGTACAAGTAATGTCTCCACATCTTCAGAGCAAACACAACTGCTCCTAACTCAAGATCGTGGGTCGTGTAGTTAACTTCGTGTGTTTTCAGCTGTCTCGAGGCGTAGGCGATGACCTTACCTCGCTGCATCAGAACACACCCGAGCCCTTGATTCGTTGCATCGCAATAGAATACGGAGTCTTCTATCCCTTCGGGGAGGGATAGTATTAGTGCGGTGCACAAAGCTCGCTTGAGCGTTTGGAACGCTCTCTCCTGTTTCTCTTCCCAGTCAAAGGCCACGCCTTTCTGAGTCTGTGTTGTAAGAGGTTTCGCAATTCGGGAGAAGTTCTGTATGAACCTGTGGTAGTAGCCAGCGAGACCTAGAAATTGACGAATTTCTGTAGGCGTCTTCGGTGCTGACCAGTTCTCAATGGCCTTAATTTTGGATGCGTCCACGTGGATTCCCTCTACGCTTACCACATGTCCTAAGAATTCGACTCTTCCGATCCAAAATTCACATTTAGAGAACTTCGCATAGAGCTTATCCGTTCGGAAGGTTCCTAGAACTTGTCGCAGATGATCGCCATGCTCTTCGTTACTTCGGGAGTAGATCAGGATGTCATCAATGAATACAATGACGAACTGATCCAAGTAAGTTCGGCATACTCTATTCATCAGATCCATGAAGACTGCGGGCGGATTGGTCAATCCGAATGGCATCACCACGAACTCGTAGTGTCCATAACGAGTTCGCAAGGCTGTCTTCGGAACATCCTCCTCTAGCACTCGTAACTGGTGATATCCGGATCTTAGATCAATTTTGGAAAAGTAGTTCGCCCCTTGCAGTTGGTCAAATAGATCGTCTATGCGAGGCAGAGGGTAACGATTCTTGATCGTTAGTTTGTTGAGTTCTCTGTAGTCGATACACATACGGAATGATCCGTCTTTCTTCTTAACGAATAAGACCGGTGCTCCCCAAGGCGAGAAACTTGGTCTTATAAAGCCCTTGCTGAGCAGTTCGTTAAGTTGACCGGATAGTTCCTGCATCTCCGCTGGTGCTAATCGGTAGGGCGACTTGGCTACTGGGGTAGCTCCTGGGACTAAGTCAATTCTGAACTCGACCTGTCGTTGCGGAGGTAATCCTGGTAGCTCTTTTGGGAAGATTTCGGGAAAGTCGCTCACTACTGGAATGTTCTTTAGTTCTTTCGTTTCGAGGCTCGTATCGACAACGTGAGCAAGGAATGCATGGTATTCTTTACGTAGATACTTCTGTGCTTGAATACTCAATATAATATGAAGACTCGCACCAAGTTTGTCGCCGTAGACGATAAGAGTTTCGTTAGACGGGAGGTTTAGACGGACTGCTTTCTCATAGCACATGATGTCGGCGCGATGAAGACTTAACCAATCCATGCCGATGATAATGTCGAAGCTTTTAATCGAGACCGGCATAAGGTCGATTGGGAATGAATGGTTATCTAGAGTTAGGGTACAACCTAAGTATATGTTATTCGTGCTTTCAGTTTTTCCATTAGCCATTTCTACCGTGAATTTTTCTTTAAGTGTGTGTGGTTGTTGTTTAAGCATGCGAGCAAATTTATGGTTCACGAAGCTTCGCTCCGCTCCACTATCGAACAGAATGCATGCATAGGAGTTATCAAGGAGGAACGTACCAGTCACCACCGTCGGGTCAGCAATGGCTTTCCCATGGCCTATTGCTAGTACCCTCCCTGCTCCACCAACATTCTTCGCTTTGGGGCAATCCCTCTTATAGTGGCTCGCCTCTCCACACCCATAGCAGGTCTGGCTCGCGCCGGAGCCGGGGACTTGAGTGATCGGCCACGCCGGAGATTTACAGAAACGGACTGTGTGTCCTTTCCTGTTGCAATTAGAGCATTGCATTTCACGGCAGGGGTCGTTGTGGTGGTAATTGCATTTGCCGCACTTAGGCAAATTTCCAGCATACTGCCCCACTAGAGTAGTAGCAGCAGCAGGGGTTATTGCGACATGCACTGCCACAACTTGCTGCTTTTTGGCAGCTCGTTGTTTCTTCTTCTCCTCCCAAAACTTCCGCTTAGTGTCAACGGGTTTGGAGGGTTCCGGGATGGCTAGGGTTGTTGTTGTTGCAGGGGTTTTGACTCCATGGTCAGTAAGTCGCTGTGTCAGTCGCTTGGCACTGTCGAAGGTAGCAGAGTTTGATGATAGGACATTCCCCTGATATGGAGGCACTAGCCCCCATATGTACCTTTCGATCTTTTTTCCCTTCAGTGGGAACCATATTGGGGCAGAGGGCCACCAGTTCGCTGAATCTGGCGGTATATGCGACTACGTTGGTGCCCTTCATGGTTAGGCTCCAAAGCTCCTGCTCCAATTTCTGGATTTCGCCCCTCGGGCAGTATTCCTCAATCATGAGGTCCTTCATGGTTTCCCAACCCATGTCATTCGCCACTACTAGAGTTAGCGCTTTAACGTGGCCGTTCCACCACGTCAGGGCTTTCCCTTCAAAGGTGCATGCGGCCTATTTGACTTTGCTCGCAGCAGGGCATGAACAAATTTCGAAGACTGATTTAGTCTTCTCGAACCATTGCGAGAGGACAATGACTCCGCCGGTTCCCTAAAAGGACTTCGGCTTGCAGTTGGTGAAATCCTTGTAAGAGCACTCTCTCGAGCGCATAGGGATTTCAGCAGGAATAGAGTCAACAGGGGTTCCACCTCTGCTGGCATCAGTAGAGTGATACCGAGCCATGGCAGTTGCCACTGTTGCAGCTACAATAGCATTCAGGGCTGCAGTATCGATGATCGGAGGAGGAGGAGGAGGAGGTGGTGGAGGTGCAAGGTTATTCCTGGGAGATTTGCGAGGAGGCATCTTTCAGCTATAAGTTTATAAAGATAAACAAAATGGTAAGAATTAATTATAAGTGGGGTGAGAGTGACACATGGACTAACTAACCATAGCCCAACAGTTGAATGAGTGTTTGAGATCACAACAAGGAAGATTAGTAGGAAAACACAAGCGTACAGATTTTTCCCACAGATTAGGTAGTTGTCAAAAATACTGGTATTACTGATGTAATAAGTTTCAGGGAAAATCGACCTAACAGTAGGTCTTACATCATACCATACGGAAAGTTTGACAGTTCCTAGATTCCTAATTAGAGTACTGAAAGTTAGGAATATTTTACAGACAAGTGCGACTTAGAGCACAGATATTAAAGGCTAATCCTTAACCAAAAGATAAAGATGTACTAGACATCTTCTAACGGCGATGGGAATTCCTCGGGCGAACCCTGAGGTCTGTCACTTGACGAAACACCTCTTGAAGGTGTCTCTCATGAGCCCTCTGACGGGCTCGAAGTTCCATGACTTTGGCTCGGGAGGCAGCCAGTTGTTGCTGCAGGGTCTCGTTGGTCCTCTTGGTCCTTTCCATTTCTTCTTCCAGACGGCGGATGCAGACTGTGTTGACACCAGAGTTGGCATCAATCTCCATGACTCAGTCGATGGTTGCTCGACCTTGTTCACTATTACAAGCTATCCTGCGGATAATGACGGGCAGAGCTCGATCCGCAGAGCCACCTTCGTTGAGGTTGTAAAAGCTTCGGTCCCCAAAGTAAGGTAAGGGTTGACCCTGTTCATCGCTCCAGCGATTCAAGTTGGTTGCCCACAAAGGTGTAGGACCTGGAAAATTTGGTCGGGGGTTGTTGTTTTGGGCTTGACCTACTGGCGATAGGTTGTTGACTTCAGGCTCAGAGTCGGATCCATCAGAAAAGCCTTCTGCGAGGTGATCATCCAAAGGGATTGGATGCTCATCTTCGGGCTCTTCTTCGATCCACCCAGCATTGCCTTCATTTGGAAAGTACGAGTCGCCATGATGGAATCCAACCATTTAATCTACGAGAGAAGAGAGGTATAAGAATCTAGTGTATAAATACCTTGTAGTAACACAAAATACCCCTATAGTATTTTATTTTTAAGATCTATTGTTCTCCTTATGGTATTATTGGTAAGTTTTTAGACTTGTTAACATATCACAACCATTCTAGGGCATATGTTAATCACTCCTCGGACCAGCATAGTTGATTAGGCTAAGCCATTCCCAGGACTAACCATACATCCCCGAGCTCACTTGTGATATTTAACAATCGTAATACTTTTGTTCTTGTCATTGTGACACTGATTTTAGTATGAATGCAGACTAGTATACTTAATTAAATATTTTAATATTTAAAGTATAGACTCTTGGTCAAAGTGTTTTTAATCCCAAATGGGTTTATAGTTAGGATATCTTTTATGGGTTGATATACTCAATTCACTATAAACAATGCTCTGATACCAATCTGTCACACCCCAAAACCAAGAACGGCGGAAACGTTCTGGGGTGGAGGACGTCGTGTAAAGTATCACAACACAGTATAACAGTAAATAAGCAAACAACATCATCCATTGCATTAAATATATAATTTTAATAAAAGCGTGTTCTATACAGTTATAGACACCAAAAAGTAAATCAAAATAATAAGATGAGTCTTGGATGCGCTCCATCTTCTCAAAAGCTGGCCTCAGTACCTGTCTACTGTCGACCTGAGAATACAAGTTATTTTGAAAAAGTTTATCAGCATTAAGCTGGTGAGTTCATAAGTATTTTAGTTTCGGTGTTTGTATCAAAACGTTTGAACATGGTTTTAAGTATGAGTTTGTAAAATGTATGTGAATGTTTGTAAGTGTTTGTAAAAGTTTGAATCTCTCAGAAAAACCTATATGTTCTATTAAAGTAGCCTTCTACCAAGGCGTAACTATTTTGTATGTTTCGTTTATTGTAAAAGTGTGTAATTTCCCAAGTGTAACTATCATTAACAAAATATAGTTTGTACATAAATGGTTAAGTGAATTAATCACTAAATACATGTAAAGGGTAAATTATTGTAGTACTGTAGTGTTGTATTAGAGGAACTACTGCTATACTAACTACCTTAAACCGGATTTATATTAAGGTATCATGTGATTAATTGTACCATACTATCGACTGGGAAACAACGACTAATGTAGGTCGTAAAAAGAAATGACGTTTGGCACCCGCAGACCTGTAGGTCCGGCTGTAGCTAGCAGCAAGGTGTAGGATAGTCAATCCAGTATAGATCTATACGCAAACTCACACTCTCCCTCCAAGAGACTCTGACTACAACTCGGTCCATGACACTGAAGGCATGCTCCGATACCGTGGATCACAATTTGTTAACGTATTCATGTATATGTAATGTATTGTTACTCGTTCTAGTATCGTTGTATATGTTCTCTTTCTTGTATAGTTGTATATGTTCTTCTCCTAGTATTGTAACACCGTAAACTTCAAAATAATTTTTCGCATAATATAAAAACATATTCATTTAATTTTCATAAAACATCAATGTTGGAAACTCCAATCCATGTCATACAAAGTATCCCAAGATCACATATCATAAAAACCCCATGTGTGTACTGATCAAGCCGGCACCTTCCCACGATCATCACTAGTACCTGAAACAAATAACACCAACACTGTAAGCACAAAGCTTAGTGAGTTCCCCAAAATACCACACATAACACATATTAGCCACTCGAGGCTATAACTCTGTGGGTCCGTAGACCCTACTCTGTGAACCCTCTGGTTCTAACTCTGGGAACCTTCCGGTTCCAACTCTATAAACATGCACAGCATAAATCACATAGAAATTATGCAGTACAACACATAACATACATATAGCATACAAATACTCTGTCACATAACTCTTACCTACTCAAGGTAAGGTATAGTGAGAAGACTCACCTCGCATATCTCGATAACTCGCAAATCCCGGAAATCACTCGCACTCGATCCTCCGAGCTATAATCCTCCTATAACACAATATATCTCTAATTAACACTTTCACAACTAAGGTTGACTACCCCTATCAAGTCAACACTGGTCAATGGTCAACGGTCAACTTTGACCGGACTCGGCGAGTGCACTAGAGCGACTCGGCGAGTCTATACGTGTTCACTGACTCCTTAGGATCCTCTCTTGACACGTCGAGTAATTCCCTGACTCGACGAGTTCCACCTGGCATGAATCGTGGGGCCACCACGACTCAACTCGCCGAGTCTCAAGAACAACTCGGCGAGTTCCAGCTTGACTCAATCCACTCGACAACCCTCTCTGACTCTCCCTGACTCACTGAGTCACCCCCTAACTCGGCAAGACCACTCGCTGAGTGGTTAAGGACAATCTTCATGCTACTTGCCGAGTCTGTTCTTCGGACTCGGTGAGTCTATGCCATGCATAAACTCAAACTCACTCCTGAGATCAGATCCGTTCCAACAACTCATAGATCTAGTCCTTCCAAGCACATTCATCACGTAAAGTTACAATCTTGGTGCTCATGCAAAGGTCCAAAGGCCTTATTTGATGATATGGTCTCTAGAATGCTATTCTAAGCTCATGGCCCCCATTAACACTCATAAAGCTTGAGGGAAAAGATTCTCTAGACCTCTTTGGGTCCAGATCCAAAGCATCAACTCAAGAAGGGTCCAATTACTCCATGAATCATTCTACAAAGAAGCCCTAACTCTAAGATTTACACCAAGGGCTGAGGAAAGAGCGAATGGTTACCTCAAATGAAGTCTTTGGACTCATGAATCACTGGATTAGCACCTCCTTTGGTCTCCTCTTGCCTTGATCCTCTTCTATAAGCAAAATCACCCACAAATAATCAAGGATCTTCCTCTTCTCTCTCACAAAACGCTCAAAGACTCTTTTAGGGTTCTCTCTGGGGTTGGTGGCCGCAATTGACGGCCATAAGCCCTTATAAATAGGTCTCATACCCTGAAATTTAGGGTTTCATTAAACAGCGTGGACTCGCCGAGTCCACCTTTTGGACTCGCCGAGTCCGGACGCGAACCCTTTCCCAAACCGCGATCATACTCGGCGAGTTTGAGCTCCAACTCGCCGAGTCTCCTCACAAAACACCAAAAATTAGAAGAATAAATTAATACCTGGGAATCCGGGCTGTTACAAGTATAGTTGTATATGTTCTACTTCTAGTATAGTTGTATATGTTCTTCTTCTAGTATAGTTGTATATGTTCTTCTTCTAGTATAGTTGTATATGTTCTTCTTCTAGTATAGTTGTATACGTTCTCATAGTAATAAGTAATGACTCATGAATGAACTGACTCATTAATCTAGCAACAGTATAAGTATGATCATGTGTTACCCCGATGGTAACTTACTAATGATGTAACTAGTACGCATGAATATGGAAGAACTTTTATGACTATATATGTACACGTGATATGTAATTAATATTGAAACGACCTTCGGACGGCTACCCGATATCCCACCAGACCACATCCAAATCGAGGAAAAGGAAATAGGGCGTGCGGCCTTCCTAAGCCTTTTAAACATTGCTTATATAACTATACATATACGGGCATGCAATTTATAATAAGTATAACAAAGTTTAAGTAAAAGTAATTGATAAGTAAAAGAGTTTGTAAAGCAGTTTGAAGCAAAACAGTTTGAACAATAATAAAATCATTGGTTTTGTAGTTATTAATCACATGTGATTGATGTAATAACTATAAGTATTCAACTTGTATTCCCCCCCCCCCCCCACAATTAAAGCATTTAAAACATTTAAAAGTATTTCAAAGGTTAGTTAAAGGGGTATGAACTCACTTGTGGTGAGTGGATTGGATTGGAGTGTCGGGTACGGTGCTAGGTGACAAATGAAGACTTATACACACGCACGAGCCTAGTTATCATATAACGAACATATATATAACTAATTAGCCAATTTATAACTAATAAATTAAGTTGGGACACCCTAGAACATGAAAACACTTTGTTTCAAGTGTTAAAGATCACAAGGATTGCATCCGAGTGTTGGTAGGGCAAAGCTAGTGTGTTTGGAGTCCAAGGGTAAACTCCCTTGGAGTTTACGGTTTTGATGGTCATGACCTAGGGAGTTTACGGAATTAAACTCTAGAGTTTACGGTCGTAAACTCTATTCCTAATGACTATGTGTTGTTTTGTGGTTTAACAAGCCTATCGAAGCATTTCTACAAAGTGATTTGGCCTTTGGAAGGGACTACGGCATCAAAAACACTCCTTGGAGGAGTTTACGGCCTCATGAACTTTTACCTTTGGGTTTACTACCGTAAACCCTCATGGAGAAGGGTATTGCTATGTTTTCAAGTCCTTAACACAATTAGGTAAGTGTATAAGCTAGTTTCTAAGCCTAAGGAAGGAAAATGACCAACTTAAACACACTTTAGGGTGTTTACGGTTTTGGGAGATCCCCAAATCGTAAACACCTATAATTGTTGGTTTTTGATGTTTTTCAAGTCTTAAACACAATAAGGAAAGGTTTAAACATGTCAAGAATGGTTTATACATCAACTAGGACTTAGATTAGAGGCTTAGGCACACTTTGGTGCCATTTATGGTGTTTACGGTCCAAGAACATTCTTGGACCGTGAACACCTCTAATCTTGTGTTCTTGACATAATTTCTTGATGTTTAAATGTAATACTAGCTTAAAATCACTCAAGGATGGAAGTACTTACTATTAGAAGGCTTGATCTGAGTTAAAAGGCCAAGAATACTTAGTGTGTGTTCTTGGTGTTCTTGGTGTTTTGGAAATCTAGACAAAATACACATATGAGTGGATGATTAGATGTATAAACACTAGATTAAGTGTTTTACTAACTTGGAATGGTTAGAACACTTACAAGATTGAAGATTTGGAATCAAAACTAGGATGATACTTGATAGAGTTTTTGGAGTTTACTCTTTTGTGAACTTGGGGAGTAAACACAAATGACTAGACTTTTGGGGAGTAAACTCATACATAGGTATGAGTTTACGGTTTTTGGGTGATTTTTCACCCCAAACATAAAAGTTTGGTCGGGAATTTCTAAGACGCAAGGTGTTTGCGGTTTTTGAAATTCAAAACCCGAGACGACACTTTCTTTCACCCGTTCGTTTAAAAATAATATTAAAATAATCAAACGAACTTTATATTTCTTAAAAATAAGAAATAATGACATTAACTTATGATACAAAGTGGTTGACTTTTAAGGTTTTACCGAATGGAAATTTCGGGTTGTCACATAAGCTGTAACAACTGGAACATCCTCTGTCCGCAAACCGGGTCACAAGCTCCTCCCCGAAGCTTCTCAGATTCTCCAAGACTCTCACCGATTCGAGTATAGATCCTATGCTTCCAGTAGTATGGACCCAATACTACCTTCCATACCTATCCATACTTTCCTCAGCAATCCTCCTGAATCCTCCATGTCACTTCCTCAAACTAGTACACACAACTCTCAATCATCCTCACTACTAACCCATTGAATCATATCTTAGGCTTTCTCTAGGTTCCTGAACTCACCCTGTCCTCAGCTGCAGAAAGATATCCAGTATTGTCAACTAGCTACCTCATTAATATAGCTAGCTCACATTACTAAGAGTCCCACAAAGCACAAAGCAAGCAGCATTCAGACAATGGAAAATCTAACCATCATATTCCAATCAAACCATTCTATCCTCTACTCGGGAATCTATACATGCAATTTAAAGGCTCATACAATTAGGCATAACCTAAAAAGGCTATCCTATCACTGACTGATCAGTACTATCATGCAGCTCATTAAGCACATACAGCAGGTATATAAGGTATCTTCCTAGATCCTTAGCCCTAATCTAGCATGCAGTTCTCATATACATATAGTAGACATATAAGGCATCCACCCTAGATCCTTAGCCCTAATCTAACATTCGGTTCTCATAATCATATCATATCATATCATAACATGTATGGGTATCTTGGGGTAAACTTACTTCAGCTCGGCTGATTGCACGCATCACACACCTTGTTCTTTTCAAAGTTCTTTCCTCTTTCAAATTCTTTTCAAACTTCTTTTTATACAATGATTTTACTTTTGAAAATTTTCATACCAAGTCCTTAGTTTGAGTCCAGACACACTCGAGAGTGTGCTTGAATCCCTCTAACCAAGGCTCTGATACCAACTTGTAACATCCCAAAATTCAAGACCAAAAATATCATTTTAATTAAGCTATTATAAAACCGATAGTATAAGAAAACATCAATAATAACACATCATGTCCAAACCAAAGTAGAAATCACCAAAACATGTTATCATAAAACAATATCAGAGTGTAATCCCAAAGATCTCATGTGCGGAAAACCATAGTGTGATGCGCTGCGATCGAGCCGGCTCCTTTCCTTTGACAACGTAGTACCTGAAACCAAAACTGAAAACCGTAAGCACGAAGCTTAGTGAGTCCCCCCCCCCCCCTCTCATACCAGATACCGCGTAATGCCTAACCCTTAGTATCTTTCAACCGGTATCTGTATGGCATATCTGGGAGCTAGGGTCCCCTTTGGTATCTTTCAACCGGTATCCGGGGACTATTTCACCCCTACCAATATCACATAATAACATGTCATAAACATATTGATTCCATGATAACATAACATAAACATGTTGATCACATAATAGCATATCATAACCATACTGGTCACATAATAACATATCATAAACATACTGCTAGGCATGCGGGGGTTTTGTTTACCCCTTCAGTATCTTTCAACCGGTAACTGTCTTCGATATCTTTCAACCGGTAACGGGGGACTATTTCACCCCTACTACTACTAACACATATCTCATAGCATCTCAACACAAAAAGCATATCAAATAGTGGCAAACCAGATAATTATCACAAAGACAATCATCTCAAACATAATCACCTACTGGTGGGCCAGCATTGGTGCCTTAGACCCACCCCTAGTGGAAGGTAACTCACCTCACACTGTTGAAGTCCTGTAGACACAACCCCCAACTGCTGGATGACAGATTCTCAAACTGTCAATATCAAAACATCACCCAATTAATAATTGGGTTCCAACACATAACCATAAATACATACTTGGGGGTAAATACTACTTTACCCCTAGCTTAACTTTATTCAAGCCCAAGGCCCAAAACTCAACTATGAGTCAAAGCCCAACATATGGCCCAATTTTCCAAATTGGGCCAAAACCTTTACAAGGTTTTACCATAAGGCCCAACCATTTATTCGAGTCCAACATTTGACATTCTAATGGCCCAATATCGCATAATCATGAAGGCCCAATTATGGCCCATCTATGGCCTAATTTTCCAAAATGGTACCAAACCCTCACATATGGGCTTTATCCTAAAGCCCATTAATATATTCTAGTCCATATGATTATTCTTGGATGGCCCACCAATAACCCAATCATCAAGGCCCAATAGAAATGCCCAACAATAAACCCAAGTGAAATTAGGGTTTCACATATAATGACAATTAGGGTTAAGTGTTTCTCACTTACCTCATTAAGGACTTAATCCATTAAGTCCATCAATCTTCTAAATAAATCATATGGTGTGATTGGGCTTAATACACAATTCCATTCTAATGGCCCAATGTGGGTCCCGGTAAGTCCAAGCCCATAAATCCAATATTAGGGTTTTCTAAACCCTAATTAGGGTTGCCAACCCCATCTTAGCCCAATAGGCCCAATAGCTAGGTCTTTTGATCAATTAGGGTTCATTAGGCCCCTTAGTTACATGTTTGGGATTTTAGGTCCATTAGGGCTTTATTAGGCCCATTAGTTTTTATTAGGCCCATTAGGGTTTTAGTCCCTTTGTCCAAACATTCCAAATGAATCCTATTACAAACGAGGCACACCGCCACCCGACACGGCGGCCGGTGGTGGTTTTGAGTATTCCTTGATTATTCCGTTACAGATTACATCATACAAAGCAAAATACGAACAACACACACACCCACTAAGCTAAAACACAAACACAACCACCCTAGTCATGGCCAGCGGTGGCAGCCACCACCTCATGGTCGCTGTTTCTTGCGATTTCCGGCTATTCTTCTTCAATCCCGACATTCTGTCGTCGGCCTTCGACCTCAACCTCAACAGCAGCGGCGACAATGGTGCTCCGATTGCGAAGTAGCGGGGGCGGATGGAGGATCACGTACAACGGTGCTTCTAGTGGCTCTACGGTTCCAACAAGACGGCAGTTTCCCCATCCGGTGCTTATTCGACTGTCGCGGTGGTTCTTCCCCAACTACGAGCGACTTCCGGTGACAAAAGTGATGTGGCGAGTTTTTTCGACTCCAATGGCGGCTAGGAGCAATACATGCTAGATATTTCGGTGCTCCTCCGGCGGTTTATAACCTCGACAGCGGGTACCGAGCGACAAAGATGGCGACCGACTCCAGGGTTATGTAATGGCGGCTGAGTATGGGAGGTATGAGGGGGTGGCGGCTGCAACATAAGGAGTTTAGGGTTAGGGTTTGACGGGTAATGAAGCTATACCCGGTCCAATATCATATCTTTGCCATAATGACAGTTTCGGCCCCTCCTCCATAACATCCCTTCAAATAAGTCTATAAATTACCATTTAAACCCTGCCCCTTCAATTCCTTTACAACTTAAGTCTGGATTTTACTAAAACAGCCCCCAGCATTCTAAATCCATTTCGATTTAAGTCTAAAGCTCAAAATTCAGCCATGTTAACATTTTTAGTCCCTTCCTTCATAGATATTTACGAATCTAATCTGAAACTTTACACTTTAACTCCCGACTTCTAAAATTGTAACCTTTAGCTCCCGGAAACCAACACACTGCTATATAGTTATTGATTTTAGGGCTATCATACAATCATTTATTTATTTCTTTTTTTATTTATTAAATAAACGGGGTGTTACACGGATTTCGGACACGTTACGAGCTAGCAAAAATTAGGTTTTTTATAACGATGTATCATGTAGTATAAATGTATACATTCATGTAATCCTATAATTGCCTTAACACGATTAAAATTCACATAAAACCCTATACTATTTATATAATTACATAAAGTAAGCATTTTTTGAACTTATAATCTAAAATAAATGCATTTAATTAGAAAAAAAAAATTGAATTTACAAATAAAGATTGCATTTCTTCACTACTATCAGAAGACATTTTCAATTGTAGAGGTGTCTGGAATGGGATGTTGAAGTGTAGTCCGAAACAAGTGATGTCGAAGTAGTCGGAAACAGGTTAAATGATATTTATAAGAGAACCAGATTACCGGATAAGAATTATCTACCCGTTTAACCGAATTTGAAATCGGGTCCGGAACAACCCATTTTGGACCAAGTGGTCATTTTGCAAAAAATAAATAAATAAATAAATAAATAAATAAAAAATAAAAAACTATTTTTTTTAAAAAACAACCAAAAAATGGTTAGATTACTCAATTTCCCTATATTGTTAATTCATAATTTGGATATCTTAATTAATTTTAGAGCTAACAAATCTTACTTTGTTTTCAGGCATTTCACTTTATTTCCTTTTAAAGATCAATTTCAACATTATAATTGCAATAATATTTCAAGGTGATGAAAGTATGAAACAAGTGATAAATTATTTATCGTCTACCATCTTTTCTTGTAGCTTTTCGTCAACATTAATGTTTATGTTTAAATTATGTTGGAAAATATTTTGAACAATTTATGTCATTTGCTTGTGTATTGGCTTGTTCACACTATGTTTTTGTATTTTAGATAATATTTGATTTCTAAACAACAGATAATGGTAACAACCCATAAAGTATACCAAGATAATGTTTCACACAAATTGTTAGGTAGATCTAAGCTTGTAGCGGATATTTTCTATAACTTTTTAAGATTGGATCACATATATGGTTCAAAATTTCATATAACAAGAACATAAAATGGGCACATTGAAATGATGTGAAAATCGGGATACCATACCTGTAGGGCTCGATATACATAAAGGTCATGGGGGAAGACCAAAATAAGTTTGTATATCTATATTTAATGGCATTAAAAAAACATGCTCTATTGAATTATCTTGAAGATGGATATCGGGACCATAGGCTATTGCCACGTTGCTCACTAGGACAACTAATGATATGATATGACGTACTTTTATACTCGAAATATTAATTTAAGATTTAAGATGTTCCTCAATAAATTAAAAAACTATATAATGTTATCGTATATCATCATCTATGATTTGACTGATTTAGGGACCGCAAAAAAACTTGAACCCGACGGGAAAATCCGAAACCCGATTATTTCGGGTCGACTAACGGATCGTTATCGGGTTCGGGACAAGGAGTGGGTTATCATCGCCTCGATCCGACCCGTCCCGATTATATATATATATATATATATATATATATATATATATATATATATATATATATCTATATATATCTTAAATATTACTAAAAGAGAAACATTATGACATCATCTTAAATAATCTGGATCATTGATTGTATTTCAATCTTATTTTTTCCACCCTTAGATCAAATTACTGACATCATCTTTCCCATATGGAATGTATTTAATTCCAATAAATGTTTTCCAATCATCAATCAATAACTTCCATTCGTTGAAATGGAATGTATTTAATCCAATGAAAGCTTTCCATATTTTACATCTTGAATTTTCAGTTATGAAGATTTTAATATGGTCAATTTTAAAAACATATTACTAGCAAATCATTTCAATCAAGGCTTAATATCAACCATTAATATAAATCCGTTTATATTAGTAAACCAATAATATCAAATCTTTTTTTATTAGGAAATCATTAATACCGAAAAATTATATTCAAATTATCACATACATATACGATTCATCATTGAATCCGCGACTCACATTTATTTTCAATCGTTTCTTTTCTTCAAACCTTCTCCTACAACATCGTTAATATTGCTTATAACTTCCATCATCATTCTCTGCTATAAACATTCGCTCTTGTGCGCTAGAAGGTCAGTACCTTCTTTCGCTTTTATATTTTTTTCGATTATTTTTTGTTTCTATATCAAATGTATATATTCATATATTTCGATTTTCTTTGTCACAAATTATATGAAATTAGTTCACTACTTTTCTGAAACTTTTCAAATAAACATGAAAAGATATTAGGTACATTTAACAAAACAAAAATTAACTATCTTGAGAACTGACATTAATTACGAAAATGTTACTTTTATATATTAGAGATGATTATGATTTTTTTTTTAATTTTTATGTCATAAGAATCCGGTTAATTTTGGCATGATTTTAAAATATCATTGAAATTATTATGTTTTTGTATATCATATCAACCTACTTTTTTATCTTTGTATAGTAACAATAAAATTTATTAATTTACACAACAAATATAGATATTTCAAATTTTGTAATATTATTATACCTTACAAAATACAACTCCCTCCAAAATAAATTTTCGCCAGTAATTTCATCCATAATTTCAACAAATTTAAATTTGTATTTTCTTTATATAAATTTTTTTTAATGATCATGATTTTTTTTCTCCAAAAGTATATCAAACATTTACGTCTTAGATAATGCTGCCCTATTATAATTAT
Organism: Lactuca serriola; assembly: GCF_051521515.1. NCBI lineage: Eukaryota > Viridiplantae > Streptophyta > Magnoliopsida > Asterales > Asteraceae > Lactuca > Lactuca serriola. Next base: position 84,615,428 of record NC_136408.1, read on the forward strand.
TATTTTCCAAAAGTATATCCGTTTAATGAGGAATTTGATATAATAAAGAAAGTGAATGTTAATTAAAATGAGATATATATTCCATAATTATTACATGGGTTTATTAAAAAAATTAATATCAATGTGTAAACATTAAGCATTTTTAAAGTGAAATTTCAGAATACATACAAACGATGATGTTGTACAATGAAATATAAAATTGAATAGACTGAAAGAAAAAACACTTTTAAAGCGATCAATCTTGAATATAATATAGTTATGAAAAATTATAAAGTAAGATAAAAATTATAAGATATTAGGAGATTTGTAAAAAATACATTTAGTAAAAACGTTACGGATCTTATAAAAAATAAGACCGTTAAGATTAGTGAAAATACAATATATAAACTAAATTATCACAATAATAATGAAATGCCATTATTTGATATTGCATATAATTGACAGGTATATCAAATTACATTGATGGTATACTAAAATTATTCAAAGTTGCGCCAAAACTAATGCAAAGTTCTTGCGAACACTAAATAAATAAGAACAAACATAAAAGCTAGCATTTATATTTATAATCAATTTAAAATAAACCAATCATGATTTAGAAAAGAATCTTCATTGATGATATATTAAAATTAAATATATATAACATTTAACATTTTATAAATTATATTACATAAATTTATTTGAATAAATGAAATAGTTGTCAATATTTAATGCAATAGAAAAAACGGTATATTGGTTGTCAAGATATGTTTAAATTAGATAACATTATTATGCAAGGAACGTCTAATTAAAATGCTTATAAATATATAAATATCATAACTATATGAGATGAGAAAAGTCGTTCAACTAATAAAACAAAAAATGATGTCTACAAAGAGATATTTCAATGATTATATATATTTATCGTTTTCAATGTATTTTCTACACATTTCAATAATACCAATAACCATATATTTTTTTATAATCTTTATATAATATCTATAAACGCTTATATGTTTTTTTATGTGTTTCCTGCGTTTAACGCGGGCTATAATCTAGTGTGTATATATATATATATATATATATATATATATATATATATATATATACACACACACACACGCATTCAAATATAAAATAGTTACTTAACAATCCGGTATGAATGATCATTTGTTATGTATTGACGTATTACACTAAAATTAAATCAAATAATTTTTAATATAACGTCGAGTTAATTTTATTAAAGTGATTCATCATATTTTTAATTTAAAAGGGAGACTAGAACATGTATTTTTTATAAGACATCGGGGTACCTTAAAACGGAATAAAGATTTTGTTATAAATTGTTGTAAACCCGAACCCAACGAGACGCCCCGATAAGATACACAAAAAATATCGAGGCGGGATTGGGAAACCATACCCCGCCCCGAACCCACCCCATTGTCATTCCTAGACTGATTGTCATGAGTTGGGTTGGACGGGAGCGAGAGAACAACGAAAGGATCTGGAGTCTTTAACTAAAACATTGTAAGCCTGAAAAGCATTTAGTATTAGTTGGTAAAATATTAACCAAATAATGTTAGATGTTTGTGGTCGCCAAACGCTTTTTATTTTTTTATATTAAACTATGGGAATATGTTCATAATAGCCAAATTTTGGGTATGATTTCCAAAATATTGACAAGAAAAAGTTTATTTTCATAAATCAGGATCGATCTTAAAAAATTAAATATTTTCAAAAGTTTAGGATGAAGAAGAAAAAAAATGTTCCTCATCGTTTTTATAAATTTTTATTTTTAAATAGAAATATATAATGAAAAGAATTGGATCCTGTATAGCTGTATACTTTGCGCCCCCCCCCCCCCTGTCCAGCGCCCAAGGCTCTCGAGGCTGGCACGCTCGAGGCATGGCCAAGGCGCTCAGCCACACGAGAAGACTCTCAATCGATGCTGCTCACCACCGGCGCTTCATTTACGCTGCTCACCTCCGGCCACACGAGATTCCGAGAATGGGTTTTCGGTGTTGAGTCCGTACACCGAGCTCGACGACGCCCAAACGATCGACGGCTGTGGATCAGCGTTTTTCGCGATTTCGAGGAGATTGATGAATCCAACAATGTTGGATTTAACGTATGACTGAGGATTTTGTATAGCGTAACGAACACCCTTCTGCGCCGCCAGATGAAGAATATGACTAAACGGCGCAATGTCGAAAAGCTTCGCTAACAACTCGCCGTCGTTCAAATCACCTTCGACGATAAAAATATCATGTTGCTTCAAAACCTACTGTCTTGCTCGTTTCAACGACGGATCATAATAAGAATTAAAGTTATCAAGACCCACAACACCGGAGATAGAGCAGTGGAGGCCGGAGGGATTGCCGGAGGTAAGCAGTCAACTGAGGGTCGTCTCGTGTGGCCGGAGGTGAGCAGCGTAAATGAAGCGTCGGCGAGGAGATTGCGCATACTTACAACCATATCTACGGGCTTTCCATCACCGGACTCCGTTTCTTCACCGTCTACGGCCCGCCGGATTAATTGCTCTGATAAATTTAACAACATGACGGAATTAATAAAGATTAGGAGAAGATTATACCTGAATGATGCGTTGGGTTATATTGATGATGGATTGTGTTGAATGATTAGATGATTATGTGGATAATTTGGATAGAACTCTGCTATTCAGAAATAGAACAACTATTTCAACAGATAAGACAATTGAGATCAACTCAAGTCTTAAACACTCAAACTTAGCTTGTTTATTTCATTTGGGCAAAGGCCCTATTTATAGGCTCAATAGATCCAGTTACAATTATTGTTGCAATCATTTGATTGCAATACAACATACATATTTACATTATAGCCCCCTAGACTATTGAGGGTTATACACTTTATGTTACATCAACCGACACTTAATAATTATTCTACCGACATTTATTTAATTACATAACAATCCTTCTACCGACACTTTATATATAATTAAAAATATAATAATCATTTCCACATTGAAAGGACAGATGTCTTCAATTATGGCTTTTTTCGTCATTGCTTACGTCATTCCTCCCGCCTCCGAAAAAGCAGATGTTTTTTAATTCTTGTGTTAGTCTTCCATGAATAGTGTTGCTTCTTATCTGGGTTGCTTTATGATGTTTCCATTCTCTTGTTAGTGTGTCTGCTATATGGTTGTTGGCACTTTTGATATACTTAAGGTATGGGTGAAACTGATGTAATTGTAATTGCCAACGGATTAGACGTCCATGACAATAATCTTCTTGTAATTTATATCGCCAAAAGCCAAGTAGATATTTGGAATCTGTGCGTAGCTCGAATCTGGTTTGGAGTAGGTCGACTTTCCATTTTTTCAATGTTCTGAGACATGCTAGTGTTTCTCGTTCATGTGTGCTATAATTTTGCTCCGTTTGGGAAAATGTTCCCGATATATACTTGCATAATTTTTGCTCATATTTATCTGTTTTTAATACTTCAGGTGATACATCTGTATCAGTGTATGCTTTTGGTGATATTTTCATATCACTGTATACTTTATCATTGTTTACTTCGGATGGTATTTTCATACCAATGTATGCTTTATCATTGTGTACTTTTGATGATTTAGATGTGAGGTTTCCCTCACTATCTAATCCTAATAATACTTTTCCACGTATGATTGCTTTTAGGCATCTTGCCCAAGTGTCTTGTGACGCATCTGTTTCCACAATTAGAAAATCGTCGATTTTTGCATTATATAAGGTAGGAAGAACCTGAATTTTTTCTTTTATATTTTGTACTAAAATAGTATCTGTATTTGTCCAAGACCAAGGTATTTTTTCTGATATTTTCTTTTGTAAAATTCTTCTTTCTTTTGCTAAATTTTTTAAAAATCCTTGTTCTGCAATATAATTTAAACAACCAAGGAATCGTTGTATTTGTTTTCTATTTTCAAGTTTATTAGGAAACATATTTAATTTTTCTCGTATGTTGTCTGTTAAAGATAGTTGACCATTTTCTCCAATTGTTAAACCAAGATATTCAACTGTAGTTTGAAAAAGTTTTGATTTCTTTTTTAATAAAACTAAACCTTTTTCTTTGATTCTTTGTAAGACTTTGATAACTGCGTCGATGTGTGTTTGTTCATTTCCTTTTGTAAAAACAATTATATCATCAATATATGCAAGACAAATATGATCTAAACCACTTAAGGTTTCATCCATGAATCGTTGATATATTGCTGGTGCCTGCTTTAAACCAAATAGAAGGACATTCCATTCATAATGCTTCTGAGGAGGACATGAAAAAGCAGTTAGTGGTTTCGTATTTTCATGTAAGCGTAGTTGCCAATATCCGGATTTTGCATCAAATGTACTAAAATGTGTATTTCCTTTTATTTTTTCTAAAATATATTCTTTTCGTGGTAATTTGTATGAGTCTCCAATAGTAGCATCGTTCATTTTCTTGTAATTAATTACCATTCTTCGTTTTCCTCGTTTTATTTCATTATTATTTTCTACATAAAATGCAGGTGCAGAATGAGGACTTGTGCTAGGTCGAATGATTCCTTTTTCTAGTAATTCAGTACATTCTTGTTTAAATTCAGAAACATCTTTGATACTATATGGAATTTTGTTTGGAATATTAACTTCGTCATTAGGGTTTTTTAATAATATTATTATTTCTTGATTATTTTTATTTTTTAAATGATCTAACGGATTTTCACTACATACTTCTTCTAGTTGTTTTTCAGCAATTTCTTTAGCGAATGTTAGTAATATGTGTAGTTGAAAGTCAACTTCCTGTTTGATTATTTCTCGTATGTTGTCTGTTAAAGATAGTTGACCATTTTCTCCAATTGTTAAACCAAGATATTCAACTGTAGTTTGAAAAAGTTTTGATTTCTTTTTTAATAAAACTAAACCTTTTTCTTTGATTCTTTGTAAGACTTTGATAACTGCGTCGATGTGTGTTTGTTCATTTCCTTTTGTAAAAACAATTATATCATCAATATATGCAAGACAAATATGATCTAAACCACTTAAGGTTTCATCCATGAATCGTTGATATATTGCTGGTGCCTGCTTTAAACCAAATAGAAGGACATTCCATTCATAATGCTTCTGAGGAGGACATGAAAAAGCAGTTAGTGGTTTCGTATTTTCATGTAAGCGTAGTTGCCAATATCCGGATTTTGCATCAAATGTACTAAAATGTGTATTTCCTTTTATTTTTTCTAAAATATATTCTTTTCGTGGTAATTTGTATGAGTCTCCAATAGTAGCATCGTTCATTTTCTTGTAATTAATTACCATTCTTCGTTTTCCTTGTTTTATTTCATTATTATTTTCTACATAAAATGCAGGTGCAGAATGAGGACTTGTGCTAGGTCGAATGATTCCTTTTTCTAGTAATTCAGTACATTCTTGTTTAAATTCAGAAACATCTTTGATATTGTATGGAATTTTGTTTGGAATATTAACTGTCATTAGGGTTTTTTAATAATATTATTATTTCTTGATTATTTTTATTTTTTAAATGATTTAACGGATTTTCACTACATACTTCTTCTAGTTGTTTTTCAGCAATTTCTTTAGCGAATGTTAGTAATATGTGTAGTTGAAAGTCAACTTCCTGTTTGATTATTTCTCGTATGTTGTCTGTTAAAGATAGTTGACCATTTTCTCCAATTGTTAAACCAAGATATTCAACTGTAGTTTGAAAAAGTTTTGATTTCTTTTTTAATAAAACTAAACCTTTTTCTTTGATTCTTTGTAAGACTTTGATAACTGCGTCGATGTGTGTTTGTTCATTTCCTTTTGTAAAAACAATTATATCATCAATATATGCAAGACAAATATGATCTAAACCACTTAAGGTTTCATCCATGAATCGTTGATATATTGCTGGTGCCTGCTTTAAACCAAATAGAAGGACATTCCATTCATAATGCTTCTGAGGAGGACATGAAAAAGCAGTTAGTGGTTTCGTATTTTCATGTAAGCGTAGTTGCCAATATCCGGATTTTGCATCAAATGTACTAAAATGTGTATTTCCTTTTATTTTTTCTAAAATATATTCTTTTCGTGGTAATTTGTATGAGTCTCCAATAGTAGCATCGTTCATTTTCTTGTAATTAATTACCATTCTTCGTTTTCCTTGTTTTATTTCATTATTATTTTCTACATAAAATGCAGGTGCAGAATGAGGACTTGTGCTAGGTCGAATGATTCCTTTTTCTAGTAATTCAGTACATTCTTGTTTAAATTCAGAAACATCTTTGATACTATATGGAATTTTGTTTGGAATATTAACTTCGTCATTAGGGTTTTTTAATAATATTATTATTTCTTGATTATTTTTATTTTTTAAATGATCTAACGGATTTTCACTACATACTTCTTCTAGTTGTTTTTCAGCAATTTCTTTAGCGAATGTTAGTAATATGTGTAGTTGAAAGTCAACTTCCTGTTTGATTATTTTAATAAGATCAAAATGTTTGATAATTGCAGTTTTTATAATACCTTTTGTTGGGTGATTGAGACTTATATGATCATTTGTTTGTATAAATGGTTGATATAATTTAAGAAAATTATTTCCTATTACTAAATCTATTCCCGAATCATGTTGATATATTGTTGGAGTTTTAAATAGTGCTTTTTCAATTACTATATCTATGTCTCTTCCTACAAACCAAATTTTGTGAATTGATTTATCAGCAATTGTAATTTTTAATGGTTTTTCTAATTTTTCCCAATTTTTTAATATCTTTTTTCTTCCAAAACATAAAGTAGCTCCTGTATCTATATATAAGATTAGTTCTTTTGCTTGTATTTTAGTTGTAATAAAAGTACTATTTGTATTAATATTTGTTTTTCTTTTACTCATTAGAGTTGATTTATAAATTTCTATAAAGTTTTCATGTTAACAAGTTGTGTTTGTTAGAATGGTTAAAGCATTGCGTATTGTTTTTAAATTACGATTTTGTGATTTTTTGTATTTCTTAATTCCTTCTTGTAATCGAGATATCTTTTTTAATTGATTACTATATTCTTCATCTTCCGAGTGTAATCTTATCAAATAGTTTTGTTCATATGATAAAGTTTTTTCTAAATGTTGAATGGTATTAGAGATATTAGAATTTATTTTCCAATGGTTTTTTAATATATTAGTCCAAAACATGTTATCTTTTGAAGAATTAATTTGTACTTTTGAATTCATTTTAACAAATTATTAAGGCGTCTGAAAGAAAATTAATTGAATTGTTATTGTTTTTTTATTACTATTTTAAAATGATTAATTTGAGTTCTTAATCTTCCTATTTTAATTAATTGATATGCAGTATAATTTTTGTTTTTAGAAATTAGTTCTTGTATTTCAGATTCTTTTTCTTTTAAATGTTTTGTGGAATTTTCCAAATCTTTCCATAATTTTTTAAGTAAATTGACTTTTTATTTATTATCGAAATTACAATATATTTGAGTTTTATTGCTCATTATTTATTTTTACCATGTAAAAGGTGGTTTAATAGTGAGTGGTTTTTGTTCAAGCGGTTTCTCAAGTGGCTCTTCTTTAATAGTTTTTATTTTTAAATATTTTTCAAGTAATATTTTTTGTTGAGTTAAATTTTATAATAGCTCAGGGATTTGTTTTAGTACAAGTAAAGTTTCTATTTCTATAATATTATTTAATTTTTGACTAATTATATTTAACTTGTCACCTATTGATTTATCTTCTTCAGAATCAAGACCAATATTATATATTGTTCCTTGTGGTAAGTTCTGTGGTATTTCTATAATCATTTCTTTATCTGGTATCCACGGTTTTGTATTTTGATATGAACATTCAAGTGTTTTAAAATATTTTAAAGGATTACTAGATGATTTTGTCATATTTTTAAACTTAATGATTTAATCATTTGTTTTATGTCTTCTAATTTTTCATCTTGGCTATTAGTAGATGTTGTAGGTTAATTCTCTGATATAGAAAATCTACCTGTTATAGTTGAAATTGGAGGTTCTATAATTAGATTTCTTTTTATTAACGGAGTAGTTATTATTTGTTGAAAATTAGTTTCATTAAAAATTCTATTATTAGTCATATTTGATGATTCAAGTGATAATAAAGGTGTAAATAGTTTATCTATATAAATTCTATCTTCTGTTTTAAACGTAATACTATGATGAGAATTTGTTAATGCATAATTTATTTGATATGTAATAGTAAATGGATGATTCCCTTTTAACATAAAATTTTGTCTTAATAATTTATATCGTACGGTAATACTATTACTTAAATTTTTATCTTTTAGACTTAATCCTAGTTGTATATTAATATCAAATTTTATTTTTCCTTCAATTAAATTTCCTTTTCCTTTTGCAATAATACTTTCTTGATTATTAAATATACGATCATCTCTAATTTCTAATTCTATTGGTGTGTCTAAATCGCTAAAAGTACTTTTTAAAATTATTTGAATAATTGATATATGAATATAAGCGATTTTTGTCCTATCTATTTCTTTAATACTAGATAGTCTGTTTCTAATTTGTTGTTTATTTAATATAGGTATAATAATATTTCCTTGAGTTGATTCCATAGGTATTGGTTCTTCTCCTATAATTTTTCCATAATATATAATACTTTTTCTAGAAAAGAAATTTTTTAATGAGTTATATCTAAAATTATGTTTTTCAGATAGTGTAAAATTTGATTTTCTTATAGCATCTTTATTAATATTATTTTTATTAATTAGAGCATCAAAAGTGTATCCCGATTCATTTTCTTCGTTATTAATAATGATTGGTGTATTTTCTATTTCTTGAGACATATTTATGATATTAAATCTTCTTATGATAAATATCTTAGTTGTGAGTATTTAAAAACAATGATCTTTCATTATTATGTTTACGATGTTGCATATGTTTATTTTCTTATTGACGATAGATAAAATAATAAGAACGTTACTTAGCTCTGATACCAAATTTAATATAACATGATGACGGATTAATTGCTTTGATAAATTTAACAACATGACGAAATTAATAAAGATTAGGAGAAGATTATACCTGAATGATGCGTTGGGTTATATTGATGATGGATTGTGTTGAATGATTAGATGATTATGTGGATAATTTGGATAGAGCTTTGCTATTCAGAAATAGAACCACTATTTCTCCGAGAGCTCCAGAGAGTGAACTTATGCTCCGAGAAATTGATATGACAAAAAAAACCTGAAAAACAGTTCCTCAAAGCACCGTTCGCGAATTTCTTCATCCCCAAAGACGGGATTTTTGAGTTTTTTCGGTACGTTGAAGAACACGTTGCTTGAATTACCAAGGTTCCGCAGAGGTTCCTCTGCAAACCTTGCTATAGCCTCTACGGATCCGTCAATTTTACACATATGCCACACCTTAAATTACCATATTGCCATTCCGCCGAGCGTCGAGGTTATCCTAATTCCTTGGAGCCCTCAGAGATCATATCCGCAGAATCTTGTGGAAAGAGGCTTTTTTATGTTTATATTTTAAAAAGAAAAACCCAAAATATAACTCTTATGGGCATAATCCCTTAAAATATAACTAGATAGACCTGACAATTCGTGTATTCGTGTCATGAAAACCTGTCATTCACGAATTTGACACGATACGATTACACGATGTGAAATAAGTTTTATCTCAATTTTTAAGATGTGTTTGTGTCGTATCTCTCACAGAGTCGTGTATTCATGTTTGGAATTGTCAAGTCTATAAGTAGAAGAATTGGACCAGCCCCTCCATGTCCTATCTTCTCTGATTCCATTAACTGTCTTGTATAGTTGTGTTTCAGATTGTTTCGTATCGCCAGAGAGTCCACGATCTAACTCCTTATGTTTTCTGTTTCTTAAGATTTACGTGCAGGGACGGATCTAGTATGGTGCCAACGGTGGCACCGACAACACCTAGTTTTTCCCGACGTAGTGCAAAATTTTCGATTTTTTTTCTTTTTTTCTACTATAAAATGTACAACCGGCAACACCTACTATGGATCGGCAACACCTATTACGGACTGGCAACACCTACTACAAAATTCTGGGTCCGTCCTTGTTTACGTGTGCAAGGGCTTGTAGGAATATAAGGACCAATATATATACTTATGTGAGAACCAGGTATAATTTCGGGTTTTCTGGATGTGTAAACTGACACATGGGATGCTTAAAGAAATATGCTTTCTTCTTTCTTTGCTTCTCATATTGCAACTCGGAATTTCTTAGACCTTAATTAATACTGCCAGTAGTTTTAATAGTTAGAGTTTTCTTAGATATGATGGTCGTTGGAAATAATATAGTGGTGTCGATAAGTTTGCAAAAGTATAATTAAAATTTTAAAATAATAAAAATTCATTAAAATTAAACTGATATCTTTTAGTAATTAATTTATAATGTACTACGTTATGGTAAATACTATCTGTTTTTTTTTTTTTTCTTCTTTTTTTCTTCTTTTTTTCTTTTAAATATCATGCTTAAGTTGAAAACTCAAGGATCTGGGGGTATGCTAAATACTGATGCGGTTGGGTATGCTAAATATCTTTTTTTTTTTCCGTACTTCTTGGCCAGCTGCCATGAGAAAATTGTCACTTCTAATTTTCTCTTGCTTTTAATTCTCATCAAGTTGTAGTACGGAGGGGTCTCTTAAAGGAATGTACTATGGATACAATGTATGTTGGAGTTTTTTTATTAACACTTTTTTTTACTGCTTCTTGTCTTTACACAGTGTACAACTTAATGAGATTTAAAAAGTAAATAAAAATTAGAAATGACAATTTTCTAGATGAAAAGGAAAACGAATGAGAGAAAATGACACATAAAAATAAAAATAAAGTTTATATACCAGCCACATAGCCTACATATTTTGGGTACATTTTATGATTATTTATAGCAAAAAAATATACAATTTTAGTTCCTTTGATCATCGGAAGGATGGTGTTTTAGATCTAGATCTTTACCAACATTGTGTGAAGTTGATGATAAATATGGTGGATGCACTATCATACTTGTCACATGTAAGTGTTACATCATACTTGTCATATTTTTACAAAAAATTGTCATTTGTTAGGCGTCAGTTATCATAATTGATATGTTATCTTTTTTAATATACAAAATAAATAATTTAAACATAATATTTTTTTTAAAACTTAAAATAAAAATACAACACACAAAAATAAAATCAAATTACAAACCTAGGAATTTTAAAAAAAAAACATAGAAATATAAAAAAAAAGACAATAAAATTAAAAAACCTAAACTAGATTTTATATTTTTTTGCAAGCTCCTCTTTAGCTTTTAAAGTCATTTCTCATTCGTGTCTGGATAGCTCGTTTGTGGATCTCGTTAAAATGGACATGACTCGAGTTTTTTCTTTCTCTTGTGCAAAGTCCAAGTATCGCTTCAAAGAAGACTTCAAAATGTCCATTTTTGTTGTTAGTTTGTCGACGTCTTCGGAAGTAGTTATTACCGCTTTTCCTTTCGTTTGGGCTTGTCTCTTCCCATGGGACGAGTGACTCTTGAAACCTCAAAAAGTTCCTCTTCATTGAGATCAATCACAATATGTGCATCAGATGATTAACTATGTATTGTTTCAGACATTTTGATTCTTTTAGACAAACCGTCTGTAACTATTTCAGAAGATGCCACATCCTACCATTTTTTTTTGACACTTTTACAATGTTTCAAACATGTAAAATTTTGAATGACACCCCTTTTTGTTCTCGGTACATGTCAAGAGATTTTTGCAAAATGGTTTTGTCGTTTACACCACTTTGTCATTGCCGTTTCACACTCAAAAACAACTCGCTGAACTCCGCCACCATTTTGTTAACATTTCGCCAGTTAGAATAAATTTGGTCTTTTTCTGGTAATCACCAAGTTTCATCTCATTGAGAAACTGGCGCGTGATTTTTCGGAAGAAAGTTGGATAATCTTGGTTGTTTCCGACCATTGGATCTTCAGAAACATCTACCCAAGCACGTGCTAACGTCTTTTCTTCGACGGATGTCTATTGCTTTGGAGGCGCCCTTCTACTTTTTTGTTGTGGTGGATTCTCTTTCGGTTAAGATTCCGTTTCCGAGCCGACTTCGGTTTCCGCTTCACTTTGAAATTTGGTTTGGTGGTTCATTGGGGAGTCGGAAAATCATAAAATGGATTAAACTCATGCATCATTTAGGATGAGAAGTTCATTTGTGGTTATTTTTATAACTGGAGTTGTCTTTGAAATTACGGTTTGTTTTGGAATTGAGGTTGATTTTGGTATTGTGCTTGATTTTGGTATTGATGTGGATTTTTGGCTTGAAATGGGTAGTAGACACCACCAAAATATAGATTTGGTGGAGAATAAATAGGCCGATCGTGTTGATTTTGAATGAAAGTTGGTGAAGAATGTAAGACGTTTGGGTTTTGAGTGTTTCATTTGTTTTTTTTTTTTTTTTTGTTTTTTTTTTTTTTGAGCTTTTGGGTTGGAAGAGGAAGCCATTTTTTTTCAAAAAACTTGAAATGTGTGAGTGTTAATATGAAGATGGTGAGGTGGGATAAAATATGAGAAATAGTGATATTTATATAAGGTAAAAATGGAGGGATTTTTTGATTTATTTTTTTTGAAAAAATGGTAATATACTCATCTCCAACGTTCACATTCTCGTAACCCAATACAACCTCACTCCTCGATGAAAGCTAGCCGAGTTACCGAGCTGAGCTAGGCAAGCCGAGAGGTCGGTGCAGTGTTTATCGAGTTCACCGACGTGATTGCTGAGCTATCCGAGATCCACACCGTCTAACCTAAGGATTTGATGATTTGTGACATTGACCAAAACAAATGGAGTTAAAGGATGGGATTATAGTCTTTATGGGCTCATTTATTAAATAAAAAAAATTAAAAAGAAAAATAAGTACAATGAGTACCCTTATTTATTAAATAACAAAACTAAAAAGAAAAAAAGACAAAACTATAAAAATAACAAAACTAAAAAGAAAAAAAATAAACAAAACTATAAAAATTGACTTTGGTTTGTATTTTTTTTTTTATTTTGGTTAAAACCTTATTTTTTTGGATTGATGGTTCTTTTAAGCAATTTTGTTTGTGGTTTTGGTCCTTCAGTAAACTAAAATGACTATAATACCCTTGATGTATTTATTTTTCATTTTTCTTAAATTTAATACTTATTTATTTATTTTATTAATTAAGAAAATAAGATGGGTTCACCTCCCTCTCTCTCTCTCTCTCTCTCTCTCTCTCTCTCTCTCTCTCTCTCTCTCTCTCGGTGAAGACCACAATAATCCTCCCATCCCAACATTAACCCCGAAACCATCACCGCTCCCTCCAACCTAAACTAACTTCACCATTTACATTCGAAATTAACCTCTTGCTCCTTGAGAATGAAGCCGAAGTTTAATCAGACAAATCGTATACACCACCAAATCCGTTTAGTCATCCCCAAGGATTCGGGTGTAGCTAGCCTTTCCGTAAATCGATAAATTGGGGAAAACCTTGCTCTAGATTTGATGAAAGGAAAACAAGATTGCCAATGAAACAATAAGAAAGATAAAGAAGGGAAAAGTTTGCTATTAATGCAGTGGGTAAAAAAATCACTAAATATGTGTGTGTATGAGTGTATCCATTTCCATATCTGCAGGTGTGAGTATGTGTATCCATTTTAGGTGTGTAAACGTAGGTGCGTTAGTGGAGGGAGGGGCTTACCAAAGATGGAGAATCACGTTTGTCGGAACTGAAGGGTGTATCTTTGTTAATTTTGTCATTCTTCTCTAAATCGCGACTATGTGTATGGTGAGGTTGTACTGTCCATACCTTATATATCACTTAGCTGTGACCACAATCAGATTGTATTTTCAAAACTTATTCGAGTTCCTAATCCCCATAAGCTTCTTCGCATGTTCAATTTCTTCTTTTTAACCAATCCATCGATCACAAGTTGCATAACATTTGGATCAACAATACATTTTTCTTCAATCAGTTGCTGAAAAAGCTCAATCGCCCAATCAAAATCACGCACTTTACAAGCTAAACGAACCAGAGTTGCAAATGTTTCTTTATTAGGTGCATAATCACTATCACACCCCCAAACCAGAATGGCGGAAACGTCCGGGGGGTGGATGACTTCATGTAAAGTATCACAACACATGCATCATAGTAAAATAAGCAACAACATCCACTGCATTAATATTAAAGGTTTACATTGTATTCGAATCATATAAGATTGACTCCAAAAGTAAATAACAAAACAAAGACATGAAGTTACTATGCTCCATCTTTTGAATCCCGGTGTGTGTACCTGTCTACTAGTTTCCTGAAAATACAAGTTATTTTGAAAGTGTATCAACATTTAAGTTGGTGAGTTCATAAGTATTTTGTTTTAGAAATTATGCATTTTGTTCCTTGGAAACCTTAGTTTGTTCCTCCAGAAAATCCAATATTTCCTGATGTAATCTATTGTAAGAAAATGTGACCCAAAACAGTTCCTTCTACAATCACATAGTAGATACAAGTTATATACAATATAGATCGAACATACAGTCGATTGTGTGGTTCTACCCTAAGCCCACAACCAAACAAGGAACAGGAAATGACGTGGAGTCCACACATTCCACTATTAGTCGGATCCACATTGTATGTAACCTTGGCGCATATACTAAGTAATTACAGAGTTAACATTGTTGGTCCTTTTTGAGTGAAATCTACATTGTACTTAGAAAGTAATGTAAATATGATGCATTTATATGAACTCTATTGTATATGTATGCACTTACTTAATGTTCCATCCGAAAAGTATGTTTTTGTACTAGAAAGTGGTATGATGTATTTGTATGTTATGACCTGACCCATACTTGTTACCCCTTTTGATTACTTGGTGTATACGGGTTGTATATATAACTAAGATCGAACAGATAGTAGGCTGTGTGAATCTGATCTAAGCCCACAACCAAAAAAGGAGCAGGAAATGAAGCGGAAAGCACACATCCTACTGTCTGTCGGATCCTATTAATATATAACCCTAATGCATCTAGCAAGGAATCATAAAGTTAACATTATAGGCCCCTTCCAATATTGTATGTTCATATTACTAGGAAAGTTGTGTAGTTCTATTGTTTAGTGAAACCACTAGAAGTTATGAGATCCCGTAATCTAAACGCCTTAGTTGATACTATTGTGAGTTCATATTACCAAACTAAATTTTACTAGTGTAAAACACGACGTATTGTAGGCATAAAAAAATATGACATTTGTCACCTGTAGACCTGCCAGTCCAACTGTAGCTAACAGCAAGGTGCGGGATTGTCAGTCCCGTATAGATTTATACACAAACGCACGTTCTCCCTCGAGGAGACTCTGGTAATAATTTGTAAGACTTATATATCTATACCATGAGTGGTACACTAAGTAATACCTCACAGCTCTATATAAATAGACACGAAGAGACCAAATATGCTCTTTTGTGCTTTGAAAATGTATGAACTACCTTGTACTAGCAATGTGCAATAATTATACTTTAAATAATCGTATTAGTATAATGTTCATGACTTAGTAAAATAGCATTAGTGTTCCATAAACTATACCTATTATAATTTACTAGTATGTTCTTTATGAAACCAGAATCTTAGTAATTTAACAGTTTATATAACATATGAAATACTTTTTAGAAAAATAGTTTTTACTCAACAAGTTTACAAAAAGAGGCAAAGCTTTATTTAAATAAGTTTCATGTTCATTATATATATATATAAACACATAGATAATTGAGATCAAACGGAGAGTGGGACAGATGGTTCCAACCCTAGTCCACAACCAGACAAGGAACAGGAGATAAGGTGGAAAACATCAGTCCTAAGTCTTGTAACGCCCCGTTCTAAAAGTAATTATTTATGGATTCTCGAGATCAAGAGTAAGGGCGTTTCGGTCTTTTACGGGCAATGGGTTTCATTCGAGAAGGTTTCGGACCGGGGTGTGTTGCTAGAAGCGTGAGGATTCTCGCCACCTTTACGTGGATATAAAGTTCGTCGGGAACAGACTTAGGATAGAGGAGATATTATAAATTAAAGATATTGGCATCAATGGTCCCTAAGGGGAAAGTTTGGCAATGAAGTCCCATGCATGCTAAGCATGAATGCAAGTGTTTGGCTAGGTACGCCTAACGTAAGCTGGATGTACGCCCAACGTAATGGAGTAAATGAACGTAGGAGTCCCTCGACGTACGCCCAACGTACTGGATGTACGCCCAACGTACTGGATGTACGCCCAGCGTACATCTATCATCCAGAAACCCTAATATTTTGGGTGTGGAGGCTATTTAAACAACTTTAAGAGCTCATAATCCTCCCTAACCCTATCCTCCACTGTTTAGAGTCGTTTTCCCCAAACCCTAGCCAACTTCTTAAGTGTGTGAGCTTTTGAAGTGAATTTGGAGTGTTTTGAAAAGAAGGTGTTGCATCTAGTGAGTAGAGGAAGAAGGCCATCGTGTAGATCTGAAGTTTTCTGGTGGTTCAAGAGCTCCTAAAGGTATAAAGCTTCTTGCTTGACATCTATTTTGTGTAGATCTAAGTATGGTGATGTTTTGACACCCTTCTTGTCCCAAAACCCCCATTATGATGCATGATGTGTTTTGGTTAAGATGAGCCGTCCTTTCAGATCATTGGAGAGGTCTTGAGTAAGAAAAATGAGGTCCCAATGGATTTGGTTGTCCTAAGTAAGAAGTAGGAAGGTCTTAATGGGTTAAGACCTTGAGTTAAGAACTTTATGGATGTCCAAAAGGATAAAGATTGAGACTTTATGAGTCCTACGCCCTTTTTGTCACTAGATCTGTCATATGGCTTTAAGTGCTTAAGCCATTATGCACATGGAAGGATTTTTGGTACAAACGTGCGTACGCCCCCGCGTACCAAAGGAGTACGCCCAGCGTACGCCCTCTGTTGGGTTTTTGACTTTGGGTCGTGAAGTATTGAGCTGTTTATGGGCTAGCTGGGCTTGGGCCATCACTGAACAGTATGGATGGAGTAAATTGGACCCATTAATTATTATGGACCTTGGATCTATGCCCATTTGGAAAGGTGGGCCTAATTTAGTAAATTGGGCCAATATTGGGCTTTGCATGAGGATTTGGTTTTGGGTGTTGGCCCAATAAGAGGACAATGGACTTAATGAGTGTTGTGGGCACTTGGCCTAGAAAGTCATGATGGATTCTAATGTGATAAATTTCATGTGATAGTTGGGATTTCCGGTGAGTCAGTGGTCAGAGATTTGCAGGATTTCGGCAGTTGCAAGGTGAGTTTTCCTCACTGTACTCAAGGGTCTAAGGCACCAAGGCCAGCCCTTTGAATTGTTTTTTAGAGCTTGTTATGTTGTGTGATGATATGCTTGCTAGTATCCTGGTATATAGGATAATGATATGAGGATATGCCTTGTTAGCTTAGTATCCTAGAGGAATGGATAGTTAAGAGATGGCTAGTTCTGTTGGATCAACACCCTGGTAGTTGGGTAGCAGTTATAAGTATAGACATGTAGTTGGTCTTGCCTTATGTATGCTGGTAGGAGGTTACCTGTAGGTTATGTATGTTGAGCAGTAGTAGAGGGTATTCCATCTCGGTAGGATGATAGGGCCCTAGTATGTTGGTTCTGTAGAGTGTTATGTTGTTGTCTGTTATGTGTGCATGTTTGCTAGTATAGAGTGGCATTCCAACCCAATGGTTGTGGCCCAGGAGTATTCGATCCAGATAGGATGATTGGACTCATAGTGTGTTGGCATTCCAACCCGACGGTTGAGGGGCCTGGGGTATTCCATCCCGAGGGATGATTGGACCCATAGTAGTAGTAGTAGTTACTATACGTATAGGAGGTGGGGCATTCCAACCCAATGGTTGTGGGGCAGGAGTATAGCATCTCGGTAGGATGATTGGACTCATAGTATATGGGCATTCCAACCCGATGGTTGTGGGGCATGGGGTATTCCATCCTGAGGGATGGTTGGACCCATAGTAGTTATTGTTGTACATATAGGTGTATGGGCATTCCAACCTGATGGTTGTGGGCCGAGAGTATCCCATCCCTGCAGGATGATTGGGCTCGTAGTATGTAGGCATTCCAACCCGATGGTTGAGGGCCAGGGGTATTCCAACCGGAAGGTTGATTGGACCCGTAGTATGTTGTTCTTTGCAGTATGCGTATGTTTATGTGTGTATGGGTACTTTGGGGGAACTCACTAAGCTTTCGGGCTTACAGTTGTGGTTTATTGTTTCAGATGCTTCAGGAGATCGTGGCAAGGCGAAGGCATGATCGTACCGCTCCTCATGTTTTATGTTCTTATGATATGGTTCTGGGAAATACTCTGATGTTTAAACTATTTTGAAAACTAGATGTATGAACTTAATGGTTTTTGAATGAAGTAAAAATTTTTAAATTGGTTGAAATTTTTGGTCGTTACAAATTGGTATCAGAGCCTTGGTTTGAGTGAACTGGAGGAAC
The DNA here is from genome assembly GCF_051521515.1 of Lactuca serriola. Classification (NCBI taxonomy): domain Eukaryota; kingdom Viridiplantae; phylum Streptophyta; class Magnoliopsida; order Asterales; family Asteraceae; genus Lactuca; species Lactuca serriola. The sequence goes on from NC_136408.1 coordinate 84,633,889, forward strand.
ATTAGTGTGAATCCAGTCTCAAATCAAGGAGAGATTTTCAAAAATAGTTTTCAAAAGGTTTTCAAAATAAGTAGAAGAGGACGCGGAGGGTTCGATCAATCGGAGCCAGTAAGTTACCCCAAAATACCACACAAGCTGTTTGTTTATGTGATATGTTAGAACATCATGCTAGTACTAGGCTAGGGATCTTCAGGAAGTGCATGATAGAATTGCCTGAGTTGTGATGCCTGCTAGCCTAGGGTTTCCTTGATATGAGCTATTCGGTATTCCTCTAGGGGTGAGGATTGAGTGCTTGCTATGTATGTTTGTGCTTAGGGTGTTGTGGTGATACTTGAGACAAATATGGGTAGGTGTGGAAGGTAGTATGGGCGTGTACTACTGAAAGCACAAGACCCATACGCGTGTCAAGGAAGTCACAACCCCTAGTTTGTTGTTTAGAGGTTACTTCTCGGCGGTTATGCGAGGTAACTGAGATTCTTATGGTTCATTTCAACATGGCGGACACGAGACATTTCGATGCCGGATCCGGTTCGGGATCGGGATCAGGAGAGGGTGGTCAGGAGGGACCAGTACCACCCGAAGTCATTGGTCAGATGAGTACGGATGAGTTGGATGCTAGGATTCATGATATCCTGCATGATAAGGTTGCTGCTATGTTCCGAGCTGAGTTGCCGGAACTATTTGGGTCGATCAAGACCGCCATGGTTGAGTATTTTGATGAGCGTTATGCAGCTCTTGCAGAGACAGCGGCTACGACAGCCACAACGGTTGTGACAGCGTCAGGAGGAGGAGCCAATCGGGGCTTTCAGTATCGGGGTTTCGACAATACGAAGCCCCTTACTTTCGATGGAGTTCAAGATTCAATTGTTGCTGTGAGATGGTTTTCAGACGTGGAGGGTTGTTTCTTCACATGTTCATGCCCTGCTGATCAGAGGGTGGGGTGTGCTCTAAACCTGTTGAGGCTCGGGGCGAAGGATTACTGTAGGTTGACCATGGGATCTTATACTAATGCGCAGTGAGCTGCGGTTTCGTGGGATCAGTTTTGGGAAATGTTTAGTACTCGTTATGTTCCGCAGGTTGAGAGAGAGAGAGAGAGAGAGGTTGGCTCAGGAGTTCCTGGAACTGAAGCAGGGTTCAGAGTCGGTGACGGAGATCACCAGGATGTTCACTGAGAGGGCGATGTTTTGCCCGGAGTTTGCTTTGGAGCAGGCTCAAATGTCTTGATATCTGAGTATGCTCAAGAGGGACATCAGACAGTTTGTAGCCACGCAGAGGTGTAGTACCTTGTTGGAGTTGCAGGAGGCCGCTAGGTGGCGCGAGTTAGAGATTAAGCTCCAGTTGAGAGAGCAGAGGCAGGCCCCGATGCAGTCGCAGCCTGCACCGAAGCGGATGAGGCCCGCTGATTATCGACAAGGAGGTCAGAGGAGTCGCACTTGTGGGAAGTGCGGCAAGGTGTATGTGTGAAGTTGTCGTTCCTCTTCTGGGTGCCACAAGTATGCAAGGTGGGCCATATGAAGGCCTAGTGTCCTCTGTTGGCTTCCAGGTCAGTGTAGGCCCCAGCGCCAGCCACTTTGATACTTACTGATGGGAGTCAGGGTCAGGTAGAGCCTCCGAAGGCTCCAGGGCGTGCTTATCAGCTTGTGACCGAGGAGATCAAGTCTGAGCCAGAGGTGTCAGTCGGTATGTCTTTTTGCCTTATCTTTTTTATGTTGTGATTATGAGATGTTGTTTCTTGCATGAGATATTAAAGTGTTGTATGTATTAGAGAAGAGTTAGCATTGAGGGTTTTTAGAGGGTTAGTATCTAGTGTGGAATTTGTGAGAAAGGAAGGTTATGGTTCGAGAATTCGGGAACTTTAAACAGGAACTTAGGTTTTTTTGAAGTTTGGTGTATTAGTGGGATCGATTGAGCAGCGTGTTAGCTTCGCTGCCAGTGGATGGTGGTTAGTGTTCTAAGTGGAGGAGAATTGGAAATTCTTGGATGATCCGCTGGTTGTAGAAGGTTGCCTGACGCGGTTTGAATGTTGGTTATTAGAGTGGGCGATGAGGCAGTTCAGTTATAGTAAGGGATTTGCATGTGTCATGCATCTTTGAACCAGCAGTGAGGATGCTGTTATGTGATAGCGGCTAGTGGGTTTGTCCCCGAATGGTGGAGATGTCGAGGAAATGCGGCAGGCTATGTATGGGTTGTTGGTTATAACGCCTGTAGATCAGGGCTAGTCAATTTAGAGTCGATAAGCGTCAAAAATGACTTTATTGGGAAAGATTATTTAGGAGTAATATTAACTAAGATGTATTTTATGTTACGAGGTTTTCAGATATATAAAGAACGTCGAAATCCGAGTTATAACGAAGAAGTTATGACCTGTCGAAGTTTCGCGACAGAACCGACACGACACAGCGCGACGTAAATAGTCAATTTACATTAGAGTGATATTTATCCAAAATAATCTAAATGAGAATTGAAGATCTCATTGATAGTAGTGCAACGACGGAAAGACGGACGAAAACGGACGTCAAACGAAGGAGTTATGAGTTTATAACGGAGTTTTCCTATCCCGGCCTACTAAAAATAATATATAAGTAATATAATTATAATATATTAAAAAATAAAGTCAAAATTAGCCAATGGTATCTAAATCAGAGTTGTAGAGCATAATCTCACCTTCGCGTTGATATAAAGAACGTCGAAAACGGAGTTTGTATGCGAAAGTTATGAATTTCTGAAGTTTGGGGCGCGAAACCCCAAAACTGTCAGATACCACGACGTGGCAAGCAGTGCCACGACGTGGCCAGTCTTCTGACACCTCCGGGAGTCCCCCAGATGCAACTTGCGATGACGCATGCAGTGACGACCAAGCCCACGACGTGGAAAAAGGTGCCACGACGTGGCAAGGGCCAAATTTGCCCTATAAATAGATTTGAAGGGCCAGCCGAGTTTGGTTGCTCATTCTCTCATCTCTCACCCATATTACCTCGATTTACGTGTAAATAAGTACCCCCGAAGCCCCGGTATCATCCCGAGTCCCGAAGCTCGAAGATCCCGAGAAGTGCAATTCCCGAGCCAAAGCTCTGCCCGCGAGGAGCCCGGTTTTTGTGAAGATCTTCCAGATCTACCGAAGAATACTACTTTTGCAAGTCGTAGTGCTGTCTGGTCATCTTCTAATCAAGTGAGTGTATAGTCCCTTTCATAAACACGATTTTAATACAAGTATTGTTTGAATGTATTAAGTATATGTTTTGTGTGAGTGTATAGTCTCTTTCACAAACACGTTTTTAATACAAGTATTGTTTGAATGTATTAAGTATATGTTTTGTGTGAGTATATAGTTACTTTCTTCTAACTCATAGATAGGAGTTATTCTCTATGAGATACGTGTTATGTGTATGTGTCTCATCTATTATTTGGAATGTGTATTGGATGAACATGTTATACAGGTTTTAAACTATGTATAAAAGTGTATATTTATATCTACAAAAATGTTGGGTAGAACATGGGTAGATGGGATAGTTGGTGACTATGGAGTTAGCGCCTATTGTATAAACCTTAGTGACTATGGAGTTAGCGCCTACTATTAAGTAAACCTTGGTGACTATGGAGTTAGCGCCTATTGTATAAACCTTGGTGACTATAGAGTTAGCGCCTACTTTTAAGTAAACCTTGGTGACTATGGAGTTAGCGCCTATTGTATAAGCCTTGGTGACTATGGAGTTAGCGCCTATTGTATAAGCCTTGGTGACTATGGAGTTAGCGCCTATTGTATAAACCTTGGTGACTATGGAGTTAGCGCCTATTGAGTAAACCCTGGCAACGATGTGACTTCGTGCCTATACCTTAGGTCAATCCTTAAGAATGAAGGATATATGATTCTTAGGGTAGACCCTTAAGATAAATGGAGATAATGGGGATGGGTAATTGGGTTGATTGTTTGATGATTAAATATAATAAATATATTATTGTGGGTTGAAAACCCTATATGCTCACCAGGCTCCCAAGCCTGACCCACTCAGGTTTCTTTGCATTATAGGTAATGGCACAAGAGTATAAGTTGGTGGACTTGACGAGAGATTTTGGATTATAGATCAATAGTTATAAATAACTGTTGTAAGGTCTATTTTATACTGTTTATGCTTTTGGTCTGTATCAGAACATGACATCCCGAGATTTTTTTATTTAATGAAAATACATTTCTTTAAAGAAATGCTATGATAAATTCTTATCACATTTTGTTTTGGGAACAAATTCCGCAACCTTTTTCTTTAAACAATTACTCTGATTTATAAAACAAAGCATAAACAAATCGGTCTTTTCTGGCCGTGAAATTGGGGGTGTCACACTGGTTATGCGATTAGTCTCTGAGTATGTATGCATGTTATGAGATAGCGGTGAGCATCGCTAAGGGGTGATGTATAGTGAGGTTCTGTTACTGTGGCAATGTTGGGTGGTGCATAGGCATGTTTTCAGTCTCCTTGGAATAGGAGGGGGATAGTGATTCCAGATTGGAGATTTGGACAGAGGAAAGTGAGATAGCAGGTTAACAGACTCAGGAGCAGTCTGGACCGGTGATGAGGTATGTATAAGGATATTACAGTCGGAGGTCAAGGACCTAGAGTTCGTGATAGGGAGATATGAGAGTGATACACTTAGTTGTGGTGAAATGAAGGGTTCGAGGGTGGCGCAAGGACATGGCCCTTGGTCCCGAGTATGGTTGTAGGTTTGAGTTATGTATGTGGAGGTATTCCAATATGGGGTATTCCATCATGAGGATGACCGGACCCTATGATTGACTGGACCTGATGTGTTTGGTATTCCAACCCGAGGGTTGATTGGGCCAAACATGTGTAGGGATGTGAGGGTATTCCATCCTAAGGATGAGTGGACCCGTCGTAGGCATGCCTTGTATTCCAGCCCGAGGCTGATTGGGTCAGGTGTGAGTGTTGGTTTTGGTAAGAGCATTGTTGTATGTACGTTTGGGTATGAGTTAATAGAGAGCAAGTGTAGCCGACATCAGAGTATGATTCGTGGTCCTTTTTTCGGGTCGGAAATTCAGGTTCCCATGGTTGAGCAGTCCCTTTTTATAGCAATGGGAAGAGGTCAGGTGATGGTTAGTTTGGGCGGCCTGTCTGGGAGACGGATCCAATCTAAGTTTCCAAGTTCAGGGCATTCCGCAGATGTAGGTATTTGATACTGCATGAAAAGGAGTAGGTATCTCTTCGAGTTGGAGTTCCAGTGGGGTTAGTCTCCCTTGGTGGTTGTCACGCTTTAGGGGCGTGAATGTGCCTTTCGGGATTTTGAGTAGCCAGAATTGGCAGTTGACGATTTCGAGGGTGAAATAAGATTAAGTGGGGGAGAATTGTAATGCCCCGTTCTAAAAGTAATTATTTATGGATTCCCGAGATCAAGAGTAAGGGCATTTCGGTCTTTTATGGGCAATGGGCTTCATTCGAGAAGGTTCCGGACCGGGGTGTGTTGCTAGAAGCATGGGGCTTCTCGCCACCTTCACATGGATATAAAGTTCATCGGGAACGGACTTAGGATAGAGGAGATATTGTAAATTAAAGATATTGGCATCAATGGTCCCTAAGGGGGAAAGTTCGGCAATGGGGTCCCATGCATGCTAAGCATGCATGCACGGGTTTGGCTGGGTACACCCAGCGTAAGCTGGATGTACGCCTAGAGTAATGGAGTAAATGAACGTGGGAGTCCCTCGACGTACGCCCAGGGTACTGGATGTACACCCAACGTACATCTATCATCTAGAAACCCTAATATTTCGGGTGTGGAGGCTATTTAAACAACTTTAAGAGCTCATAACCCTCCCTAACCCTAGCCTTCACTGTTTAGAGCCGTTTTCCCCAAACCCTAGCCAACTTCTTGAGTGTGTGAGCTTTTGAAGTGAATTTGGAGTGTTTTGAGAAGAAGGTGTCGCATCTAGTGAGTAGAGGAAGAAGGCCAACGTGTAGATCTGAAATTTTCTGGTGGTTCAAGAGCTCCTAAAGGTATAAAGCTTCTTGCTTGACATCTATTTTGTGTAGATCTAAGTATGGTGAAGTTTTGACACCATTCTTGTCCCAAAAACCCCCATTACGATGCATGATGTGTTTTGGTTAAGATGAGTTTTCCTTTCAGACCATTGGAGAGGTCTTGAGTAAGAAAAGTGAGGTCCCAATGGCTTTGGTTGTACCAAGTAAGAAGTAGGAAGGTCTTAATGGGTTAAGACCTTGAGTTAAGATCTTTATGGATGTCCAAAAGGATAAAGATTGAGACTTTATGAGTCCTAGGCCCTTTTTGTCACTAGATCTGGCATATGGGCTTAAGTGCTTAAGCCATTAAGCACATGGAAGGATTTTTGGTACAGACGTGTGTACGCCCCGCGTACCAGAGGACTACGCCCCGCGTACACCCTCTGTTGGGTTTTCGACTTTGGGCCGTGAAGTATTGGGTTGTTAATGGGCTAGCTGTGCTTGGGCCGTGACTGAACAGTATGGATCGAGTAAATTGGACCCAATAATTATTATGGACCTGGGATCTAGGCCCATTTGGAAAGGTGGGCCCAATTTAGTAAATTGGGCTTTGCATGAGGATTTGGTTTTGGGTGTTGGCCCAATAAGAGGACAATGCACTTAATGAGTGTTGTGGGCACTTGGCCTAGAAAGTCATGATGGATTCTAATGTGATAAATTTCATGTGATAGTTGGGATTTCCGGTGAGTCAGTGGTCAGAGATTTGCAGGATTTCGGCAGTTGCAAGGTGAGTTTTCCTCACTGTACTCAAGGGTCTAAGGCACCAAGGCCAGCCCTTTGAATTGTTTTTTTAGAGCTTGTTATGTTGTGTGATGATATGCTTGCTAGTATCCTGGTATATAGGATAATGATATGAGGATATGCCTTGTTAGCTTAGTATCCTAGAGGAATGGATAGTTAAGAGATGGCTAGTTCTGTTGGATCAACACCCTGGTAGTTGGGTAGCAGTTATGAGTATAGACATGTAGTTGGTCTTGCCTTATGTATGCTGGTAGGAGGTTACCTGCAGGTTATGTATGTTGAGCAGTAGTAGAGGGTATTCCATCTCGGTAGGATGATAGGGCCCTAGTATGTTGGTTCTGTAGAGTGTTATGTTGTTGTCTGTTATGTGTGCATGTTTGCTAGTATAGAGTGGCATTCCAACCCGATGGTTGTGGCCCAGGAGTATTCGATCCAGATAGGATGATTGGACTCATAGTGTGTTGGCATTCCAACCCGACGGTTGAGGGGCCTGGGGTATTCCATCCCGAGGGATGATTGGACCCATAGTAGTAGTAGTAGTTACTATACGTATAGGAGGTGGGGCATTCCAACCCAATGGTTGTGGGGCAGGAGTATAGCATCTCGGTAGGATGATTGGACTCATAGTATATGGGCATTCCAACCCGATGGTTGTGGGGCCTGGGGTATTCCATCCTGAGGGATGGTTGGACCCATAGCAGTTATTGTTGTACATATAGGTGTATGGGAATTCCAACCTGATGGTTGTGGGCCGAGAGTATCCCATCCCTACAGGATGATTGGGCTCGTAGTATGTAGGCATTCCAACCCGATGGTTGAGGGCCAGGGGTATTCCAACCGGAAGGTTGATTGGACCCGTAGTATGTTGTTCTTTGCAGTATGCGTATGCTTATGTGTGTATGGGTACTTTGGGGGAACTCACTAAGCTTTCGGGCTTACAGTTGTGGTTTATTGTTCCAGATGCTTCAGGAGATCATGGCAAGGCGAAGGCGTGATCGTACAGCTCCTCATGTTTTATGTTCTTATGATATGGTTCTAGGAAATACTCCGATGTTTAAACTATTTTGAAAACTAGATGTATGAACTTAATGGTTTTTGAATGAAGTAAAATGTTTTAAATTGGTTGAAATTTTTGGTCGTTACAAGTTTGTTGAATCTTAATTATATATCTTTGTATATATAAACATGTATTTCAGAATTCATAAAAGAATAAAACAATTTAAGTAGTTTGAAAAAACTTTTTAAAATAGTTATATCAGTTGAGATAGCTTGAAAAGAACTTAAACTATTTCAAAATTATTAAAATGATAACACAAGACTTCCTTGTATTTTTTCTTGTATCCCCACCTAAAAGTATATAAAAGCATTTAAAACTGTAAATTGTAGGGGTATGAACTCACTTTATGTGAGTGATTCGATTGAAGACTAGAATAAGGATGTTATACTCACGAACGAAGTCCCAGAGTACAAACGAGTCAAAGAAGTGTTAGAATCAAAAAATGGGCAGGCTAAAAGTTGATCACGGCCAGACTTGATGGGTTCACGGCCCCATGAAGGGTTCACAACCCATGAATGTTCATGGCCCTAAGAGGGGTACACGACCCAAACTCAGGGAAGAACACTTGAAGATCTTGATGATTGGTGAGTGTTTGAAGGTCCTAAGTCATATACTACGGAGATGCAAAAGGAAAAGGTATGAAAAGAGTGAAAATGGCATTCTTGGTATATGATACTTGAGAGAGAAAGTTGAGTTCACGGCCAAGAATGAAGAAATGAGGATAATTTCGATCATACTCATATATATATATATATATATATATATATATATATATATATATATATATATATATATAGGGAGGTGGTTGCGGCCGAGGAGTTCACGACCGAAGGTTCACGGCTCTGAAGACTGTTCACGGCCGAAGCCTCGTTCACGACTGCAAACTGAAGCGAGTTCATGGCTCGGATGAAAAATGATGTGAGGTGTTCTCGGTCCCCAATGTTTCACTTCTTAAACGAACGACATCTTCGGTACAAGGTTTAAACACTTAAAACCCATTAATCGTGCCATATAAGATAATAAAAGAATTGAGTTTGACCTTTACACGATATGATTGAGTTTTTACTAGAATAAACTTTTCAGGTTGTGACAATCACTTTGCTCTAATTTAGCAAACCAACTGTTTGCTTCCTTCAAGTCTCCATTGTTGCAGAAAACATTGATCACAACATTTGGAATCAAAACCACAAAGATCCGTAATCCACATCTCGTTTGGGAGTGAAGGTGGACCTTCAATCGAAGAGTACGAAGAACTAGCGAAAGTGTAACGTCCCAAAAACACAGGTGAAATTTTGAAAATTTTAAACATAATTCAAAGCCATTTTTAATAAAGTTAAAAATCATAAAAGTTGTAGTTTCACAAAGGCGAATCAAAATCAAAGTATTAAATCATATCATCTCTTAAATCCCGGAGTCCACTGGATAATGTGTACAGTCACGTATTTGCCTTGCCCCGATCCACAGTAGTACCTGAAACATTTAAATCCACAACTATAAGCCAAAGCTTTGTAAGTTCCCTAAAGTATCACATACAACACATATAACATTCATAACAACAATGGGTCTGTATCAACCCCGAGTCCGCATCGAATCAATGGTATGTTTCAACTGAATGAGTCTATATCAACCTTGAGTCCGTATTGACTCAAGAGAGCATGCATATATACAAGTATCAACTAAGACTCTGCTAGTCTATCATATCCTCATAACACAACCACCATGACATACATAACACAATCAGAAAACTCAGCTCACAAATGAAAGCAGAAATCTCTCTAGCTCATCATATGCAACGACAAGTACAACAATCACCTAATCAAGTTTAAAAAGGATAAATCCAACTTATAACCTAAAACCCTAGAATTTGACCCAATGTCAAACTTAGTCAAAATTTAACGGTTAATAGTCAACTCAACATACCACCACGTCGTGGCAAACCCCTTGTGACGATGTGGTATAAGATAGATTAGTCGCAAGCCTCACGTCTGCCACACCGTGGCCAAATCCTTGCCACTATAACATCCCATAAATTCATATAATTAAAACTTTTCAAAACAACCCATTTACTAATAAAAGTGCTGACAAAAGCATTGTTTCCAAAACATTATTTAAAAATCAGTGTCTCCTAAGATCAACGACATAAAACCAGGATGTGTATGGTCACGTCGTCGCCTTTTCACGGTCTTCGAAAGTACCTGAAACCATAAACCAAAACTGTAAGCACGAAGCTTAGTAAGTTCCCCCAAAATAGCACCGCATAACATAATAACAAACAAACAACATGTTGGGTCCAATCATCCTTGGGGTGGAATACCCCAAGCAATATGCCAATATACAATGGGTCCACAACCTATTGAGGTTGGATTTGTTGGATAAGGTGTCTAAGTCCATAACTATAATTGATATGTGCTTGACCCGAGAGTAGCATGGTCCATTTGGGTTACATTTCACCGGAACAATTTGTAAGGATGGACTTTTGAGAAGAGGTTATTTATGATTTATTAATATATTATAAGTTCTAATATATTAATATAAAATCATATTATTTAATTAGTATTGATCAGTAATTAATTTAGTGATCAAAAGAGACTAATTAAATGTACGGGGACTGATTTGGTAAATCAATGATTCTTATAGTGTGGGCCTATGGTTATTTAGGATGGGTAAACCAATATAGTAGTCCATGGAGGTTTAACCAATGGATCCTAAGTAATATGAAAGGTCATGTCCATTAGGGTTTATATGGATGTAACCCTAGACTTTGCCATACTATATAAGAAGCCCCTTAGCTCCTAAAATCGGCACTAGTGGTTCAAGGAAGATCATAAGAGTCGATTTTTGTGCTAGACACTCTCTCTAAGGTCCTCCATTGTTGGTGGTGTTTTATGAAGCATTTGAGGCATTACATTTGGGGTGCTAGACTCTTATAGGTCCAAGTTAACAAGCTACAACAAAAGGTAAGTCATCTAACTAGTTTTGTTGTTCAAGTACCCATGCTTTGTATGCTAGTTAGGATAATGCTTTAGAAAATGAAATTGCATGTATAATTAGAGAAAAAATAGATCCAAAGCATTTAAGGTTGTATGTGCACCATAAGGTTGTTAGAGTGCTCAAAACCATCAATGGTATCAGATCCTAGGATTGTTTTCTGTTATACTTGATGCTTATTGTTTTTCAAAGTTGAAAAAATCGATTTTCTGCCTTCTAACTGGTGAACTCGTCGAGTCCACTGGATGACTCGACGAGTCCAGTTCACGTACTCGCCGATTGGTGCTCTTGTGTGCAGAATTTTGAATTTTTGGCCAGAATTGGATTGGGATCATTACCCCCAAACTGTTTTTTGAACCATGAAATCTGTTTTTTGATATGGTAATGATCATGCTTGTCCAATTAAAAGATAACTGTCTTAATTTCAAGATTTGTATTATTTTATATGATTAGGCTAATTTCTTGAAGATTGTTGATATGAATTATCTTGTTCTTATGAGTTTAATTTGATCATGGATGAATTATTTGATTATTATGTTAATTAAAATAATGATCTAAATCTCTTTAATGGATTCCATAACTTGTCATCAAGTTATGGAAATGAAAAGTGTTTTCTTTAAAAAAGTCATTAAACTCATAAGTTATGGAAATGAAAAGTTTTGAAGAGTTTCAAAACATGTCCTCAAGTTTTGGATTTTGTAAAGTCACACTTATGAATACTTTAGTTCCGAACCCCATAATTTTAAAAGTTTAAAATTCAACCCTTATACTATTATAATATTAAAAGTTTAATTATATATATATATATATATATATATATATATATATATATATATATATGTATAAGACAAGTCAGTCTTACCGTTAGTAGGCCTCATTCACGAAGTTGGTCTATAAGGGGGGATATAAGGTTACTGCCTATAAAATGGTGGTTTATTGGGTGTCCACTCTCACCCACCGCTTCCTTGATTGGTAGAGGATTGTTAGCCGAACGGGTAGGATAGGACATTAATTCTCGTTAAAAGTATAATGACAATTATAAAGTAACTAAATGTTTAATTAAATTCTCAATCTTCGTTACTTTAGGAAAAATGTGAAATTGATGCTAATCCATGAAATTGCGCTTTGCACCTTGCCAAATCGTTAATGGAGAGTGTGTGGTTAACCGACACATTAACTTGGACTAGTAAGGGTGGCAAAGGGTAGCTTGATGTTTGTCATAGATCGATGGAGCGCGTGTGATTAACTGACACATTGATTAGGTTATAAATGACATCGAGTCTACCAAGCACATTTGCATGGTTATTCATACCTTGTTTGTGATCCTCGGTATCCTAGTCACAAACTTGAAGGACATAATCGGGATTTAAACATGCCATTGAAAAGTTCAATGAATCTTAAAGGAATCTAGGAATTTCAATTCAATTAAAACTTAATAATCAATTTTGTTTTTCATGGTGGGAATTGGTAAATCGTCATTTACCTACCTTCAAATATTTTGCATTTGGACTACGACATCCCTCTTCCAAATTGTAAAATATTGTGTTGGTTCCTAGCCTTAATATTTCATTTTGGGTGTTATATTAAGGATTATTATCTAATCTAAACTTTGTCTTTCTTTTTTCAGATGTCTTCCAACACTGCTTCTCGCTCAAACCCTACTGGCTCCTTCTCTCTCTCATAAACTTGTGTGGGAGAGTCATCTTTGATGGTACCATATTCAATGACTGGATTAGGAACATCAGGATGGTCACTCGTTATGAGGACAAGGAATATGTCCTCGATAAGGAGCTTAAGGAAATCGATGAGTCGTCTGAGTTTAGGACTCATGAAAAGGATGCCACCAAGGTGTCTTGTATCATGTAGGCCACCATGATAGCTAAACTCCAAAATTCCTATGAGGACTTTCTATCTTTTTGAGATGCACCAAGACCTGATGGAAAGATACCATCAGAGTGCTCGTCAAGAGAGGTAGGAAATCATCGCCTCCATGATAAAAACAAAGATGAAGGATTGTGAATCCATCACGGCCCACTTACAGAAAATGCAAAGGTTTTTGGACCACTTGCTGAAGTTGAATGTGAAATTCGATGAGGAGTTGGCCATAGATATCATTCTACACTCCTTACCTCCATGTTATGATCAGTTTCGTACGACCTATCATATGAACAAAGAGGAGGTCACTCTTAGCAAGCTTCAAAACCTATTGAGGACTGTTGAAAGTAGTCTCAAAGGTAATTCTGTTGTTTCTACTCCTACTGCTACTGCCCCTGTCTTGGCAATTGGACATGGGAAAGGGAAGAAGAGGAAGGCTCCCTCTAAGAGCCGCAAGGGAAAGTCTCTTGATGGATCATCTTCAAGTGGGACCAAGACTAGTTCTGCTGCTCCCTCTACCATTCCTAAGGAGTCAGAGTGTTTCTATTGTCATGAGAAAGGGCACTAGAAGCGAAGTTGCCCCAAATACTTGCAGGATGTCAAAGATGGGAAGGTTAAGGTCACCCATGCAGGTATTTATATTATTCTATCTAATAACTCATCACATTCTTGTTCTTGGGTCTTTGATACAGGTTTTGGATTTCACATTTGTTTTGATTTGCATTGACTAAGAAGAAGTAAGGATGTGGAGCACGAGAAGATGAACTTGATCATGGGGAATAGGAAGGATTCACCTGTCACCAAGTTTGGAGTTTATTCTTTATTTCTTAGTAGTGGGTTAGAATTAGATTTGAATAATTGTTGCTACTCGTTTGAAATGGCGAGAAATATTATTTCCTTTCATGGTTTGTACAAACAAGGTTTTAGTTTTTCATTTGATAATGAAATTGGTGCTATTAATGCTTGTTATAATGGTGTTTTTTTTTATTTATTTTAAAGCATTTCCTTGTAATGGTGTATATGAAACTGTGATGGTTGTAGACAACTTAGGAAATAATGTGTTGCATATTGATTCTTCCAATGATTTGGATAAGGCATGCTTATGGCATTGTCGTCTTGGACATATCAGTAAGAAGCGCATAGGCCAACTCCAAAAGGTTGGAGTTTTGGAGTCATTCGACTTAAGGTTGGATGACACTTGCGAATCTTGTTTACTTGGAAAGATGACCAAGTCACCCTTCACTGGTACTTGTGAAAGGGGTGAAGGTTTGTTGGATCTCATACACACCGATGTGTGTGGAGCTTTCAGAACCGCCACAAGGGATGCTAACCGCTTCTATGTGACATTTATTGATGATTACAACAGATATGGCTATATCTACTTAATCAAACATAAGTCAAAAAAACCTTTGAGAGATTCAAAGAGTTTAAACAAGAACTGGAGAATCATCTAGGCAGGAAGATAAAGATGCTCCGATCCGATCGGGGTGGTGAGTATCTTAGTATCGAGTTTCAAGACTATCTCAAGGAATGTGAGATTGTTCAACAGTTGACGCCACCTAGGACACCATAGCTTAATGGTGTAGCTGAGAGGTGCAATCGAACCTTGTTGGACATGGTTCGTTCCATGATGCTTCGAGCTGCGTTACCTATCTCATTCTAGGAGTATGCCTTAGAAAATGCCACTCATATCCTTAATCTAGTCCCAACTAAGAAGGTTGCCAAAACACCTCATGAGATGCGGATAGGGAAGGTCCCTTGTTAGCACACATCAAGGTTTGGGGTTGCGAGGCTTTCGTGAGATGGGAGACTCATGACAAGCTCAAACCTCCTAGTGAGCGGTGTATTTTCATTGGATACCTACTGAAATCCTTCGGATATTGTAACACTCGTGTTTCTAGCCTAGGCATTTATATTGAATTGATAGTCTAGGTTAACCTTTGTAACTCATTTTGAAGAAATGAAAAGGAATTATGTGTTTTATGCTTCATTATTAGGGCTTAATTAATTAAGAATAAAAATAAGCGCCAAAATTAAAGTGTGAGATAAGCCTTATATCTTTACATAAAGTTGTAGTGGTCGAAACAAGGATTTCGGGGATATAAAGAATACCAAAATCCGAGTTATAACGAAGAAGTTATGACATGTCGAAGTTTCGCGACGAAACCGGCACGGTGCTGAATGTCGTAAAAAGTGAGTTTTCAATAAACTACTTTTTAGCCTTAGTAATTTAAACGAAAGTCTTAGTATTCGTTAAACCGAGAAGTTCGATAAAAAGAACGCCCAAATCTGACTTCGTATGAGGAAGTTATGATTTTTCGAAGTTTCAGCTTAGCAGTAGACAACTAAAAACTCGAATTTTAGATCGAGCGATTTTTAGCCGACACAACCTAAACGAGAATTGAAGGTCTCGTCATTAGGAGCAAAACGGTAAAAAGTCTGACGAAAACGGACGTCGTATGAAGAAGTTATGAATTTTTAACGGATTTCCTGTCCCGGTCTGTTAAAAATAATAATATAAAATTTATAGTCAAAATTAGCCGACGAAGTCTAAATGGAAGTTGTAGAGCGTAATTTTAGCTACGCGTGCATATAAAGAACGTCAAAAACGGAGCTTGTATGCGAAAGTTATGGATTTTAGAAGTTTTGGCGCGAAAATTGAGAAAATTCGCATAGTCACGAAATGCCACGTCACCCTCGCTGAAAAAGTGCCTCGTGTCTTGCTGAGTCACCAAGCTGCTGAGTCATCCGAGCACATGGCCTAATCCGAAGTGGTCCAATAGCGGTGCGACACGTACCCTCTTAGCACATGTCCGAACCCTCGCAGCATGCCACGAACCCCCCTACTTCGGACCCTAGACCTCGGTCCAATCACAGACCGCCAACAGCCCCTTCGCACGCGCAGCCCTCGTGCGAGCCTTCCCTGCGAGCCCTCAGATCTGCGAGGCGTGGCTTCCTCCTGACCGTCCGATCAGAAGCTTCACCCTTTAAATAGAAGGCTGCGAGCCTTCTCGGATATTTTTAAGAAATTGCCATATTTAGCCCCTTTCTTCATATTTTCTTCACCTTAACCTTCCGCGAAGCCCCGGTATCGATTGTAAAGCCTGGAATACTCCACGAAGTGCCCGTGAAGCCCGAAAAATTATCTTTTTGTTTTCGAAGCCTGACTTTTGCAGAGCCCGGTTTCTCAATAAAACTCCCGGTTTTGTTAGAAACGATCGTTTTAGGAAACGAATTGCTGCCCGATATTCATCAAAATATGTGAGTGTGTAGTTACTTTCAATTTACACATAGATATGAAGTATTTACCTTGAAATACGTGTTATGTGGAAATATATTAATTGTTTAATTGAGGTGACTGTTGAATTGATGTTTTATACAAGTTTTAAACTGTATATGCTTTTTATCTACAAAATATGTTGGGTAGAACATGGGTAGATGAAATAGTTGATGTGTGTTAAAAAGGTGAGAGGCCTTGATGTTGTTGTTGTTGTTGTTGTAGTCATCTAGCGGAGTATAGATGACGACCACAGACTTTCTAGATAGTCCAGTCGAACACTAGCAGGTTCGCAACTTGTAGGTGTTGATGAATTAAATGTTCATTGGCGTACTCCATCCCCCTCATGGTTGCCTTAAGGACATGTATGGCTGAGGAAACCCCTTAGCAGTAGTGTCCATCCCGATGATAATCCTTAGGCTAGGTCCCGTGTGATAGGTGTTTAGGGATGTAAAGTGAGGACAACGGGAATGGGTAATCAGGGTTATTGTTGATTGGTGAACTTAATAAGTATATTATTGTGGGTTGAAAACCCTATATGCTCACCAGGCTCCCAAGCCTGACCCACTCAGTTTTTATGATTACAGGTAGTGGACCCCGAGCATAGTCGGAGGACGACGAGAGATTTTTGGATTATAGGCCAGTAGTTGTAAATAAATGTTGAAAGGCTTATAATGTCTTGTTTATGCTTTTGATCTGTTTCGGAACATGACATCCCGAGATTTTGATATATATGGAAAATATATACCTTCTTAATGAAGGATTTTGATAAACTTTTATCATATGTTGTTTGGGGACCAATTCCGTAACATCTTTTAAAAAAAGATTTCTCTGATTTTATTTTAAAAAGCATAAATTAAATCGGTATTTTCTGGCTGAGAAATTAGGGGATGTCACAGTTTGTATTAGAGCGTTAGTTTAAGCGAACTAAGAAATTGTAGAATTTCTAGACTTGAACTTACAATGCTAAGTGATGATTGTGAGATGAGTGTCTACCATATTTTAGACACGAGCACTAGTTTATTTTAGGGAAGATTCCTAAAATGGCCTTATGTGCTAAATGCTATGTGTTTGCCATGTGTGCCATTATTTGTTCGGATCTATTGTCTGTTGCCGACCGGATCTAGAAACTTTATGTGTGTAGGATTCTAAGCGTATGATTACGAGATTAGAACTAACATGTAAACGTTTCGGAGCGATAAGGGAATTGACATGTCTAACAAGAATAAAGACCTTAATTCACCTTATTTGGTATATAGATTGTAATGGCAAGAACTCTGAGTGGAGCTGGAAATGCAAACAGAAACCAACAACCTCAACCCCAAGTGGTGGAACAGGTGCCTATAGTAGGAGCTGCACCCGAACCCATCACCATGGCTGGAGTACGAAATATGATTCAGGCCATGTTGGCTGAACAGAGGGAGGAATTGAGGCAAATGTTGCTGAACGACAGGGATGAACCTTCAGTTCCTGTTGAACAACATGAACTAAATGACGATTGATCTGAAGAAGGGAACAACAGTAGATCAGTTGGTCACAGTGAACCGCTTGTGGTTGGGAGGAATAACCACGAGGGTAGAATGGAGAGAAATGGGTGCAAGTATAAGGACTTTATGACTTGCAAGCCATCGACCTTCAATGGAAAAGAAGATCCTGTCGGAGTAATGGACTGGATCTCGGAAATGAAGTTGGCTTTCATGACTTGTGATTGGCAAGGCAAGTTACAAACTACCTTTGCAGTACGTCAGTTCAGGGGTAGTGCTGATCGTTGGTGGAGTACTTTGGGGAAAACCCTAAGCCCTAATGAGCCACTGCAATTAACTTAGGCAGAGTTCTTAGTGCACTTCAAGCGCAAGTACTGCTCGGTCCAAAACATACTTGAGTTAGAAAACCAATTTCTAATGTTGCAGAAATGGAGTATGACCGTTGACGAATATACGAATAACTTCACAAACAAAATGGAGTTTGCTTTGCCTATTGTCCGAGATGAGTTGGCAAAAATTAACAGGTACGCAAAGGGACTACCATGGGAGTACGCGGTGCCAGTATGTCAGGAACTTACTTTGGAGGTAGCTATCTGGGCTGCCAAGTCTGTTGAAGATATGATAAAAGGGAGAGCCGCCAGCAAGGTTGAAGTTGGCGAAAAGAGAAAGTTTGAAGGAACTTCAGGTTCCAATAAAAAGAACAAATTCTCGAAGACAGGTTCGAGAAAATTTGGAGGAGGAGCCGAAGCCAAGTGGTGTGACAAGTATAAGAAGAAACACATTGGGAAGTGCAGCGTGGAAGTCACTTGTTACAAATGTGGAAAGCCTGGGCATTATGCCAATGAATGCACCTTCAATAAGAACATATGTTTTGGGTGAAATGAAGAAGGGCATATTTTGAGGGATTGCCCGAAGAAGAAGGACGTAGCAAAACCCAATCTACCACCAAAGCTGAAGGCGAGAGCCTTTCAAATGACACTCGAAGCTGCGAAACAAGAAGTCGATGTCGCTTCAGGTACCTTTCTCATAAACGAATTGCCTGCCCAAATTTTGTTTGATTTTGGAGCCAATTACTCCTTTATATCGCATGAATTTGGTAGAAAGCTAGCTTTGCCTATAGATATTCTAGTTAATGTTATAATGGTCGAGATTGCTAGTGGCAAGTTTGTACCTGTTAGCCATCGTATGAAAAACATCCTCATTGACTTGGATGGGAATAAGTTCCAAGAGGAATTATTGGCTATCGAGTTAAATGGATTCGATATAGTTTTAGGAATGGATTGGCTTAGCGCCAACGATGCAGAAATACTATGTAAAAGAAGATAGTAAAAGTAAACCCGCCAGGGAAAGAGTTGTTTATGGTGTATGGAGACAAACAGAGAGTAAATTCTGGAATCATTTCCCTATTGAAAGCCAGAAAGTGTTTGGCCAAGGGATGTACATCATATCTAGCGGTCGTGATCGATGCCAAGATGGAAAAGAAGGAGGTGCAGAATATTCCGGTGGTGTGTGATTATCCGGAAGTCTTTCCCGAAGATCTTCCCGGATTGCCCCCTGATCGACAAGTAGAATTTCGTATCGACTTGTTACCAGGAACGACGCCGATAGCAAAAGCACCTTATCGATTAGCGCCAACCGAAATGAAAGAACTTATGACACAACTTCTGGAGTTAATGGACAAAGGTTTCATTCGACCTAGTTCATCACCCTGGGGAGCTCCTGTGTTATTTGTAAAGAAGAAATACGGGAGCATGAGAATGTGCATCGATTACAGAGAGCCGAACAAAGCGATGATAAAGAACAAGTACCCGTTTCCAAGGATCGATGACCTGTTCGACCTGTTGCAGGGTTCGAGCTATTTCTCGAAGATCGATCTTAGGTCGGGATACCATCAATTAAAGGTGAGAGAGTAGGATATCGAAAACACTGCGTTTAGAATGAGATATGGACACTATGAATTTTTGGTTATGTCGTTCGGACTAACCAATGCCCCAGCAGCTTTCATGGATTTGATGAATAGGGTTTGTAAACCATTCTTAGATAAATCTATGATAGTATTCATAGATGATATCTTGATTTATTCAAAAAGCAATCAGGAACATGAAAAACATCTACATGAAGTGCTAGAAGTCCTGAAAAAGGAGAAGCTGTATGCAAAGTTCTCCAAATGTGAATTTTGGATTCAAGAAGTCCAATTTTTAGGTCATGTGGTTAACCAAGAAGGAATAATGGTTGACCCAGCAAATATTGAAGCTGTAATGAAGTGGGAACAACCAAAGAGTCCTACGGAGATTCGAAGCTTTTTAGGATTACCTGGATATTACCGAAGGTTTATCCAAGGCTTTTCTTCGATTGCTACTCCATTAACTGCTTTGACCCACAAAGGAGCCACTTATGCTTGGAATAAGAAGCATAAGGAAGCCTTTGAGAAGTTGAAGAAGAGATTGTGTGAAGCACCGATTCTTTCATTGCCTGAAGGAGTTGATGACTTCGTAGTTTATAGCGATGCATCTGGAGTTGGGTTAGGTTGTGTTCTGACCCAAAGGGATAAAGTGATCGTGTATGCATCGAGGCAATTGAAGGAACATGAAAAGAACTACCCCACTCATGATCTGGAGTTGGCAGCGGTAGTATTTTCCTTAAAGATATGGAGGCACTATCTTTATGGCACAAAGTGTAAACTTTTCACTGATCATAAGAGTCTCCCATATCTCTTTAATCAGAAGGAATTGAACATGAGGCAACGACGCTGGATAGAGTTACTCAAGGACTATGACTGTGAGATACTTTACCACCCTGGTAAAGCAAATGTTGTTACTGATGCTCTCAGTCGGAAGGTAAACATTGAAAAGAAAAGGCCAAGAGCGTTGAGAATTGAAGTTGTCTCGACAATTATGGAAAGTATAAAGAAAGCTCAAGAGGAAGCTTTAGAGAAAAATGACCGAAAGGAAGAACGTTTGGGCAAAACGTTAGTGTTCGGTACAAAAAATCAAGGGTTTAAGGTATTCCAAGATAGGATTTAGGTACCTAAGACAGGAGGAATAAGAGATCTTCTGATGGAAGAAGCTCACAAGACCATGTACTCGATCCATCCTGGCAGTACAAAAATGTATAGGGATTTAAAGCCCTATTATTGGTGGCCGACGATGAAGCTCGATGTTGCTATGTATGTGGCTGAGTGTGTAACTTGTGCTAGGGTTAAGGCACAACATCAGAAACCGTATGGGAGTTTAGAACCTTTACCCGTACCCGTGGGTAAATGGGAAGACATCACCATGGATTTTGTGACTAAACTACCCAGAACAAGGAACGGTCACGACATGATTTGGGTGGTCGTTGATCGTTTCACTAAGAGTGCG
Organism: Lactuca serriola; assembly: GCF_051521515.1. Lineage (NCBI taxonomy): Eukaryota > Viridiplantae > Streptophyta > Magnoliopsida > Asterales > Asteraceae > Lactuca > Lactuca serriola. Next base: position 84,654,693 of record NC_136408.1, read on the forward strand.
CATTTCATAGCAGCCAAAGAGAAATGGTCTATAGATAAACTTGCAAATTCTTACGTGAAGGAAATTGTGAGGCTTCACGGTGTTCCGTTAACGATTGTGTCCGATCGTGACATCCGTTTTACCTCGAGATTTTGGAGGAGTCTACAAGAGGAATTGGGTACCAAGTTGTGTTTGAGTACAGCTTACCATCCACAAACCGATGGTCAGAGTGAATGAACGATTCAAACATTGGAGGATATGATGAGAGCATGTACCCTAGAATTCCAAGGTAACTGGGATGAACACTTACCTCTAGTAGAATTCTCCTATAATAATAGTTTCCACTCGAGCATCAAGATGGCACCTTATCACACTTTGTATGGGTAGAAGTGTCGAACGCCATCATGCTGGCTGGAAGCTGGGGAAAAGCAGTTTATGGGACCTGAAATAGTCCATCAGACTGCTGAAAAGTTGAAAGTGATAAGGGAAAGGATGTTAGATGCTCAAGATCGACAAAAGAGTTATGCTGACAAGAAAAGACAACCGATATCCTTCGATGTTGGAGATTCGGTTTTACTTAAAGTCTCACCGTGGAAGGGACTTATAAGATTTGGTAAGAGAGGGAAGTTGAGTCCAAGGTTTATTGGACCATTTAAAGTTCTTTAGAGGATCGGGAATCAAGCTTACAAGCTAGAGTTACCGGAAGAACTAGAGGGTATTCATAACACCTTTCATGTGTGTTATTTGAGAAAGTTCACGGGAGATGTGCCCAACAAAATTTCGATTTTTGAGTTAAGGTTGGATGAAAACAAGAGGTTGATCGAAGAACCTGAGGCAATCGTTGACTGTAAGACTATGAAGTTACGATGCAAGATGGTCGATTTAGTGCTTGTGCGCTGGAAACATACGAATGGACCAAATCTCACTTGGGAAACGGAGAGTGACATGATGAGTCGCTACCCGCAGTTGTTTGGTGATATGTGATTCCAGGGACGGAATCATCCTAAAGGGGAGAGAATTGTAACACTTGTGTTTCTAGCCTAGGCATTTATATTGAGTTGATAGTCTAGGTTAACCTTTGTAACTCATTTTCTAGAAATGAAAAGGAATTATGTGAATATTATGTGAATTATGTGTTTTATGCTTAATTATTAGGGCTTAATTAATTAAGAATAAAAATAAGCGCCAAAATTAAAGTGTGAGATAAGCCCTATATCTTTACATAAAGTTGTAGTGGTCGAAACAAGGATTTCGGGGATATAAAGAATACCAAAATCCGAGTTATAACGAAGAAGTTATGACATGTCGAAGTTTCGCGACGAAACCGGCACGGTGCTGAATGTCGTAAAAAGTGAGTTTTCAATAAACTACTTTTTAGCCTTAGTAATTTAAACAAAAGTCTTAGTATTCATTAAACCGAGAAGTTCGATAAAAAGAACGCCCAAATCTGACTTCGTATGAGGAAGTTATGATTTTTCGAAGTTTCAGCTTAGCAGTAGACAACTAAAAACTCGAATTTTAGATCGAGCGATTTTTAGCCGACACAACCTAAACGAGAATTGAAGGTCTCGTCATTAGGAGCAAAACGGTAAAAAGTCTGACGAAAACGGACGTCGTATGAAGAAGTTATGAATTTTTAACGGATTTCCTGTCCCGGTCTGTTAAAAATAATAATATAAAATTTATAGTCAAAATTAACCGACGAAGTCTAAACGGAAGTTGTAGAGCGTAATTTTAGCTACGCGTGCATATAAATAATGTCAAAAACGGAGCTCGTATGCGAAAGTTATGGATTTTAGAAGTTTTGACGCGAAAATCGAGAAAATTCGCATAGTCACGAAATGCCACGTCACCCTTGCTGAAAAAGTGCCACGTGTCCTGCTGAGTCACCAAGCTACTGAGTCATCCGAGCACATGGCCTAATCCGAAGTGGTCCAATAGCGGTGCGACACGTACCCTCTTAGCACATGTCCGAACCCTCGCAGCATGCCACGAACCCCCCTACTTCGGACCCTAGACCTCGGTCCAATCACAGACCGCCAGAAGCCCCTTCGCACGCGCAGCCCTCGTGCGAGCCTTCCCTGCGAGCCCTCAGATCTGCGAGGCGTGGCTTCCTCCTGACCGTCCGATCAGAAGCTTCACCCTTTAAATAGAAGGCTACGAGCCTTCTCGGATATTTTTAAGAAATTGCCATATTTAGCCCCTTTCTTCATATTTTCTTCACCTTAACCTTCCGCGAAGCCCCGGTATCGATTGTAAAGCCCAGAATACTCCACAAAGTGCCCGTGAAGCCCGAAAAATTTATCTATTCGTTTTCGAAGCCTGACTTTTGCAGAGCCCGGTTTCTCAATAAAACTCCCGGTTTTGTTAGAAACGATCGTTTTAGGAAACGAATTGCTGCCCGATATTCATCAAAATATGTGAGTGTGTAGTAACTTTCAATTTACACATAGATATGAAGTATTTACCTTGAAATACGTGTTATGTGGAAATATATTAATTTTTTAATTGAGGTGACTGTTGAATTGATGTTTTATACAAGTTTTAAACTGTATATGCTTTTTATCTACAAAATATGTTGGGTAGAACATGGGTAGATGAAATAGTTGATGTGTGTTAAAAAGGTCAGATGCCTCGATGTTGTTGTTGTTGTTGTTGTAGTCATCTAGCGGAGTATAGATGACAACCACAGACTTTCTAGATAGTCCAGTCGAACACTAGCAGGTTCGCAACTTGTAGGTGTTGATGAATTAAATGTTCATTGGCGTACTCCATCCCCCTCATGGTTGCCTTAAGGACATGTATGGCTGAGGAAACCCCTTAGCAGTAGTGTCCATCCCGATGATAATCCTTAGGCTAGGTCCCTTGTGATAGGTGTTTAGGGACGTAAAGTGAGGACAACGGGAATGGGTAATCAGGGTTATTGTTGATTGGTGAACTTAATAAGTATATTATTGTGGGTTGAAATCCCTATATGCTCACCAGGCTCCCAAGCCTGACCCACTCAGTTTTTATGATTACAGGTAGTGGACCCCGAGCATAGTCGGAGGACGACGAGAGATTTTTGGATTATAGGCCAGTAGTTGTAAATAACTGTTGAAAGGCTTATAATGTCTTGTTTATGCTTTTGATCTGTTTCGGAACATGACATCCCGAGGTTTTGATATATATGGAAAATATATACCTTCTTAATAAAGGATTTTGATAAACTTTTATCATATGTTGTTTGGGGACCAATTTTGCAACATCTTTTAAAAAAGATTTTTCTGCTTTTATTTTAAAACGCATAAATTAAATTGGTCTTTTCTGGCCGAGAAATTAGAGGATGTCATAGATATCTGTTCTATAGACCGAGTGAAAATGTTGTCTTCGTTACGAGGAGAGGAGTATTTCGCGATAGAGAACTCATAGGCCAAGGAGACAGTGGGAGGCAAATTGGCATTGAAGAGCTTCAAGAGTCAAGCAGTGAAGGAACCTCAAACACTAGCAATCAACCTGAGGAGGAAACTCCTATTGAGCCGATTGACGAGTCCGTACCTCTGAGGCGTTCCAATAGAGTTAGTGTTCCACCTGTGTTGTATGGTTTCCATATAACATCTAAGGGTGATACATTCATTAGTGTTAGCATACTGGTAAATTTGGATGAACCTAACAATTAAAAGGAAGCCATAGCAGGCCCCGGGTCTGCTAAATGGAAAGAGGCCATGGACAACGATATTTAGTCCATGTATGACAATCAAGTTTGGAACTTGGTTGATAATGTACCGGGTCGTAAGAAGGTCGGGTGCAAATGGCTCTTCAAGAAGAAGACCGATATGGATGGGAAAGTACACACATATAAGGCCCGACTCGTTACGAAGGGCTTTACTCAAAATCCGGGAGTTGAATATGATGAGAATTTCTCACCAGTAGCGAAGATTAAATCTATTAGGGTTATGCTAGCCAGAACTATATTTCATGATTATGAAATATGGCAAATGGATGTCAAAACCGCTTTCCTTAATGGAAAGTTGTCTGAGGATGTTTACATGAGTCAGCCATAGGGTTTTGTCAACGAAAATTATCCTAATAGAGTGTGCAAGCTTGATAAATGCATTTATGGATTGAAACAAGCATCTCGCAGATGGAATCTTTGTTTCGATGAGAAAGTCAAAGAGTTTGGTTTTTCGAGAAGTGAGGATGAGTCCTATGTGTATGTCAAGGCTAGTGGGAGTATAGTTAGCTTTCTGGTGTTGTATATGGATGACATACTACTCATAGGAAACGACGTCCCAACCTTGCAGGAGGTTAATTCATGGCTTGGGAAGTGTTTCGCTATGAAGGAACTCGAAGAAGCTTCCTATATTTTGGGGATAAGGATATTGAGAGACAGGAGTAAGAGACTAATTAGACTTAGCCAAAGTACCTACTTGGATAAGGTGTTGAAAAGATTCAACATGATGGATTCTAATAAATGTGACTTACCCATCCAAGGCAATACCAAACTGAATAAAACTTAGAGTCCGAGTACAGAGACTGAGATAGCTGAGATGAGTCGAGTACCATATGCTTCCGCAGTTGGTTCGATCATGTATGATATGACTTGTACTCGCCCTGATGTGACCTTTGCTTTGAGCATGGTTAGTAGATATCAAGGGAATCCTGGTAAGGCTCACAGGACTATGGGAAAGAACATTCTTAAGTACCTACGGAGGACTAAGTATTGGGTTCTTACCCTCGGTGGGAGTGGTGACTTGAGAGTAACAGGGTATAGTGATGCCAACTTTCAGACTGACAGAGATAATTTCCGCTCTCAGTCGGGCTGGGTATTTACCCTGAATGGAGGAGCAGGAGCCTGTAGCTGATTCAACGTGCGAATCAGAGTACATAGTAGCAAGCGAGGCGGCAAAGGAGGCAATATGGTTGAAGAACTTCATCGGAGACCTTGGACTTGTACCGGCTATAAAGGAGCCTACGGAGATTTTCTGTGACAGCGAAAGTGCGGTTGCCTTAGCCAAGGAACCAAGGGATCATGGCAGATCCAGACACATCGACGGAAAATATCACTTCATAAGACATCAAATAAAAGGACTCCTCGTAGCAAAGAGGGTATTGTCAGAGGAGAACCCAGCAGATCCACTCACAAAGGGACTGAGTAGGGTTAAGCACTTACAGCATGCGATGCGCATCGGGCTGAAGGACAATATTAGTTTTAATGATTTGATTGAATTTTAGAAAATTGTAATACTTGAAATGTAATTGACATTTGATGATTAAATAAAAGGTGTTTTTTTATTTATAAGTAATGTTACTATCTTGTGTCAATCATTTACTATTATTTCATTTTGCATGTTTTGACTTCCAGAATAAATATATTATTTAAATTTTCCACAGTCAATCATACTTTGGAAGTAGGTATTGAGGCTAGACTGTCATGAATTTAGCTTGTAAAATTTCTGAAGTGTATTAGACATAGCAAAGTTTCATACAACATTCATGAGTGCTCATAAGTTCTGAGTATTGGATTAAACCCATGCTCACTTGTATCACTTCATGGAATTTATATCAAGTGATTGTGAGACGATAATAACATATAAGTCTTCAAACCAAGATATATGATTTGCTGACTATAAGTTGGTTGTACAATGAAAGTGTGAAAACGCATTAGTAACTTGATGTTATAAAACGCACTATTATGTATGATTTAACAAGTAGTCAGTACAAGCATATACTGTCAAAGTTTATCTGTTCCTTTTATTCCTTGGAGGATTAAAAGCGATATCTCGGGCCCCTCGATGATTTTGTTTTGACTTATGTGTTAGGCCAGTCAGAAATCAATTGATGTTTTCGATTAATTTCTGTGTCAAACAAATCGGAAATCGAGAAACAAACTGTTGGACAATAAGTATGATGTTGTTCCATGTATTTTTTCGACATATGTCTTGTAGAATAGAGGATTATATGATCCCTTATCTAAATGGCATGTTAGAGTTTGACAGAGGCTTTTAAGAGCTACGATTGCTAGTCGGTTCCTGAAGTCGTATTGGAATCTATAGTTATTAGACTTATCCAAGTGGGAGACTGTTGGATAAGGTGTCCAAGTCCATAACTATAATTAGTATGTACTTGACCCGAGAGTAGCATGGTCCATTTGGGTTGCATTTCATCGGAACAATTTGTAAGGATGGACTTTTGAGAAGAGTTATTTATGATTTATTAATATATTATAAGTTCTAATATATTAATATGAAATCATATTATTTAATTTGTATTGATCAAGAATTAATTTGGAATTAATTTAGTGATCAAAAGAGACTAATTAAATGTACGGGGACTGATTTGGTAAATCAATGATTCTTATAGTGTGGGCCTATGGTTATTTAGGATGGGCTAAACTGTAACGCCTGTGTTTCCGGGCTTGCCATTTTTAGCAATGTAATGGTCTAGGTTAACCTTTATAACCCGTTTTGAAATAATAAGAGTGTATTATTTGAGTATTATGTGTTTTGTGCTTAATTGCTTAATTATGTGGTTTGATTAATTAAGAATAAAAAAAGCGTCAAATTTAAGTGTAAAATAAACTTGATATTTTTGGATAATGTTGTAGTAGTTGAAACGAGGTTTCCGAATATATATAGAATGCCCAAATGTGACTTCGTATGAGCAAGTTATGATTTATCGAAGTTCCAGCTTAGCGGTATGTAGCCTGTTATACTCGATTTGAGATCGAGCGGTTTTTAGCCGAAACAATCTAAACGAGAATCGAAGGTCTCGTTGTTGGTATCGAAGCGATAAAAAGTTAGGCAAGAACGGACGTCAAACGAAGAAGTTATGAATTTATAACAAAGTTTTTCTGTCGCGGCCTATTAAAAATAAATAATAAAAATAAATTTAAAATTAGCCGACGGAGTCTAAACGAAAGTTGTAGAGCGTAGTCTCACCTTCGCGTGGATATAAAGAACGTCGAAAACGGAGTTCGTATGAAGAAGATATGAATTTCCGAAGTTTATTAAATATTTTGTATTTAAATTTAATTGAAAAATCCGGTATTATCCGAGGACGAGTCATCGGACTCATCCGAAGTACGCCCCGCGTACTCGTGTACACCCCGCGTACAGTGAAGCATGACGACCCTCGCAGCAAGTGGCTTCGGATGACGAACGCCATGACGATTTCGGACTTGTACCCCCCGCGTACAGGCGTACGCCCCGCATACTCCGAGGCTCCAGCCTCCTATAAATAGGATGCGAGGGCAGCCGAGTTCTTTTGCTATTTTCTCTCTTCTCTCTCCCGTTTTGCATCGATTTGCGTGCCAGAAATACCCCAAAGCCCCGGTATTATTCTCGAGCCCCGAGGCAAGTCCCGAGATCCCGAAGATCCTGAGAAGTACGGTTCCCGAGCCGAAGCTCTGCCCGCGAGAAGTTTGATTTTTGTGAAGATCTTCCAGATCTGCTGAGGATTACTACTTTTGCAAGTCGTAGTGCTGTCCGATCATCTTCTGATCAAGTGAGTGTATACTACCTTTCATAAACACGATAATAATACAAGTATGGTTCGAGTGTATTAAGTATATTGTTGTTTATTTGTGTGAATGTGTATTCACTTTCTTCTAACTCATAAGATATGATTTATTCTCTATGAGATACGTGTTATGTGTGTGTGTGCCTCATCTGTTATGTGAAATATGTGTTGATTAAAGCATGCTATACAGGTTTTTAAACTATGTATAAAAATGTATATTTTATCTACTAATATGTTGGGTAGAACATGGGTAGATAGTTGGTGTGTAATAAACAGATGAGAGGCCTCGTTGTTGTTTGATTTAGTCATCTAGCGGAGTTTAGATGACGACCACATACTTTTCTAGATAGTCTTGTGGAAACATTAGCAGGTTCGCCACCTGTAGGTGTTAATGAACTTGGGTGTTCATTTGTTGTACTCCATCCCCCTCATGGTTGCCTTATTTGACTTATATTGCTGAGGTACCCCCGAAGCATGTGTTGTCGCCCCGATGAAATATTCTTAGACTAGGTCCCTTATGTTAGTTGTCTAAGGGACATAAAGTGAGAATAACGGGAATGGGTAATTGGGTTATTGTTGGTTGGTGAAAATTAAATATGATTATTTATTGTGGGTTGAAAACCCTATATGCTCACCAGGCTCCCAAGCCTGACCCACTCACTTTTATTTGTATTACAGGAAGTGGCGCAAGGGCATGAGATGGATGAACCATCAGTTGTTTTGTTTACAAGTCTGTATATGTATATATTTGTTGAATGACTTGTAATGTTATCGTTTATGCTTATTGGTCTGTATCGGAACATGACACCCCGAGTTTTGATTATAATGAAAATACATTTCTTTTATGGAATGCTTTGGTAAACATTGTTTTATCATGTTTTGTTTTTAGGAACAAATTCTGCAACTCTTTCAAATCAAAAGGATTTACTCTGAAAATATTTTAAAAGCATAAATGAAAGTCGGTATTTTCTGGCCGAGATTTTGGGATGTCAAAGTTGGTATCAAAGCATTAGTTTAAGCGAACTAGGAATTTGTAGGATTTCTAGACTTAAACTTAGAATGCTAAGTGAAGTTTTGAGATGTGTGTCTGTTATGTTTTAGACACGAGCACTAGTTTATTTTAGGAAAGTTGCCTAAAATGCTTTATGTGCTAAATGTTATATGTTGCCATATATGATATTATTTGTTCGGATCTATGGTCTGTTGCCGACCGGATCTAGAAACTTTATGTGTGTAGGATTCTAAGCGTACGTCTACGATATTAGAACTAGCATGTAAACGTTTCGGAGTGATAAGGATGATTTGAATATCTATCGTGATTGAGGATCTAATTTCACCTTATTCGGTGTGTAGATCAAAATGGTGAGAACAAGAAGTGGAGTTGGAAATGCTGATGAAAACAGGAATCAACCACCAGTGATTGAACAAATACCTGTCGTAGCAGCAGCACCTGAGCCAATAACCATGGATGGTGTGCAAATGATGATTCAGACGATGTTGGATCGTCAGATGGATGAAACTAGACGGTTGCTTCAACAAAATCGTGAAGAACTGTCAATTCGTGTGGAAGAGCCCGAATTAAATGAAGGGCACTCGGAAGGGGGAAACTTCAGTGGGTCTGTTGGTCCAGCCAACCCACCGATAGTTAGGCAAGATAACCATGATGGAAGGAATAATGGAATAGGATGCAAGTACAAGGACTTTCTAACTTGCAAACCATCAACCTTCAATGGAAAGGAGGATCCGATTGGGGTTATGGATTGGATCTCTGAAATGGAGTTAGCCTTTATGACTTGTGGCTGCAGAGGTAAGTTGCAGACTATCTATGCAGTGCGTTAGTTCCGAGGTGGAGCCGTTCGTTGGTGGAACACTCTAGGGAAGACTTTGAGCCCTAATGAGCCACTACAATTGTCATGGGCAGAGTTCTTGGTGCAGTTCAAGCGCAAGTTCAGCTCGGCTCAAAATCTGTTGGAGTTGGAGAACAAGTTTCTGACATTGACGAAAGGCAGCATGTCAGTTGATGAATACACCAATAACTTCACCGATAAGATGGAGTTTGCCTTGCGTATCGTCCCAGATGAGCTGACAAAGGTGGATCGGTATGCGAAGGGACTCCCATGGGAGTACGAGGTGCCAGTACGTCAAGCACTTACTCTAGAGGCAGCTATCTAGGCTGCCAAGTCTGTTGAGAACATGATTAAGGGAAGAACCACCGACAAGGTTGATGTTGGTGAGAAAAGAAAGTTTGAGGGAACATCTGGTTCCGGTAAGAAAGGCAAATTTTCGAAATCTGATTCGACAAAGTTTGGAGGAAAGGGAGGCGAAGCGAAGTGGTGTGATAAGTGTAAGAAAAAGCACTTTGGGAAATGTAGCGAGGATGTAACCTGCTACAAGTGTGGAAAGGTTGGACATTTTGCCAATGAATGTCCGAATAAAAAAAGGATGTGTTTTGGTTGTAATGAAGAGGGGCATATTTTGAAAGACTATCCGAAGAAAAAGGAGGCAGCAAAGCCCAACATTCCACCAAAGCCGAAGGCGAGAGCCTTCGAGATGACACTTGAGGCCGCGAAAGATGAAGCTGATGTCGCTTCAGGTACCTTTCTCGTAAACGAATTACCTGCTTAAATTTTGTTTGATTCTGGAGCCAACTACTCCTTTATTTCGCATGAGTTTGGTAGAAAGCTAGCTTTGCCTGTTGATACACTAGATAATGCTTTATTAGTCGAAGTAGCTAGTGGCAAGTTTGTACCTGTTAGCCATCGTATGAAAGACATTTTAATCGACCTTAATGGGAATAAGTTTCACGAGGAATTATTGCCTATCGAACTTAATGGTTTCGACATCGTGTTGGGAATGGATTGGCTTAGCGCCAATGATGCCGAAATTTTATGTAAGAAGAAGATAGTTAAAGTAAACCCGCCTGGGAAAGATTCGTTTATGGTGTATGGGGACAAACGGCGAGTAAATTCTGGAATCATTTCTCTAATGAAAGCCAGAAAGTGTTTGACCAAGGGATGTACATCATATTTAGCATTCGTGATAGATGCTAAGAAAGAAAAGAAGGTGATGCAGAGTATTCCAGTGGTGTGTGAGTATCCGGAAGTATTTCCCGAAGATCTTCCTGGATTACCGCCTGATCGACAAGTGGAATTCCGTATTGACTAGTTACCAGGAACCACGCCAATAGCAAAAGCACCTTATCGATTAGCAACGACGGAGATAAAGGAGCTGATGATGCAACTTCAGGAGTTATTGGACAAAGGTTTCATTAGACCTAGTTCATCACCCTGGGGGCTCCGGTGTTATTTGTGAAGAAGAAAGATGGAAGTATGAGAATGTGCATCGATTATAGAGCGCTGAACAAGGCAACAATAAAGAATAGATATCCATTGCCGAGGATTGATGACCTGTTTGATCAATTGCAAGGTTCGAGCTATTTCTCGAAGATCGATCTAAGGTCAGGATATCATCAGCTAAAAGTAAGAGAGCAAGATATCGAGAAGACTGCATTCAGAACTAGATATGGACACTACGAGTTCTTGGTTATGTCGTTTGGACTAACCAATGCTCCGGCAGCATTCATGGATTTGATGAATAGGATTTGTAATCCGTTCCTTGATAAATTCGTGATAGTGTTCATAGACGACATTCTGATTTACTCAAAAAGCCAGGAGGAACATGGCAGACACTTGCAAGAAGTGTTAGAAGTTTTGAAGAAGGAGAAGCTGTATGCAAAGTTTTCCAAATGTGATTTTTGGATTCGTGAAGTCCAATTCTTGGGTCACGTGGTCAACCAAGAAGGGATAATGGTTGATCCAGCGAAGATCGAAGCTGTGATGAAGTGGAAACAACCGAAAAGTCCCACGGAGATTCGAAGCTTTTTAGGATTAGCCGGATATTACCGCAGGTTTATCCAAGGCTTTTCTTCGATTGCTACTCCATTAACAGCTTTGACCCACAAAGGATCTACTTATGCTTGGAGTGATAAGCATAAAGAAGCATTCGAGAAGTTAAAGAAGAAGCTATGCGAGGCACCGATACTTTCTCTACCTGATGGAGTTGAAGACTTCGCTGTCTATAACGATGCGTCTGGGGTTGGATTGGGTTGTGTTTTGACCCAAAGAGAAAAGGTGATAGCATATGCGTCTCGACAGCTGAAAGAGCATGAAACGAACTACCCGACTCATGATTTGGAGTTGGCAGCGGTAGTTTTCGCTCTGAAAATATGGAGGCATTACCTCTATGGCGCGAAGTGCAAACTTTTCACTGATCATAAGAGTCTCCAATATCTCTTTAATCAGAAGGAATTAAATATGAGGCAACGATGCTGGCTAGAATTACTTAAAGACTACGACTGCGAGATACTTTACCACCCCGGTAAAGCTAATGTTGTTGCTGATGCTCTCAGTCGGAAAGTCAATCTTGAAAGGAGAAGGCCGAGAGCGTTGAGAATTGAAGTTGTCTCGACCATTGTGGAAAGTATAAAGAAAGCTCAAGAGGAAGCTTCTGAGAAAAATGACCGAAAGGAGGAACGTTTGGGTAAAACGTTGGTGTTTGGTACAAACGGTCATGGACTGAAGGTATTCCAAGATCGTATTTGGGTACCTAAGTCAGGAGGAATTAGGGATCTTCTAATGGAAGAAGCTCACAAAACCATGTACTCAATTCATCCTGGAAGCACTAAAATGTATAGGGACCTGAAACCCTACTACTGGTGGCCGACGATGAAGCTTGATGTTGCAAAGTATGTGGCCGAGTGTGTGACTTGTGCGAGAGTGAAGACACAACATCAGAAACCTTACGGGAGTTTAGAACCATTGTCTGTGCCAATGGGTAAGTGGGAAGACATTGCTATGAACTTTGTCACTAAACTGCCCAGAACAAAGAATGGTCACGACATGATTTGGGTGGTCGTTGATCGATTCACTAAGAGTGCGCATTTCATAGCAGCCAAGGAGAAATGGTCTACGGAAAAGCTTGCAAATTCTTATGTAAAGGAAATTGTGAGGCTTCACGGTGTTCCGTTAACGATTGTATCAGATCGTGATAGCCGTTTCACCTCACGGTTTTGGAAAAGTCGACAAGAGGAAATGGGTACCATGTTATGTTTAAGCACAGCTTACCATCCGCAGACTGATGCTCAGAGTGAAAGAACGATACAAACACTTGAAGATATGCTGAGAGCATGTACCTTGGAATTCCTAGGTAATTGGGATAAACATTTACCATTGGTAGAATTTTCCTACGATAATAGTTTTCACTCGAGCATTAAAATGGCACCTTATCAAGCTTTGTATGGACAGAAGTGTCGTACGCCGTCTTGTTGGCTTGAGGCTGGGGAAAAGCAGTTTATGGGACCAAAGATGGTTCATCAAACTGCTGAAAAGTTGAAAATAATTAGGGAAAGAATGTTAGCAGCTCAAGATCGTCAAAAGAGCTATGCTGACAAGAAGCGAAGACCGATGACTTTTGAGGTTGGAGATTCGGTTTTGCTTAAAGTCTCGCCGTGGAAGGGACTTATAAGATTTGGAAAAAGGGGGAAGTTGAGTCCAAGGTTTATTGGACCGTTTAAAGTTCTTCAGAGGGTTGGGAACCAAGCTTACAAGCTCGAATTACCCGAAGAACTGAATGGAATTCACAACACTTTTCATGTGTGTTATTTGAGGAAGTTCACGGGAGAAGTTCCTGATATAATTCTAATTTCTGAATTGAGAATTGATGAGAACAAAAGGTTGATTGAAGAACTAGAGGCAATTGTTGACCGAAAGACTAAGAAGTTGCGACGCAAAATGGTTGGGTTAGTGCTTGTCCGATGGAAACACACGAATGGGCCGAATCTCACCTGCGAGACGGAGAGTGACATGTTGAGTCGCTATCCGCATTTGTTTGTTGATGTGTGATTCCGGGGACGGAATCATTCTAAGGTGGAGAGAATTGTAACGCCTGTGTTTCCGGGCTTGCCATTTTTAGTAATGTAATGGTCTAGGTTAACCTTTATAACCCGTTTTGAAATAATAAGAGTGTATTATTTGAGTATTATGTGTTTTGTGCTTAATTGCTTAATTATGTGGTTTGATTAATTAAGAATAAAAAATAAGCGTCAAAATTTAAGTGTAAAATAAACTTTATATCTTTGGATAATGTTGTAGTAGTTGAAACGAGGTTTCCGAATATATATAGAACGCCCAAATGTGACTTCGTATGAGGAAGTTATGATTTATCGAAGTTTCGACTTAGCGGTATGCAGCCTGTTATACTCGATTTGAGATCGAGTGGTTTTTAGCCGAAGCAATCTAAACGAGGATCGAAGGTCTCGTTGTTGGTATCGAAGCAATAAAAAGTTAGGCGAGAACGGACGTCAAATGGAGAAGTTATGAATTTATAACGAAGTTTTTTTGTTGCGGCCTATTAAAAATAAATAATAAAAATAAAGTTAAAATTAGCCGACGGAGTCTAAACGAAAGTTGTAGAGCGTAGTCTCACCTTCGCGTGGATATAAAGAACGTCGAAAACGGAGTTCGTATGAAGAATATATGAATTTCTGAAGTTTATTAAATATTTTGTATTTAAATTTAATTGAAAAATCTGGTATTATCCGAGGACGAGTCATCGGACTCATCCGAAGTACGCCCCGCATACTCGTGTACGCCCCACGTACAGCGAAGCATGACGACCCTCGCAGCAAGTGGCTTCGGATGATGAACGCCATGACGATTTCGGACCTGTATGCCCCGCGTACAGGCGTACGCCCCACGTACTCCGAGGCTCCAGCCTCCTATAAATAGGATGCGAGGGCAGCCGAGTTCTTTTGCTATTTTCTCTCTTCTCTCTCCCGTTTTGCATCGATTCGCGTGCCATAAATACCCCGAAGCCCCGATATTATTCTCGATCCCCGAGGCAAGTCCTGAGATCCCGAAGATCCCGAGAAGTGCGGTTCCCGAGCCGAAGCTCTGCCCGCGAGAAGTTTGATTTTTGTGAAGATCTTCAAGATCTGCTGAGGATTACTACTTTTGCAAGTCGTAGTGTTGTCCGATCATCTTCTGATCAAGTGAGTGTATACTACCTTTCATAAACACGATAATAATACAAGTATGGTTCGAGTGTATTAAGTATATTGTTGTTTATATGTGTGAATGTGTATTCAAGCTTTGTTAAGCACTGACCGTCAGCAGATTGATCATTGGAACGAGCGAGGGTTGGGAATCCTTCAAATCTCATATGCGGAGAGGACTTAGTTGAATCTAATTGGGGGAGAACCATTCAGATATTCCGAACAGAAGCAAGTGTGAAACTAGGATGCATTTCACTTCCCCATTGGGAATAGGACAGACGGCCTTAGGGGCAGACTGAATATAGGATATCGTGGGGTGGGAATTCGGGAAACTCGCCAACATTTGGATAACGTCTTTCAGGCGTCATATAGAAGTCTTTGGGTGGAGGGAACTAGGTAGAGTTCCTATCTGTATTTGAGTTCATTTGGGAGGATAGACTGTGTGGGCGTTCATCGTTGAGATGTGTTCGGATTGACAGGTGAGCGATAGGACTGTGGTCATTGATCATGATAGCGTGGAAAGTGTTGTAAGACTACGAGGGAGCCATAGCATTCACTAGCAGTCGGATAGTTTGGAAACTATTGTAAGACTATGGGGGAGCCGTAGCATTCACTAGTAGTCGGACAGTGTGGAAAGTGTTGTAAGACTACGGGGGAGCCGTAACATTCACTATAGGTCAGATAGTGTGGGAGGTATTGTAAGACTGCGGGGGTGTCGTGGCGTTCATGGATTCTTTCAGGTGATTTGGACTAGGGTAGGCTAGTTCACAAGGTTGTGGGGGAGCCACAGCTTAGTTAGGATCAGGACTAGAGGTGATTGACCGATCAGTTATCCAGGAGCGGGCTCGGATGGTTATGGGAATTTAGGATGGAACCGATAGAGACTGCTGAGCCAAGGGTTGGATCTTGAGATATAGGATCATGTGGATGAGTAGTGCATGTCTCAGTAGGGCTACGACTGGGTAGCCCTGATATTGGACCTCATAAGAACCTGGTGGTTGGACCAGTTGCGAGACTGGTAGTCTTAGGGAATCGGCTAAGGGTATTTATTAATTGGTCGAGTAAAGGATGACAGAAAGCCATGGTGCATTATGCAAATGCCAATTCGAGGATCTCCGAATAGGAGCGGAGTAACAATTCGGATTTGGATAGGAACCCGAATCCGAATTCGTGCAGGATTTTTTTCAGTGAGGCGGGGTGTGGGGTATTTATATGCTAATGGCATCGAGGGCAGAATTCTAGGGTGATGAATGGGTTGGTTTGATGGTAGTTTAAGCAATTTTGATGTGTCTTGGGTGGCTTTATCCATAATAGAGCCACAACATGTCAGAATCAGGAAACGGTAGGTCGAAGGAGACCGGGTATGATGTATGACTACAACTATTCTGGTAGTATTCACCTTTTTGCGTCAGATTCAGTGGAGACAGGTTGTCAGCCTATCACAATCGGATGGATCAAATGGATTGAAGGAGATAGGGCAGTTATGGTTAGATGAGGTATCCTTCGAAGGTCACAGGGGACTGTCGTGTGTGTTTTTGGCTCAACAATCGGGTAGGTGTCCGGTGTTCCTGACAGTTGGCAGACAGGTTGGAACCAGGGAGGTCCCCGGTTGTTCTTCAGGAAAGCAGTCATGTGGCAACAAGAGGAGTAGGAGCAACTTCAGTGATTTGGGGTCTATGTCTGGAATTGCTTGTTATTCGGTAGTCGTAGTTGATTGGTGATTTTGTTCTTTCGGAGGCCTCAAGGTATTACAAATGGGAAGTATTCTATCTAGGCCAGTCTCTTTTGAAATCAGTTCGATGGTGATTCGATGTGGGCAGTCTTTCAAGGAGACAGACCATTTCGAGACTTCAGATTTCAAATAGAGCAGATGTGATTAGGTTGCAAGGAATTCGTTCATCATCGGGTTCTAGAACCCTATGTGGGTTGGTTTTGGTTGCCTTGGAAAGGTTATGGTATGCTCGGGGTTGTGGCCAAGAGGCTCTAGTTATTTGGCATGAGGAATGGTAAGGAATGATTTCGTGGACGAAATCTAATTTAAGTGGGCGAGAGTTGTAACACCTCGTTTTGTAAGTGTTCGATTGTGTCTTCGCAGGCCAAGGGTATAATCATAATCTGATGATTCGGTCTTTTATGGGTCTCGAGTTTTATTCGAAAGGTTTTAAGGCTTGGGGTGTGGCTAGGAGCGTACGGCTTCATGCCACCTTTTTGTGGATATAAAGTTCGTCGGAAATGGACTTAGAACGAAGAAGTTATAGTGCTTTGAATTTGTTGGCAGAATTGCTCCCTGAATGGAAAAGCTTGCATTTCAGCCCATGCATGCAAGGTAGCAGCCAGTGAGTACACCCAACGTAATGTGGGGTACGCCCAACGTAGTGTTGGTTAATGAATCGCGGGTGCTAAAGACGTACGCCCAACGTATGGGGATTACACCCAACATACGTCCAGGATCTCTAAAACCCTAATTTTTAGGGTTGGCTCACTATTTAAAACACCTTAAGTCCAAGGGGTTGTGCCTCCCTTTCATTCATAGAGCCTTAAACCCTAATTTCGAGTGGTAGCTTCATCTAAGAGTGTTGTGAGCTTTGTGGGTGCATTTTGGGTGGTTTTTGGTGCATTTCAAGAAGATGGAACTTGTTTCAAAGATGGAATCAAGGAGGAGATTATGGATCTAGCTTTTGGGACTCATTCTCAGCTTGATGAAGGTATAAATCTTTGAATTGATCATTTATCTCTTAGATCTACCATTGTGAGTTTTAGTTCATTTTGGTCCTAAGGATGAAACTTTATGGTTTAAATCCGATTCTTAAGCTTAAACTTGCCACCCTCAGTGTTAAATGTGTCCCTACGGCAGAAAGTTGCCATCTTGGAGGCCTTAATGGGCTCATGCGTGAGTTATGACCATTTTCATGGAAGTAGATTATCATTTTTGGAGTTTGAGCTTATGTGGGACATGCAAAACCATCAAGTAAGCAACTTTATGGTTTAAGACGTTGAAGAGGACTTCGATCTGTAATTGTAGCTTCTTGAGTAGAGTTTAAGCACTTAATGGAAAAGTGGCTTAACAAAAGAGTACGTTGGGTGTACATGCTGGTACGCGCAACGTACACTCCATTCAGCCAGTACGCTTAGCGTACAGAAGAGTACGCCCTGCGTACTCATCAGTTATGGGTTTAGTGTGTTTTGGGCCTCAAGTTGGGCCAAGGAATGGACCTTGTGTTTTAGGGCCTATTGGGCCATCAGGTTTTGGGATTGATATTTATTTGTGGAGGCCCATTATGGTTTTGAGCCCAATTCGGAAATTAGGCCATTAAAGGACTTATGGACATTATAGTGTTGGGCTTTTGTTTTGGGATTGGGCCTTAGTTTTGGACCATACTGGGCCAAGGGTAGAATAGTCATTTTACCCAATGCATGAATTAAGGATTATGGTTTGGGACCCAATTGCTAATTGGGTATATTGATTGGTAGTGACAGCTTGGGAAGCTGGCGGGGCAGCAGCTAAAGAATTCATGCGGGAAGCTTCTGCAGTGCGAGGTGAGTCTTCTCACCATACCAGCTGGTCTAAGGCACCAACACCGGCCCATGTTATGTTATGTGGTACACTAGCTGTAGTAGAGATATGCGGTATGATAGTAAGCTTTATGCTAAGTGGTATGCTAGTGATTAGATGATATGTGATATGCTAGTTGTCTTTTTGATACTTGCATGGAAGACCCCGGGGGGAGCCCATGGCAACTGGATATAAGACCATGTGTGGTAGCCCATGGCATTCCCAGGTTAAGACCATGTGGGGTAGCCCATGACATAATGGTATAAGACCTTAGGGGAGCCCACGACATCCTTACATGTTTATGTTTGTGTTATGTGTAGATATTTATGTGATATATGATATGTTATGTGATTATGTATGTTATTGCATGGAAGACCCCGGGGGTAGTCACTGACAATTAGATATAAGACCATGTGGGGTAGCCCATGGCATTCCCAGGTTAAGACCATGTGGGGTAGCCCATGGTACAATGGTGTAAGACCCAGGGGGGAGCCCACGACATCCTTATAGGTTTATGTATGCATGGATTATGTGATATTGGTAGCTTTTATAGCAAACATGTTATGTGATATGTGGATTGTGTGTGTGGTATGCTCTGGGAAACTCACTAAGCTTCGTACCTACATGTTTGTTTATGGTTTCAAGTATCATCGTTTTGGAAAGGAAGGGCTCAGATTGATCGCAGTGCACACACCTATGATTAGAGCAATGAATGATTTTGGGATAAACTCTGATAAATGTTTTACTTAAGGAGGATTTGGAATGTTTAAAATAAATGGTGTCAATGTTTTAGCTATACTAAAAATGAAAATTTTACCCTTGATTTTTGGGTCATCATATCTCGTATCCTTCAAAACTCAATAAGTGCTTGATAGCTTAAGCACTTATGTCCATATTTCAGATCCAAGGCTCAAATACACTCTAGAGTCATAACGTTACCAACATTATGACTTTACATGCCCATTAAGTGCTTAACTCAAAGTCTTAATCCATTAAGACATTCTTCAAGATGCATTGAGCAAAACTAACCATTGAGAATTCATTTTTATGACTCAAGAACATGTCATGCTCAAGATAAGACATTTGGGACCAAAAAGCATCACTAAAACACCCATGTCTAGATATGTATGATTCAAATGTAAAGTTGCAAGCTTTTTACCTTAGAATAGTTGCGAAAAAAGATGAAGTTCCAGATCCAAAGTGTGTCACTCTTCCAAGATGAGCTTGTCCTCCTTCCTTCTTCTTCTAAGCACACAAACACACTCTTTTAGGCTAGAAATGGCTTCTCAATGGTGAACTAGGGTTACAATACGAATGAGAGGGTGGAGGTTGTTTAGGTGAATCAAAATGAGGCAATAAGGATGCTTAAATACCATCCAAACCCTAAAAATTAGGGTTTCCCCATTTAGGAAGTATGCTCAGCGTACACCACGTACTCATGGCGTACTCCAAAGCCTTAAATTACCAAAATGTCATTAAGGCCCTTTCTTGCATACAATTCTTGAACTTAGGGACCAAAATGCAATACCTCTCAATATAAGGATCAATAATGGAAGTACTTCAAAACTAGATGTTACAATTCTCCCCCACTTGAATTAGAGTTTCTCCTCGAAGTCCGCTGCAATAACTAGCATAGGGTAGTGTTTCCACATCTCCACTTCAGGTCACTCAAAAGGTCCTCCCCTAGGTTTCGATCCGAACTAAAAGTCGGCTCATTCAGCTGGTTGCCTACCCATACCATCTTTGACTTGCTAACTTTCATTACTGGAGAAACCTTCACCTCCTTCACAGATTCAAAACATTCACCACCTCAACTAATTCTTAAGCAAGCACAACCATCTTGGAAACGCAAATGATACAATACCTTCACAATCTAAACCATATGGAACCCTTGCGATCCTAACTTACCTTGCTGAATCTACTGGGGGTTCAGGACCCTGACCATCCTCTGTTGTTTAACCCTCCATCCGAAAACAAAGCGGATCCAAGCTCAAGCCCCAGCTGGACAACCTCTGTAGAGAGGAAAACACAATGCAAGCATAATCCACAACCTCCTGACCAAGACCGAATGTCTAGAGAGAGATCCACAAAATTCGTGAACTCTCTTAAGGCTACAACATCGAATCAACTCTACCAATATTCTTCCTGAGACCGGAAGCCCATAATCTAGGTCTAACATTTATCCATTCATTGAATCCGTCCCTTGCTCGAGAGTATGATCACTATCAACCACGTGGGAAGAGAACCCAAACACATAAATCACGAGTTTTCCACTAATCCTCAAATCCATAAAATACACCAAAATCCTTTAATTAACATGTGACTCCCTGTCACTCCATTCCAACCACTGCTCCTACGAGAAAAGATAAGAATTCCAAGAACTCCATATTTACCTCCAATCCTTAACAATTCGGGTGTACCCCTGACTGGCAAAACACCTAAGACAACAACGAAGAACTTTTGATGTGGGATATCATAACCGGTTCCCAACCTTGATAATCAAACCCTAACTGTTTCCTTTATCTAAAGCCGCTAGTTTGTGTGCCTACCGACTTTCATCAATGCACTAATACTGAAAGTACCATAATCAGATGAAATGAATCAATCATGACACTGAGCCCACAGTCTATTTCTGGAATACTCCCAATATTACCTCATTTGCCGGAAGGGACCTAAACGACATTCCTATCAACACTATCCGAGCACATAATGCCAAAATCTGACCACGCACAGTTCCTTTCACAGAACAAGCTGATACCAATGCTATCTTGACCAATCCGCATACACCCTCACGACAGTATGTATAACGAATTTACCACCATCCATACCTTAGGGAACCCATAACCTCATCCAAAAAGGGAAGAAATACCAAAGTTATATTGAAACGACAAATTCTAATTCTAAATCATAAACAAAACACATCCTGATGAACGATCGGAACAAGAAACCATACTTGATTGAGACTGAATAGAATCCACCCATACATAACTAGTTTGAGGAAACTTCCAAAGTGATCCCGAATGCCACCAAAACCTGAGCCTGCTATGAACTAAAATTCCACATTACCACTGTGGGTGAACATACCTAAAGACTTAATGAACATAAGATATACTAAACTTGTTGATAGGTTGACACATCCATTGAACATTAATTGTCACAACTTGAAACTTCTGGAGAACCTTTGCAAAAAGACGAATGATGCGACCAATATTCGAGGACGCATTGCCACTAAAGCTAATAAACCAAAACCCCCACGGGGTTGAACACACCGGTTTTTGAAACGGATTCCTTAATCAATCTCTGCCCAAGCTAGATCATAAATAGAAATCCATACTACCGGCTAACAATTTCCTCCGCCACCAATTCTTAACCTGAGTAAATCTAATGACTCCTCATCGATTCATTAGCACCCCCAAAAGGGACCAATAGTTGCAACGAGCCCCTTGATTACCTACTTATTGCTGAGTGAAAACCCATGTGTCTCCTGAACACATGCGTACGATCACCACCTACTATATACTCTTCATTGACCAAATCTTGAACCGAGACCCCACATACTCGCACCGTAGATCCCTAAAACCATTCTCTCAATACCACAAATCTGAACGGATCGATGAACCCCCAAACAAAATACCCAGTTCTCCCCCACTTAGGGTTCGAGCTACCAGCCACTAGTGTTGAAACTGAACTACAACTCAAACCGTCTCTACCGGATACAACCATCCCTAACCCTGGAATGTATATCACACGCAGGATGGTCTTCTAGATAAGGACCAATCAAATCCTAAGAGAATTCTGAATTTTAGCTGAAGACCTGTGCAACCTCCAGTCATAACTACTTAACATTAAGGAATTCATGCAACTTCATAAGCCAAACACCAATTTACTATCCAAAACATACATTCTTCTCATGCAATCCCGGTCGTCAATCCGATACCTGACCTGACTATTGATGGGTTTTGGTCATAAGAACATCCTATGTGCTCATATAAACCCTAATGCTTGGATCTAGGTTTCTCTATTGTACATGCAAGTTATCCAAGACTATAAACCCTAATTCTAGCATACAAGTAATCATATTAACATAAGAATGGGTTTAAGTTATTACCTTGATTGTTATGTAGCAATAACAATCCAAAATCCTTCTTGTATTGACTTTAGAAAGCTTAGAGTCACAAATGTCACTCCTCTAATGGTTCACAAACACCAAGAGCAAGAGGATGAGGAGGAGAGAGGATGGAGGTTGCCCAAAACGTGTTCTAACCCTAGAAGAGAAGTTCCCCACGTTTTTGAGCCTTAAGGGTTCTAGATATAGTGAGGCTATTAGGGTTATCTAACAAGGAAACCCTAATTTGGATTCTTAAGCCCTAAGCAACCCATGGACTCCTTTAATTAAGGCCTTGGACGATTTCTAATGGGTTTCCCCACAGAATTCGTCTACTCCTTAATATAAGGCAATCCATAGCCCAATTTCAATTATCTTATAATTACAATTCCAGTCCCTTAAGTTTAATTAATCTCTTTTAGCCACGAAACTAATTACCAATTAATTCTTGACTAATATTAATTAAACAATATGATTTCTCCTTTAATATATTATTCTCATAATATATTAATAAATCATATTTAATCCTTTCTCTCCATAATTCATCCTATCAAGTTGCTTTGGTGAAGGCAACCCAAAAGGACCATGCACCATCGGGTCAAGTACATACCAAAATAGTTATGGACTTAGACACTAATCCAACAGTCTCCCACCTGGATAAGTCTAATAGCTATTCTGCGTATGAATTCAGATCCTGATCTGCAATCGTAGCTTTCCAAAGCCGCTGTCAACTCTGATCCTATCAGATACGCGTGTCCTTTAGATAAGGGATCATATATTCCTCCATTCTTAGATATCATATAAGACATTATTTCTAATCATTCTCTTTGTACTATTTCTCGACTTCCGATTTATGACGACTGACTAATTGAACAAATCAAATTAGCCCTAGCCCGGCCAAGCATTTACGTTTATCATCACTAAACCATCGAGGGGCCCAAAGATATCGCTTTTATCCTACTTTGGATAAAAGGAACAGATAAACTTTGATACAATGCTTGCTTGCACTCACTCACCGAATTACACACAACAATATGTTTTATGACACCAAGTTACTGGTGCGTTTACATATTATCAATATGCAACCGACTCACAAGATACAACTCACACATCTCGGTTTCAAGAATATAAGATGTTATCGTCTCACCAATCACTCGTGATACAATCCATGGAGTGATCCAAGTGAGCGTGGGTTTAATCCAATGCTCAAATCATATTCATAAGCACTCATGAACATTGCAACAAACATTTGCTTATGTCTAATACTCTTTAGACATTCCACACGCCAATTCATGACAGTCTTCATTCATACCTACTTCCAACATATGAACGACTGTGGCCCATTCGAATAATTTGACTGTTCTGAACCAATTAAATTATTCAGGAAGTCAAAACATGCAAAGTGAAACACAAGAATAATACTAATCCCATATGGCCTCAAACCTTTGAGCATAAATAAAACACCTTTTATTTATCACCATATCGATTACTCATTATTTTGTTGTTTCGGGTAATCAACTTCTTACTTGAGTTATTACTACACTTGTCCCATGCTCCTAGCATGCACACAATGTTTACCTATGGTTCTTACTTTGTGAAATAGATCAAATTGAACACATTTCCAATCATACTCATTTCACAACTCCGAATCCCTTTTTTACAAGTGAAAGAATATCAAATTCTTGCCATTTATGGAATATGTTAGATTCTAACATTTTATGCAACGATCCTTTTGTAATGTCTCTGCACTACAGTCACAATGACTATTGCCAATGAATTACAAAGTCCTCTATTGGAGATTGTTACAATACAATTCCTTAGATATGATGTCTTTCACTCAAAATACATTCCTTTGAACATCCTTTTGCATAAAAGTTTCTAATCTAGACATAGATTTTTCAATATTCAATTCCCAATATGGAAAACTTTCCATACTTACCATATGACAACTCATTCTCAATAGAATCTTATCTATTCATAATAATGTCAATATGGTCCATCCAATACTATACTTCCAACTACTCACAAGTGACCAATCCTAGGCGAACTTTGGATTGTCCTTTGATAGTTGTTTAAATATCTTAGTCAAAACCGATTCTTGTCCTTTTCCCTCTAAATGCTAGACATTTGGAAAATATTAGAATGGTCAAATATTATAGCATTTGCAATCAATCCTATACCCGAAGCGTATGGAACACGATGCATAATGTCTTACATGAAGATTCGATACTTTATCAATCTTCTGTCATAATATTTTATGTGCTACGTTCTCAAAATTCGAGCTATGAAGTGGAATGCCGTAATCATAATCGAAATTTGAGAACACACTATGTTTCCTTGACTAAATTAATTAACATTTCACAACCTAAGCCTTTAGATTTGAAATGAGGCATAATATTCTCTCCCTTAATTATAGCAAAACAATTATTCAACCTTTACAACTTTGCAAAGAATGACTTTTGTTTTTCTATAATTAATATTGCTAACTTGCAATACTTTCCATAATAATCATGCAATCACAACATTTATGCTCCCACTATCATGATAATTATTATAAACATAACACTTATGCTCCCACTAGCTTTGACATGTATTCAGAAACCGGCTAAACTTCCAGAAATAAAATACTTATTGAATTTCTTAAGTTCATGTTTCTAATACTTAATGCTTTGATAATCCTTTATCTAAGCTTATACACCATTCCCTTGGATAGCTCATATGTGTGTCTAATCAATTCAGACTAATTGCCAAATCTCACAATTCGAATCATGGAAAGGGATACCGTAACCATAATCGAATTCGAGAATTCAATTTTCACAGTCACTATCTTTTTAAAATCTCTCTTAGTGAAAGCATTTCCTCACAGTCATTTTCATGAAGGAGGGAATCTTATGACACTTAGATTTTAATGGTGTATATGTTCCTATCCATGTGAATTTGTCAAAACCAAAGTTTACGACAAATTCAAACTCATATGGACCGAACTTTCTTAATCTTGACTTCTTGCTTTATGGTAACACAGCTGCCCACCATGTCTTCCAAGTAGTTGAGCAACTCACCCTTTCCTATCAATGTACTTTCCATTGATCAAGGTGCCTGCCTTTTATGCGTTCAAATGAGAACTCGTAGAACTCACATGCATAATTAACTCAATTGGAACGGCATAGAAACAAAATAATGTCAACACGATAGGTTGTAAACCTCAACTCGTGTGCTAGTGATGATCGATAAGGTCTATTTTGATTTGTTCTTGAAACCTTTCAAGACCATTAAGACTCCCACTGACTCCTTGACATATAAGATTCTCTTGTCAATAAACATTTCTTGACAAACAAATATTCAAGAGTTAGTGTAGCTTTTATCAAACACTTCATAAATTGGTCCTAGTTGGACTTTGTCTTATCCAAGACATCACAACTTTCCACATTTGATGAATGCTATAAACCTTCTTAATACTTTTCACTCAATCTCACAATCTTAACTCTAAGACTTGTTTTGGAACGAAGTATGATTGACTTCTTGATTTAACCATTTCTTCAGTTCTTGATTCCTCTTCTTAGATATACAATTGTACTAAGATTCACTTAGAGGATCAATTGAGATATGGTTCTTAATCATTAAGACCTATCATAAAGTATAAAAGGTACTCTCCCTTCTTCTTAGAATGGAGAAACTTTTATCTTTTTGCCTACTTGAGTCTTCTTATTTGTTCTGCTATTGATTTAAACTTTTTCAATCAATTCAGAATTACACTTGATCTTATAAGTATAATCATATTTACTAAACCTTTAGTAAATCATGACGAATATATTATTACTCTTATGGTGGACTTGATCAACACACAACTTTGTGTACTTGATTTCCTAGTCCTTCACTTGACACTTTGTCAACGAATTAGTCTAATTTCCAAATATGAAATTTCTCATTCATCATGCAACCGAGTTGCGTGATTCCAAGTTTCTGTCCAATTGAAACTTGGGCGATGAGAAACTCTCCCTATTTGGTAAATTCTTGACATTTCCACAAATAACATAATTAAGAATCAAATCCATTATTGCTAATAATAGAAACATCCAAACATCAATTTTTCATATATGCCATTGCAAGGATAAATAAATAATATAAAAATCAAAATTTATTTTATTGCGGAAAAATTTGTCCTTACAATGCAATTCATTGAAAACCTATGCTAATACATCTTTCTTAGCAATCTAATTCTAACTCTAAGTAGCAGCTCGAGAATCTAATCTTTAAGTAATGCGATCGAAATCCATTCCTTCTCGGTTAGATTCTGCTCACTTCTTCCCTTAAGCTTCCTCTCTTTTCTTTGATCCTACACAACATCAATTGTAATCTTATTACATTATGTATTAAGAATCTAGAATAGAAGCTTAAAAGAGTTAGTCAATGGATTTTACCTAAAGCAGAGCCATACGTTTTGACTCTCCCATCTCTTAGATCTCTTAGGTAAATAGGGCAGCTTCGTCTCCAATGCCACTTCTCTTGGCAATAAAAGCAAATTGACTCTTTTGGAACAGGACATGGAACTACTTCAGACGTTGCCTTTCTCTTATGATCAAACTTTTCGATCATAGCATGTCTTTCGTTGCCATTGTCTATATCCATAATGGTCTTGAAGGCAGATTCACCAATTAACTTTGCTTTTCTATTGCGCCAAACCATTGCTGATTCAGCAGCAATAAGCATGTAGGTGAGATCTATAAGGGTCACGTCACAGTTCATCATGTAGTACTCTCTTACAAACTCACTATATAAGTTAGGAAGCGACTGAAGAACCCAATCAACAGCCATCTCCTCACAGACAACAGATCCCAACATTCTTAATCTATCAATGTGTGACTTCATCCCTAGGACGTGTGCACACACCCACTTTCCTTCTTTATGTTTACTTGCCAAAAGGGTTGAGTGAGCTTAAACTTTTCAAGTCTTCGAACTTGTGGGTTAGGGAGAATAATTGGAGGAGGTGGAGGAAGTGAAGCATGATTTCTTGTTCCTCGATCGGATCGTGGAATACCATCTTCATGTGGAATGCTTGTTCCACGGGATTTGGGAAGACCATAGTTGTCGAACTTTGACATCTACAAAACGGGAGAAAAACAAATTCAAGTTAGTTGATGATTGAGTCCTTAGTAAATCACCCAAATGAGATACTAAGGCTAGGATCCAACACAATATTCTACAACTCGGGAGAGGGATGTCGTAACCCAAATTACAGAACATTTGAAGGTAAGTGAATGACGATTCACTAATTTCCACCATGAAAAACGAAAAAGAAATTTAAGTTTTAAATCTATGAAAACTCCTAGATCATTTGAGATTCATTGAACATTTCAATGGCATGTTTAAATCTCAATATGCCCCTCTTGTTTGTGACTGGGATACCGAGGATCACAAAGCGGGTGTGAATAACCATGCAAACTTACATGGTGCCCTCACATGTTACAGTCACCTATTCGATGTGCCGGTAAACCACACACTCTCCACCGAACTATGACAAACATTGAGTCACCATTTGCTACCTTTTCTTAGAACCATTTAGTGTGCCGGTAAACCACACACGCTCCACTAACGTCTTCACAAGGGCACAAAGTGTAATTTCATGGAATTGCATCAATTCACTTTTGCCTAAAATAACTAAGATTGGGAATTTTATGAAAGCATTTAGTTACTTTTGTACTTCATTATAATTATAATGGAAAGTTTTTTGTCATATCCTACCCGTTCGGCTAACGACCCTCCACTAGTCAAGAGTACAGTGGGTAAGAGTGGATACCCATTCAATCGCCATTTTATAGGCAATTTCCTTAAACACCCCCTATAGACCAGCTTCGTGAATGAGGCCTACTAATGGTAAGACTTTACACTTTACTCATACATATATAATATTAGACTTTTAATGATATATATATATAGTATAGGGTGTATTTTACACTTTTAAAATACTAGGTGGTCTAATTTAATAATTATACACTTTAATTAATTAATAAAACCATAAGGGTGTGATTTGAACTTTTCAAAACAATACTAGGGTTTTAGAATTTAACAATCCTAATTAAACTTTTAATCAACTTTTAAATTCCAAAACTTGAGCACAAGTTTTGAAACATTTCAAAACATTAGGGTTTAGAATTTAAATATACATCAAAATTAAACTATTAATCAAAATTTAAATTCCAAAACTTGAGGGCAAGTTTTGAAACCTTTTTTTCAAAACATTAGGGTTTCAACTATTTAAATTTCAAAACAACAAAACTTTTGAGTTCAAATTTAAACTATAAAACCTAAAGGGGAAAATATGAAACTTTTCATAATATAAGGATCAAATAACAAATAATCTTAATTAACATTTAATCACATAATTATCCATATTTGATTTATTTAATGATTTCTTGCAAAACAATTTACCAATTTAATCAAAATAATTAATCAATTATCACATAAGGAAACAAATATTTTATTAATTGATAAATATCTTCAATTAGATCAAGAATATAGTCATATATATATATATCATAAAATCGGATTTATATTGATCTAATATGATAAAGGCAAGTATCTCAAAGATAAACAGCAAGAAATCCCGAAAACATCTCCATTTGACGCTCGAACTCGCCGAGTACCCCCATGGACTCGCCGAGTAGGGGCAACTCGCCGAGTCCACAGTGGGACTTGCCGAGTCCATGATGCAGAACCACAAAAAACGAATTTTTTCAACATACATGGCATCAATACAATAGAAACCAATCTAGGCTTTGATACCACTGATGGGTTTTGGTCATAAGAACATCCTATGTGCTCATACAAACCCTAATGCTTGGATCTAGGTTTTTCTATTGTACATGCAAGTTATCCAAGACTATAAACCCTAATTCTAGCATACAAGTAATCATATTAACATAAGAATGGGTTTAATTTATTACCTTGATTGTTATGTAGCAATAACAATCCCAAATCCTTCTTGTATTGACTTTAGAAAGCTTAGAGTCACAAATGTCACTCCTCTAATGGTTCACAAACACCAAGAGCAAGAGGATGAGGAGAAGAGAGGATGGAGGCTGCCCAAAACGTGTTCTAACCCTAGAAGAGAAGTTCCCCACGTTTTTTAGCCTTAAGGGTTCTATATATAGTGAGGCTATTAGGGTTATCTAACAAGGAAACCCTAATTTGGATGCTTAAGCCCTAAGCAACCCATGGACTCCTTTAATTAAGGCCTTGGACGATTTCTAATGGGTTTCCCCATAGAATTCGTCTAATCCTTAATATAAGGCAATCCATAGCCCAATTGCAATTATCTTATAATTACAATTCCAGTCCCTTAAGTTTAATTAATCTCTTTTAGTCACGAAACTAATTACCAATTAATTCTTGACTAATATTAATTAAACAATATGATTTCTCCTTTAATATATTATTCTCATAATATATTAATAAATCATATTTAATCCTTTCTCTCCATAATTCATCCTATCGAGTTGCTTTGGTGAAGGCAACACAAAAGGACCATGCACCATCGGGTCAAGTACATACCAAAATAGTTATGGACTTAGACACTAATCCAACAACTATTTCCAAAGAACACGGATCCTTGATCACTTCATAAAGCATCCATACCACATCAATCCTCCTACGCACTCCCACGCTGACATACTGTCGCCTAACTCCACGACCAACAGACCCCATGTTGGGTTTACATCCAATTTATGAAAATCAGAAGTCTGCTCACTCCTTCTCCAAACTCGGAAAACTGAAAGGGCATAACCCTTGCCATACATAGCAACTTTCCAAGCCATCAATTAACCACTCCACTTCCATCTGCAATCCCCCAAGCCGATCATAACAATCGTTTCATTCTTGATTCTCGTAACTCAAATGTACGACCTCAAGAAAAATCCTCGAGACCTCAAAACCAACGAACTCATCCAGGTCGGCACCATTCAACCCAAACCGAACTCGCCACTAAGACCCAAAATAATTACCAAAACCATCCTCATGCAAGACCAACCATAACCAAAAGATCGACAGATACGAAACCACTGCCACGAATCATGGTATCAAACCATGCTATCTTCCCCGAACAACCCTTAGAATTCCTGAGACTCTCCTCAATTCGAGTATGGATCCTATGCTTCCAGTAGTACGGGACCAATACTACCTTCCGTACCTATCCATACCTTCCTCAATGATCATCTCGGGTCCTTTAAGACCAACTCATAATAATACTCCCAATACCTGCTCGACCGCGAAACAAATGGACTAAAATACTTTCTAGGCTCTCCTAGGATTTCCCCACCTACCCTGCCATCAGCTGCTAAAGGACTCCCATCAATGTCAGACAACCACTTCATGAATCCAATTACATGCAACAAAACTTAAATAATCTTTCTACTAAAGGACCCAACCCCACAACAGTTAGACTCAAATGAGAGTTGCGCAATAGGGCCAAATCCTCCACCTTAAGATTATTTAACCTCCGTAGCATGTAACTTAATGTGTTCAGTTGATACTTTGCTCAATCAATGTGAGTCCCACAAAGCACAAAGCAAGCAACATTCGAGCAGCGAAGCCAAGTGGCACTAAGACACAATTAAATCAGACATATCCTCATACGAAATTCTCAATCTCTAAATCCTAGCATCTCGGATACATGTTCATCCTGACCTCACTCTCTCAAGAGTGGCTAATAATTCTCATGCTGACCCCCCTTGCACTACACCCACTCATGAAACTTCCACCAACCCTGCAGCCACTTGTGCATGCTAATCATAAATAACGTTGGATCCCATAGACAATCGGATACTTGACTCAACCCTAAGCCCTTAATCAGACAAGAACAGGAAGTAAAGTTAAATCAAACATTCTTAGGCTATAGAATCTTTTTTCTGTACAACTATGATGCACACACCAATTAACTACAGTAATGATGTCAATTTCATATAAGAAAGAACCCTAGGCTATCAGACACCATATAATCAGACAATTCTATCATGCAATTCCTGAAGATCCCTAGCCTTTCACTAGCATGTTCTTCTAACATTTCACAATATCAAATAACCGTGTGGTAATTTGGGGTCTACTTAATAGCTCCGACTGATCGTACACATTGCATCCTCTTTGATTATTTGAAAACAATTTGGAAAAATCATTTTTAAAACCTTTTCCCTTAGTTTGAGATTGGATTCACATGAGTGTTCCTCCAATTCACTTATACCAAGGCTCTGATACCAACTTGTAACATCTTACAATTTCATATAATTAAAACTTTTCAAAACAACTCATTTACTAATAAAAGTGTTTACAAAAGCATTGTTTCCAAAACATTATTTAAAAATCAGTGTTTCCCAAGATCAACAACATAAAACCAGGATGTGTATGGTCATGCCTTCGCTTGGTCCTCGGAAGTACCTGAAACCATAAACCAAAACTGTAAGCATGAAGCTTAGTGAGTTCCCCAAAAATACCACCACCTAACATAATAACAAACACACAACATGTCGGGTCCAATCATTCTCAGGACCGAATACCCCAGGCAAGATGCCCATATGCAATGGATCCACAACCTATCGAGGTTGGATTACCCTTGGCCCACAACCTATCGAGGTTGGAATGCCCATACATACTGGGTCCACAACCTATCGAGGTTGGATTACCCTCAGTCCACAACCTATCGAGGTTGGAATGCCCATACTGAAAGACCCTCACTTTTGTATTTATGAAAGACCCAAACTTTCATACTTGACAATATAGTTACTCCAAAACATGCTACTTGCATATTCATAAAAACAATATTTTACATTGATAAAGAGGTTACAAACTGTTGGATACAAACCGACTATTTTAAAGTGTTATATATTACATAACTTCCCAGGATTCTATAGTTTTATGCATATGGGAATGCAAAATACAATAGTTTCAAACTATTCATAAGCTTTTATCGATACAATAGTTTCAAACTATTAAAAAATCTTCTACTAGTATATAACTATACTGGATGTTTATCTCCTGAAATTTGTTAAACATTGAGAGGGTAAGCGGTGACGCTTAGTGAGTTCAATAATAGATACAATATAACGTTATGCCATATATATACTTCAATATGGGAGAAGCAAAGAGGAACAAGGAACAACAAGGGCATATGTGAATCATGTGACAAACTTTCCATATCAATCATTGACTTGATTTAAAGATATACAATCAATGAGACATAACAATTTCCATACTTGATATACATCAATAAAGCTTTGGCCCAAATGGCACAGAAGACATACAACTTCAGATTAAAATTTTGGTAGATGTCAGGCTTATAACCCTGTCTAACCTTCTGCCAATACCATAGAATAGAAATCATTCTCTTAAAGATACATGTTCTACATGGCCAGAGGCTACATACCAGTACCAACATGAATCTAAGTCCTTTCACTGATCACATGGTCAAAGGTATTTCTTTGCTATTAAAAATAGCGAATAAAAATAACCCGCAATAATAAGACTGAAAAGCACATAGCACATATAACACATAACATACAATTGCTCCTATATATAAAACTCACCGTGAAATAACCGGGGGCTAAAATATTAATTTAAGCAGCACTTCGGCTCTAAATCTCACTTTTTTCGTTGAAAACCGGGCTTTGCGAAGGTAGAGCTTCAAAACCGAAGAAATAAATTTTTCGGGCTTCTCGGGAGTCTCAGGGCGTGTTTTGGGCTTTGGAATCGGTACCGGGGCTTCGGGGGAAGTCGGAATAGTAAAAATATCAAAAAGGGGGTGAAAGTGGCAATTTTCCAAAATTACCCGAGAAGGCTCGCAAGCCTTGTATTTATAGGGCGAGAGGCTCGGATCCGTGGGCTAAGAAGGCTGCACGCGGCAGCAGATGCGAGGTTCGGTCGAGAAGGGTGACTTAGCGAAGACACGCGGCAGCTGCGTAGGGCTCCAGCGAGGCTCGGTTCGGACAACGAGGATGGCACGGTGGAGGAGCGAGCTTCAGACGCGTAAGGAGGGGGGGCAACTGGCGCTTCGGACTCCAGACCAAACACACGTCGGAAGCTCGGATGCACAGCAGCGAGGAAAGTAGGAAGATCATTGGACCGCTCCCTCGGTCGAATCAGTATGCGACACGCGAGTCGGGCACAAGGTAAGCATGCGAGGATCACGTGACCAGCTCCAATCCATGCGAAATTCCTCGAAAATTGTGAAAAAAAATTCTAAAATCCATAACTTTCACATACTGGCTCCGTTTTTGACGTTCTTTATATGCACGCGTAGGTAAAATTATGCTCTACAACTTTCGTTTAGACTTTGTCGGCTAATTTTGAATTTATTTTTAATATTATTATTTTTAACAGACCGGGACAGGAAATTCCGTTAAAAATTCATAACTTCTTCATCCGACGTCCGTTTTCGTTAGAGTTTTTATCGTTGTACTACTAATGACGAGACCTTCAATTCTCGTTTAGGTTGTGTCGGCTAAAAACCACTCAATCTAAAATTCGAGTTTTTAGCTGTCTACTGCTAAGCTGAAACTTCGAAAAATATAACTTCCTCATACAAAGTCAGATTTTGGCGTTCTTTTTATCGAACTTCTTGGTTTAACGAATACTACGACTTTAATTTAGATTACTAAGGCTAAAAAGTAGTTTATCAAAAACTCACTTTTTACGTTATTCGGTGTCGTGCCGGTTTTGTCGCGGATCTTCGATTGGTCATAACTTCTTCGTTGTAACTCGGATTTCGACGAGGTTTTTGCCTACGTGTTTCTAACGAGATTATCTACAACTTTCAATAATAAAATTTTACTTATTTCAAATTTTATATTTTCTCTATATTTCACTATTTGGCTTTTAATTGGAATCTCATAAGACTTCCAATATTTTATGAGTGATTCTAAACATAGTTTTACTTTATTTCTAGTAAAAACTATCCGTTAGAACTCAACATTCAAATTCACATAATATTTAATAATATTATTTACTTAAAACACGATTTCAAAACGTATATGTTACAAATACCTCCTCCTTTTGAGGATTTCGTCCCCGAAATTACATCGATTAAAATAAATGGGGATATTTTGCTCTTATCTCATTCTTATTTTCCCAAGTATAATTTGGGCCTCGATGGTGTTTCCACTTGACAAGCACCAACTCTACTTCTTTATTACGTAGATTAGTTGTTCTTTCATTCACGATCTCTTCCGGCTCTTCTACATATCTTAACTTATTATCCAATTTCACTTCGGATGATGGAACTATCTCATCATTGATGCTCAAGCATTTGTGCAGATAGCTCACATGATACACATTATGAATACCTGCCAAATCTTTAGGCAATTCTAAGCGGTATGCTTGTTTACCAACTCTCTGGATGCTTTTGAAAGGTCCAACATATCTGGGACTCAACTTTCCTTTCTTCCCAAATCTCATAAGGCCTTTCCATGGGGATACCTTCAGCATTACAAAATCACCCAGTTGAAATTCTATAGGTCGCCTCCTTTTTTCTGTATAGGACTTCTGTCAATCCAGGGCCACTTTCATTCTTTCTCGTATAATTTGAATCTTGTCGGTGGTGTCTTGAATCATTTCAGGGCCTCCAAGGATCTTCTGTCCTATGTCTCGCCAACATAATGGAGTACGACATTGCGACCATATAATGCTTCATATGGTGGCATTTTGATTGAAGTGTGGCAACTATTATTATATGAGAATTCAACAAGAGGGTAAGTATTTATCCCAGTGACCACCGAACTCCAAGACACATGCACGAAGCATATCTTCTACTGTTTGGATTGTTCTCTCCATCTGACCATCTATCTGGGGATGATAAGTTGTGCTGAGAGCAACTAGAGATCCTAATTCACGTTGCATACTCGCCCAAAAGTGAGAAGTGAAGTGAGTATCACGATCAGAAATAATCTTTAGTGGCACACCATGTCTTGCCACAATTTCATCCAAGTATCCTTGTGCGTATTTCTCCATTGGATCTGTTTCACGCATGGCAAGAAAATGAGCGCTTTTAGTCAGGCGGTCGACAATTACCCAAATGCTATCATGCTGTCTAGCAGTCTTTGGCAATTTGGTAATGAAATCCATGGACAGTTCTTCCCATTTCCATACAGGAACACTAAGACTTTCTGGGGTTCCATAAGGCTTTTGGTGCTCTGCTTTGACTTGTAAGCAAACTAAGCATTCCTGTACATATCTTCCAATGTCTCTTTTTAATCCAGGCCACCAATAATCAGCTCTTACATCATAGTACATTTTACTTGTACCAGGATGGATTGACAGTTTAGATTTATGGGCTTCATCTAAAATCTTCTGTCTCAATCCACCAATCTTCAGAATCTACAGCCAATTCTTGAATACTTTTAATCCTCGCGGATCATCAAGTAAAGCATCATTATAATGTATCATCCCTTCTTTCTTCACATTTTCTGGCTTTAGGGCCTCTTCTTGCCATTTCTCTAATTCATCTAAAATAGTGAATTTTGTTGTAGTATGAGTAATAGCATAACACATACTATTGCGATAAACCTTTCTGCTAAGTGCATCGGCAACTACATTGGCTCTACCAGGATGATATAGGATTTCACAATCATAATCTTTGATCAGCTCAATGGCTCGTTGTTGTCTCATATTTAAAGTTTGATGATTGAATATGTACTTGAGACTTTTGTGGTCGGTAAATAATTGGCATTTTGTACCAAAAAGATAATGCCTCCAAAATTTTAGGGCAAATACCACTGCAGCGAGTTCGAGATCATGAGTGGGATAATTCTTTTCATTATCTTTCAGTTGTCTTGATGCATAGGCTATCACTTTGCCACGTTGCATCAACACACAACCGAGTCCCAATCTTGAAGCATCGCTATATACTGAGAAATCATCATCACCTTCTGGGAGTGATAAAATTGGAGCATGAGTCAAAAGATCTTTTAGAGTTGAGAAAGCTTTTTCTTGGGCTTCACCCCATTCAAACTTCACTTCCTTCCGTGTAAGACTCATGAAAGGTACGACTATACGAGAAAAGTCTTTAATGAATCTCCGGTAATATCCCGCAAGACCCAAGAAACTACGAATTTCGGAAGCATTACGGGGCACTTCCCAATTTTGAATGGCTTCGATTTTGATAGGATCTACGGATACACCATCACTAGAAATAACATGGCCGAGAAATTGAACTTGGCGAAGCGAAAAATTCACATTTCGAGAATTTAGCATATAGTTTCTCCTTTCGAAGAAGTTCTAATACCGCACGAAGATGAATGACATGATCAGCTTCAGACTTGGAATAGATTAGAATATCGTCAATGAATACGATGACTAATTTATCGAGCATCAGGCGGCATACCCGATTCATCATATCCATGAATATAGCAGGAGCATTTGTTAAACCAAAAGGCATAACAAGGAATTCATAATGCCCATATCGAGTACGAAAAGCAGTCTTCGGTACATCCTGCTCGTGAACTTTCAACTGATGATAGCCAGATCTTAGATCAATCTTTGAGAAATAGCTAACACCCTGAAGTTGATTGAACAAATCGTCGATGTGAGGTAGTGGGTGCTTGTTCTTGATGGTCACCTTATTCAGCTCACGATAATCAATGCACATTCGCATCGATCCATCTTTCTTCTTGACAAACAGTACCAGAGCACCCCAGGGAGAGGTACTCGGTCGAATGATACTCTTGTCAAGTGTCAAGTAGTTCCTGTAGTTGGATCATCATTTCTTTCATCTTAGCTAGCGCAAGACAATAAGGAGTCTTTGCAATCGGAGCAGCACTAGGCACAAGGTCAATTCGGAATTCCACTTGCCTATCCGGAGGAAGGCCAGGCAAGTCATCGGGGAAAACATCAGGATATTCGTTAACAACGAGAACATCATTTACAGTTTTCTTCTCCTCTTTTGAAACATCAACTATGTAGGCCATATAGATAGAACACTCTTTCGATATGAATTTACGAGCTTTAAGGAAAGAGATTATTTTTAAGAGTCTTTGTTCACCGTAGACATAGATAGGATTCTCCCCTTCAATAGGAATGAGTACTATCTTTTCATAGCACAAGATTTCTACGTGGTTCTTTGATAACCAATCCATGCCGAGAATAATATCAAAGTTGGGCAAGGAGATAGGGATCAGGTTAGCAAGAAAATTATAGCCTTCAATTTCTATAACACAATCCCTATAGACTTTA
Source organism: Lactuca serriola (assembly GCF_051521515.1). Taxonomy (NCBI): domain Eukaryota; kingdom Viridiplantae; phylum Streptophyta; class Magnoliopsida; order Asterales; family Asteraceae; genus Lactuca; species Lactuca serriola. The sequence continues at coordinate 84,692,088 of NC_136408.1, forward strand.
TCAGCAAGTAATGATATACTTCCCGCAGTATCTACGTGAAATGGTTGCGCGAGTACAAAGAAAGCAATTTGAAAGGAATGCGTAAATTCATAAGACACAAAAGAATCTGAGGCACCAGAATCAAATAAGATGTGAGCAGGTCTAGAGTTGACAAGAAATGTGCCTGTCACTACATTTGGGTCCTCGCGTGCCTCCTCTGAGGTAATCTGGAATGCACGACCCTTAGCTTTTGGCACCTCCTCCTTTTTAGTTGGAGTACCCTTTGATTGTTGAATAGGGACTTGACTTTTCGCCGGTTGTTGAATAGAAGCTTGACTTACCGTCATCTGACTAGTAAGAGTAGGGCAAAAATGCTTCTTGTGGCCAGTAATACCACATGCATAGCAAGTAACATCCTTTCTTGGGCAAGCTGGCTTTATATGACCCTTTTCTCCACATCCATAACAGACAATGGATTCCTTGTCTATTTTGCATTGGCCCGGATGATTTCTTCCACAAATACGACATGAAGGCGATTGCATAGAAAAATATTGTGATCTACCGCGTCCACGAGAGGCATTTTGAGTTTGAACTTGATTACCAGGTTCAGTCCGAACAGATTGAGCTGGTAGAAAAGAAGGAACAGGAACAGTTCTTTCAGTACGTGGATGCTTCATAGCAGTAACAGTGACACCACGTATTTCTAAGTCATGCTCACGTCTTCGAGCATATTCAACGGCTTTATCGAATGACAGAACTTCTTGATTGGCAACGAAATCGTGGATTTCGTGTCGTATTCCCTCCATGAATAACTGAATTTTCTCATCTTCAGTTGGAATATACTTTGTAGCAAACCTTGCTCTTTGATTCAACTGAGTTTCATATTCATTCACAGTCATTCCTCCTTGTTTAAGCTCGAGGAATTCCTTCTCCAATCTCCTCCTCATGTCTAGAGGACAATACTTTTCTAGCAAACGAGTTTTAAACATTTTCCAGGCTAAATTATCCTAGTCAAACCCGTTGAGAGCTTCATATGTTGCTTCCCACCAGACCAAGGCTTCTCCGATGAGCACTGTAGAAGCATAATTAGCCTTGTCTTCATTATCCATGTGAGAAATACGAAACACTTTCTCTGTGTTCTAGATCCAAGTAAGAACAATAATGGGATTGAGAAAACCGGAAAACTCTGTAGCACCACTACTCTTGAAATCTTTGAACGAGGGACGCTCCACCTCTCCTTTTGAAGATTCTCCAGTGGCTTTCTTTTTTCCCTTATCACCATTCTTTTTGTGTTCTTCGAGAGTCTGTCGAATAACATCGGTAAGTTTACCCAAGAGTCGCTCCTCACGAGGAGATACTGGAGTATTCACTTCCTCGAGTTGAGGACCGCCACCAACCTCAGGGGTATGGCTACTAACCTGTTCAGCCATTGCTCTGCAATACGGAGTAACATTGTATTTTATAATATTAGGTTTTATTACAACCTAATACTTTTACTTATATATTTCCTATGGTTTGTATCCCTATACTTACAATGATTAAGTTCATATATTGAACTTCGAATAGTTTAAGTCAAAATACCAATCCGTGCAATTTAGTTCACTCAAACTACTGCTCTGATACCATGATTGAAAGACCCTCACTTTCGTATTTATGAAAGACCCAAAGTTTCATACTTGACAATATAGTTACTCCAAAACATGCTACTTACATATTCATAGAAACAATATTTTACATTGATAAAGTGGTTACAAACTGCTGGATACAAACCGACTATTTTAAAGTGTTATATAATACATAACTTCCCAGGATTCTATAGTTTTATACATATGGGAGTGCAAAATACAATAGTTTCAAACTATTCATAAGCTTCTATCGATACAATAGTTTCAAACTATTCAAAAATATTCTACCAGTATATAACTATACTGGATGTTTATCTCCTACAATTTGTTAAACATTGAGAGGGTAAGCGGTGACGCTTAGTGAGTTCAATAATAGATACAATATAACGTTATGCCATATATATACTTCAATATGGCAGAAGAAAAGAGGAACAAGGAACAACAAGGGCATATGTGAATCATGTGACAAACTTTCCATATCAATCATTGATTTGATTTAAAGATATACAATCAATGAGACATAACAATTTCCATACTTGATATACATCAATAAAGCTTTGGCCCAAATGGTACAAAAGACATACAACTTCGGATTAACATTTTGGTAGGTTTCAGGCTTATAGCCCTGTCTAACCTTCTGCCAATACCATAGAATAGAAATCATTCTCTTACAGAGACATGTTCTACATGGCCAGAGGCTACATACCAGTACCAACGTGAATCTAAGTCCTTTCACTGATCACATGGTCAAAGGTATTTCTTTGCTATTAAAAATAACGAATAAAAATAACCCGGAATAATAACACTAAAAAGCACAAAGCACATATAACACATAACATACAATTGTTCCTATATATTAAACTCACCGTGAAATAATCAGGGGCTAAAATATTAATTTGGGCAGCACTTCGGCTCTAAATATCACTTTCTTCGTTGAAAACCCGGAGTTTTCTTGAAAACCAGGCTCTGCGAAGGTAGAGATTCAAAATCGAAGAGATAATTTTTTCGGGCTTCTCTAGAGTCTCGGGGCGTGTTTCGGGCTTTGGAATTAGTACCAGGGCTTCGGGGGAAGTCGGAATAGTAAAAATATCAAAAAGGGGGTGAAAGTGGCAATTTTCCAAAATTACCCGAGAAGGCTCACAAGCCTTGTATTTATAGGGCGAGAGGCTCGGATCCGAGGGCTGAGAAGGCTGCACGCGGCAGCAGATGCGAGGGTCGGTCGAGAAGGGTGACTTAGCAAAGACACGCGGCAGCTGCGCAGGGCTCCAGCGAGGCTCGGTTTGGACAACGAGGATGGCACGGTGGAGGAGCGAGCTTCAGACGTGTAAGGAGGGGGGCAACTGGCGCTTCGGACTCCAGACCAAACATGCGTCGGGCGCTCGAATGCACAACAGTGAGGCGCATCGGAAGATCATTGGATCGATCCCTCGGTCGAATCAGCATGCGACGCGCGAGTCGGGCACGAGGTAAGCATGCGAGGATCACGTGACCAACTCCAATCCATGCGAATTTCCTCGAAAATTGTGAAAAACTTCTAAAATCCATAACTTTCACATACAGGCTCCGTTTTTGACGTTCTTTATATGCACGCGTAGGTAAAATTATGCTCTACAACTTTCGTTTAGACTTTGTCGGCTTATTTCGAATTTATTTTTAATATTATTATTTTTAACAGACCAGGACAGGAAAATCCGTTAAAAATTCATAACTTCTTCATCCGACGTCCGCTTTCGTCAGACTTTTTACCGTTGTATTACTAATGATGAGGCCTTCAATTCTCGTTTAAGTTGTGTCGGCTAAAAACCACTCGATCTAAAATTCGAGTTTTTAGCTGTCTAATGCTAAGCTGAAACTTCGAAAAATCATAACTTCCTCATACAAAGTCAGATTTTGGCGTTCTTTTTATCGAACTTCTTGGTTTAAGGAATAATACGACTTTCATTTAGATTACTAAGGCTAAAAATTAGTTTATCAAAAACTCACTTTTTACGTCATTCAGTGTCGTGCCGGTTTTGTCGCGGATCTTCGATTGGTCATAACTTCTTCGTTGTAACTCGAATTTCGACGAGGTTTTCGCCTACGTGTTTCTAACGAGATTATCTACAACTTTCAATAATAAAATTTTACTTATTTTAAATTTTATATTTTCGCTATATTTCACTATTTGGCTTTTAATTGGAATCTCATAAGACTTCCAATATTTTATGAGTGATTCTAAACATAGTTTTACTTTATTTCTAGTAAAAACTATCCGTTAGAACTCAACATTCAAATTCACATAATATTTCATAATATTATTTACTTAAAACATGATTTCAAAACGTGTATGTTACACTTACACTATAGGTACAATCAGCCATCATGTTGGAATACCCCAGGCCCTCAACCCTTGGGTTAGAATGCCAATCTATAATGGGTCCTGTCGTCCTCGGGATGGAATACCCTCGGGCCCACTCAACCATCAGGTTGGAAGGCTCCTGGTCTGTTGCTTCATGCACAAGCAGTAAAGCCTCAACCACCAACCAAACATGTGCACATATAACAAATAATCATATAACAGTCTACTGACAGTCAGACAGATCTACAGATCACTAAGCATTGCATCATCCTAAATACCAGGATACCGATCACAGATAACTACAATACAATAGCATGCATAACAGGATATCGAATCCAAAGGGTCGACCTTGGTGCCTCAGACCCATTAGTATAGTGAGAAAAACTCACCTCACAACTGTACAGAAGCTGATGAGGTCCCGACTCCAAATCTCAGCTCTCTAACCGGTACCTATGCCCACTAATGACAAATTTCCATCAAAATCCCAAAATACCTAAAATACCATCAAGGTCAAACTTGGTTAAAGTCAAATTCAAAGTCAGCTGATCACCCCACTAAGTTCACTAATGTAACACTCCAATCCAGGTATGCCATTTTAGCCCTTGAAGTATTTCTTTTTGGCAAATGAGGACCTTCTGTACGATGGGCGTACCTATGCATATGCTTGGCGTACTCTTGAGCATGCATCACAGAGCTGAGGCTCGTACGTGGGGTGTACGAGCATGTATACAGGGCATACGAGGACAGACACCAAAAACCCTAATTTCATGACTTGCATCCTATTTAAAAAAACCTTATATCGTTTGGACCAAAAAATAATCAGCCTCCATAGCCCCATTTCGTCCTTAAACCCTATATTTGCAATAAAATGTGAGATTTGAGCTTAAATATGTGTTTGGTGGCCTTACTAGAGAGTGCACAAGAAGAAAAAGGTGGTTTTCATGTCTTGGTCAAGGAAGGAGCCTTTGGATCCTGCATCTAGAGCATATTGGAGAGCTTTTGAAGGTAAAAAACTTGCATCTTGTCTATCCTCCTTGCTTGTTGAGTTAGGGTTTTCTAGAGTCCACTTTTGAGTCCATAAAGCATCTCTTGAGAGTTTGGGCAACTCCAGAGGTTAGGAAGGTTAGAACTGAGACTCTTGGACTTGTTTATAGTATAAAAATGCAAACTTGATGTCTTCTATGGCTCCATGCATGAGTTAAGACCTTTGGAAAGGTCTTAATGAGGTAGATTGAGCTATTGGGATCTTATATAGCATGTAAAGGCATAAAGTTTCCAACTTTATGCCTTAGGACCGTTAAATCAATCAAGATCTGGAATTTGAGTGCAGAGCCTGCATACATTAAGCACTTAATGGACTTTTATGCATGAGCGATTTGTATGTTGGGCGTACTATGTTGTACGCTCCGTGTACAACCCCTTAGCTCAGTACGCTAAGCGTACAAAAGAGGTACGATGGGCGTACGCTCTTAGGAAGCTTTGGGCCTTGGCGGACTTCAGACCTTTGGGCCCTAATGGTTTTGGGCCTGGACTTGCTGGTGTTTGGGCCTAAAATTATATTTGGGCCAATGTTGGTATGTTTGGGCCTATTGGGCCTTATGGCCCAATATAGAATTGGACTTTGATGTTAGGCCCATTAGTGAAGGAATGACGTTTGGGCCATTATGGAGGGATTTGGACTTAGAATTCTTGGCTCTTTGATTAGGTTGAGTTATAATCCTAATTAGTGTATTTGTATATTTGTTCAGTGTGAGATTTTGGTCGGTAGTTAAGTGGTGATTGTTTTCAGCAGATTGAGGTGAGTCGTCTCACTATACCAATGGGTCGAAGGCACCAATGCTAGCCTGTTTCTTGATATGAGATTTTAATAGTTGAATATGCAATGGTTTTGTGATTTGATATGTATTGACTTATCTGAAGACCATAGGGGAGCCCATGGCACTTGGTAAGACCATGTGGCAGGGACGGAGCTAGGATTTTCATGGAAGGGGGGCTTACATCTATATTTTCTTTGGCAATATCAGGATTAACAATTCTAAGTTAAAGACAATAATATAAACAAGTAAGTTAATAATCAAGTCATAGATCAGAATTGATATATAAAACCAACAACCTAAAAAACTCAAGAACAACTAAGGCATAAAAGTTACATAGAAACATAGTCAAATATAGAGCTAATGGCCAAGATATATATACATATATATATATATATATATATATATATATATATATATGTATATATATACACAGAGAGAGAGAGAGAGAGAGATTTTGCAAGTAAGAAAGAAATAGAGAGTTACATATAACGGGAGGTCGAGAGCTCAAGATGGAAAGTAATGAGATCTCAAGACAACGAGACACCGTCTATGGAGAGAAATGATTTATGTACGACGAACTATTATCGGTGTTACAAGAGATTGATGACTGATGCGGATATGACATAGAGTGGTTAGGGTTTATGTTTTATAATTTGAGATTTTTTTTCTTTAACATTTTGTGGGTTTAACAAAACAATTGTGTGTTTATAATTTGAGATTTTTCTTCATTCGAGACACGGCCAGCATGTGCTTGGGAGTGACTGTAGTACGCAGCATGCCTAAAACTTACCCAATATCTCAAACAATAAATCGTCGCTGCAGCGAACCATGAAATACTATGGGAGTATTTCTCGAGCCGATCCTTTGTAGAAATCCTTGTATACGCATTGTTCCTTGATCATTCCTCTAGTGATAAAATGTTCTGTCTTGATAACTCCTTTCTGCTTTATCGCTTAGTATGATGTTATATATTGTCTTGATGAGATATCTCCTATTCCATATCTCTTGATTCAATTCAGAGGACTTATGATCCTCTCTTTCCTGATCTTTTTAGATCAAGATGCCTCCAAGAAAGAGACCCAGCTCGCAGAACAACAACAATCCTCCTCCGCCACCACCTCCTATTCAAATCTATTTGGAAACACTTCAGGCAACCATTTCTGCCACCATATCAGCTCTCCTACCTCAACTGAACCCTAGTGGTTCAGGGGGTGGAACCCAAAACCCAGATGATAGCCAGGGACACCAAAAAGGGGGTTCCTATAAAGACTTCATGAACGCAAAACCGACATTCTTCGATGGCATAGGGAGTGTCATTGCTTTAACCCGATGGTTCGAGAAAATCGAATCAATCTTTGAAATATGCGGCTGTTCGGAGTCTGATAGAGTCAAGTTTGCTGCCTGCACCTTCCTAGACAAAGCCCTGACTTGGTGGAACGACCGAGTCAAATCTTTAACTTTACTTGTAGCCAATGCTATGGGTTGGGAAGCTATGAAGGAGCTTCTTCTCGCAGAATATTGCCCTCGGGGCGAACTCCAGAAGCTAGAACACGAACTTTGGAACCTTAAGATGAAGGGTTCCGACATAACTGCTTATACCTCAAGATTCGATGATCTGGCGTTACTCTGTCCGGGAATGGTTACCCCGGAGAGTAAAAAGATAGAGAGGTTCATCTGGGGGTTGACCCAGCCAACCAAAGGGAATGTCTTGGCTGCGAAGCCAGACACATATGACAGTGCTAAATGTCTTGCGAGAATCTTGATCGATCACGGAGACAACTCTGATGAGGAAGCTACCACCCCCGAGCCAATCACCAGTGGAGGCGGAAGCAAAAAGAAATCCTGGAACAAGCGGAAGGCCCAGAGTACGCAAGGGTCTTCTAAGAAACAACAAACAGTAGCAGTCCATGCTGCTACTGCCCTTGTTGCTGTTTCAGTTGTCGGTTCCACAGCCCAAACTCCCACCAGTGGATACACTGGTACCCTTCCTTGGTGTGGTAAGTGCAATTACCACCACCGCATTCCTGGTCCATGTCGCGAAAGGATCTGCGACAACTGTGGCAATAAGGGCCACCTTGCTCGAACCTGCAGAAAACCAGCCAAATCAACGAACCAATCATCCAGAGCGGGAATTAGTCCGGCCTGTTACAATTATGGTGATGCAGGGCACTTCAAAAGGAATTGCCCCAAGGCAGCTACAACCACTGATCCCTCTGTCGCCGCAGGTATACTTCTCTTCGATAATTCTTATACCTGCAACTCTTTTCGATTTTAGTACTAAAAGAGAAACCTGTTATCTATCTATTCGAACATTTTCTAAACTCAATCCTTCGTATGTAATCGAAATGTGTACCGTCGGGATGATTAACCAGTGAGATAGATAACACTAACTTCGTACCTATAGATTGAATCCTCAGTCCGGAGGACTATTCTGTTCCATTCGAATTAAAAAGGGGGAAACTTTCTACAAAAATACTTTGATGCTATGTTTAACATGAAATGACCGAGTCTCATTCATGTTGTTATCCTTGGTTTCGAAAGGGTCGCTCGTCTAGATCTTTTCTCGACCCGGTTCTCGTGATCTTCAGCATCAAACCTTCGTATCATTCCATGCCTTAGAATTCAAAAGTTTTCCCGATATAAATTACCACGCATCCCTCGTTTCTGTGATTAATGAGAAACGGGAAGTTAGCAGCTCTTTCCCCTAAATGTCTTTCCCGAAGGATTCCCGGGAATTTCTTTCGAACGTCTAGTTTAGTTCCACATCAGACCTTTCGAGATCTTCGTAGAGATCGATTCTGCAACCTTCAGATTCCGGATGCCCTTAGAGCTTGGTAACATCTATCCAGTACATCACATCTCAATCCTTAGAAACACCTACCCAACGAAACCCTAGTGATTCCTTTGAGGAAACCAAAGTCGTTCAGGGTTGGAACTTCCATGAGAAAACCGATTGATGTCACAGATTGAGAGAAAGTCAAAGTACGAAACAAAGACACGTCCCGATAATGAGAATTCGTTGGAACGCCCAATAGAGACCTGATTCCACTTGAGAAAGTGAAGATCCGAGGCAACAAATCCATTTGTGTCTCATTCCAATTCATGATCTATATCATATTCTTTGAATTTCGGGACGAAATTCCCTCTAACGAGGGGATAATGTAACAACCCGAAGTTGTTCATCGCCGAAAACCCATTCTACCCGTATAACTCGCCGTATATCGAAATGTTCCAATGTCGTTTTTGGGTTTAGTTAATCAAACTTATATGTTTATTATCATCCAATGAGTGTCCAAACCCTTTAGGAACTCATGAAACTAGCCCAAAATCATTTATTTCAAAAAGTTTAGAAACGTCCCCGCCAGGTGACGGAAACTTAATCGGGTGCGACCTAAAGCCTCGTTTAAGGCCGGTATCGGGTAGAATTTCACCGTGCCCAAGTTTTGGGAACTATATAAACATGTCAAACCTTTCATTTGAAGCTTTTTCCCTCTCTCTCTACTCTCTCTCTAACCTCTCTCCAAAAATCCAAGTTTAAGGGTCCAAAACTCAATTTTAAGGCCTCAAATCCCTAAGGTACCTTCCTAACTTCATTGTATAGCATATTTGGCTTCCAAATTCGAGATTTAATCATGAGATTGGACACAATATATGAGTTTATGGCCCAGGAAGATGCCTAGGCCGTAAACACTAAGTTTGAAGGGTTTTGAGCCCTTAAACCCCTCCTAGACAATTTTGGGACCTAGATATGACTTAATGACTTCATCATTTGGACTTATAACAATTTAAACATGAATTTTGAAGGATTTGAAGGATTTTATGGCCAAGCCTCATGCTTGGGCCGTAAACTCATATAATTGAGGTTTTCATGACCTTAAACCCTTCCAAATCACTAATAACGCTTAGGTATGAATTATAGAATATTGGTTTTAGCATTTGGACACCTTAAACATAATTTTTGAGGGATTATTGTGAGTTTATGGCCAAGGCAAGTGCTTGGGCCGTAAACTCCTTAAAACATGGTGAAAATTCATTTTAAAGTGTTGTTTAACCCCTATAACACCCCTAAAGCCTTGGAATGAATTATAGAAGTCCTTACAATCAAGTTTTTGGCTTTAAAACACATGAAATCACTCTCTAAGAGAGTTTATGGCCATGAGGGGGGTCTCATAGGTCGTAAACTCCAAAAACCTCTTCAAAACATCAAGGAAATGCATGTAAGGCCTTGGGATAAATTTACCAATCACATGTGATTTGTTTTGGAACCAATAAACACAATTTTCATGGGTATTTAGGATTTTACGGCCAGGAGTCTATGCTAGGCCGTAAACTCCCATAAATAAGTCAATTTGGTGTTTAAAAATAATTCCAAGCCCCTAAACCAAACCTAGAAATTATTCCCTAAGTGTCTGAAGCCATGTTGTGCCATAACTCACCCCACCATGAGTTTACGGCCGTAAACTCATGGGGAGAGGGTCATTATGGCCGTAAACTCCCTAAGGAGTGTTCCTTTGAAGTCCCAATTCATTATCCTAACTATATGTGTCCCTAAATGTCACCCGGGTCCCTCCAAACACTTGTATCGGGGTGTTTTCGCGACTAGAAACAATTGTCCCTATCAAATAATCAATCTAAGTCCTAATTAGATACAAATGTGTATCTTTACATTATACTTAGGAACCTCGTGTGTTTGCAAGCCCCGGACCAACACTTAGCATCCAAATCGTCACATTTCTCGTCCGGTGAGTTCATACCCCTACACCCTTTTTCGTGTTTTTCAATGTTTTCAGGGGGGGAATACAAACAAACTGTAACTGTTTTCAAATCATAACATTGATATGTTTCAAATAATATCTGGCAAATTTATAAACACTTTTACTCCTTATGTATTATGCTGAGCATAAGGAATGATTTATCAATTACAACTAAATGGAATTTTAGTTAAGAACATAACCATACTAATCAAATTATTATGGGAATAATTTGGGGTTCTATATTTCTCTTTATATCATGTACTGATATCTGTATAAAGTTATTAGATAAACTATGTCTGATTCAGTTTATCTCCGTATCATTTAAATGTATTGCCAGATAATTTCATAGTATGTATCTATTTTCACTGTATCATGTTTCATAATCTCTGTATGTTTGATATCGTATGAGAATCCTGTGAATAGTTTAGTACTAGTTTGTGAGTAGTCACTACCCTTTATGGATGATCAATAAATCCTCCCCAGAAGTGTAACCAGAGTCTCCTGGAGGGAGAGCGAGGAATTTGTGAATAGATCTATTCGGGACTGACAATCCCACACCTTAACTGCTAGCTACAGTTAGGCGGGCACGCCTGGGGTGACAAATTCTGGATATCGTCCGACGTCTGACTAACGTCAAGGAGGTCTCGTTGTCGTATCAGCATGGTTATCTGACTCACAATACGTATTAATATAAACTTATTCACAGCTGGAATTTTGTTTAGAATCTATATCTTGTTCGGGATGATAATCCCTTGGTCTTGTATCTATATCTCGTTCGGGATGGTAATCCCATGGTTTTAAATCTATATCTTGTACGGGATGGTAATCCCATGGTTTTAAATCTATATCTTGTACGGGATGGTAATCCCATGGTTTTGAATCTATATCTTGTACGGGATGGTAATCCCATGGTTTTAAATCTATATCTTGTACGAGATGGTAATCCCATGGTTTTGTATCTATATCTTGTACGGGATGGTAATCCCATGGTTTTGAATCTATATCATGTACGGGATGGTAATCCCATGATTTTATCTAACTATCTTATATCAAATTCGGGATAGTGATCCCATGATTTTATCAAATAATCTCATATCTGATTCGGGATAGTAGTCCCATGGTTTTCAATCTATATTTTCTAGTATATCAAACTATCTTGTAACTAGTTCGGGATGTTATTCCCAAGGTTTTCAAAATACTTTCTATCTACAGTTCGTCTATATTATAGTATTCTTGTCTAATTCGGGATAGTAATACTATGATTTTAAATATATAGTTTTGTGTATTAAACTATACTCTATGTTATTCAATCAATCTTGCATTTAGGAAAATATGGGATTTTCCTGGGATAACATAACAATTAGTAACGAACTTAGAAATGATCAGACAACTCAACATATAAGAAAATATGGGATTTTCTTGGATAACAAACTTTTCGGAAAACTAAAGGAAACCGATACATTTTCATAAAACAAAACCGCTTATGAACTCACCAGCTTTATGCTGATTTTCAAACTGCTTGTATTCTCAGGTCCACATTAAACAGGTACTCGGTGATCTCTTTTGGTGAAGACGGAGTGCGTGGAAGACTCGTCTCGTTTTGTCCATATGATATATGTATAACTTTTGTACAATTTACTTTTGAACCAAATGTAAACTTTCAGATATATGTAATGTAATGGTTGTTTACTGTGATTACTATGTACATTGGATTTGATACACAACTTGGAGTCAACCCCGGAAATGTTTCCGCCTTTGATTTTCGGGGTGTGACACTAGCGTACCGAGGCCTCGCAGGCTATAAAAAGGCAACGAAGGCAGCTTCATTTCTCACCCATTTTTCACTTCTCTCTCTGGTTACTTTCTCTCTCTACAACCCCAAACCCCCCCCCCCTAAACCCTAGAAAAACCCCCTAGCACCCTAAGGAAGCCCCGAGGCTCCCGGAGTCCCGAGAAAAAGGAGTTTTTCGGTTTCGAAACGCTGCTCCAATTAAGTTCCGGTTTTCGATAAAATTTGTTGTATGTGTGCTACGCTTACGCAATTTTTTATATAGCTTTCAAATAATTATAGGAATGTTATTAGGTCCTTAAAATAATTATTTGGGCTATTATTATGAGTTATATTGAGTGTTATTAACGCTTATATAATAATAATAATAGTCAGACAATTAATTTGTCGCGGTTATCGTTAGACTAAACCCTAGTGGTATCGATACTAGGTTTTATCGAAGGAATATCGTTTTGAGAGTATCGAAGCGTTGTCCGAGTGCTGAGTCACCACCTTTCAGGTGAGTGCATAGTTACTTTCATCTTACACATAGATATGAAGTATTTTATACGAATTACGTGCTATGTGTGCATATTACTTGAATACTTGCTATCTATGCTGGATGAACATTATTATACATGTTGTCAATGATTTAAACTGTATATGTATTTTATATCTACGAAAATGTTGGGGTAAAACATGGGAAGATGTAATAGGTGATGTGTGATAAAATGATGAGAGGCCTCGATGTTGATGTTGTTGATTCTATCATCTAGCGAAGTATGGATGACGACCACAGACTCTTCTAGACAGTCCAGTGGAACACTAGCAGGCTCACAACCTGTAGGTGTTTGTGAACGATGTGTTCACCGGTGTACTCCATCTCCTACATGATTGCCTTTAGGACATTTATTGCTGAGGAATCCCCTTAGCAGTAGTGTCTGTACCGATGATGATCCTTAGGCTAGGTCCCTTATGATAGGTGTTTAGGGACGTAACGTGAGGATGACGGGAACGGGTAATCAGGTTATTGTTGATTGATGAAATTAATAAACTTATTTATTGTGGGTTGAAAACCCTATGTGCTCACCAGGCTCCCAAGCCTGACCCACTCAGTTTTATGTATTACAGGTAGTGGCGCTTGAGCATAGATATGATGTTTGGACGAGGGATTACGGATATAGGTATGTAAATATGAAATAATGTAGTAAGGCTTATATTGTACTGTTTATGCTTTTGATTTGTACGAACATGACATCCCAAGTCTTTTAATGAAATACATTTCTATGGAAATGCTTTTGATAAATCTTTATCATATTTTGTTTTGGGACAAATTCCGCAACACTTTTAATTAAAATATTACTCTGATTTTTAAACAAAGCATAAACAAACCGGTCTTTTCTGGCCGTGATTTTGGGGATGTCACAAAATGAAAGCCTTAAAAAATTTATAATTGTTATCATTATTTGTTATTTTGTAATTTGTTTAAAAAAATGATTTTGAAAGAAGGGGGGCATATCCATTCTTCAACCACAAAAGGGGCATGTAAGTTCTGTATGCAGAGAATGCATAACTATTTAATATATAAAATAATCATATAAAAAATCTCCAAGAATAATTCAAAGTGTTAAGGGTGGTAGTGGGCTTAAATGAACTAACAACCAATCAATGTAGACTATACGATTAGGGCTAATAGGCTTTACAACTATATAAATTGAAACTATTGAGGGTGGCAAAGCACCGACATGCCCCTAAATTGGCTCCGCCACTACCATGAGGGGGAGACCATGGCCCTTGGATGTAAGACCATGGGGGTAGCCCATGGAATTCCAGATGAAGACCATGGAGGGATTCCATTGCAAATCTATGTATATATATGCATGGCATTATGTGGTTATGTGTTTTGCATATTTTGGGAAACTCACTAAGCGTGTGCTTATAGATTTGTTGGGTGTTTTCAGGTACTTCTAGTTCTAAGGGCAAGGTTCCGACTTGATGGCACAGTGTGCACTCTCCAGTATTTCCGAAATAGTTGTTTTCAATACTCTGATCTTTTAAGCAATGTGTTTATGAATGGAATTTTGGAAAAACAAATATGAATGGGATTTCTAATTATTAAATGAAAGATTTTATCTGAATTTTTGGGTTGTTACAACTGAATCAACCTAACCGAGTCAACTCATGTTGGCTGACCCAGTACGAGTATTCGGGATGTACTCCGGAGGTACATTGAGCGTACTCCAAACCCTCGCAGTTGACCACCATCCGGGTGGTTGACCTTGTACGAAGGGCGTACTCCGACTACGCGGGGGTGTACTCTCGCATCCTTCAAAACACAATAAGTGCTTAATGGATTAAGCACTTATGTCCATATTTCAGATCAAAGGCTCAAATACGCTCTAGAGTCATAAAATTTCCAACTTTATGACTTTAAATGCCCATTAAGTGCATAACTCAAGGTATTAATCCATTAAGACCTAATTGGGACTTCATTTTTATGACTTTGGATCCCTCATAGGGTCTGAAAGGACAACTCAAATCATCAAGAACATGACATGCTCAAGATAAGACATTTAGGACCAAAAAGCATCACTAAAACACCCATATCTAGATCTATATGATGCAAAGGTAAAGTTGCAAGCTTTTTACCTTAGAATGGTTGCAAATGAAGACGAAGTTCCAGATCCAAAGTGCTTCACTCTTCCAAGATGAGCTTGGCTTCCTTCGTTCTTCTTCTAAGTACACAAACACACTCTTTTAGGATAGAAATGGCTTTTCAATGGTGAAATAGGGTTACAATACAAATAAGAGGGTGGATGATGTTTAGGTGAAGGGAAATGAGGCCACAACGATGCTTAAATACCATCAAAATCCTAAAAATTAGGGTTTCCCCATTTAGGAAGTACGCCAACATACAATGATGTATGCCCAACGTACTAGGGCGCGCCCTAGTATGCTCAGCGTACACCACGTATGCATGGCATGCTCCAAAGCCTTAAATTACCAAAATGCCATTAAGGCCTTTTTTGCATACAATTCTTGAACTTAGGGACCAAAATTCAATACATCTCAATATAAGGATAAATAATGGAAGTGCTTCAAAACCAGATGTTACAGCCACGTCGTGGTAAGGGACTGGTCAGTCGCGATTCAAAAGCTCACCACGTTTTGGCCAGCCCTTGGCCACACCATGGTTCGCCTGAAATGTTGAAATTTGTAACAAGTCCTTAATCCATTAACACCAACCCTTAAACTTTCCAAAAGGCTAAACCATAGTCAGATAAACCATAAAAATCATAACTTCATGAGCTCATACACTCCATGCAATTTCTACTCCATTTTAGGTTAAAAAGGTCAAAATGTGCCCTTGATCCAATGCATGGTTGTAACACCAGGAGACCAGGAGGCCAATTAAGGAAAGAAAACCTCCAATGAAGAAGGCAACTCATCGAGTTGAAGGGAGAAAACTCGACGAGTAGGAATGATTGTCACGCGTGTTTTTAGAAGACCAGCTCGATGGGTTGGAGGGGACCAACTCGATGAGTTGGATGGGGTTTGGGAAACCCTAGATCCGGGATTTTGCACCCTATTTAAACACTTTATGACTTAGGGCTTGGACTCATTTCCAGCCTCCATTGTTTAAACCCTAGATCTCGAAACCCTAATGCTTGTGAGCCATTTTGAGAGAAATCTTGTGTGCTGAAGCTTATGGAAGAAGGAAAGACTTAAGGACTCAAGGAGGAGATTATAGATCCAGCAACTTCGTTCCATCCTCATCATTTTCTGGTAAGCAAGTCTCAAACTTGCTTAATAACCTCTTAGATCTCTTATATTTCATTTTTATTGGGTTTTTGGTCCAAGTAGCATGTTATTTGGGAAATGGACGTCCCAAGTGAGTATACCTTCAGATCTAGAACCTAGAAGGGCTCTCATGGCATAAAGGTGAAAACCTTATGTCCATTGAAGCCCCATGCAAGCTTTGGGATGTTATTTTGGCATTTTAAGCTCCAAAAGGCCATGCATGAAGGAAAACGGTGGATGCTTTACGTGTTTGGTAGTATCTAGAGTCCAGATCTCAGTTTATATGCCTTGGTTTAGAGTATAGATGGTGTTGCGACAAAGATCTAGGTCTTCAAGAATTAGGGTTTGAGCTAAACCCATCATGTAAGGATGATAACGGGTAAAGCTGGAAACTTTGCCCTTAAAAGGATATTTACAGAGTATATGTGAAGTATGAAGCTCAGATCTGATGAATAGGGGCTTAACCCAACGAGATGGCTTAATAGACTAAAGAACTCACTGTGTCCATAGAGGAACTTGACGAGTTGGTTCGAAATTCCCCAACCCCGTAGATGGAAAAATTCGACGAGTTCAGGATGAACTCGAAGAGTTCAGCCGATTTGTCCCGATTCCGTATAGGGTAGAGCTCGACAAGTCTAGGAGGGACTCGACGAGTTGACACATTTTATCACAATTCTACTGAGCATGGAAACTCGACAAGTCAGAGGGATGACTCGACAAGTTGAGTCAACTCGGGATGTTGACTTTGATTGGACGTTGATGTTGACTTTGACCAAGGTTGACCCATGAAGGGGTTTTGAGTATGGAATGATATCTAAGGAATTATTGAATTTTGACTAAGTATTATGTTGATAATGACAGCTCGGGGAGTCATCAGAGCACCCGTTAGAGATTCCTTATTGTGAGATTTTGCATTCAGTTATGGGAGGTGAGTTATCTCCTGTAGGGACGGGTCGAAGGCACTAATTCTGGCCCATTTATGAATGTAATATGTCTCCGGACTTCGGCCCGATACCGGGGAAAGCCCGTGGAATGTTTACATGTATGTTTCCGAGTTGCGGTTCAATGTCGGGTGGTACCCGAGGAACGAATGCATGTTTAGTTATACTTGTTGTCTTTCTAATACTTGCATGTGCCTGGTAGGGAGGTGAGTGTGGGCGGGGTCCCATATCTCATCACTAGCTGAGAGTGGACGGCGTTCCATATCTCACCATTAGCAGAGTAGGGGCGGGGTTAATGATAGGCGAGGCCTTAAGACTACAATATACAGCGTTGTATATGATTCCTTATGTAATAGCATGATTATATGTTATTTTTTGTATGCATATAGCGGGAGGGGCACAGAGACAGGCGGGGCCTGGTAGAAACAGATTTGTATACCGATCGGGCTCGATGCCAGGCAGGGACTGATGTTGGACACTGTCTGATGTCGGGCGGGGCCCGAGGAAGGGGCGGGGACCTAGTGTATGTGATTATGTATATGGTATGTAGTAGCTTGGGGAGACTCACTAAGCTTCGTGCTTACAGTTTTCAGTTTTGGTTTCAGGTACTTCCGGTAGCAAGGGGAAGAGCTCGGGATGATTGCAGTGCACACACTATTGTTTAGCCTGAGATGTTTTTACTCTGATATGTTTTGACAGATGTTTATGATATTTTTAGATACATGACTTATGATGTTTGATGACTTATGGTTTTCCTAATGATTTAAAATGAAAATTTTGGACTGTATTTTGGGATGTTTAATTGGCACTAAAACACAAGATCTAAAGATAAAACACTCCAGGGACTCATATGATTGACAAAGTTGCAAGCTTTATCTGAAGTTATTTCCACGATATCCATTAAACCATAAAAAGGGACCAAAAATTCTAAATTTTACTAGAATCATGAAGTTAAATGTGACATCCCCAAATTTCACGGCCAGAAAAGACCGGTTCATTTATGCTTTATTTTAAAATTAGAGTAATCATTTAAAGAAAACGGTTACGGAATTTGTTCCCAAAACAAGATATGATAAAAACTTATCAAAACATTTCTCAAAGAGAATGTATTTTCATTAAATAATAAAACCTCGGGATGTCATGTTCCGATACAGACACATAAGCATAAACATAACATACATTCATTTACTCTAGTGATTTACATCTCCTTTAATCTCTCAGTGCAAAGCAGCTTCATATCCATACCTGTGATACAATTAAACTGAGTGGGTCGGGCTTGGGAGCCTGGTGAGCATATAAGGTTTTCAACCCACAATAATACAATTATTATATTCAATCATTAAATAAACAACCCAATTACCCATCCCCATTATCTTCTTTACTCTTAAGGTTTTACCCTAAGAATCAACTATCCTTCATTCATTCATTCCTAAGGATTGACCTAAGGAATTGGCACGAAGTCCATTGCTGCCAAAGTTTATCTATCAGGTACTAAATCCATAAATATCAGACGCTAACTCCATAGTCGCCGAGGTTTACTCAAGCGGCGCTAACTCCATAGTTACCAAGGTTCACTTAACAGGCACGAAGTCACATCACCACCAAGGTTTACTCCATAGGCGCTAACTCCATAGTCACCAAGGTTTATACAATAGGCGCTAACTCCATAGTCACCAAGGTTTATACAACAGACGCTAACTCCATAGTCACCAAGGTTTATACAATAGGCGCTAACTCCATAGTCACCAAGGTCTATACAATAGGTGCTAACTCCATAGTCACCAAGGTTTATACAATAGGCGCTAACTCCATAGTCACCAAGGTTTACTCGACAAGCACGAAGTCACATCGTCACCAACTATTCTATCTACCCATGTTCTACCCAACATATTTGTAGATACAAAATACATATACAGTTTAACTCATTTAAAACATATATAAAACATCCATTCCAAGCCCATCTCAAATAGACAAATAATATATAACACATAGCACGTATTTTGTAGCTAATACTTTATATTTATGTATTAGAAGAAAGTAACTATACACTCACACATATAAATAACAATATATATACACATAGCACACATTTTATAAAATACTTCATATCTATGTGTAAAATGAAAGTGACTATACACTCACTTGATCAGAAGATGATCGGACAGCACTACAGCTCTAAGAGTAGTATTCTTCGGTGAAACCGGGATATATTCACACACTGGGTTTCTCGTGGGCAGAGCTTCGGCTCAGAAACTCTTTTCTTCTCGGGATCTTCGGGGCTTCGGGACTTGCTTCGGGTCTCGGGGTTGATACCGGGGCTTCGGGATATTTCTTTCACAAAAATCGAGGTAAAACGGGAGAGAGAGAAGAGAAAATAGGAACCCTAAACGGCTGGCCCTTCACATCTATTGATAGGGCAAAATCTGCCCTTGCCACGTCGTGGCACCTTTTTCCACATCGTGGGCTTGGTCGTCACTGCATGCGTCATCGCAAGTTGCGTCTGGGGGACTCCCAGAGGTGTCAGAAGACTTACCACATCGTGGCACTGCTTGCCACGTCGTGGTATCTGACACTTTTGGGGTTTCGTGCCCCGAACTTCAGAAATTCATAACTTTCGCATACGAACTCCGTTTTCGACGTTCTTTATATCGATGCGAAGGTGATATTATGCTCTACAACTCTTGTTTAGACTCCATTGGCTAATTTTGACTTTATTTTTAATATATTACAATTATATTACTTATATATTATTGTTAGTAGGCCGAGATAGGAAAACTTCGTTATAAACTCATAACTCCTTCGTCTGACGTCCGTTTTCGTCCGTCTTTCCGTCGTTGCACTACTATCGATGAGATCTTCAATTCTCATTTAGATTTTTTGGATAAATATCGCTCTAACGTAAATTCACTATTTACGTCACGTTGTGCCGTGTCGATTCTGTCGCGAAACTTCGACATGTCATAACTTCTTCGTTATAATTCGGATTTTGACGTTCTTTATATATTCGGAAACCTCGTAACATAAAATAAATCTTATTTAAGATTACTCTTTCTAAATAATCTTTCCCAAAAAAAGTCATTTTTGACGCTTATCATCTCTAAATTGACTAGCCCAGATCTATGGGCATTACAATTATCTCCCCCTTAGGATGATTACGTCCCGGAATCATCAACGAAATAGGATTCGTATACTGACTCCATAAGTTATCTCTCCATCCTAAGTAATAACCTTGATGCTCAATCCTGCATCTGCTCTTCGTATTATGTTGGACTTTCAATCATAACCTTCGAGTTACAAAATAAATCCTTATTGTGAACTCCTTCTTCTTCTTAGGATAAATACATTCCTTTATCTATTGTAACAGATCGATGGTTCGTGTCTCGATGACCTGTCATCGTAGTCGGACTCAATTTGATATGACCGTTAGGGTCAGAATATCAATCATCATCTTAGCCACTATTGAAACAATGGTAAAGACATACTTGAATGAAACGAACTCAATTATAAGCTTCTTGGTAACCTTGTGACTTTCCCTGATCCAAGCGTGAGTCCTGTGCTTCCAGTAGTATAGATCTCTACTAATATTCACACCTACTCATACTCGTCCCAAGTATTGTCTTGCAGTCCCCAAGCCCTAAAATCACCAAACAATTTAACACATACTAATGTGTCCAATTAATCATAAAAATTCTCCTAGACTCTACTAGGACTTCTTCCATGCGTATCTTTAATCATCAACTCTACTTCAACTCGATTGGTGATGGAAATACTAGACGATGAGAAAACTTCAAGAATTTTGCCAATCGTCCCATTATCCTGCCAATCGAAGGTGTACTTCAAACGTATCGTACTCCTCTAAACATACTGTTATTTTATAATACATATTCTAAAGGCAAGATACCACTCTTACGATATCTTCCGATAGGTGTCATTCACTATCATAAGCCTTTCATTTCCTCCATTTACTCAATTCTCTACGAGTCTTCACCATGACCTCTTGTATACCCAAGCAGGCGTTCAGTGTACTGAGCAAGAATTTAAGATAAGAAAGCTTTATTTACAATAAACATATGACTCTCCTAAACGCTCCGAAACGTTTACATGCTAGTTCTAATATCGTATCAAACGCTTAGAATCCTAAACACATAAGGTCTCCAGATCCGGTCGGCAACAGACCATAGATCCGAACAAATAATAGCATATATGGAAAACATATAACATTTAGCACATAAAAGCATTTAGGGTTTACCCTAATTGTAACACACTATATAATGATCTCTTTCTTGGGAAAATCGGGGACTATGATATGCATGGAGGGCAAGCCGATTCTTGAAGTGTTCTAATTTCTCTCTAAGTTATTCCAAGTGCTTATGGTGTTGTGTGAACCATTTGAGGTGTCACACTTGGGGCACTAGGCACTCAAGCTTCATAAAGACAAGCACCAACAAAAGGTATGTTATTCTAACTTGTGTTATTCAAAGTTTTGTATGCTAGAATAGAACAATACCTTGGAAAGTTGATATTTGCATGTATAATAGAGAAAACATAGATCCAAGGTATTTAGGGTTGCATGTACACTTAGGAGTGTTAGATTGCTCAAAACCCAACAGTGGTATCAGAGCCTAGGCTTGTTTTCTTGTTGTACTTGCTTAAACTGCTTAAAAATCGACTTTTGGTGCTGTCTGCCCAGCAGACTCGCCGAGTCCATGAAGGGACTCGACGAGTCCAAGGCAAAATGCATCCAACTCGCCGAGTTTGTTCATGCACTCGACGAGTTGGACCCCCACACATCATATTTTCGAGTTTTGGTGCTGGAATTGGTCTAGAATCATTACCTTTGACTGTTTTGGGCCTATAAAACTTGTTTTGAATGTGGTGATGATTATGTTAAACCAATTTCAATGCTATAATAAAAGTTTCAAGTTTATATGTGTTCATGTTATTCTTGAAAATTGTTGATTATGAATGATCATGCTTATGAGTTTTGCTAGATCATAGAAATTGCGTGCAAATTGTTTGTTGATATAATTCATGATCTTGTTGAAAATTGTATGGAGTTCATAACTTGTCCTCAAGTTATTAATTTTCAAGAATTTTATGTTTCCTTGATTTATGAGTTAGTTTAGATTGATAATGAAAAAAATTATGTTTTAGTTGTTTTCAATCCATATTAGTCTAAAAGAAGTTCATAAAATATGTTTTTGTAACTTGTCTTCAAGTTATGTGAAAAGTCATATTTATGAATCTGAAAAACTCATAAAAGTTTTGTAGGTTACATAAAATGTAAGAGTTTTTTCCATTAAATAGTTTAATGACTCCATAACTTGTCCTCAAGTTATGGATGTTGAAGAGACACTTCTTTAAAGTGTTTTAAAAAAAATAAGGGGTTACATTAAAATGAAGAGTCTTCATTTTAATGAACCATTAAACTCATAAGTTATGATTTAAAGAGTCTTGAAATAGTTTCAAAAATTTCCCTCAAGTTTTGGAATTTGAAAAGTTACTCCTCATGTATACTTTAATTCCAAATTGAACATTGAAATTTTAAAAGGTTTAAAATTTCACCCTTATACTATTATTATAATTTTAATTATATAGATATGTATAAGAGGAAGTCAATCTTACCGTTAGTAGGCCTCATTCACGAAGCCAGTCTATAAGGGGGTATAAGGTTACTGCCTATAAAATGGCAGTTTAATGGGTGTCCACTCTCACCCACCGCTTCCTTGACTGGTGGACGGTCGTTAGCCGAACGGGTAGGAATGGACTATAATTCTCCCTTCATTAAAAGTATAATGAAAAATACTAAGTAACTAAACACTTATAAATTCCCAATCTTAGTTACTTAGGAAAATGTGAAAATGTGCTAGCCCATAAAATTACACTTTGTACCTTACCAAGTCGTTAGTGGAGCGTGTGTGGTTAACCGGCACACTAACATGGACTAGTAAGAGTGGCAAAGGGTAACTTGACTTTATTATAGATCGGTGGAGCGTGTGTGGTTAACCGGCACATCGATTAGGTAATATTGTTAAGGGTACCAAGTCAATTTGTATGGTTATTCACACCTTGTTTGTGATCCTCGGCATCCCAGTCACAAATTTGAGAGGGCACAATCGAGATTCAAACATGCCATTGAAAAGTTCAATGTATCTCAAAAGATCTACGAGTTTCAAAACCAATAAAACCTAATAATAAAATATTTCGTTTTCATGGTGGAAATTGGTAAATCGTCATTTACCTACCTTCAACTATTTTATAATTTGGATTACGACATCCCTCTTCCAGTTATAAATAGGTTATTGGGTCCCAGCCTTAATATTTCATATTGGGTGTTATATTAAGGACTTTAAATCAACTAACTTGAATTTCTCTCATTATAGATGTCTAGTTTAGACAGTTATGGTCTTCCCAAATCTTTAGGAACAAGCTTCCTAATGAAGATGATATCCCAAATGGCAATCAAGGTGAAAGATCAATCCCTTTGTTGGGCATTTGTGGGACTAGAAATCATACTTCACTTCATCCACCTCCTCCAATAAATCTCCCTATCCCACAAGTTTTAAGACTTGATAAGTTCTAAGTCACTCAATCCCTATTGGCAAGCAAAGTCTATATGTGCTTAGATCTTGGGGATTAAGCCACATATTGACAAGTCGGGAGAGTCGGGTGTCGAAGTCTCGAGGTAGCTGGCTGCTGACTTGGTTCTTCAGTCACTCCCTGATGACAGGTCGCGACAAGACCCTTAGTGATCTTACCTATTTGCTTGATGATGCTAAACCAGCAGTGATTTGGAGCATTAGTAAAGCAAATTGGATTGGAAGATATACTTTCCAAACCTATTTGGACATTGAAAATGGTGACATTGGAGGTACAGGAAAAACTTTCTCTTCCCAATGGAAAGGGATCGGCCATTGTCAACTCTGTTGACCAAATGGTAAAGAGAAAGGTTAAGTCTGTGATAGTCCCATGTACCGTTTCCAAAGAGTCCATATGATTCTGTTGCCAAAGGAAAGACATTGGTTGCGAAGCTGCTAAATTTACCTGGAACATCTTAAGGATGGTAAAGTCAATAGGTTTGACTCTACTTCAGGTAAAGTCTATTGTCTAACTCTATTAAGTTTCTATTTTGAGATTCTTATTGCATAATGTGACGAGGTCACATGTTGATGTTTTAAGAATCAAAGAAAAAGTGAAGAAACTTAAAAGAAGTACATGCTGATTCTGATCGCGAAGATGGATTTCGATCGCATGGTTCGGTGATCAGAATTTTGAGTTGTTACTTAAGAGTTATGATATATTGCTTTGGAATAGATAACAACAAGTTTTCCATATGGATTGTAAGGATAAATTTTTCCGCAAAGTTTTAAAATAAAAGAAAAATGGTTTTGATTTTATTTATTTTAAGTATCCTTATAATGGCATTTGTGAAAAATTGTTGATTATATGTTTCCATTGATAAGCAATATGGGTAAATGGATTTGATTCTTTGATTAGTGGAAGTGTCATAATGTACCAAATAAGGAAAGAATCTCATCACCCAAGTTTCAGTTGAATAGAAACTTGGAATCATGCAACTTGTATTGTATGATCATGAGAATTTTTTTATATATTTGGGAAATTAAGTCTAATTCCTTGTTCACATGTATATGTGAATCAAGTGAAGGACAAAGGGATCGGATACACTTGGGTGTGCGCTGATCAAGTCCACCACAAAGTTGATAAGATTATTCATTATGATTTACTAAAGTTTAGTAAATATGGTTATACTTACAAGTTTAAGTATAGTTCTGGATCATTGGAGAAGTTTCAATGATAGACATAATGAGTAAGAAGAATCAAATAAGGCAGAAAGATAAAAGTTTCTCTAATCTGAAGAGATGGGAGAGTACTTGAGTATCTTGTTTTATGATTATCTCAGTGATTATGAAACCATGTCACAATTGATACTCTAAGGACACCTTAGTTCATTTTGTTTGGCTAAGGAGAGGAATCGTGAATTGTTGAAATGGTTAGATCAAAAGATAAATTATACTTCATTCCAAAATTAAATCTTGGAGTCATACTCCAAGATTAAGCCTTGAGTGACATAATCTTAAGAAAGGTTTAAAACACTTGTTAAATGTAGAGTAAAATGTGTTCTTACTCTTGTACATTTGAAATTGGTAAGTTGTGAGGTTTTGGATAAAACAAAGACCAACTAAGACCAATTGTGAAAAGTGTTTAACTTGATAAGAATCTGCACTAACTCTTGAATATTCGTTTTTGTCAAGGAATGGTTCTTGACAAAGAGAATCTTATATGTCAAGAGGTCAGTGGGAGTCTTAAAAGGATCTTAAGATAGATTTAAGAACTAATCAAGAGATTTGTTAATCACTAGACCACGACTTGAGGTTTGTAACCTATCGTGTTGACATATTCTGTGCCCATTCCAGTTAAAGTTGGTTTTGCATTGGAGTTCTGAGAGTTCTCAACTGGTTGCATAACAACTTGGAAGCAATGGCAGGCCCTTGTGCTACCAGGTGGCAAGAAATTAAGACTGCACAAGTTCAGTCCATATGAATTTGGATTTGTCATTAACCTTGTCGTGTGATTATGGTTATGTCAAATTCACATGGATAGGACCACATACACCATCAAAATCTAAGTGTCATAAGGTTTCTCTCCGATTCATGAAAATGATAGTGAGGAAACTCTTTCACTAAGTAGATTTAAGTGGATAGCAAGTGTGAAGTTTGCATTCTCATGTCGTTAGTGGAGCGTGTGTGGTTAACCGGCACACTAACTAATGAGAATGGCAAAGGTTTAGACTCACATGTGAGCTATCTAAGGAAAGGTTTAGACTCCAGGTGTATGATTTGATAAAGTCTTATCAAGGCAATCTAGTATCAGAAATCTGACTGATTTCTAGGTACATGTCAAAGCTAGTGGGAGCATAAAGTGTTATGCTAGTTAGATAATAATCATTATGCTAGTAGGAGCATGATGATTATGTTGAAAGTTAGCAATGTTAATTATAGAAAACAAAAGTTTCAACTCGCTTTGAAAAAGTTGTTTTACTATAATTAAGGGAGAGAAATTTATACTTCATTCCAATTCTACAAGCTTAGATTGAGATTTTAATCAGCTTTAGTCAAGAATATATATGAATGTTATGTTGGAATGGTTCAACATAAGGAATTTCTATATATGTTGCTTTCTCAAAATTCGATTATGATTACGGCATCCCTCTTCATAGTTCGAATTATGAGAACATGGCAAATAAACATTTTATAGCATGAATCGTATCCCATATGCTTCGGATATAGGATCGATTGCATGTGTTATAATATTCATCCATTCTAAATTTTCCTAATGCTTAGGGCATTAAGAAGGGAAAAGGGATTAGAACTGGATATGACTAAGATGATTAAGCAATTGTCGAGAACAATTTGGGGTTTTCCAAAGTTTGGTTACTCATGGACAATTGGAAGTATAGAGTAAGGATCGTATTGACATATTTTGGAAAGAGGCAAATCTTGTTCAAAAGTGATGGTCAAGATGGGAATATGGAATTGTTTCCATAGGTGGAAGTTATTCTTTGAATCTGTGTAAGATTAAAGAACTTAATGCAAAGAAGGATGTTCAAAGGAATGTACTTTGAATTTGAGACTTCATCTCCATGGAATTGCTTTCCATTGGAATACTTTGTAATGTTTGTTGCCAAGTCTTTGTGACTTGTGTGAATATCATTACAAGAGGATCATTGCATAGATTATGGTAAATGACAAGAACTTGGTATTCTTACATTTACAATAAGGATTGGGATTGTGAAAGGAGAATCATTGAGGTCATGTTCAATTGATATACATTTCACAAAGAGATGACCATATGTAAACATAATGAGCATACTTGGAGTATGGCATAGCTATTGTTTAGAGAAACATAGTATGCATGCTTGGAGCATGGCATCACTACTGTTTCAATTCAAGTATTAAGTTGATTAATCGAAACATGAATAATGAGTGATCAATATGGTGCTTAGATAAAATGTGTTTTATTTACGCTCACATTATTGAGGCCATATAGGACTAGTATTATTTTGTGTTTCACTTTGCATGTTTTGACTTCCAGAATAACTAGGTCATTCTCCCGAATGACCAAGTTATTCAAACCATCCACAGTCGGTCATATGTTGGAAGTAGATATGAATCAAGACTATCGTGAATTTGGCTTGTATGATTTGTCTAAAGTGCTTTAGACAATGCAATAGTTGCTACAACATTCATGAGTACTCATAAGGGCTGAGTATTGGATTCAAACCACGCTCATTTGGATTCACTTCATGGATTTTATCACGAGTGAATCATGAGACGATAATATCTTATATTCTTCAAACCTAGAGATATGAGTTGTTGCTTATGAGCTGGTTATACATTGATTGTACGAAAACGCATTGGTATCTCGATGCTATAAAACGTGCCTTTGTGTATGATTCAACAAGTAGTCAGTACAAGCATATGAGTCGAAGTTTATCCATTCCTTTTACCCTCAAAGGGATAAAAGCGATATTTGTGGGCCCCTCGATGATTTAGTGATGACAAAAGTAAGTGCTCGGCCGGGCCTGGACTGATTTGATTTGTTCAATTAGTCAGTCGTCATAAATCAGAAATCGGGAAACAACAAATGGACAGAGAGAATGATTATAATCCATGTCTCAGTCCATATGATATCTAGAATGGAGGAATATATGATCACTTATCTAATGGACAAGTCATTGACAGAGGTCAGAGTTCATCGACAAGGTCAGAGATCGACAGATGCTTTTGAGAGCTACGATTGCTAGTCGGGTTCTGAAGTCATACTTGCAATAATAGTTTTAGACTTATCCAAGTGGGAGACTGTTGGATTAATGTCTAAGTCCATAACTATAATTGGTAAGACTTGACCCGACCCAGCATGGTCCATTTGGGTTGCATGGCATCATGCACTTGGATAGACTAAAATGAGAGAAATAATACTTAAGGTTTATTAATATATTATAAGTTCTAATATATTAATAAGATTATTTAATTAGTATTGATCAATAATTAATTTAGAATTAATTATGTGATCAAAAGAAGACTAATTAAATATATGGGTTGATTGTGTAATTCATCCATACTTATATAGTGGGCTAATGCTCCATGGATTATCAAGTTGGGCTCAAACCCATTGGATGCTCCATGGTGTATTTGAACCCATGGATCCATGGAAATGGATAGCCATGACAATTAGGGTTTACCCTAATTGTAACACACTATATAATGATCTCTTTCTTGGGAAAATCGGGGACTATGATATGCATGGAGGGCAAGCCGATTCTTGAAGTGTTCTAATTTCTCTCTAAGTTATTCCAAGTGCTTATGGTGTTGTGTGAACCATTTGAGGTGTCACACTTGGGGCACTAGGCACTCAAGCTTCATAAAGACAAGCACCAACAAAAGGTATGGTATTCTAACTTGTGTTATTCAAAGTTTTGTATGCTAGAATAGAACAATACCTTGGAAAGTTGATATTTGCATGTATAATAGAGAAAACATAGATCCAAGGTATTTAGGGTTGCATGTACACTTAGGAGTGTTAGATTGCTCAAAACCCAACAAGGGTACACCAGGCATACGCAACAGAGGGCCAAAACCCTAAATCCCGGACGTGTTCCCTGTTTAAGCATCTTTTAGCCTCTTGGACAAAACCCTATCAGTCTCTTTAGCCTCATTTCGTCTACCTTCAGCTAAGATATTGTGTGTGAGGGTTATGGAGCTTAAGGAGTGGGTTTTATGGCCATTTTAGAGTTCTTTCAAGAAGAGGAAGTAGTCAATCAAGCTTGGGGCGGTTTGGTGCTTCAAGAATCTGCATCTTGGTCATGTTGCAAAGCTTCTGGAGGTAAAAAGCTTGCACCTTTCCACTTAAATCCCTAGATCTAGATAGATTTTTCTAGTTTTGTACCTTAGGTTGATTTTAGACCTCCACTTGTGAGTCAAGCAACTCCAGAAGATGGGAAATGGCAGATCTGAGGTCCCTTGGTCCTTTAGTAACATAAAAATGGAGTGTTGATGGGAGTTTTGGCCTCATGCATGGGTTAAAGACCTGTTAAAAGGTCTTAATGGAGGTGTTGGGTGTATATGAAGCATGCAAAGGAATAAAGTTGCCAACTTTATGCCTTAGGACGTCTTAACAAACTTAGATCTGGCTTTTGGACATAAAGGAATCGAGTATTAAGCACTTAATGGAGAAAGTGCTTAAACTAGTAGTATGTTGGGCGTAACCCAGTGTACGCTGCGTGTAGTCCCAAGACCCCAGTACGCTGTGCGTACCAGGATGGTACACCAAGCGTACGCATCACAGTTGGGCCCAAATCTGTTTTGGGCCTTTGAGCTATTAGGCCTCATTTGGTTATTGGATATGGTTGTATTCTGGGAATTATGAATCATTTCACCTGTTATGGGCCATGGACATATTGATTGGGCCTTATTAGGCCAAGAGGCCTATTAATGATCTTGGACTTTGGGACCCATTAACAAGGGAAGGATAATTGGGTCTCATGGAAGGGTTTGGAGTTTGGGTTTCCTTTGATTAATTAAATTCCTAATATTGTTTAATATTATTATTTAGCACGAGAGGTTACAGACTGTTAGGAGAACAACTTTTGTATTCAACAGATAGAGGTGAGTCTTCTCACCATACCCATGGGTCTAAGGCACCAAGGCCGACCCATTATTTTATTATGGTATATGTGTTAGTCATTTTGTGATTTGATATGATATGTGATTGTGTGTTTTGCATGGAAGACCCCGGGGGGAGCCCATGACACTGGATATAAGACCATGTGGGGTAGCCCATGGCATTTCTAGGTAAAGACCATGTGGGGTAGCCCATTGCATTGGATGTAAGACCATGTGGGGTAACCCATGGCAGTCCTAGGTAAAAACCTTTTGGGGGTAGCCCATGGCATTCTTACAGGTTTTATGTATGCATGGATTTTATGATATGTGTGTAGCTTTAATTAGCTAATAGGATATGTGAATTTGTATTGTGTGTGTTATGATCTGAGCCCAAGGGAAAGGGCAAGGCGTGATGGCGCGACATTCACTCTATCTCTCTTTCACTAATATGTTTTGGGGACACTCTGATGATTTAATAAGTTGTAATGAATGCTGATTTGAAAACAATTATGTTGCGATTTCATGATTTATGAAAATGTGTTATATTAGATCAACATCATCAATAATCAACAAAAAATTCAATTCGTATCATTCATTCAACATCGATCATCAAATAAAACATCGAAATTAAGGTTAGAAAAAGATCAAATCATTTTTTGTTTGAAAATTTTCATATATTTCTCTACCAATCTACTATTTTGTAAGATTTAAATAGTCAAAGTATCATATTTATCACATCTTTTAAAAAGTTAACTTGTATGCACTCCAACTGTTTGATGAAATTCATAAACTAAATTACCACGTTATATTCATATATGAATATGTTTTCTCACCTGAATCAATATGTGATTATTAAAACACAAAACAAATATGTAAGTCTGTATGTTATTCATATGTGAATAACATATAAAAATTATATATATTTCTGAAAACACCTTGTAATATTCATATATGAATATACTGTGCAATATTCAAATATACCAACTATTATTCATAAGTAAATATACGATCTAATATTCACAAGTGAATATACTATGTACTATTCTCATGTGATATACCATGTAATACTATATAATATTCACATATGAAAATATCATCTAATATTCATAAGTGAATATACCATCTAACATTCACAAGTGAATGCATCGTCTAATATTTAAATATGAATATAGTATGTTTAGTATATGCTATACTCATATATGAATGATACTTAAATTGTACAAAAAATTAATCATAGTTTTTATTCGTAAGTGAATAACGAATGTACTGTAGTAAAAACATGATTCATTTATTAATAATGATAGCTGAAAATATAAAAAAAAAATTATTTTATCTTAAAACTATATCAATATGGATGTCTATTTGTAGAGAGTAAAAAAAATCATGAATTTTGCTATATTTAAAATCATTTTTCGATAAAAATAGCTTCTTAAAAAAAAAAAACAGAAAAACTATGTTTTTGTATATACGAAGGTAATGCTTAGCATAGTTTAAGGAAACATGTTTTATTGGAAAATACATGTGCATTCCTTTCCTATTTCTGCCGATATGTTGGAGGCTTTTGCAGCAAAAATAAATAATTGGCTGAGAATGATTTCCCCATTCTCAACTTTTTTTTTTCTCAATTGAACCCTCTGTGTGTGTGTGTGTGTGTGTGTGTGTGTGTGTGTATATATATATATATATATATATATATATATATATATATATACACTAGCCGTAGACCCGCGCAAAGCGGCGGCGAAAAATAGTTTCTCATTCGGCAATAAGTTCTATACGGAAACCTGTTAGATTTCAAGTAACACAAAAACATATGCATATTGTTATCGATCGGTTTTATGGAACAAATAAATGTAACCCTCGCAATACAAAAGAAAATAAATATTTTGGTGTGTAGTGTACGTTTATAGTCCTTCATTTTAGAAAATCATGACACATCCATACGAAGTGACTTGCTTATACATTTATTGGTATTGATAAAGTTAATAAAAAGGAGAATCAAAGTTAATCTTAACAACCCAGTTTGTTTAATATAGATAACTCTAAACGGATATATCCTATTATCCACTTTACTATCTAAAGTTTTAAACCGGAAAATAATAAAATTAATACAACCATATTTCATGGAACATAAATAAAAAATGGAATACTAATTTTCTATTAGTCATAAATCATACATAGATATTTTTTCTTCATATT
This sequence comes from Lactuca serriola, assembly GCF_051521515.1. Taxonomy (NCBI): domain Eukaryota; kingdom Viridiplantae; phylum Streptophyta; class Magnoliopsida; order Asterales; family Asteraceae; genus Lactuca; species Lactuca serriola. The sequence goes on from NC_136408.1 coordinate 84,723,993, forward strand.
AAACAAAGTATTTGATTTTACAATTGACTGGTCAATTTCGATTAGAGGGCATAAATAATAAATAAAACTTAAAAAATTACAAATAAAATGGCCTATATAATGGATTATTTGTTTTATTTTAATTGGATAAGAGATCAGGTCAAATTTTTGGAAGAGATAAGATTTCAAAGGTAATCAGATTAAAATTTAATATTATTTTATTCATGATTAGTTATACTTTACGCTTAGAGAGTTGAACGTCTTAAAAACATAATATTATTTTATTGGATCTATTTATAGAAATAGTAGGATTTCTTTTATAAGTTAGTGTATATATATATATATATATATATATATATATATATATATATATATATATATATATATATATATATATATATATATATATATGATCCGTTGAAAACTCATAGTTTTTAGAGAACCCAAGAACTAAAAGTGGAGCGTTAGATTTAAGTAAACTAATTAAGGGCTTGGTCGTCATCTTAACAAATTCATTTAATATTCAATTTTTTGTGTTATTGGAAATATTAATAAAAATGTCCTAAAATTAACATAATAAATTAAAATTTTAGAATTTCTTTTTAAATAATTTTTTTATTTTTTAAAAAAATGCAGATTTTTTTTGAGAAAACTTTAATTTTTTTTTTTTAAAAAAATGAAATTTAGAAAAAAAAACTACAATTTTTTTTAAAAACAATAAATTTTGAAAAATCAATAAAAAGTTTTGACATTTTTTTTTCTCAAACTTGACTATGTTTTCCAGTTTTTTATAACTTTAACCACTTAACTGGTTAACCTGGTTACCTTTTGGCATGAAAAGCTGACATGAGATACTTACGAGTTTAAAGTTGAATTTGTTTCCAAAAAAGACACTAAGTTTTTAATCTTTTCAATTTTGACACTAGGTTTTGTTTTTTGGTTTTTTTTTTTCAATTTTAACACTCTATGTTTTTTGTTCCAAATCGAACATCATTTTTTTTAATATTGATCATTTTTTATTTGAAACCCTATAAATATTTTTTACTATGTTTTAAAATATATACATTTATTTATTTTTTTCATTTAAAAACCATATTTTTATATAAATACAGTAAAACATATTTTTATATATTAGTTATACCATGGGAACCAAATTAACCATAAACTTCGAATAAGAATAACAAAATTTTATTAATTATTGCTTATGAAATACTATTTATTTTATTTTTTTGTTTTAGATTTTACACATATTTTTATTTACAATTAAATAATTCTATTAGGTATATATTGATGTCGTGTTTAACATTCGTTTGAAGCATTAAAGAAAAGGTGATAAATATAGAATATAATACCAAAATTTAATAAAAATACTAAAATAGATGTAATAATAGCGATATTTATCTTTTATAAATATTTTTGAGAAAACTGAGCTGAAAAATAAGATTTAATAGGAGTCACACCAAGAGATTCAAGATGTTCCTTCATAACATTATGATTTAAATGTACAAGAAACTTATATTTATATAAAAATATTGTTTTTAAATGATAAAATGTATTAAAAAGATATTTATATTGTTTTAAATGGAAAATTGTCAATATTGAACTAAATTGGAAAAATGATGTTCGACTTATAACAAAAAAATAGTGTCAAAATTGAAAAAAATAAATAAATTTAATGTTAAAATCCAAAAAGTGAAAACTTAATATTTTTTGTGGGAAAAAAAATCAAATTTGAGAATTTAGTATGTCATGTCAGCATGCCACGTCATCATGCCACCTCGGGAGGTAACCAGGTTGACCGGTTAAGTGGTTGAAATTATAACAAATTGAAAAATATAATGTCAAATTTGAGACAAAAAAAAAAACAATGTCAACTTAAAATTTTGATGTAAACTTAATATAGTTTGTGTTGCTTTCCCTTATTATTTTGATTAGAAATAGAAAATACGAACTAGTAGACTAAAACTTCATGATACCAATTGTCGAGGGACAAATTTGTAACTTCATCATTTTCTATTTCAAACCCCTCTCTTTTCTTCTATATAAAACGAGGCGTGCATGAGAGTGTCTGCAAATCAATCACAAACTCACAAACATGTTGAAACCTCAAGTCAACCACCTCTACCTCCATCAAATCCCCACTCCGCCAATACTCACAAGGTGGAAGAAGAATTTTATAGCCGGAGATGTGGGTGTTGACGGTGGCCGAAGCCTTTCATCTTTTGTATCTCTCAACACACTGGCATTTCCTACCAAACATCGCCGGAGATGTGGGTCTTTCCTCTCTCAGCGTAACACCGGCAATTCAGTCGGCCAAATCAAAGCCGACGCCGGAGAATCCAATACTGCCAGTAGTGTCATCAAAACCATCAGCCTCAGAGCCGTGATTACAGTCCAGTTGACTGTGGGTGGTGTCCTGTCGAACTTAAGTTTTACGAGAGCTTTTGACGATATTGGAGATTTGCTCGGAAAATCACTCCTTTTGGAGCTAGTTTCCGCCGATGCTGACTCAAGTAAGTGTATATGACGGTTGTTTGAGAGTTTTTGATAAGTTAATAGGAAATAACTTATCAAAAATGAAGCGAAATCTATAAATTGTTTTTTTTTAAACATCTATTACAAATATTTATTTTTACTTATGTGTGGAACCATAATATTAAAAAACTGATTTTTTTAGTTTTACTAACACACTCTAAAGACTAAATGAATGGTCGGATGGAGTTGGGAGCATCAACCAAAATATATCTTTTAAAGATAAAGAACAAATACAGGAGTTAAATTTGAAGTATAGATTGATCTATGGGAAAATACTCAGTTATAGATATTTTTGGGATTGAATTGCAAAATATAGACAAAAAAATTGAATTTTCGGGTATATACATGGATTACGTTGAGATAGCTCCGAGGGGCTCCGTGGAATCCATTGTAGTTCCGCGAAATGGCAAAATCGTAAACAAATTAGGGTATTAAAAAAAAACTCAAGATCTATTCCGCGGAAGTTACCTCCAAGGAATGAACTCATTCCGCTAAGGTAGCTCCAAGGAATGAATATTCATAATTTTTTTTTATATCGATTTTTTAGGGTTTATATTTATTATCCAACTAATTATTTTCAAGAAAAAATTATGAATTCATGATAGTATGAATTTTCTTGAGAATGTTTGGAATGAATGTGAAATGGAAAAAAATTGATCTTTTAATTGAAGATCTTTACGTAAAAGAATCATTGGACATGATTTTTTTTTTTTTAATTTTTTTTTCCTGAAGATCCATTCATCAGAGTTACCTCCGCGGAATGAGTTCGTTTTCGGAGCGGAATAGATCTTGAGTTTTTTTTTATTTTTTTTATTATTTTTTAATACCCTGATTTATTTACGATTTTGTCATTTCGCGGAGCTACAGTGCATTTCGCGTACTCGGAGCTACCTCCGCGGAATCCATGTCTATATCCGGAAATTCAATTTTTTGTGTCTATTTTTTAACTAAACCCCAAAAAACCGTATTTTCCCATGATCTATTTGACGAAAATGAAAGCCCGACAAAGATAATAAATCACATGGGATGTATATTCGTACATAATCAGCAAACGTGGGGTTTCAAATCTGAAGCAATATTATAAAAAAATGAACAGACTAACATCAATTATTGATTAGATCGAGTTCTTCTCTTTCTTCTGTTGATAGTTTAATACAAGTCAAGTTATGAATAAGATTAATATGTTTTTAGGACATTATATTACATTGAAATGTATAAGGTTTAATCTATCATATCAAATAAATTGTTGCATCATTATTAAGTTTTTCATACAGCTTTATGCTGCAATTCTTTTCTCTCTTGATTCATTTAATTATACAAATAATATAACATATTTTATATTAAAAAGGTTTTTTTTCCTACATTTTTATTGAATATATTTTTAAATTGGGAAAATGACACATACGCCCTATGAAGTTTCTAAGGTTGACCATTTTAGTCATTTAAGTTTTTTCGTGGTTTTATGAGGGAACCAACTTGTGAACAACTTGTTCTTTTAGTCCCCTTTACTTGTTTTAGCCGGTTTAGAGCACACGTATACAAAACTTGGGGCCCACCTCTCTCTCACACACAAACACACCAGAAAAAACCCAGAAACAACCAAATTGTTGCCTTCTTCAACCCATCCTCTCGTCTTCCTTCTATTTTGATGGCAGACTGATCCAATCACCACCAAACCACCGCCATGGCCAGTTGAAGCAAGCCTCCTTATATTTTGATGGCACACAGATTCCACCAGGCTTCAACGTCCGTTCAATCTCTCCAATGAATTTATCTGGATAAAGAGCATGGTCAAACACATTCGAAAACTCAAAGTCAAAAGCCTTATCATCAAATGGTTGATGATGAAAATCACCCTTAATCACAATAGGCGGGTAGGGTACAAGATCCAACCCGATTGAATCATTAACTCCAACCTGTTTCAAAGCCTCCACTTCCTACCCAATCCGAGCTCCAACACAAAGCGCCTTTGATGAATTTGCGAGCAGTTTTTCTTGTTTTAATTGGAGAAAAATTTGGGTGAAAACCCGAATCTTTTGGTCCCCATCCCTGGAGGTCCATATTTTCGGAGTTTTTGTGAAGCTGGTGGTGGATGTGGATGTCGTAGGAGGTGTATTCGGGTCGGATTTTGAGTCCGTTGATGGTGATTGTACGGTTGCTGGGAGTTGGGGTGTTTGGATTGTAGAGAGAGAAAGATGAGGTAGAAAAGAGAGAGAGGAGAATTAGAGAGAGAAAGAAAGCTTTGGGTGTTGATGATTTTGGTGGGTTGATTGGTTCTTTCATGTCTGCAACTCCTATATCTATAACAGAGGATACTAAAGAGCAAAACAATACATCGTGCATGAGAGAGAGAGAGAGAGAGAGTTGTGGGCTCCTCTTATTATTTTTAATTATTAAAATGTAAAAATACGTGAGCTGTCATAAGGGGTAATCGGGTTACCCCTTCGTTTTCTCAAAAAGGACGTTTTAGACCCGACACAACCAACTTTGTTCCCTTAAAAGGTACAGAAATAAAATTAGGGACTGAATGAGTAAACCCTAGAATACGTCATTTTCCCTTTTAAATTTAATTTTTAAGACTTATGCTTTAGGTTTATAATAGATCTAGTTATACAAAGTAAGTTTATTTAAAAAACTAGATCTACTACCGTTAAGTTATAATATAATTTTAAAATACGCTTGATATGATGAAGCCAAATATAAATTATAATTTCATGTAACTTGCGTTTTTGTTTTATAAGTATATATTATTATTTCTTTCCTTTTTCCGGATTATATTCTATTAATTCCTAATTTTACGATCACACTCCAAATCATTTGTGAAAAAGACTACTCAAATTTAAAAATTCACGCATCCATAGTTGATGAACAGAAAAAGATAATATTCTTTCAGAAATTGTTATTTTATTTAGGGTTTTTTTGAATGATGTAGAGGCATAACGATTTTATTTTTTATCGATCCATATGAATTACTATCAATATAAAGCCGATTTGAGGCAAAACAAAGGACCACAAAATGATATAAACGTCATCGTAGATGGCAACAAAAACGGGTGCTTCGATTGTCTTGTTACATAGCATAGATGTGACATTTTGATAAATAAAACACATATATTCAGTTGAATAAAATGCTAGAAATCAATAAACTAAAATTTCAGTTATATGTTTGTTGATATGTGTCCATTTTTTAAATTTGGTTTTTGAAGAGACAGGATTACAGAAGGCTACAATACAAGATTATGCACATCGAACTGGTCAAAAAGCAGACGACCTAACATATTTAGCAGAATTTGAAGTACCTGAAGATTTTGGTTCAATCGGGGCCATTTTGATTGAGAACGAACACCACAAAGAGATGTTTGTAGAATCGATTGTACTTGAAGGCCTCCCCATTGGTCCAGTGAGTGTCTCATGCAATTCATGGCTTCATTCCAAGTTTGATAACCCTATAAAACGAGTTTTCTTCCTCGATAAGGTTAGTGATTAATCAACTTTATATTTAATCATTCTATCATTTCTACAAAATTTTATGAGTTTGAATCATTGTGTTTGGATTTTATTTCGAACATATAAACAACATGGCCGATCGATAAAAAATAATACCAATTAAAAGATACTAAATTAAACGGATTTTAATAAAATAAATACTAATATCAAGGACACTTTATATTCATGTTTGTGAAAGTTATCTTAAAAAAAGAATAAACAACATCTGCGAGTTAAATTCTTTTTGATAAAAAGGAATAAAAATTACAAATATTAAAAACCTTTAAAAAAAAAAGATTAAATAGTACATATGCGAGTTAAATTCTTTTTGATAACTCATACATTATTTATGGTATTTTATCATAAATAAATGATCAAAATTTAAACCTAATCTTTTAAGATTAAAATTATTATATTCCTATTAATATATGAGCTCTTTTGTTAAAAAACCTAAAGAAAACATATTAGGAAAAAATACATATTGTATAATTAAAGCATCAAATATGAAATATAGATAATACATATAGACATATAATTTTTGATGTTAAATTGTAATTACTTTCTCTTTTATAATTAATTTAAAGATAAGATAATATATTATAATATGTATAAGAAATTACATCTGCTATATCGGAATGACAGTATCTTGGATTAAATAATAAAAATTTACATCAATATAACGGAAACAGACAACAAATTGATTCATCAATTTTTCTGGACGAAAGAAATTATTTTTTTAAAACCACACCTATAGATATTAGGTTATAACGTTAATATACATGACTAATTTGACCATGCATTAGATTTTTATTTGGAAATAAGTTAATTTTTATATCAACAGTATTCTATAAATAAAAATAAAACCAAATAAATAATTCATATTAGTTATAATACTCTTAAAACAAATATTACCAAACAGATAACTTGTATAAAAATAAATTTAAAATCTTTATGTCAGTATGCTGCAACATATTAAAAACATTAAAATTAAAATTTCAAATACAAATAAAATAATTATTATATTTAAAATATAACGGCTTGCTTATACTTCGTTTTCTGGGGTGGGTTACGCAGGTTTCATGCCTACCGTCGCAGACTCCGAGCGGGTTGAAGCAGCTTCGAGAACAGGAACTAGCGATTCTTCGAGGCGATGGCGTCGCCGATAAACCTCGAGAAAAGAATGATAGAATTTACGATTACGATGTCTACAATGATCTTGGCAATCCCGATAAGGATCCGGAGTTGGCACGACCGGTGCTCGGCACCAAGGAATATCCTTACCCTCGTCGTTGCAAAACTGGCCGACCTCGCACTAAATCAGGTACTTCACCATTTCTCATAAGCCACATTCTAATCTCTGCAATTAACACGTAATCTGTTCCGATTTTAGTACATATAGAGCTAATATTTCAATTCTATGAAGAAACTACGTTTATACATCTAAAATTTTACCTGTCTAGTTCTGATGTGAATTTGTTATCTCAATAGAAGTTTATGTGGCGTTGCCTCTGAAAAGTTCCGATTTAATCTTTCATTTTGGCAGAGTAGAGTGAAATCCTGAGTTCTATCTAACTACGGTAGTAATTATCAATCGTAATCTTAGAATCGGTTCACATTATTAGGAAATGTAATATGCTAAGGTTTATGATGTGTCTGTTGTGATTCATGTATCTAAACCTAAATTGATATAAGAAACATCCAAACCGCTTATTAAAGAAGTAATCTTACTAATTGCCCCTTTTCTAATCATGGAGTCAGTGGATGTAAATTGAAAACATAAAGTTGTTGTCTGGTTTGATTACTGAGTAGAACTACAAAATGCAGATCCATTATCAGAGTCAAGAAGCAGTGATGTTTACGTCCCAAGGGATGAATCTTTTTCAGAAGTTAAGAATATGACTTTTTCGTTCAAGACTGTGTACTCAGTGCTTCATGCAGTCATACCCTCAATAGAAACAACCATGATTGACAAAGATCTTGGGTTCCCATACTTCACAGCCATTGAATCTCTGTTCAATGAGGGAGTTAATCTGCCACCATTAGACAACAAAGGGTTTCTTGGAAATGTTCTACCTCGACTTCTGAAGGCTATGGAAGATGCCCAAAATAACATCTTGCTTTTTGAAACTCCTGCTATGATTGAAAGTAACTACAACTCTCCCTCCTCCCTCTCTCTTTATCTCTCTCTCATAGACACAAAGATTTTACGTTTGTTGATTTGCAGGAGATAAATTCGGTTGGCTTAGGGATGAAGAATTTTGTAGACAAACCATTGCTGGACTTAACCCTTTGAGTATTAGTTGTGTCACGGTATATTTTCACTTTCAATGATTTACTAATTTAGAAAAGATACTTTAGAAGAGTAAATCACTAACTTGTATTGGTGAATGTAATCATGTATGCAGGAATGGCCACTGAAAAGTAAACTTGACCCTGAGGTTTATGGTCCACCTGAATCCGCCATAACCGAAGAGATCATCATGAGAGAGATCAGAGGCTTCTGTTCACTTAAGGAGGTAGTACAAGTGTTCAACTAAGACTAATTATATAAAAATCTTGTACTAATTTGTAAATTAAACATGGAATTTTGCTCAGGCAATAGAGAGCAAGAAGCTTTTTATTATGGATTATCATGATATCTTCCTTCCATATGTGAACAAAGTCAGAGATCAGAAAAAATTCAGAACAACTTTATACGGATCAAGAACACTGATGTTCCTTATGCCATCTGGAACATTAAGACCATTGGCCATTGAGCTCGTTAGGCCACCTGGCAATGGGAAACCTCAATGGAAGCGAGTATTTACTCCATGTTGGGATGCAACAGGTGCTTGGCTATGGAAGCTTGCTAAGATCCATGCTCTTGTTCATGATAGTGGTTACCATCAACTAGTAAGCCACTGGTAAGTTTGATTAATCCATTTTCTTATTAAAAGTTTTATTTTGTACCTGTGCTTTTCTGAAAATCCCAAGTTTGGTTAAACATTATTTCTTTTAGAACAATTTACAAATTTAGTCCCTGTACTTTAATTAAATTGCAAGTTTGGTCCGATTTTGCTGCTTTTCCGTCTTACAAAGAAATCTAAGTCTTAAAAGAAAGAGTAATTTAAAATTTTGGTTTCTAAGAATAGCTATTTTTGTATTTTTGATCCCCAAAAGTTTTCTCTTGCTATTTTGGTCATTATTTGAGGTTTTTGTAACGTTTTTTTTGTTCGTGTTTCAAGAAAAAGACTGTATTTTGAGGACCAAAATTGCAAAAATTAGTTATAGTCTAAGGGCCAAAAATAGTAATTTTACATGTAACAGAGGACAAAAACTGTTACAAGAACATTATTTGAATTTTTTGTAACGTTTTTTGGTTCCTATTTCAAGAAAACGACCATTTTTATGACTAAAATTGCAAAAATTGCTAGAGTCAAGGGCCAAAAATAGTAAATTTACATGTAAGAGAGGACAAAAACTGTTACAAGAACCTCAATAAGGACCAAATTTTCAAGATTACCTTTTGCGACCAAAATTGCAAAACTCAGCTATACCCACAACTAAAAATGTAATTTACTTTAAAAGAATAAGTAATACACAAAACTTGCAATTTTGAGTAAAATCACACGGACCAAATTTGTAAGACTTGCATATAGTTATTAGAGGGACCAAATCTGCAACAAAATGTGAACTTAAGGACGAACATGTGATTCCAAGTAAAGAACAAGGAGCAAATTAGTGATTTACTCTAAAATATTTTATTATTCGTATTTGATAATAAAATTTTCAGGTTAAGAACACATTGTTGCACTGAGCCATATATAATAGCCACCAACCGCCAGCTCAGCAAAATGCACCCGATACACAATCTTTTACACCCTCATTTCCGATATACAATGGAAATCAACGGTTTAGCCCGTGAAGCCCTAATTAATTCGGGTGGAATCATCGAATCTTGTTTCTCACCCGGAAAATACAGCATCGAGTTGAGTTCAATCGCGTATGGTCAACAATGGCGGTTTGACCACGAAGCATTACCCGCTGACCTAATCGCAAGAGGCATGGCGGTGGAAGACCCCGATTCACCACACGGCCTAAAGCTAACAATAGAAGATTACCCTTACGCAAATGACGGTTTAGTCCTTTGGGATATAATCAAAGATTGGGTCACCAACTATGTCAACCATTATTACCCCGAAGACAACAACAAAAATCTTGTGGAATCGGATTCAGAGCTTCAAGCATGGTGGACAGAGATTAGAACACTCGGACACGCAGACAAGAAAGACGAACCATGGTGGCCGATTTTGAAAACACCAAAGGATTTAATCGGGATTTTGACAACAATAATTTGGGTAGCTTCCGGGCACCATGCAGCGGTCAACTTCGGGCAGTATGACTTTGCGGGTTATATTCCGAATCGGGCAACGATTGCCCGAGTTAAAATGCCATGTGAGGATCCGACCGATGATGAATGGGAGACGTTTAAACGAAGGCCAGAAGATGAGCTTTTGTCGGCGTTTCCTTCTCAGATTCAAGCTTCACAAGTGATGGCAGTTCTTGATGTTTTGTCGAATCATTCCCCGGATGAGGAGTATATTGGGGAGACAATGGAGGGGGCGTTTGAGGCAAATCCGCAAATAAAAGCTGCGTATGAGATGTTTTCAGGGAGGTTGAAGGAGTTGGAAGGGATTATTGATGGGAGGAATGCGGATGAGAGTAGGAAGAACAGGAATGGAGTTGGAGTTGTACCGTATAACTTGCTAAAGCCTTATTCGGAACCTGGTGTCACTAGTATGGGGGTTCCGAATAGTATTTCTATATAGATGGTTTGTTGGATTTGGGGTGATGAATAATGGAGCAAGAAATCGTGATTGTTATTGATCATTTTCCTAGGGGTGAATTTTTCTTGATTAAACAATAAAATGGAAAAAGTCATTTTTTGTTAAAAGTTAACATGATATCTTTTTCTATGATTGGAAAACATTGTGGTTATTTTGTGTACAACCTTGTTTTTATTATATGCCAAAATGTCAAATTACTATGCTTTCTTCTTTGTTGAGATTTTAATGAGTCAAATGTCATGACCAAGGTTGTCAAATTATAACTTGATGTTTTCTTTGTGAAATACAAATTATAACTTGATGTTATTAAGAAATCAATGGTGGTAACTTGATGTTATCAAGACATCAATGGTGGAAGCAAAGATATCATAGGTTCTGTTTGATAGATATATTTTTAGGTCTAAACAGATCTTTTTGGTTGAATGAGCCATAAAGACCGGTTGATTGAGCCATAATGACTGTTTGATTTGCACAAGAAAAATAGTAGGGGTGTGCATAATAACCGAAAAACCAAACCAAAACCAAATTAACCGATATAATCGAACTATTTTAAAAACCGTTGGTTCGGTTTCTAAATTTTGTTAACCGATAACTAATGGTTCAGTTATGGTTTTATAGGTTAACCGAACCATTATTAACCGAACCGTTAACTTTATATTTTAATATATAAAAATTATAGATTATATATAAAATAATATAGTCAAACTTATTTAAGATCTGTTGGGATTAAAACCATAATTGAGATTGGATGAACAAGATGTGGAAAATAAGAACAAACACAAATATGAAGATTATGTCGACTGATCATTCGATTTATTTAAATATGAGGAATAAATTACACTTTCAGCACAGACTAAAGAATCTAACACTGCATAAGAAACCTCACAACGTGGCGGCTACATTTTGCCTCACTCCTAACCCTAATAACGAATAATACATGACTATTTATTGGGAAAAGACAAGTCTTGAGCTTTTAACCTACAATTCATCGAAGGGGCCCATTGTCATCATCTTTGGAGTGCTTTGAAACCCTACAATCTCCCCCTCAAAGTATGGAATGGATGACTGTCACACCCTAAAACCGGAACGACGGAAACGTTCTGGGGTGGATGACATCATGTCAAGTATCACAACATATGCAGTATAGTAATCAAAGTACACCAACCATTGCATTAATAGTAATAATTTTACATAGTTTACATTTCATAGCAACATCAAAGTAATACAAGGAATAATATAGATGAAGCTCGGTTCTAGACTGACTTCGCAAAGCTCCCGGGATGTACCTGTCTATCGCTGACCTGAGAATACAAGTTATTTTGAAAGCGAGTATCAGCATTTTATAATGCTGGTGAGTCCATAAGCATTTAGTGTCATTAGTATAAATATGCATTTTTATTCAAAATAACTTTATGAAAGATAGTACTTTAAAATCTACGGTGTATTAGTGTCCTTTACAGAAAATGTTATATTTTCTAAATAAAAGCAGTCTTTTACCAAGACCCGATTGATTTATGTTTTAAGGAGTAGTTTTCCCCAAATTACTATCATTACCAAATACAAAATTGACTTTAAAAGAGTAATGAGAAAATCATAAGTGAAAATACTAGGGGAAAATAATATATATACCTCAGCAGTAACACTGCTGACTAAAACAAAAGAAAACATAGACTCCAGGAGAGTATCAAATGAATGATACGCCTGGCTCAGTCTAACAAAAGGAAGTACAGACTCCAGACAGTATCGAATGAACGATATAGCTAGCAAAGTCTAAAACAAGAAAATACAAACTCCAGACAGTATCGAGTGAACGATACAGCTAGCAAAGTCTAAAACAAAAAGGGTGAATGTGAACCCGTATGTAACCATGCTGATCGACGATAGAGCATCCGATGACCCTCCAGGTCACGCGTAGAGGTAGTGGCATTATGTCACCCATGGGCCTTACTGGCGCGGACTGTAGCTAGTAGTCTGGGTGTGGGAGTTTCAGTCCCATATAGATCTATACACATGATGTTCGCTCTCCTTCCCGGAGACTCTGGTTACACGGTGTTGGCGCAATGAAGCGTCGTAGAGGGAAAAATTGTGTCACATTCTAAAGTAAAAGAGAGAGAGGGAGATAGAGAGAAATAGAGTGTAACATCCCAAAAATACGAGCCAAAAATTTCGTTTTTAAAACATGTACTTAGCAAAACATTTAGGAATAAATCGTTCAACAATCATTCCATTTCACAAAAGATGTTGCATATCGGAAAAACATTGTCATAATCATAAAAGTATCAGAGTACAATTTCCCAGGAAGATATCATAATGCGGAATACAAGCAGGTGTGTGATGTACTGCTACTGCGCAAGCTCCTTCCCCTTCGAAGAAGAGGTACCTGAAACCAAAATCGAAAACTGTAAGCACGAAGCTTAGTGAGTTCCCCCAACATACCACATACCATACAATCACATAACATGCATATATTGTCAGGCATATCTGGGTGCCCGACCTACCCCTTCGGTCCTCTCGACCGGATACTGTCTAGTATAACTGGGAGCTGGCCTCCCCTTCGGTCCTCTCGACCGGATACTGACCAGTATATCTGGGAGCTTGCCTCCCCTTTGGTCCTCTCGACCGGATAATGACTAGCATATCTGGGTGCTGGTCTCCCCTTCGGTCCTCTCGACCGAATACTGGGGACTATTTCACCCCCTACTACTACCACATAACACACATATCTCATAATCTATCTAGCAAGGTTGGGCATGACTGCCCCTTCGGCCCTATCGACCGGTAATCTGGGGACTATCTCCCACTACTATCACTAGCACATAGCAGCATATCATACTCGAACATAAACATATCACAGGTAGTAGCAACCTTAGATGAATATCACAGAGACAATCATCCATCATACAACTCCTACTGGTGGGTCGGCATTGTGGCCGTAGACCCACCGCTACTGGAAGGTAACTCACCTCAAAGTAACTACTGATCTGTGTGGGAACTGACCGTCTTCTTCTGCTGCTGCTCCGGAAATCCCCCGGCTATAATTCCCACAAAACCCTTAGTCAAATACTGCTAACCGACCTCGGGGTACAATGACCATTTACCCCCAACCAAACCAAAAGTCAAAGTCAAAGTCACTGCCAGTTGACCCGACTCGCCGAGTAGGCTTGCCAACTCGCCGAGTCCATATCCCTTTGTCTGACCATGAGCCTGTCTCTACTTGTCGAGTTAGGCATTGAATCGACGGGTTTTCCTTCTAACCAAAGGCCAATAGTCCTTCATCCTACTCGCCGAGTTGTTCTTGAGACAAGAAGATTGCCTTGAACTTGCCGAGTCATGGCATTGACTCGCCGAGTGACTTCATGAGTGAGTCTGGCTTCCGACCCACTAAGTCACACCCAATGACTCACTACTCCCAACCCACAAATGCGAAAAGGGTGAAAACTCGGGGACTCACGACTCGACTCGCCGAGTCAGATGAACGACTCGTCGAGTCGGCCACATGCAAAAACTATACATGCGATTATGCTTGGATCCAGCTCATGCCATTCATAGATCTGGGTTTCTAGGGCATGAATAACACGTAAAGTTTCCAACTTTACGTGTGAATAATCACCAATAAAGGTTTTAGGGCTCAAAATGCACCAAAAGAGTAGATCTAGGGCTTTCATGCAATATGGCTTCATAAAGACAGTAGATCTAAGCTCCTGGAGCTCAATCACACCTAGATCTAGAGGCTAACAACTTATTACAACCCACAAAGCACAAACAAGCTTGGGGAAAGGCTCAAGAAGGACTTCCATGGAGCTAAAAGGGACTATAAGCATGAAAACAGAGGGGAAATCGAGTTATACCTTAAGGAAAACACTGAGATAGCTCAAAGATGCCTGGCCTCCTCCTCTTCTTCTTGATCTACTCTCCTTCCCACTCCAAATCTTCAAGAAAACACACCAAATGCTTCAAACTCACAAGGAACAAGGCTTGAACGAAGTATAGAGCTCTGAGGGTGAATGGGAGCGAGCTTGGGGGGGGAAAAAGGGGTTTAAATAGGGTGCAAACCCTTGAAATTTAGGGTTTCATCTGTTGGAACTTTGTTAAATGGAAAACACTCTCTTTGGGACTTGTCCCACATTGGAAGAAACAGGGGAACTTATACTCCCTTAAAAAGCCTCATACTACTTGTTTACTAATTAGATCAAAGGCTTGGACTAGAGGGATTGGGTTGGATTTGGTGATTGGGCTAGTCAAATTGGTCTTGAAAGCTTATATTAATATATATATTTAATGGTCAAAGATTGGCCTTGGGCCTTGGGGCTCTTGGGGTCTCATTGACTAGTTACATTATTTTATATATATATTAATTCCGATTTTGACTTTTATTATATATTAAAAATCTGTTAAATTCGTTTTAACTGTTTTGACAGTTATTTTCGGTTAGCAGTTTTGGAGGGAAAAAACCTGTCAATCTATATGTATAAATAGATCACCAAAGACCAGATTTCGGGTTCAGAAATATTGCATACATATTCCTCTTATAATTTCGTACTCCAAATACAATGAAGGGAACATAGAGAATTTCGTCAGAATCAAGAGAAGTTCTTGGTTGATTGTTGTATCCTCTAGACAGATCCCTACCAGGGAAATTTCTGTCTTAGGACACTGCAATTTGCAGGCCTCAATCTACATAATTTCGTTTTTTGTGTTTCTATTGTAAACATAAACCATCAAGTATGTTTTCTGTAAACTGATTCTTGTATATTTCATATATATATATATATATATATATATATATATATATATATATATATATATATATATATATTCAATCTCGTTTGTTTTATTTCTATTAATCTTGTTGATTGTATACTTCTGTCATAACAATCTAAGACAGAAATCAAAGAGTGAAGAATGGATCAAAATTCCATCATCAAAACACATGTGGAAAAGCCTGAGAAATTCAAAGGCTCGGATTTCCGGAGATGGCAACAGAAGATGTTGTTTTATCTAACAACTCTTCATGTTTCCAATGTTCTCACTGATGATTCTCCCTCTCCTCCTACTGGTGTAACCACTGCAGAAGGAACAACACCACCCACTGCAGCCCAATTGGCAGAACATCAAAGGGCTGTGGAAACTTGGAACACAAATGAATATAATTGCAGAAATTATATTCTAAATGTCCTAGATGATTCCCTCTATGATATCTACTCTACCATCACTACTGCAAGAGAGATATGAGAATCACTGGAAAAGAAATACAAAACAGAAGTGGCATGTTCCAAGAAATTCGTGATTGGAAAGTTCATGAATTTCAAGATGGTGGATACCAAATCTGTCCTCAAACAGGTGGAGGAAATTCAAGTCATTGCACATGATCTTGAAGTTGAAGGTATGGGTATAAACTCTAACTTTCTTGTTGGTTCAATCATTGAAAAACTTCCTCCTTCTTGGAAGAATTTCAAACTATATCTTAAACACTTAACTGATGACATGAGTTTTGAGCAACTTGTGTTGAGAATTCGTGTGGAAGAAGATAACAGATTGAATGAGAAAGCAGATGCAAATTCCTTGGAACCAAGTGCAAACTTTGTTGGAGAAGCAAGTAGTTCAATGACAAAGCATAACAACAAGAAAGGGAAGCAAGGCTCCAAAAACTCTTCCAAAGATGGCAAAAACCATGGCCCAAACAAGAAGAATTTCAAGAAGAATTCTGGTCCATGCTATGTTTGTGGCAAAACTGGACACAAGGCCAAAGATTGCAGATTCAGGAGGGGTCAAGGAGGAAATAATGGAGGAAACAATGGAGGGAACAATGGAAACAATGGTGGCAATTCTGGTGGAGGAAATTCTGGTCAAGCCAACATGGTTGAATCACTAAATCAATTTGTTTTTGTGATTCAAACCAACATGGTTAGCAATTGTGTGGATTAGTGGATTGATACCGGAGCCACAAGGCACATTTGCAACTCTCGAACCATGTTTTCTACATACCAGAAAGTCTCGGATTCTGAACCAATGTTTATGGGGAATGGCTCTACTGCAAAAGTTGAAGGAAAGGGAAAAGTGAAACTACAACTGACTTCTGAAAAAGAACTTGTTTTATGTGATGTCTTGCATGTTCCTGAAATTACTTAGAATTTGATTTCTGGTCCTATTCTTAGTAACAAAGGTTTCAAACTTGTATTTGAATCTGATAAGTTTGTTCTCACCAAGGGTGGGATGTATGTTGGAAAGGGATACCTTAGTGAGGGTCTCTTCAAAGTCAGTGTCTTACCTTTATACTATGGTGTTGAAACACCAAACAATGATGTAACCAATATTAATGCTAATGCAATAATGGGCACTACTAGCCCCTCTTCTATGTATATGCATGATCCTTCAATTTTGTGGCATTCTCGTTTGGGACATGTCAATTTTCGTTCTATTCAAAGAATGGCAAAACTTGGCATGTTACCAAAATGTTCATTAGATAAAAACATAAAATGTGAGGTTTGTGTAGAATCAAAATTTTCACAACATCCTCATAAATCAGTTGAAAAATCTAATGAAATACTTGGCTTAATCCACTCTGATTTATGTGATTTTAGAGCAACACCTACAAGAGGAGGAAAGAATTATTATATATCTTTTATTGATGATTACAGCAAGTATTGTTATATTTATTTGTTAAAAGATGAAGCCTTGAATTATTTTTAAAAATTACAAGACTGAAGTTGAAAATCAACTAGACAAAAAGATCAATATTCTAAGGTCTGATCGAGGAGGAGAATATGAATCCAAAGACTTTGCTGAATTTTGTTCTTTAAATGGTATTATACATCAAACAACTGCTCCATATACTCCTCAACAAAATGGAGTGGCAGAAAGAAAGAATAGAACATTGAAAAACATGATTAATTCAATGTTAATTACTTCTGGAGCACCACACAATCTGTGGGGAGAAGCATGTCTTGCAGCAAATACAATACTTAATAGAATTCCTCAAAAAAAGAGTGATAAATCACCCTATCATCTGTGGAAAGGGAGGTTACCCTCTTATAAAAGGATGAAAGTGTGGGGTTGCCTTGCTAAGGTACAAGTACCTCTTCCTAAGAGGACTAAACTTGGACCAAAAACCATAGATTGCATCTATCTTGGCCCTGCCATGAATAGTACAGCATACAGGTTTCTTGTGTATAAATCACATGTTGATGAGATCCATAACCAAACCATCATGGAATCAGTAGAGGCTGAATTCTTTGAAAATATTTTTCCTTTTAAGGATAAAGGGAAAGAGGTTACCTGCTCTAGGAAAAGACCTCTAGATGATGGACTGAATGATACAAATCCAGACAAAAGTTTACAATCAAATGAAGAGAATTCTTCAAAGGTTCAAGAAGAGAACTTAGAACCTAGAAGAAGCAAACGGGGCAAAATAGCCAAAGATTTTGGACCTGATTACATGACCTATGTAGTGAATAAAGAACCACAAACATATAAGGAAGCTATGGACTCCTCTGAAGCTCCTTACTGGAAAGAGGCAATCAAAAGTGAGATTGACTCCATTGTGCAAAATAACACTTGGAAATTGGTAGATTTGCCACCTGGGCAAAAACTAATTGGGCACAAATGGATATTCAAAAAGAATTTTAGACCTGATGGTACCATTGAGAAGTACAAAGCTCGTTTAGTAGCTAAAGGGTATCGTCAAAAAGAGGGTCAAGACTTCTTTGACACCTATTCACCTGTTACAAGAATTACATCAATTCGCACATTAGTAGCAATTGCAACCATTCATAATTTGGAAATACACCAAATGGATGTGAAAACTGCCTTCTTGTATGGTGAACTAGATGAAGAGATATATATGAATCAACCTAAAGGGTTTGTGGTTAAAGGTCAAGAAAACAAAGTCTGTAAGTTAGTTAGATCACTTTATGGACTAAAACAGGCTCCAAAGCAATGGCATGAGAAGTTTGACAACACATTACTCTCTAATGGATTTAGAATAAATGAATGTGATAAATGTGTTTATGTCAAATAATACAAGAATGCTTATGTCATCATATGCTTGTATATGGATGATATGCTTATAATGGGTACTAATTTGGATGTGATCAATCAAACCAAGAAAATGCTACACTCCTCCTTTTCCATGAAAGACTTGGGAGTAGTAGATGTGATCCTTGGTGTAAGAGTTCAAAGAAGACCAGATGGTTATACTCTTACTCAGTCCCATTATATTGAAAGTGTACTCAAGAAGTTTGGACACTATGATGACAAGCCGGTTGTCACCCCATTTGATGCTTCTAGTCATCTAAAGAAGAATAAAGGTGATATTGTAGCTCAGTTAGAATATACTCAAGTTCTCGGACTTGGCTTATAGTGTAAGTAGATTGAGTCGTTACTCCCACAATCCTGGGAAAGATCATTGGTATGCATTAGTGAGAGTGCTTAGATATTTAAAGCATACAATGAACTATGGACTGCATTACACGAAATATCCTCCTGTTCTTGAAGGGTATTGTGATGCAAATTGGATTTCCAATACTTCTGAGGCAAAATCCACAAGTGGATATGTGTTCACTCTTGGTGGAGCTGCTATCTCTTGGAAATCATCTAAGCAAACTGTGAATACTCGTTCTACAATGGAAGCAGAGTTTGTTGCTTTAGACAAAGCTGCTGAAGAAGCTAAATGGCTCAAAAGCTTCCTAGAAGGTATTCCTCTATGGCCTCAACCTGTTACTGCCATTGGCATACAGTGTGATAGTATGGCTGCTCTTACTAGAGCACAAAGTCATATATACAATGGCAAGTCGAGACACATTAGGCGCAGACATATTACAATAAGAGACTTGCTGAAGAATGGAATCATTTCCATTAGTTACATAAAGTCAAAGGAAAATATAGCTGATCCCTTGACAAAAGGCCTTAGCAGAGAGCAAGTTCTCTTCACATCGAGGGGAATGGGCTTAAAGGCAACACAATGAGTCACCACCTAGCGGAAACCTAACCTAGCAACATTGGAGATCCCATGGTATAGGTTCAATAGGACAACTAGTTGGGGAAGACTCAAAGAAGCACTAACACAAAGGTATGCTCACTCCTATGATATTTATTTCGTGTTTTTCCGTTGATGATATAGGGATGAATTCTTTATTCTTAATAATGCTGATAGCGTTCATAGTGGAATAAGTACGGATTGTTCCAGATTAGCATTACCTATGTGAGATGGATGTGAGGTCGCATCTTTGGGAGCTGATATGGCTAAGCTCTCTAAAAGTCTCATGAAGAAAGGATTGTTCACGACCGAAATGAACACCACGGTAAGAAATGATCTATGCTTAGCTATGATATGTGTGAAACTTCTTGTTTTTGATTCTACTATAAAAAGTGGTTAGTTCAAGAATCTAGTTCACTACCCACAAAGTAGATCCAAGTAGTACTCACTATGAAAGGTTCAAGTTTTACAACACCTATTCAGATGCATGTCATATCTTACTTCCCTTATTTGAATATCAAAGTTCACTTATTTTCTATTCAAATGTGGGGTATTCTTAGAGTTTGAATAGAAAATGTGGGGTATTGTTGGAACTTTGTTAAATGGAAAACACTCTCTTTGGGACTTGTCCCACATTGGAAGAAAGA
This sequence comes from Lactuca serriola, assembly GCF_051521515.1. Taxonomy (NCBI): domain Eukaryota; kingdom Viridiplantae; phylum Streptophyta; class Magnoliopsida; order Asterales; family Asteraceae; genus Lactuca; species Lactuca serriola. Next base: position 84,744,440 of record NC_136408.1, read on the forward strand.
GGAAACTTATACTCCCTTAAAAAGCCTCCTACTACTTGTTTACTAATTAGATCAAAGGCTTGGACTAGAGGGATTGGGTTGGATTTGGTGATTGGGCTAGTCAAATTGGTCTTGAAAGCTTATATTAATATATATATTTAATGGTCAAAGATTGGCCTTGGGCCTTGGGGCTCTTGGGGTCTCATTGACTAGTTACAATATTATATATATATATATATATATATATATATATATATATATATATATATATATATATATATTAATTCCGATTTTGACTTTTATTATATATTAAAAATCTGTTAAATTCGTTTTAACTGTTTTGACAGTTATTTTCGGTTAGCAGTTTTGGAGGGAAAAAACCTGTCAATCTATATGTATAAATAGATCACCAAAGACCAGATTTCGGGTTCAGAAATATTGCATACAGATTCCTCTTATAATTTCGTACTCCAAATACAATGAAGGGAACATAGAGAATTTCGTCAGAATCAAGAGAAGTTCTTGGTTGATTGTTGTATCCTCTAGACAGATCCCTACCAGGGAAATTTCTGTCTTAGGACACTGCAACTTGCAGGCCTCAATCTACATAATTTCGTTTTTTGTGTTTCTATTGTAAACATAAACCATCAAGTATGTTTTCTGTAAACTGATTCTTGTATATTTCATATATATATATATATATATATATATATATATATATATATATATATATATTTCAATTTCGTTTGTTTTATTTCTATTAATCTTGTTGATTGTATACTTCTGTCATAACATCATCAGACAACGGTAACTCGCCGAGTCCAGAATATGGACTCGCCGAGTCGCCAACTTAAACGTGTTCCGGATCCCGTCTCTACTCGGTGAGTCGGACCTGCAACTCGCCGAGTCCAAGGCTAAAAATGAAAAACACTAAGATAAATTTTACGTACCAGAAACCAGGTGCTACAAATCTCCCCCACTTATTTTAGACTTCGTCCTCGAAGTCTGCTGCTCGATCCTAAAACAACTCGGGGTAATGCTCCATCATTTCTTCCACCGGCTCCCATGTCCACTCGGACCCCTTTCGGTGCTGCCACTGCACCTTCACTAACTCCACCCTCTTGTTCCTTAGATCCTTCGACTTCCGGTCGAGGATCGTGATTGGGCGCTCAATGTAATTCAGGCTGTCATCAACCTGTATATCTTCTAACGGCACCACCGTTGAATCATCCACGAGACACTTCCGCAGCTGGGAGACATGGAAGGTGTTGTGGATCTGGCTGAGCTCGGCTGGCAGATCTAGCCTATATGCCACCTTGCCCACCCGGGCTACAACCCTGAACAGACCAATGTATCTCGGGCCCAACTTGCCTCGCTTCCTGAATCGAATGACGCCTTTCCAAGGCGACACTTTCAGGAGAACCATATCCCCGACCTGGAACTCCAGGTCTGATCGACGCCTGTCGGCATAACTTATCTGCCGACTCTGCGCAGTCTGAAGCCTGCTCCGAACCTGCTGGATTTTCTCAGTCATTTTGAGCACCACCTCGGTGCTCCCCATGACCCTCTGGCCAACTTCACCCCAACGTATCGGGGTCCTGCACCTCCGACCGTACAACATCTCGAATGGAGGACAGTCAATACTCGCGTGGTAGCTGTTGTTGTACAAGAACTTAGCCAAGGGAAGATAGGTATCCCAGCTACCACCGAAGTCTAGCATGCACGCCCGCAACATATCCTCCATAGTCTGGATGGTCCACTCACTCTGACCATCCGTCTGCGGGTGAAAGGCGGTGCTAAAGTGCAGACGAGTGCCCAACTCATCATCAAACTTCTTCCAAAACCTGGAAGTGAACCGCAGATCTCGATCCGATATCACTGACACTAGCACCCCGTGTCGCGCCACTATCTCCTTGATGTAAATATCGGCCAACTTTTCTGTCGAGATGCTTTCCTGAATCGGAATAAAATGGGCGCTCTTGGTCAATCGATCCACGATGACCCAAATCGAATCTACTCCTCGCGCCATCTGGGGAAGCTTTGTGATAAAATCCATCGTAATATCCTCCCATTTCCACAACGGGATATCCAACGGTTGCATCTTGCCGTGCGGTCTCTGATGCTCGGCCTTGACCTTCCTGCAGGTCAAACACCGCTCGACGTACCACGCCACATCCCGCTTCATGCAGGGCCACCAATAGTCTAGGCGAAGACCCCTATACATCTTCGTCGCCCTTGGATGAATAGAGAATCGGGATTTGTGCGCTTCCTCCATCAAGATTTGGCGCATGCCTCCATGATACGACACCCACACCCTACGGTGTAGTGTCAATAACCCCCGACTATCATAATTGAAGGAGGTGACTTGAACCACTATTCGCTCACTCTTCCGATGTTCCTCCTTCATAGCCTCCTGTTGAGCCTCCCGAATCTGCTCCAACAGGGGAGTCACCACAGACATCCTCATGCAAATATCCCTGATCGGCGCCGCCTTGCGGCTAAGCGTATCGGCCACCACATTGGCCTTCCCTGGGTGGTAAAGGATCTCGCAATCATAATCCTTCACCACGTCCAACCACCGACGCTGCCTCATGTTCAGATTTGGCTGATCCATGAGGTACCTCAAACTCTTGTGGTCCGTGTAAATGGTACATCGAACCCCGTAGAGGTAATGCTGCCAAATCTTGAGGGCGAAAACCACTGCCCCCAACTCTAAATCATGCGTCGGGTAGTTCGCCTCGTGAGGCTTCAGCTGCCTCGAGGCATAAGCAATGACATGCCCCCTCTGCATCAACAATGCGCCTAAGCCTAAGATTGATGCATCGCAATATACCACAAAATCCTCCACGCCCTCGGGTAGGGCTAAGATCGGCGCCTCGCACAATCTCTGCCTCAGAGTCTTGAACGCTGCCTGCTGCTCAGGCGCCCATCGAAAGACCATGACTTTCCTAGTCAACCGTGTCAGGGGTACGGCTATCTTGGAGAAATCCTGAATGAACCTCCGATAGTAGCCTGCTAATCCTAGGAAACTCTGAATCTCAGATGGAGACTTCGGAACCTCCCACCTCATCATGGCCTCCACCTTGGCCGGGTCTACTGAAATCCCATTCTGATTGACGAGGTGCCCAAGAAACTACACCTCGTGCAACCAAAACTCACACTTGGAGAACTTGGCGTACAAGCTCTCCCTCCTCAAGGTCTCCAAAACCTCTCTCAGGTGCTCCTCATGCTCCTCCTGCATCTTGGAATAAACCAAGATGTCATCAATGAAAACTATCACAGACCGATCTAGCATCGGCCTGCACATGCGGTTCATGAGGTCCATGAACGCGGCAGGGGCATTGGTGAGCCCAAACGGCATCACCACGAACTCATAATGGCCGTAACGCGTCCGAAACGCTGTCTTCTGCACATCCTCCTCTCTGACCCTCATCTGATGATATCCTGAACGCAAATCTATCTTGGAGAACAAAGATGCTCCTTGCAACTGATCAAAGAGGTCATCAATCCTTGGGAGTGGGTAACGGTTCTTCACTGTTACCTTATTTAGCTCCCGGTAATCTATACACATCCGGTGCGACCCGTCCTTCTTCTTTACAAACAGGATCGGGGCTCCCCAGGGTGAACTGCTCGGTCGAATAAACCCCTTGTCTAGCAGCTCCTGTAGCTGTGTAGACAACTCCTACATCTCGGGAGGAGCCAACCGATAGGGTGCCTTGGCTATTGGAGCCGCACCGGGAACTAGATCGATCTTGAACTCCACCTGATGCTTCGGAGGTATTCCAGGAAGCTCCTCCGGGAACACATCAGCGTAGTCTCGCACCACTGGAACCTCGCTCACCGTCGCCTTACCCGTCTCCCGGGTATCGATAACATATGCGACATACCCCGTGCATCCCTGCTGAAGGTAGCGCCTAGCTCTCGCTGCTGAACATACTATAGGTCCACGTTGTGGCCTCTCGCCGTGGATCACCAACTCTCCCCCGCTTGGGGTCCTGACCCGCACTAGCTGCTGTGCGCAATCTATCATTACCCCATTAGGGCTCATCCAATCCATGCCTATAATCACCTTGTTCCCCCGCAAAGGAATGGGAACTAAATCCACCAAATAGCGTTCCTCAAATAACCTTAGGACACAATCCCTGAATACTGATGACGCTCGCACCGATTGATCATCGGCAATCTCTACCTCTAAAGGGCAATCCAACATGCCCGAGGACTCAGTAAACCTCTTGCTAAGTGCAAGGGAAACAAATGATCGGGTGGCACCCCAGTCGAACAACACCTGAACAGGAATACCGTTCACATGGAACGATCCTAATGCATATACACAGAGCATATATTAATAACATAACATCATAAAAATAAAGTAGAGGGAAAGAATCATACACGTCACCACATCGGGTGCGGCGCGTGCCTCCTTTGCCGTCAGCTGAAACGCCCGGCTCCTCACCACTGGAGCCTCTACCTTTCCCTGCCGGCCATCGGTAATCCACAGGGTAGCTGGAGCCGGCGCCTTAACCGGCGCTGATGCTGTCAACTGGGGGCAATTGGCCTTCTTGTGGCCCCTCTGGTTGCAGTGAAAACACAGCAACTCCGATGTCTGAATCACAGGTGCAGGGGCGGTACAATCCCTACCGAAGTGCCCTAACTTGCCGCACTTGTAGCAGCCTGACGATCCCAACTTGCACGCTCCCTCGTGCGTCTTGCCGCATTTCCTGCAGTGACCCCGTCCCTGTTGGCCTTTCGGCCCCGCATCGGATCCCTTGGGCTTCTTCCCCAAAGCCCCCATAACATGCCCCTCCTCCGCCTTCCTCTTCCGGATGTGCTCTATATCTATCTCCCTCTCCCTTTCCTTGGCAATCATAGAGTACAGGGTAGTGCAAGCTGAAAAACTGACATGCTCCCGAATATCAGCTCGTAGCATATCATGATAGCGGGTCCTCCTCATATCCTCATCACCCGCGTACTGGGGCACCAGCAGCGCCCTCTCCCGGAACTTGGCGGTGATCTCCGCCACAGTCTCTGTTGTCTGTCTCATATCTAGGAACTCCCTGGCTAGCTGCTGAAGCTCGATAGCCGACGCAAACTCTGCCCTGAACCTGGTCATGAAGTCCGACCAGGTCATAGCCTCGACAGCCGAGGCTCCCAACGAGTCACCTACGGACTCCCACCAATCCCTAGCTCGATCTCTCAAACATCCTGCTGCATCCTTACCTTCGACCCCTCAGGGCAGAAGCTAGTCAACTGTGCAGACTCAATGTCTGCAATCCATCGTCTGGCAGCTATGGGGTCCTTCGCCCCATGAAAATCCGGCGCACCACTGCCCCGAAAGTCCTTGAAGGACAGCGTGCGAGATCCCGACTGACCAGATGCCATGTCGCTCCTGAATGCCCGGAGGCGATCCTCCATCAACTCCAATATCCCTTCCTTGATCGACCCGAAGATGATGGGGGTCGACTCAAGGATGCCTCTGGTGATCTCAGACGCGATGAGCTCGCGTAGCCCCTCATCTACTGGCTCGGAACCTGATCCCGAACCCGATCCCTCTCCTGTACTGCCAACTGCTGGCCTCGAACGTAGTGCCACCATTCTGAAATACAAAAGAAGTAACAACTGTTAGCGATACTGATACCTCTGGAGGGATCACACCTACTACAAGTTCCCTGGTCTTATCTTGGCATTCCTCGATTCGGGTACGGATCCTCTGCTTTCAGTAGTACGGGCCCATACTACCTTCCACATCTATCCGTACCTTCTCCAAGGGCTGTCTTAACTCCACCAGGTCCCTTTCACTACCGCTGATCTCTGCTACTCTTATCCTAGGCTTACCCTAGGAAACCTCTGACTCCACCCAACCCAGTCCTCAGCTGCTGAAGGCCTCTTGGTGATGCCAATTAGCTATTACCTGAATACAATCACATGTGACGAGGCTCGGATAATCCTTCGAGTAAGGTACTCATCCCTACAACGGTTAGGACTCAAACAAGAGCTACGCAATAGGGTCAAATCCAACACTCTGAGATTATTCAACCTTGATCGCATGTGACTTTAACGTATTCACCTAACAGCTAACTCCCATCACTTCAAAGCCCACATAGCACAAAGCAAACAACATTTGGACATAAAGAAAACAATCTCAAGCAACTCTATCCTCGTAGAGAAAAACTGAACTACCATACAATGCTAAACTCGCAATATCAAGCATAACCTAAACAGGCCATCATACTGCTGTCTACTCAATTCTAGCATACAACTTTTCACACACTGAAGCACATAAAGCAGGCACATAAGGCATCACTCCTAGATCCTTAGTCATATTCTAGCATATTGTTCTACTGAAACTGATATGCGTAACATAAGCTTGTATGGGTACTTTGGGGAATACTTACTTGAGCTTGGCCGGCCGCGCACATCACACACTTCGTTCTTTCTTAGAACCCTTTACTAGCCTTTTAGAAAACATTTTCTTTTTCCAAAAATCTTTTAATCCCTCGATTTGAGTTCAAACACCCCCGAAGGTGTGTTCGAATCCCTCAAACCAGGGCTCTGATACCAACTTGTAACATCCCAAAAATACGAGCCAAAAATTTCGTTTTTAAAACATGTACTTAGCAAAACATTTAGGAATAAATCGTTCAACAATCATTCCATTTCACAAAAGATGTTGCATGTCAGAAAAACATTGTCATAATCATAAAAGTGTCAGAGTACAATTTCCCAAGAAGATATCATAATGCGGAATACAAGCAGGTGTGTGATGTACCGCTACCGCGCCAGCTCCTTCCCCTTCGAAGAAGAGGTACCTGAAACCAAAACCGAAAATTGTAAGCACGAAGCTTAGTGAGTTCCCCCAACATACCACATACCATACAATCACATAACATGCATATATTGTCAGGCATATCTGGGTGCCCGACCTACCCCTTCGGTCCTCTCGACCGGATACTGTCTAGTATAACTGGGAGCTGGCCTCCCCTTCGGTCCTCTCGACCGGATACTGACCAGTATATTTGGGAGCTTGCCTCCCCTTTGGTCCTCTCGACCGGATAATGACTAGCATATCTGGGTGTTGGTCTCCCCTTCGGTCCTCTCGACCGGATACTGGGGACTATTTCACCCCCTACTACTACCACATAACACACATATCTCATAATCTCTCTAGCATGGCTGGGCATGACCGCCCCTTCGGCCCTATCGACCGGTAATCTGGGGACTATCTCCCCTTATTGTCACTAGCACATACCAGCTATCATAGTAGCACATAAACATATCACAGGTAGTAGCAACCTTAGATGAATATCACAGAGACAATCATCCATCATACAACTCCTACTGGTGGGCCGGCATTGTAGCCGTAGACCCACCGCTACTGGAAGGTAACTCACCTCAAAGTAACTGCTGATCTGTGTGGGAACTGACCGTCTTCTTCTGCTGCTGCTCCGGAAATCCTCCGACTATAATTCCCACAAAAACCTTAGTCAAATACTGCTAGCCTACCTCGGGGTACAAAGACCATTTACCCTCAACCAAACCAAAATTCAAAGTCAAAGTCACTACCAGTTGACCCGACTCGCCGAGTTGGCTTGCCAACTCGCCGAGTCCCTATCCCTTTGTCTGACCATGAGCCCGTCTCTTCTCGTCGAGTTAGGCATTGACTCGACGGGTTTTCCTTCTAACCAAAGGCCAATAGTCCTTCATCCTACTCGCCGAGTTGTATGAACAACTCGCCGAGTTCATCTTCATCCGAAGAACACTCTAAGCTGTGACTCGCCGAGTTGTATGAACAACTCGCTGAGTTGTTCTTAAGACAAGAAGATTGCCTTGAACTCGCCGAGTCATGGCATTGACTCGTCGAGTGACTTCATGAGTGAGTCTGGCTTCCGACCCACTAAGTCACACCCAATTACTCATTACTCCCAACCCGCAAATGCGAAAAGGGGGAAAACTTGGGGACTCGCGACTCGACTCGCCGAGTCAGATGAACGACTCACCGAGTCGTCCACATGCAAAAACTATACACGCAATTTTGCTTGGATCCAGCTCATGCCATTCATAGATCTGGGTTTCTAGGGCATGAATAACACGTAAAGTTTCCAACTTTACGTGTGAATAATCACCAATAAAGGTTTTAGGGCTCAAAATGCACCAAAAGAGTAGATCTAGGGCTTTCATGCAATATGGCTTCATAAAGACAGTAGATCTAAGCTCCTGGAGCTCAATCACACCTAGATCTAGAGGCTAACAACTTATTACAACCCACAAAGCACAAAAAAGCTTGGGGAAAGGCTCAAGAAGGACTTCCATGGAGCTAAAAGGGACTATAAGCATGAAAAAAGATGGGAAATAGAGTTATACCTTAAGGAAAACACTGAGATAGCTCAAAGATGCTTGGCCTCCTCCTCTTCTTCTTGATCTACTCTCCTTCCCACTCCAAATCTTCAAGAAAACACACCAAATGCTTCAAACTCACAAAGAACAAGGCTTGAACGAAGTATAGAGCTCTGAGGGTGAATGGGGGCGAGCTTGGGGGGCGGAAAAAGGGGTTTAAATAGGGTGCAAACCCTTGAAATTTAGGGTTTCATCAGACAGCGGTGACTCGTCGAGTCCAGAATATGGACTCGCCGAGTCGCCAACTTAAACGTGTTCCGGATCCCGTCTCTACTCGACGAGTCGGACCTGCAACTCGCCGAGTCCAAGGCTAAAAATGAAAAACACTAAGATAAATTTTACATACCAGAAACCAGGTGCTACATAGAGATAAAGATAGAGATAGAGATAGAGATAGAGATAGAGATAGAGATAGAGGTAGAGATAGAGATAGAGTCTCCTAACTATTCCTATAATAGTTACTAGGGTTCCAGAAACATGAATAATAGAAGGATGCCTGGACTACTCAAGGCGATGAATTGGCTGAGAGAGAGAGAGGTTTTTTGTCCATACATGTATACATGATATATAATTAATATTTAAACGACCTTCGGACGGATAACCGATACCCACGAGACCACATCCCAACGAGGAAAAGGAAATAGGGCGAAATAGCCTTCCTAAGTCCTTTAAACATTATTTATATAACTATACAAATATAGGCATGCATTTAACGAAATAGAAGCATAGAAGAAAACTTTCGTAAAACCTTTGGAAAACCTTTAAAAATAAGAATTTACGACTTGATATCATTTTGTAAAACAAGCTTTGAAAACCTTTGGAAACCCTTTGAAAAACCTTTCAGAAACAACTTTGAAAAATGATTTGTATAAAACGGTTTAAGTGAAGAAAACCTTTGCTAAGAAATCCCGACTGGATGTCTTTTAAGTAAACAAACTTTGAAAAACTTTGGATAACCTTTAATGATCTAAAAAGGGATATTCATACTTTAACAAGATTTGAAAACATGATTTGGAAACCTTTAATCTAGATAAACAGTTTAACATGCAAAATCTATTTTGCTATACAGTTATTGATCACATGTGATTTATCTAATAACTATACAGTTCAAATTGTATTCCCCCCCCCTATAAAAGCAGTTAAAATCATTTAAAAGGTTAATTCAGGGGTATGAACTCACCTGTTGTGGGTGATTCGGATGAATGGACGGTATAGGATGCTAAGTGTCAAGTGAGGACTTGGCCACACACGCAAATCCTATTTAACATGTAATGATACATTTAAGTATCCAATTAGTCATTTAACAATTAATTATGCAAGTTAGGACGCCCTAAAGCATGAAACACTTTGCTACAAGTACTAGGAGTACCAAGGGTTGCATATAAAGAGAGCATAGTATCATTTTGGAGTTTACTCCTCAAATGGTAGTACCTAGGGGTGTTTACGGCTTTAATACCACTTCCCCTACGAGTTTACAGCCGTAAATTCATGGTTGTGGTGCCATTGGGATTTTGAAGGTCTTATATCACTCAAGGAATTATGCTAGACTCGAATCAAGGGCTAAGGAAGTGATTGGGGCTCAAAATGAACACAATTAGGGAGTTTACGGTCCTTGGACCACCTCTGTGGGTGTTTACGGTCGTAAACACATGGGTTTATGGCCATAAACCCATGTTTGTCCCTTTCTTATGTGTTTTGGGTGGTTCTAATTCATGCATGCAAGTTTCTAGACACTTAAACAAGCATAGGAAGGTGTTAAGGGCCCTTAAACACCCTTAATAGATGTTTACAGTTTTGGGAGACCTTCCCGTCGTCGGTATCTCCTTCCCGTCGTTGTCTGTTGGATTAGTGTCTAAGCCCGTAACCATATTTGTCAAGTACTTAACTCGATTGTGCATGGTCCTTTTGGGTTGCCTTCACCAAAGCAACTTGACTGGAGAAATAATAGAGAGAGAGGTTATTATGATTTATTAATATGTTATAAGAATAATATATTAAAGGAGAAATCATATTTGTTTAATTAATATTGGTCAAAAATTAATTAAGAATTAATTTAGTGATCAAGTGTAATTAATTAAACTAGAGGGGCTGAATTGTAATTATGTGATAGTTACAAAATAGGGTAATGGTTATCCTAGATATAGGGTGGACGAATTCAAGGGATAAGATATCCTTGAAATCGTCCAAAGGATAAGGATAAGGGTTTTCAAGGCTTATCTTATGGTTACTTGGTGGGCAAGCAACTAGATAAGGATAAGGACTGAAACCCTAATCCCTACACCTATATAAAGACCCCTTGGCTAATGAAATTCGTCCATGCCTTGTCTAGGGTTCCTAGGGATGATTTTCACACCTCTTCCCTCTTTCTATTACCTCTCCATTTGCTCTTGATGTTTGTGAGCCATTAGAGGTACTACACTTGTGGTACTTGCTTTCAAAGACAAGAAGATTCAAGATTTAAGTTGTTATTACAATATAACAACAAGAGGTATGTGATCTAACCTTCTTGGTGAATTTCAAAAATTGTAGGCCACATTAGGGTTTCTTTATGTGTTCATAATGTTGTGTATCTAATAGTGAAAACATAGATCCAATTCTAGGGTTGCATGCACACATATGATTGTTTGTACAAAACCCATCAGTGGTATCAGAGCCTTTGGTTAACTTGTTTTCAATTAGTATTATACAATTGTATGAACTTGGCATATTAGTGTTTATAGACAATAAACCCTAGGAGGCTAGGATTTTCGATATTAGGGTTTCCAAACCCTAATTTGCAAAAGTTTGAAAAAGATTTTCAAATCCTTTTCTTAAGCCTTTAGATTTCGAAATCTAGAGTTTTTCATAACCCCTTGATTTTCGAAATTGGCCTCCTCCCCAAGATAAGATCCTAAATTTTAGGGATTTGGATTATCCCATATCTTGTAATTATCCTTTAATTGTTATATATGGTAATTAAATATTCTGCATTATCCTATCCTTATTTTCGAAATCTATGTAGAAGTTTAAGGGATTAGGATAAGTTAAATGTTTAAATGGTAATTATCCTTATGATTTAGATAATCTCTTATGATTTGATAATTTAAATTAATAGTTTAATTCAAGATAATTATTAAATCAAGAGTTTTAATATTTAAAATTTTAATTTAAATGTCTTAAATTCGAAAATTTTAAGTGAGATTAAAACTTAATTGTTTTGAAAAGTTTCAAAACCTGCCCTCAAGTTTTGGAATTTAAATTGTTGATTAAAAGTTTAATTTTGAAAGTCTAAATTCTAAAACCCTAATTTTGAAAAAGTTCAAATTAAACCCTTATGGTTTTATTAAATTAATTAAGTGTGTAATTAAAAGAGAGTTAATAAATCCATAATGATATTGGTTAATTAAAAGTGTAATTTAAACCACCTAGTATTTTAAAAGTGTAAAATACACCCATATACTATGTATAACCTTAAAAGTTTAATATTATATATGTATAACTAAATGCTAGTCTTACCATTAGTAGGCCTCATTCACGAAGCCGGTCTATAAGGGGGTATAAGGTTATGACCTATAAAATGGCCGTTTAATGGTTGTCCACTCTCACCCACCGCTTTCTTGATTGGTGGAGGGTCGTTAGCGAAACGGGTAGGATAGGGCAATCCTCTCTTCATTAATAAGTACAAATTCCCAATCCTAGTTACTTTAGGCAAAAGTGAAATTGATGCAATCCCATGAAATTACACTTTGTACCCTTGCTAAGACGTTAGTGGAGCGTGTGTGGTTAACCGGCACACTAATTGGGTTCTAAGAAAAGGTGGCAACGGGTGACTTAATGTTTGTCATAGTTCAATGGAGAGTGCGTGGTTTACCGGCACATCAAATAGGTGACTGTAACAATGAGGGCACCATGTAGATTTGCATGGTTATTCACACCCACTTTGTGATTCTCGGCATCTCAGTCACAAACAAGAGGGGCATATCGAGATTTAAACATGCCATTGAAAAGTTCAATGAATCTCAAAGGAAATCTAGGAATTCTTAATACATTTAAAACTTAAGCCTTTATGTTTTTCATGGTGAAGAATTAGTGAATTGTCATTCACTTACCTCCGAATTATTTGCATGTTGGATTACAAAATCCCTCTTCTAATGTGTAAATAATGTTGTTGGATCCTAGCCTTAATGTCTCATTTGGGTGTTTCATTAAGGATTTAATCAACTAACTTGAAATTTCTCCCGTTTTGTAGATGTCTGATTCTAACCATGGTCTTCCCGAATCCCAAGGAAAAGGTATTCCTGTTGAAAGTGAAAGCTTGTTCCAAAGTGAAGGATCAATGTGGACTAGCTTGATTTCACTCCCTCCTCCTCCTCCCATTGTTCTCCCTAACCCACAAGATTGAAGATTTGAAAGGTTCAAGATCACCGAAACCCTATTGGCAATGGAACATGAAGATGGTAAACCCGTGTGTGCTCACGTCCTAAGGATGAAATCACACATTGATAGGTTGATTATGTTGGGTACGTCTTTCCCCAATAAGTTGGATGTGGACTGGGTTCTTCAGTCACTCCCTAAATCATATGATAAGTTCATAAGAGAGTATTATATGATGGATCTTGACGCGACCCTCATTGACTTAACTTACATGCTTATTGCTACTGAATCAGAAATGATTTGGTGAAGCAATGGAGCATATTTGTCTATTAATTCAACCAACCATGCTTCCGTGGACACTCTAGAAGAACCCACCTGTTTCTGCTGCCAAGAGAAGGGGCAATGGATACGAAGCTACCCAAAGGACCTGAAGACTCTAAGAAATGGGAGAGTCAAGAAGTATGGCTCTACTTCAGAATTAGAGAAAATAGAGGAAGTTTGATGGAAGAGCAAGATGAGTCCGATCACGAAGAAATGGATTATGATCGCATGGATTCGAAGATCAGATTTTGAGCTTAGGAAGTTATGATAGATTTGTTAGGAGTATTTGATTACATAGTTTTTCAGTTGAATTTTGCATTGTAAGGACATGTTTTCCGCTGCTTTTATGAATAAAATAAATTTTGGTTTTATCTTATTTGTTTATCCTTACAATGGCGTATATGAAAAATTGATGTTTGTGTACTTCTATTATTAGCAAAATGGATTTGATTCTTGATTAGGTTATTTGTGGAAGTGTCAAGAATTTACCAAATAGGGAAAGTTTCTCATCGCCCAAGTTTCAAGTGGATAGGAACTTGGAATCGTGCAACAAGTATCGTATGATGAATGAGAACTTTCACATTTGGGAAATTTAGACTAATTTTTGACAAAGTGTCAAATTAAGGACTAAGAGATCGAGTACACTAGGTCGTATGTTGATCAAGTCTACCACAAAAGTGATAAAGACATTCGTCATGATTTAACAAAGTTTAGTGAATATGATTATACTTATAAGATTGAGTATAATTATGGGTTGATTAAAAGAGTTTCAATCAATAGCAGAACGAATAAGAAGAATCAAGGAGGCAAAAAGATAAAAGTTTCTCTATTCTAAGAAGAAGGGAGAGTACATTTTATTATGTTTTATGATAAGTCTTAATGATTAAGAACCTTATCTCAATTGATCCTCTAAGTGAGTCTTAGTACAATTTGTATGTCTAAAAAGAGGAATCGAGAATTGTGGAAATGTTTAAATCAAGAAGTCAATCATACTTCGTTCCAATATCAAGTCTTAGAGTAATACTCCAAGATTGTGAATTGAGTGACAAGTCTTAAGAAGGTTTATAACATTCATCAAATGTGGAATTTGGGAAAAGGTTTTCTTATTCTTGCACATTTGAAATTGGTAAGTTGTGATGTCTTGGATAAGACAAATACCAACTAGGACCAATCATGTGAAATGTTTTGTATTGATAAAACTACACTAATTCTTGAATATTTGTTAAGAAATGCTTGTTGACAAGAGAACCTTATATGTCAAGGAGTCAGTGGGAGTCTTAATGGTCTTGAAAGATTTCAAGAACAAATCAAGAATAAACCTTATCAATCATCACTAGTACACGACTCACTACTAGAAAATAGACCTTTAATGACGCGCTTTTTACGACACGCGCTGATTAACGATACACAATAGGACGTGCCCTTAAAATAGTGTTATCTCTCCAAAAAATTTAAGGATTTACGTCACGCATTATTGCGTGCCCTTAATTTAGTGTCTCAAGAAAAAAAATTAGAAACACGGAGGGCGCTTTATCTTAAACGCGCGTCGTCTGTACATGTCGCTTTATAATTTTAATGAAACGCGCTTTTAGTTAATGAAGGGGGAAACGAAATCCCCAAAATTTTGAAAACCTGCCTTGTTTTTTCTATCTTCTATCTATTTTTCATCCTTGTAATCCAATCTCCCCTCTCTGATACTCTCTCCTCTAGATTTCCCTTCATTCTCTACCTCCCGTCTCTCTGTAAACCTCGAAGGTGAATCGTAATTGATCTGCGAGGTCTCCTTCTTTTTCTTTGTTTTCTCAGGTACAACATCATCCTAATCCATTAACCCCTTTCATTTTTCATTAAAAAAAAACCCCACCCTATCAGACCGCTATACATCTCTGCTTCAAGATATCCCATCTCAATGAAAGTGATTCGGGCCTCACTCCTCTCTCATAGCGATTTAGGGTTTTTTGGTACAAGTTATCGACTAAGACACCGACGACTTAGGGTTTTATCATAAATGTTGTGTATGTGCACTTCGATTGATCCAATGACGAATCCACAATGTTTGGTTTGGAAAATGTAAAACAGAGGTAACGTTTGTTTCTTTTTGAGTTCATACAGATGAGAGAATCACGTCATCTGTCGATTCTATCATCTCACAGCGTTAGTAGCCCCTTCAGGCGGTTTCTCCGGTCAGTGGCTCACTCCTTAACACTTAGGTACAATTTTATTCTGATTTCTTCTTCTTATACTGCTTCTGTCTTTTGTAAACACAATTTTGATTCATAAAATATATGTTATTCTTTCTACTCAATTTGCAGTTACAAATTCTGCTCTTTCAGCTCACAATCGTAAGTGGTATACAGTTTCACTGAAGCCAAGTTCCCTGTAGTGAATATGATGGTTGTTATCATAACTTCATAATCACAAAAGCCAAACAAATTGTTATATTTTTACATATCTATTCAGGGCACAAGAATTGGGTTCTCTGTGTTGCAATGGTGAGAATTAGAAAACCGTTGATTTATTAGTGTTACATATTTATGCTTGCTTGTGCTTTGTTCAATGATTAGTGTATCCTAATAAATTCAAAAATATATTGAGCTTTGTAGTCGTCATCCAGAAATTAAGTGGGCTCAGAGAGAGGATAACATTTATATCACAATTTTATTGGCGGATACAAAAGATGCAAAAGTGAATCTTGCTCCTGAAGGTGTTTTTACATTATCTGCTTCAGCTGGTCAGCATGAGTATGATCTTAAGCTTGAGCTTTTTGACAAAGTTAATGTAGAGGTAAGCAACCATTTATATTCTAAATTACTTTGTTATATCATTATGTCATTTTACTATATACTATATCTAGATTCAAATATATTCATATTTAAACTCCACTTATATTCTAAATTACTTTATTATATCATTCATTAGGCATGGAGGGTACCTAAAGTCTTGCGTCCTTTATATGATCTCCAACTGTTCTCGCTCAAAAAAACAACAATGATGGTAATACAACATTTTAAATCCATAACGTTTCCAAATATACCCTTATGTCATTTTACTTAATTAATAAATAATTGAATATGTGACAGGCTTTACGCCAGCTAAGGCAGATCGCTCTAAAAGCTTCAAAAACCTCATTGATTTCAATATCTTCTGATTCTTGTGATTGCAGCTAAGACAATCGGGTATAAATATAATTATGGTCTTTCTTATAATCTTTTGTACTTTACTGACATATTCTTGCGATTGCAGCTTGTTGAACATGTTGCTACATGCTTAATTAAAATAGCAGAAAGAGTATAAGAATCCAGTGAAATGCTTGATGAACTTTCTAAACATGGATTGATTCATCAAGTGGCATATCTTATAGACCTGATCAACCATACCACTCTATCTTATTTTGTTCATACTGTATGTCCATCTTCTTCTATTTTTAGCAATTTTTGTTTTTTTTTCAATCTTTTTTAAGAACTCTTGTGTATTTTTATGTAGGGTTTAATTGGACTACTTGTTAAACTTGCTTCTGGTTCTATGGTGGCTGTGAAGACACTTTTTGATCTTAATATAAGTAGCATTTTGAAAGAGATCTTTTCAATATATGACCTTTCACATGGAGTCCCTTCCCCTCGATCAATTGATGGACATTATAATCAAATGCATGAAGTTTTGAAGTTGTTGATTCAGCTTCTACCCGTTGTATCCAGAAATCAAGAAGTTCCATTAGCTGTAGAAAAAGAAGCTTTCTTGGTGACTCATCCTGATCTTGTAGAGAAATTTGGGAATGATTTATTACATGTCTTGATCCAGGTTGGTTATCATTTGTCAATCATGTTGTACTGATTTCTTGCTAACTTTTACAATTTCCCTGATATACCCTTTCTTTTCTTCTCATTTTTGAACAGGTTGTTGATTCTGGGTTGGATTTATATATCTGTTATGGGTGTCTATCTGTTGTTGACAAGTTACTTTATTACAGTAACTCTGATATGCTTCTTGATTTGCTTAAAAGCACCAACATTTCAAGGGGACATAATCTTGAATTCTTGATACTCAACTATACTTTTTTCTATCAAATTTCTCTTCAGTTTTAATGGTTTCATGTTGGTAATTTCTCAGGTCAATTGCTTATACAATCCAGAACTTAAAGCTGAATGGGATTCAACCAAAATGGCCAATAAATAGAGATTAGCACAGTACATATCGAAAGTAACAGGCAAAACAATTGACCCAAATACCCTTTTTGACATTCAGGTGAAGCGCATCCATGATAATAAAAGACATGTGTTGTATACAGGAGAAGCATGAAGAATCCAAAGTGGCAATCTTGTAATTATGCATACATATCATTCTGCCTTCTAAATTTCGACTTAACAGTTTCTTTTTTTGTGTAAAAACAGATGAAAAGATAGCATTATTGGGTGCAATACAATCTTTATTCGAGGGTTCAATGTACACTTTTGTGTTTCTATTGACTCCTGTTTTAAGCCCAAATGGTGAAGACATTCCACATGGTTTCATTTTTCTACTTTCATGTTATCTTCCATGTTAGGAAGCTCATTAGCTTCTCGGTTATTAGCACACACACTGACATACATTGATATTGTGTTGTGTTGTGTGTGTGTGTATGTATGTATATATATATATATATATATATATATATATATATATATGTATAAAATCAAGATTCACTTTCCACTCGGACAAAAATACTCTTCCGGATTGTTCTGAATTATTATGACCATTTTGCCCTCATAGGAATTTTGACATTAACATATATGCACACATTTCTTTTAGTGTAGATTTTGTCGAAGAGAAATGACAACAAAGAAGATAAGTATCTCTTGTTGTTTGTATATATACACTTTTCTTCTTGTTTAATAACTTAAAAACTATTTAAATGTGAAAATTGAAGGTTCACACACTGTTAGAAGGATTGGAAAAGATAATTGCAAGTGCAGATATTCCAATGTTCGTCTGTGGTGACTTCAATTCAGTTCCAGGAAGGTATGTGTCATTTCTGCTACATTTGTTATGTGTGTTGTGTGGCTAACAAACATCTATTTTCATTACTTTGGTGTATGTAATTATTGATCCATAGTAAGTCCATGGATTTACTGTGTTTTTGGATTGTCCTATAGGTATCATCTCAGCTTCTGATTAATTTGGTGTACTATTTTGGCAGGTTGATCTCTAGGGCCTGCTAGAAGGATTGGATATTGCAGTTAAGCATCTATCTAAGACTTCACGGCAAGGACTTGATGAATATAAGTTAGCAATGTTTTACTTGATTTAGACATGAACAAGACTCAAGCAAAAGCAAGAGTCATACTTTGGCATGGCTAGAAGCTTTGGAGGAAACAAGACTCAAGCAAAAGCAAACACACAGAGAGTGGTTAGCACATAGTAAGCTAGATAATGCGATTGTATATAAATTCTACTTCTCTTGAGTTCATTTCCTTTATTACAATTACTCAGTATTGGAATAATTATTTGTATTTGACATATTAGTGAAATGAATTATCTTTGTTATTTATGGTATTTTATTTTGTATTATGAGATTTTTAAGGTATTATTTAATTTGAAAATTAGTAAATCAATAATATAATATTTTTTTTAAACATTTAAAATTATGATACGCAAAAATGTGTGTCATCTTCATTTATAACATGGCCTTTCTTGCCAGGGGCTTTCTTGATACGCATTGTGTGTCATTAACACGCGTGTCGTCTTCCTTTATGACAGGGCCTTCCTTGATACGCATTGCGTGTCGTAAATGCGCGACGTAATTGTGCGTCGTAAATGAGCGTCGTCTATAGACGACGCGCAAAAGCGCATCGTCTCTCTTTATGACAGGGCCTTCCTAGACGCGCATTTGCGCGTCGTCTGAGCCTTTTACGACGCGCAATGAGCGTCGTAAAAGGCTGTTTTTCTAGTAGTGACTTGAGGTTTACAACCTATCGTGTTGACACTATTTTGTTTTCTGTGCCATTCCAATGGAGTTTTCTATATATGTGAGTTCTACGAGTTCTCAATGGATTGTATAGGAGCAAGACACCTTGTTCAATGGAAAGTACATTGAAATGAAGGGGTGGGCTGCTCAATAACTTGGAAGTAATGGTGGGACCCTTGATGGCAAGAAATTAAGAAGAACAAGTTCTATCCATAAGAGTTTGGATTTGTCACTAACATTATCTTGTAATTATAATTATGACGAATTCACATGGATGGGAATGTATACACCACAAAATCTAAGTGTCATAAGGTTTCTCTCATTCATGAAAATGATTGTGAGGAAACGCTTTCACTAAGAGAGATTTTGAAGATAACATTATGTAATTTGGGTTTCTCAAATTCAACTATGCTTACGGCATACCTCTTCATATTTCCAATTGTGGGAAATGGCAAATGGGTTTGAACATTTTAGACTTGTTGATATGAGTCCTAGAATCGTTTAGACATATACATATGAGCTGTCCAAGGAAAAGTGTATGAGGTTGAGAAGCTTAGATAAAGTCTTATCGAAGCATCTAGTATTAGAAATATGAACTTAAGAAATTGTTTTCTAGAAGTTCAGCTGATTTCTGAATACATGTCAAAGCTAGTGGGAGCATAAGTGTTATGCTGGTAAAGAGATAATCATCATGTAAGTGGAAACATGATTATTATGGTAAGTATTGCAAGTTAGCAATATTAATTATAGAAAACAAGTGTTATGTTTTGCAAAGTCGTAAGGGTTGAAAAGTTGTTTTACTATAATTAAGGGAGAGAATATTATACTTCGTTCAAAATCTAAAGCTTAGATTGAGAAATTTTAATAAATTTAGTCAAAGAATACATAGTGTGTTCTTAAATTTCGATTATCATTACGGTATCCCTCTTCATAGTTCGAATTATAAGAACGTGACACATAAAATATTATGGCAGAAGATTGATAGAGTATCGTATCTTTATGTAAGACATTATGCATCGTGTCCCATACGCTTCAGGTAAAGGATTGATTGCAAGTGCTATAATATTTGACCATTCTAAAATTTTTCAGATGTCTAGCGCATTAAGAAAGGAAAAGGACAAGAATTGGCATTGACTAAGATAATTAAGAAACTATCAAAGGACGATCTAAAGATCGCTGAGGATTGGTCACTTGTGAGTAGTTGGAAGTATGGTATTGAATGGACCATATCGATATTATTATGAATAGATTAGATTCTATTAAGAATGAGTTGCCATATGGTAAATATGAAAATGTTTCCATATTGGGAGTTGAAAATTAAGGGTTTATGTCTAGATTAGAAAATTTTATCCAAAAGGATGTTCAAGGAATGTACCTTGAGTGAGAGACATCATATCTATAGAATTGTTCTGCAACAATTTTGATAGAGTACCATGTGATTTCGTTGGCCGAGTCTTTGTGATTTTTGTGCCGTGACTTCACAAGAGGATCATTGCATAAAATATTAGAATTTGACATATTCTAAAAGGTGGCAAGAATTTGGTATTCTTACACAAATTATAAGGATTGGGGATTGTGAAATGAGTTGCATTTGAAAAGTTTTTCAATTGATCTATTACACAAAGTATGGACCATAGGAAACCAAAGTGTGCATGCTCGGAGCATGGGACAATTGTGGTTATGATTTGAGTTATAAAGTTGATTATCTGAAACATTAAATAATGGATAATGAGTAATCGATATGGTGATAAATAAAAGGTGTTTTATTTATACTCAAAGGTTTGATACCATATATGATTAGTATTATTCTTGTGTTTCACTTTGCATGTTTTGACTTCCTGAATAATTAATTATTTCATAATAATCAAATTATTCGAATGGTCCACAGTCGTTCATATGTTGGAAGTAGGTATGAATGAAGACTGTCATGAATTGGTTTGTAGATTGTCTAAAGTGTATTAGACATAGCAAAGGTTTGTTGCAACGTTCATGAGTGATTATGAATATGATTTTGAGCATTGGATTAAACCCACGCTCACTTGGATCGCTTCATGGATTTTATCACGAGCGGTTGGTGAGACGATAATATCTTGTATTCTTGAAACCAAGACGTGTGAGTTGTATCTTGCGAATCGGTTACACATTGATAATATGTAAACGCGCCAGTAACTTGGTGTTATAAAACTTATTGTTGTTTGTGATTTGGTGAGTGAGTGCAAGCAAACATTGAGTCGAAGTTTATCCGTTCCTTTTACCCAAAGTGGGATAAAAGTGATATCTGTGGGCCCCTCGATGATTTAGTAATGACAAACGTAAATGCTCGGCCGGGCTAGGGATAATTTGATTTGTTCAATTAGTCAGTCGTCGTAAATCGGAAATCGGGAAACAACACATAGACTGAGAGAATGATTTCAATCCATGTCTCACGTCTATACGATATCTAGAATGGAGGAATATATGGTCCCTTATCTAAAGGACAGGTTACTGATAAGATCAGAGTTCGACAGCGTCTTTGAGAGCTACGATTGCTAATCGAGTTGTACTTACATTTGTGGTTACTAGACTTATCCAAGTGGGAGACTATTGGATTAGTGTCTAAGCCCGTAACCATATTTGTCAAGTACTTAACCCGATTGTGCATGGTCCTTTTGGGTTGCCTTCACTAAAGCAACTTGACTGGAGAAATAATAGAGAGAGAGAGAGGTTATTATGATTTATTAATATGTTATAAGAATAATATATTAAAGGAGAAATCATATTTGTTTAATTAATATTGGTCAAAAATTAATTAAGAATTAATTTAGTGATCAAGTGTAATTAATTATACTAGAGGGGCTGAATTGTAATTATGTGATAGTTACAAAATAGGGTAATGGTTATCCTAGATATAGGGTGGACGAATTCAAGGGATAAGATATCCTTGAAATCGTCCAAAGGATAAGGATAAGGGTTTTCAAGACTTATCTTATGGTTACTTGGTGGGCAAGCAACTAGATAAGGATAAGGACTGAAACCCTAATCCCTACACCTATATAAAGACCCCTTGGCTAATAAAATTCGTCCATGCCTTGTCTAGGGTTCCTAGGGACGATTTTCACACCTCTTCCCTCTTTCTATTAACTCTCCATTTGCTCTTGGTGTTTATGAGCCATTAGAGGTACTACACTTGTGGTACTTGCTTTCAAAGACAAGAAGATTCAAGATTTAAGTTGTTATTACAATATAACAACAAGAGGTATGAGATCTAACCTTCTTGGTGAATTTCGAAAATTGTAGGCCACATTAGGGTTTCTTTATGTGTTCATAATGTTGTGTATCTAATAGTGAAAACATAGATCCAATTCTAGGGTTGCATGCACACATATGATTGTTTGTACAAAACCCATCACTGTCATCTACTTGTCATCGCCATCATCATCAATCTTTCAAGTAAGTTTTTTTTGGTTTTATTTCACTTAGGTTTTCGTTTTGGTTTAGGATTCATTTATCGTCATCATTGATTGCCTTGTTTGTTTTGAGTGTTTCTGGATTTCGGCTTCATGCGTGATTAGTTTTTTTTAGGTTCATTTAAAGCAATGCATAATACAACTTAGGGGGACATGAAATTCAACAAAAAAATCTCTTTTCGTTCTCTTCTTACTGTGAAGATTTCGAGTGCAAGCTTAGACTAGGTCTAAGTGTATCTGATTTTTGGTTCAATTTGATAATATAATCCAGCAAATGATTGATTTTCGGTTTGTGTAACTTGCTTCTTGATTATTGGTTGTAGAGTAGAATGAGGCTTGGCTGGAAAATGGTTTATGTGATTATTGCTTCTTTATTATTGGCTTCTTGATTATTGATTATTGATTTTTTGTTTTTGTTTTGATTTATTTTTATAATGTGGTTATGTTTGAGCAGGGGCTAATCAGTTAATTGGCACAATAGAACGAGGCCTGACTGTTTTGAAGGTTAGCATAATCTCCTTGTTATTATGGTTTTAAAGTCATGGATTAAAGTTAAGTTGTATGTTATTTTTATAGATTAAATTGTTATTAAACAAAAGTACATTGCAATTATGGATTTAAATTTAAGTGTATTGCTATAATTATAAACTAAAATACATTGTTATAATAAACTAAAGTACATTGTTATTATTGTTTAAGTATTGAAATATGTACTATTTTTTACGTTGATAGGTTGCATGTGCAAGTTTCTATTATGGAACAACAACAAATGGAAATGGTTGAGGATGATGGATATGTCTGGAAATTAATCCTGTGGTCCCCCAATAATCCACCCGAGGATGATTGATAAGTATTTTGAAACAATTGAATTTGTAATTGATATTGTTTGTTTGTTTTGCTAGTGCTTAGTTTGTATGGTATTTGGAACAATTGATTTTGTAAACACTTGGTATTGTTTGTGTGTATTGTTAGTGCTTACTTTTGTATGACATTTTGGACAATTGAATGGAATGTATCGAACTTGGTATTAGGGACGTTTTTTGGTGTATTTTATATGGTATTTGGAACAAATGTGAAATGAATGTGGTATTTGACAAAAAATTGGAAATTTTTAAATTTTATTTTTTTTAAATAAAATGAAGTTAGCAACGGAATAGCTACGGATTTTCGTAGCTATTTAGTTCTGTAGCTATTCCGTAGATATTTAGTTCCGTAGCTATTCAGTTACGTAACTATTCCGTAGGAAATCTGTAGCTATTTATTTCCGTACCTATTCCATAGTTATAGTTGCTATAGAAAATTCTGTAGCTATTTCGTAGTGATTCTGTAGCTAATCTGTAGCTATAATTTAGCCATGTGCCATTATGCTACAACCAATTTTCCGTAGCAATTCCGTAGCTATCCGCTTATAGCTACGGAATAGCTACGGATTGTGCTGTAGCTATTGCACCAATGTTCTAGTAGTGATTTTGTATGTTGGGTTTGTTGTTTTAAGAATAACATTTAATATTTCATATTATCAATGCAAACATTTATTTGGATAGACAAAATGTACAAATGGTCCTTGTGGTTAGCCCAAAATTGTCACTTTGGTCCAAAAAAGTTTGGACTAGCACCAGAGGTCTAAAAGTTTTCTTTTATTGCGAATTTGGTCCATTTTAAAATTGAAGGAGGTTAAAATGACCTTTTTGCCCTTGTTATATTTTTTTTATTTTCTTTTTATTTCCTCCATTACTTTTTAATTAAAAAAGAAATATAATTAAGTCTCTCTCTGTCCTTCTCTCCCTCTCTCTAACCTTCCTTAACACTTTTCTTTTCTTTTCCAATACTAAAAAACAAATCTTCATCTTCTTCCTAACGTAGGAAGCTACTGCCTAAAACCCTAGCTCCGGTGAAATATGATGGTGTTCTCAGATTGTCGCCCTTCTCTCACTCTCTTTCAGATTTGCTAACCCTTCTCTCCCTCTCTCTCAGATCCGTAAACCCTGTAACCCACCTTTGTGATGTGTCAAAGATCCACAAACCCACCTGTAGGAGGCGATGATGAGGGAAGTGGTGGAGACAAGAAGGTGAGAAACGCCACAGTCATAGAGAAACTCGTTGAGGCCAGTGACGACACCGATGACGGCCACTACAAAATCAGTTGTAAAACAAGCAATTGATCAAATCGATGGGGAAGATCTGGTGATCAAATCGACCCTCCTTCCCTTCATTATTACCTCATCGATATGCCCTAATCATTGCCCTTCACTTCTCCTTCCTAATCGCGTCTATCGCCATCTCTCCCTTCTTTCATGCCCCTAAAGACTTCCCCATTAACGTCACCACTCCTTCCATCGTTTCAACCTCTTTCTAAATCAAAATTCTTTGCCTTTTCCCTGATTGGAAAAAGCCAAAATCACAAGTAGGAAGATGTTGGGAATGATTTTGCAGGTATGATTCTGTGTGTATGCGTGTTGTGTGTGTTTTCATCCTCATATATTCAATCTGAAATTGATTTTAGGTTTGATTGCAGATGAGGTAGTGATGATGAGGATGGGTTTCAGATAAAACTTCGGTGGAAGCACAACTCAATCCTTTCCCTCTTTCCTATGTATATATGTGTGATATGTGTATGTTTAATTTTAATCTGAGAAATAATTGTTTGTGTTTTCTTAGGAGCAAGACGATTATGTGGAGAGAGAGAGAGAGAGAGATAGAGAGAGAGAGAGAGAGAGAGAGAGAGAAAGCGAGAGAGAGAGAGAGAGGTATTTTTCTTTTAATCATAAGAATATTTAAATAAATAAAAAACTAAAAAATTAAAAAAATCAAGGGTAAAATCATCATTACAAAAAAGTTTAAATTGAATTGGACCAAACTCGCAACAAAATAAAAAGTTTGGACCTCTGATGCTAGTCTAAACTTTTTTGGACCAAAGTGATAATTTTGAGTGAACCACAGGGACCATTTGTGCAGTTTAGTCATTTGGATATTGTTGTATTGTAAATATCTATGGTAACTCAATTTATAGCATATTACCTTTTCTCATAATTCTTAATTAGTGACTATTTTATTTGGTCTCTAATAATAAATATTTGGTGACCACTTTTTCGGTCACTAAAGTCACTAATAAGACAATCGATGACATTTTTGTGGTCATTAAACAGGTCACTAATTTGATAAAGTACTGATGACCATCATTGATTAGTGACAATGTTAGCGACGAAATGGGTTGTTGGGCCTGTAATTAATGACAAAATGTGATGACCAAAACTTTGGTAACTAAATCATTTAGGGACTACTCTTACATTTCGTCACTATCTAACATTTTAGTTTGTAGTGGATTAATTTAAAAAAAAAAAAAAATCATTGTGAACTTATATTAATTTTAAATGTTATGTGTTTGATATACTTCTTCTAAAGTTCCCGGTCAACAAAAAAGTAGGAGGTAATAATTCAAATGTAGCTACAACGACAAAACAACGAAACCGAACCACTCGTCTAGTTACCCTTCAAGTAACATGCAATGCGCACGATTAATAAATAAAAAACGAAATCATAAAAAGAATAATAAAGACAAAAGATATTTTCGATACTTCATAGTCCAGTTTAAGTACAAAAAACTACTAATATAACTTACTTAAAACGTGACTTTTCGGTGTTGAGGCAGACGTATAGTAGAAATGAATTCAAAACAGAGAACAAAGTAGACTATATATAAGGAGGCATGCATGATACTTTTTGTGCATCAATACCAGTTCACAAACATGTTGAAACCTCAACTCAACAACCTCTCCCACCACCACAGCCTTGCTCCGGCGTTACTCACACAAGGGAAGAAGAATCTTATCCCCGGAAATAGGGTTGTTGACAATATCGGAAGCCCTTCTTCCTTTCTCTCTCTTAGCACCCTAGCATTTCCTACCAGACCTACTCATAAGTCTTTCCGTTCTCCTAGTCACACCCGCAACTCAATCAGCCAAATTAAAGCCGGCTTCGGTGATTCTAGTACAGCGAGTGTCACTCAAACCATCAGTCTTAAAGCGGTGATTACAGTCCAAATGACGGTGGGTGGTGTCCTATCCAACCTTACTGTTGACAGAGCCTTTGACGACATCGGAGATTTGCTTGGAAAATCGCTACTTTTGGAGCTTGTTGCTGCCGAGGTTGACCCTAGTAAGTGTACATGCTGATGTTCTGCAAATTATATTATTATACGACCAAAAATGTAAATGGGCTTAACAACTTGTAATTTAATAATGGGCGGATGCATATGCATGGTCTTGGTATTGGAGACAACTTGCAAAAACGAAAAAAAAAATGTCAAATCTGTCATAATCTAAATCAAGAAAAGAACATTAAAACATTTCTATTTCTAAAAAAATCAATAAATTAACTCCAAGTTTGAAATTATTCGTAGATGCAACGTGATGCAGGATAAGGTAACTCCGCCACATCAGCCACACAACCCATATCTATTCCTCGTATGCTTTTTGGCCAAAAACCAACCTGACACATCTCCAACACATGATAAATCGAAGAAACTTTTAACATATAGTTTTTTATATATAAAGTACAACATATATAAATTATAAATTGAATTATTTTTCACAAAATCTGAAAAGAATATAAAGAACTACCAGTAAATTGTAGTTTTGGTTTCTTTGGTTGTGGTTGATACGAACCTTCAGCTAATTTAGTCTTAATTAGTTTGGAAAATTTTACACTCTTGATTTTATGGTTGGAAAATTCTTCAGTTTAGTTGCGGTTAATGCATGCCAATTACGTTAAGTTTTATGCGGTTAATGCATGCCACAATCATCATCACCACTATATGCCACGATCACTTTCCCATTCCAATGGATACCATTATATACCACCATCACTACCATAATAAGATGTATTGGATTAGCGACATGTTTTCGTCGATGATATTTGGTGTTTGAAAGTCTATTTCGTTGTAATCTTTGCCTATTAATTTGACTTTTTAATATTTGATTTTTGAAGAGACCGGTTTACCAAAGGCTACGATAGTGGATTATGCTCATCCATCTGGTCAAAAAGCAGACGACTTAGAATATTTAGCAGAATTTGAAGTGCCTGAAGATTTTGGGTCTATTGGGGCTATAATGATTGAGAACGAACATCGCAAAGAGATGTTTGTGGAATCTGTTGTAATTAAAGGCCTCTCAACTGACCCCATCATCGTCTCGTGTAATTCTTGGGTTCATTCCAAGTTTGATAACCCTGAGAAACGGGTTTTTTTTCTCGACAAGGTTAGCAACTAATTGATCTTCTAATGAGTCACTATCCAATATGATATATAAAGTTTTACAAGTTTTAGTTATTGCAAAAAAAAACAACAATTTGATTCAATCATTTCACACGATTATTCAGAGTTTACATTTGATAGCACTACTACTAGAAAGAGGGACCTGGAATTTTCCTTCAAAGTCATCTTTGGTTAATGATGAGATGCACTTCGTCTTTAATCCATTGAAAATCTGTCGATAATTTTCCAAAAATAGACAAGGATTACACCTATGGTTTTTTTCACGGTAGCTAATCCGTGTTTTAATCCAGAGCTAATTTCTTTAAAGGAATTCCACAATGTTTTGTCGTTAATTTGCATGTCTACATATTAGCTAGGAAATAACTCCATTAATTATTATCTACTCTAATAAACGAAAGTTTTTTTTGCTCTATGTCCTCTTTTTATTTATTTGGACACATGACATTTTGTAGAATTTTTAAATTTTTTATTTTCCACTTGTTATTTTATTGTATTTTTCATTTTATTAAATTAAAATTTCACATTTAATATGTAAGGTAATATATATGTAAGGTATTTATTAAAAATGATATATATATATATATATATATATATATATATATATATATATATTCAATACATTAAAACCTCACTAATTTTAATAATTCAAAAAATTTCTTATTTTTCTTACAAATTCAAAATTTTCAAATTTTTAAAATTTCACATTTTTTTTAAATAAACTCATGTAGTACATAGATCTTACACCTAGTGCATATCAAATATCGTTTACTTTTTTTTCCTACTAATCTTTTTATTTACTAGATTAACGCAAGTGTAAAAATCAAAAGAAAAATAAGAAAGAAAATTAATAGATTTCACATACGTCACAATTTTCTTTACCACGTCATAGAAAATGAAAAAATTTCCTTCCGGTAACGAAATATATATATATATATATATATATATATATATATATATATATATATATATATATATATATATATATATATATATATATATATATATATATATATATATATATGGCTGTCTAATTAAAGGAACTCACATCAAACGTTTTAAGTAAAAAAACCAAGTTTAATTTATTTACTTGATTAACTAGTAATGATAGAACTATAGTGCATAGTGTATACAGGATTTTTATCGGCAACTTTTTAGTTTTAATTAATAATCGATACTTATTTTACTTTGCGTTTTTGGTGCGCCTGCCGCAGGTGTCATGCCTACCTTCAGAGACGCCGAGCGGATTGAAGCAGCTGCGAGAACAGGAACTAGCGATTCTTCGAGGCGACGGCGCCGCTGATAAGTCTCGGGAAAAGAAAGATAGAATTTACGATTACGATGTCTACAATGATCTTGGCGATCCAGATAAGGATCCGGAATTGGCACGACCGGTCCTCGGCAGTAAGGATTATCCTTACCCTCGGCGTTGCAAAACGGGTCGCCCTCGCTCCAAATCAGGTATCCGATCGTTTCCCATAAACTAAACAAATTATCAGAAGTTTCTGGGTTGTTGGTTCATTTGATTATTAGGTAGAATTGCAAATGCAGATCCATTATCAGAGTCAAGGAGTGGTGATGTTTATGTGCCAAGAGACGAAGCCTTTTCAGAAGTTAAGGATATGTCTTTTAATGCCAAGACTGTATACTCGTTGCTTCATGCAGTCATACCTTACATAGAGACATCTGTTATTGACAAAGACCTTGGGTTCCCATACTTCACAGCCATTGAATCTCTGTTCAATGAGGGAGTTAATTTGCCATCATTAGACAACAATGGGTTTCTTGGAAATGTTTTACCTCGACTTTTTAAGGCTTTTGAAGATGCCCAAAATAACGTCTTGCTTTTTGATACTCCAGAAATGATTGACAGTAAGTACTTTAATCAACTCTCTTTCTCTCTGTCTACACACACATAGCGAAACACCTTCTTTCTTTCTGTCAATTAACGATTTTTTTTTTTTTTTTTTTTTGATTTGCAGGAGATAAGTTTGGTTGGATGAGGGATGAAGAATTTTGTCGACAAACTCTTGCTGGTCTTAACCCTCTGAGTATTAGCTTAGTCACGGTATATTTCCTAGAAAGAAATATAGAAAAACCTTACTTAATTGTTTTTACTTCATGAGTACTTTCAAACGTAAACATGGAAACAAAATACCCAATTCAATTATAAAAAAAATCCATGTTACATTGTTTAGACACGATTCTGCAACTAATTATTCATAAAGAAACTTTAGAAGAGTATATAATAAGCCTGAATATGTTCAGGAATGGCCACTGAAAAGTAAACTTGATCCAGAGGTGTATGGTCCACCCGAATCAGCAATAACCAAAGATATGATTTTGAAAGAGATCAAAGGCTTCTGCACGCTGGAGGAGGTATGATTATTAATTAATAACTATCTAAAACTTGTAGTTGCCCATTATTAACTTGGAAATTAAAGAAGCATGGAACCCTACTTCATATGCAGGCTATAGAGGACAAGAAGCTTTTCATTCTAGATTATCATGATATCTTCCTTCCATATGTGCACAAAGTTAGAGATCAAAAAAAATTCAGAACAACTTTATACGGATCAAGAACACTGATGTTCCTTATGCCATCTGGAACATTAAGACCATTGGCGATTGAGCTTGTTAGGCCACCTGGCAATGGGAAACCTCAATGGAAGCGAGTATTTACTCCATCTTGGGAAGCAACAGGTGCTTGGCTATGGAAGCTTGCTAAGATCCATGCTCTTGCTCATGATGGTGGTTACCATCAACTCGTAAGTCACTGGTAAGTAACTAACCATGCATCCTTTATTGAAGTGAACCATAATCTTAATAAAAGTTATTTTTATAATATGATACACTGATTTGAGGATTTCAAATTTTCAGGTTGAGAACACATTGTTGCACTGAGCCATATATAATAGCCACCAATCGCCAGCTCAGCAAAATGCACCCGATACATAATCTACTACACCCTCATTTCCGATACACAATGGAGATCAATGCTTTGGCTAGGGAATCCCTCATAAATGCTGGTGGAATTATCGAAACTTGTTTTTCCCCAGGAAAATACAGCATCGAGTTGAGTTCAATCGCGTATGGTCAACAATGGCGGTTTGACCACGAAGCATTACCCGCTGACCTAATCGCAAGAGGCATGGCGGTGGAAGACCCCGATTCACCACACGGCCTAAAGCTAACAATAGAAGATTACCCTTACGCAAATGACGGTTTAGTCCTTTGGGATATAATCAAAGATTGGGTCACCAACTATGTCAACCATTATTACCCCGAAGACAACAACAACAACAAAAAT
Organism: Lactuca serriola; assembly: GCF_051521515.1. Taxonomy (NCBI): domain Eukaryota; kingdom Viridiplantae; phylum Streptophyta; class Magnoliopsida; order Asterales; family Asteraceae; genus Lactuca; species Lactuca serriola. Next base: position 84,775,450 of record NC_136408.1, read on the forward strand.
CTTGTGGAAACGGATTCAGAACTTCAAGCATGGTGGACGGAGATTAGAACAGAAGGACACGCAGACAAGAAAGACGAACCATGGTGGCCGATTTTGAAAACACCAAAGGATTTAATCGGGATTTTGACAACGATAATTTGGGTAGCTTCCGGGCACCATGCAGCGGTCAACTTCGGGCAGTATGACTTTGCGGGGTATATTCCAAATAGGCCGACAATTGCCCGAGTGAAGATTCCATGTGAAGATCCGACTGATGATGAATGGGAGGTTTTTAAGCGTAGGCCTGAAGATGAACTTTTGTCTGCATTTCCTTCTCAGGTTCAAGCTTCACAAGTTATGGCTGTTCTTGATGTTTTATCAAATCATTCTGTAGACGAGGAGTATATTGGGGAGACGTGTGAACCAGCTTTTGAGGCAAATCCAGAGATAAAAGCTGCTTATGAGATATTTTCAGGGAGGTTGAAGGAGTTGGAAGGGATTATTGATGAGAGGAATGCGGATGAGAGTAGGAAGAATAGAAATGGAGTTGGGGTTGTACCATATAACCTTCTAAAGCCTTTTTCGGAACCTGGTGTCACTAGTATGGGGGTTCCAAATAGCATTTCCATATAGATGGTGTTTGAAATTCTCTATATTGACTGGGTCATGTCATGTTGTAATTCCATACAAAACTCTTTTCCACTAGACCATGTAAGGGCAATAAAATTGTTGTTTACCCAAATAAAATTGATGTTTATTGTTTTGGTGTGTTACTGGTTCTGCAATGTGTCCTTGGTAGTGGTGTTATGTCTTCTTGTTCAAAATAAATTCAGGCTATTCCTAGTTGAACTTAATGAGGTAACACATAATAGATATTGTTAGTATTGTAACCAGCGGTGTGCCCGCGATAAACGGCGACGACAAATAGTTTCAGGACGTGGATTAATTTATTTCGATGAATAGTTTCCTTGCGGGTATCATATTAGACCATAAAAACATTTTATAATCAAGTTACAATATTAATAATTCTTTCATTTTTACAATCTTCAAACGTTGTTAAATCCATTTATGCATCACTTTCTCGCAAATTACAGTTAATCACTCATTCATAATGTTAACTTCTAACAACTGTAACATCTTAACTTGTTTTGAAACTTAGACCGGTTTGGTGGGTTGCAGGGTTGTAATAATTCAATCCGATTTTTTATTTTCAATTTATTTTAAGTTGTTTTTGTAGTTTTGAAACAATTTTAATTTATAAAGTTAACGTAAATGTTGACAAAACTGCAAATTTGGTCCTTGTGGTTTGGCAAAACCTTTGGATGGGGTCCAAAAAGTTTCCAGCTTGCACCAAAGGTCCAAAATCAAGGTTTTCATGGGTTTTTAGTCCATTCCGTCATTGACCGTTTGTTTGGGGCCGTTAGTGCCTTCACGTGCCCTCCATGTGAGGGCATTTTGGTCATTTTACGTACTTATTTTAAATAATATCATATTTCTCCTTTATATACATACTCATACGCAATCCTCTTCTTCTTCTTCATTTTTATTTACAGAGAAGCAACAAAAGGGCTTCTTCTTCGTCTCTCAAAGGATTCTTCTTCTTCGTGTCTCGTCTACTTCTACTGCTACGAGATTCAAAAATGGTGCTCTGCTTCTGTGGGAACGTTGCTGTTGTGCGAACCTCATGGACTTCACGAAACCCTGGTCGACGTTTCTATGCATGCCCTAAAATGGTAAGCAAACTCATATTAGGTTATGATATTTCGGTAGTTATGCAATAACTCTTCTACTTTAATGTATTCTTGTAGGGATCCAGATGTGGATTTTTGGGGTGGTTCGATCCCCCTATGTGTCAAAGATCAACTGTTATCATACCAGGACTGTTGAGAACAATGAATAGGTATGAGGTTGAAGTGGGCCAGCTGAAGATGTGTTTGCTTGTCTCGTGGGTTTTGTTTCTGTTGTTTGTGCTGTTTTGGAAATAGGAATTAGAGGTTAGGACTTTTTTGTTGGTAGTAACCACTTAAAAATGTGGTCTTTTGGTGCTAGAAGGTTTAATTGTGGTTTATATATGTTTTTGTTGGTAGTAACCACTTAAAAGTGTTATCTTTTGGATCATTGTATATGTAATGCTTTTATGACAATGGGAAGTGTAATGGTTTTATCCTTTTATGAATATGAAATTATAAAGGTTTGATCTTGACATGATATGCAAGTGTAATGGTTTTTCTCTACGTTTGAATATGCAATTGTAATGGTTTTATATGCATACATTAAGTACATTGCCATAACATCTTCATGCTTTGACAGTACAACATAAACAAATAACAAAAAACATTACCAAAAGGGGACCATAACAGATAAATGCCAAAACACAATCATTACCAACAAAGGGCATTAAAGTACATTATCATAAGGGCATCAAAGTACATTATCAAAATAGATAAAAAAAAAAAGGCAACAAAGTACCAACTAAAGTGCATTAACAAGTCTTCACAAACATAAAAAGTACTTAAACATCAATTCCCATCTTTGGCCTTGCAGGTCCTGGCATTGTGACCCTTTTGCTTACACTTACTACATGTCACAGTCAAAAACTTCCTGCTCAGTGATTGAGTTTCATTATCATTTTGACTTTGACTGTTTGCTTGCCTCTTACGTTGCTGGATTTCAATCCTTTCCTCTGCTGTAATCCTTCTTTTCTTTTTTGGCCTGCCTATAGCTTTGTTGTGTGGTGGAGGCACAAGAGTTGTTGGGCAGTCACTCTTAGGCCACATGGCTCTACCTTTGATAGGCTCCACCTTGAAGGAGTACATCTCTTTCCATGTATCAAGCCAATACACCTTATGCACATAGGTGTATAGTTCTCCCACCTTTTCATTATTGTCTGCCATTTCATTTAGGCTTGCAATTGCATGTTTGCAAGGAATTCCAGTAAGCTCCCACTTTCTACAACTACACTCCCTTTTCTCCATGTCCACCACATGTTGATCATTCCATGGACCTTTAACCTGATACTTTTGTCCCCCATTCCATCGTGCATGATACTTACTAGCTAGTGTTGTGTTTGATTCCAAAATCCTAGTACCAGTTGGAGTTAATGGACCTTGACACTTGTTTAACACCTTCATCACATTGCATACTCTCTTCATAAGGTACTCTCTGATGAACTCCAAACAACTGATAATGGGTTTGTCTCTCCCTTTAACAAGTTTGCTATTGAACACTTCACAAAGGTTATTCAATAACATGTCTGAAATTGCCCTTCCTAATAGTTCATTAACAAAACAACAGTTAGTGTATATCTATACTACAATAAAAAATAAGACAACAAATTGAGAAAATACCTGAAAAATGACTTCTAGCCCAATGATGTGGAGGGATTTTCAAGAGCCACTGATATGCTTCTATGTCATAATTCCTTAGCTTTACCATTACAGCTTCAAACTCTGGTATGGTGGTGGCTGTAGCACACCTCCAAAAATACTCCTTGTATTCTGTAGTCTTAAATCTGATCCTCATGTTCTGGTATATGTGTCTAATACAGAACCTGTGTTCTGCATTAGGGAACAATTGTTCTATGGCTGGTAGAAGACCCTGTTGTCACCAAAACAAAATAAGAAATTAGTCTGTAATGCAACTAGTATGCAATATTAAATGTAACTAGAGTACCTTCTGTCTATCACTGATAAAGGTGAAGTTGGAATTTGAATACAACTCAAGATCTTCAGCAAGACACTGAAGAAACCATTTCCAACTTGAAGTGTTTTCACTTTCAACAACAGCATATGCCAATGGGTAGGTTCCATTGTTGGAATCAACACCAACTGCACTTAGTATTTGACCTGGGAAAGGTCCCTTCATGAAGGCTCCATCTAAGCCTAAAAATTCTCTCAAACCTGCCTTAAAACCTTTCTTCAAAGGACCTAAACACACGTATATCCTTCTGAATTGCCTGGTTGGGGATGAAACCACAGGTTCTGAAACCACATCAATCTTTACAGTTGTACCTTCATTTGTCTTTTGTAGCTCTAGTACATAGTCTCTCAAAGCTGCATATTGCTTTACGTAATCCCCTGCAACATTTTTGGTGGCTAATGCTCTTGCCCTAAATGCTTTCTCTTCTGAAATACTAACTCCATAAGTTGATTGGAGTTGCTCTTGTAGGGCACGAACAGGCAGTCCAGGATTAGCTTCAATCTGATCCATAATACGTTTGGAAAGAAATGTTGCTGTGCAAGATCTGATTTTTCGTGTTTGGAGACAGATGTGTTTCTGATTATAGGTCTTAATAAACCAATAGTCCTGTTCACTTGACCTAGATGCATGAAGTTTCCATGTGCATTTAACTTTATCTGAGTTTACATCTTTACCCTTTACCTTTTTCCCAGAGGTAGGTCCACCTACCCCACTTGCATTTAAAACTACAGTTCCATCACAAACAGCTGTCAATCTACTCTTGTCGTTTTTTGTGAATGAGATATTCCTCCTTGTCTCTAAAGCATGCAGGTCAATTTTGTCTTTCAATTCTTTCTTGGCTTTATATTTCTGCCCAATATGAAAAGCTACCTTGTGCACCTCACCAGCAGAACATAAGGTTTGTTTCCCCAGCTCTTTGATCATTTCTCTTCTTTTCCTGTTGTCCCCTGAGTCCTCACTTAATGAATCCCACTCGTCATTGTCAATTACCTCCAAATCATCTTCTTCATCACTATCTTCATTTCTTTGACCACCCATTCTTTGACATCCATTGAACTCTGCTTCTGTATCAATATTTAGATTGAAATCCTCCATGTCAACGTCAACATCTTCAATTATGTTGTCCTCATCAATCATAAAGTCACTATCTTCATCTTCACTGTTTTGATTCTCAAAATCAATGTCATCAGGCTCCTCTTGTCTCCACTCATCATTGAAAGGAATGTTATCTTGGCCTTCAAACCCATTAAATGGGATGCTATCTTGGTCTTCAAAAGGTTGAAAGTTTGTCATTAACTCATCATCTATGTTGATGTTAGTTGAAAATTCATTGACTCCTTGAGGATCATTATCCATGACAACTCTATACCCCTCATCTGCAAATCCTTCTACACCCTCACCATTGGATTTGTTCACATCAAGTTCTTCATTCACATCAATCTCTTTGTTTAACTCTTTTTCTGCATCAACTACAACAAATTCATCTACAAATCCTTCTACACCCTTACCCTTATCAACTTCACCACTTGCCATTGTTTTTTCAACACCTTCCCAATCCAAGTTAAGCTTTGTACTACAAGACGATGCCCCTTTACTATGTTTCCAACCTTTAGACCTACTAAATTCAGGTGTTGCTGATTTGTATAAGGTTAATGCTAACCCTAAATCACCCTCACCAACATCAATTTGGATTGGAGTTACCACTTCATGAGCAACTACAGGTGATGAGGGTCTAATGGAATCCTGCTTCTCCATGTCTTCTATTATAACCCTTCTTGGACCAGTTGGGGACATAAAATATGTAAGCAAGTTCGTTTGACCATGCTCTGTGTACACTTTAATCATTTTGTTATTATGGGTAACATACCGTGAGAGATTACGCACATCATCATCGTTACCTAATGCTCGGAGTCCAAAGTCAAATCCTTCATTAGGCAAACGGAAATGGTAATACATGATTTCAGTACCATCATACCCTAATTCTCTCATCATCAAGTCTAGTTCATGAACAGAAAATTCATCAATGTCGACAACATCAAAGTACCTTACTTGGCCGTTAATATACCTAATATTTGGAAACTTTGTGAAACTCCCTCCGTGATGAAGTTCAATAGAGAATATGTTGGGGTAACCAGCTTCAAAACAGAAAGAGACGATTGTTAGTTACAGTTTTTCAAATTTTGAAGCTTGATCATAAAATACAGAGTTTTTCTAAGTTTGAATCTTACCATAAACTTCTTGAACGTTGACAATCTCTCCAACATTTCTAAGTCCCCACATTTTCAAAAGCAGGAACACAATCCAATTTTCAGACGATCGTTAGGGTTTTTGCGTTTGAATCAAGAGGTATGAGTAGAAGACGAAGGAGTGTACAGTCTGCAATCTAATTAATTGAAGTGGCGGCAACGGAGGCTAGGACCTAAAATGACCAAAATGCCCTCACATGGAGGGCACGTGAAGGCACTAACGGCCCCAAACAAACGGTCAATGACGGAATGGACTAAAAACCCATGAAAACCTTGATTTTGGACCTTTGGTGCAAGCTGGAAACTTTTTGGACCCCATCCAAAGGTTTTGCCAAACCACAAGGACCAAATTTGCAGTTTTGTCGTAAATGTTTATCCATTTATTTGTTTATTATAATATTTTACTTTTATTTTATTTTTATCAATGTGTTTTTCAACTTTTTTTATGATTACCTCTTTGGAAAATCCTATCTTATGATGACAACCACTAAAAAGCATATCTCACCCATATTATTTAAAGTTTTTAACCTACTAAATATACAAACATCATGATACAATGGTTATAAATTTGATATCAATTATTGATTTTAAAATGCTTCGTTTTCTTTAAAAAAATGTTTATAATAAAATGGAGATCAGTAATAACTAATTAGGTAATCAGGAAGTATTATTTAAAAAAAAAACATTAGAATATCTACCAGAGTTACTTTGGGCTAAAATATTATTCTTAAAAATAGTTAATTTGTTTTTTTCTTATACAACTTTCTGCTATTTCTAAATTCTCTATTGAAAAAATGGTAATAATCAATTCTCTCCATCATACCTCTGAATATTTTAAATAATTTCCATGTTCTTACTTTACTTTGAAACACCACACACATATATCCATAATGAGAATGTTCTTACTTTAGCTTGAAAACTTTACATAAACGTCTATTAAAAATAAAATGAATTATTAAAAAAAATATCAAAGAACTTTTGATAAAATATGAAGGATTATTGTTTTCCTTTCCCACCGTTCATATGAACATATAAATATATGAAACAAATGGTATTATAAGTATATAATTTTAAAGATAAAAAATATTTTAAAACTTATCAAGCATATTTCACTCATACATGGTTTATCCCTCTTAGACTTTTGTTCTATATCAAATATCAATAAATAAATTGACTTTATAACTATAATTTACTATTATTAAAAATAGATGTGTAACATAAAAACCTTTAATAAAAGATCATCCTTGCAATAAATGTTTTGGACTTAGCATCGTAACCACAGTAAATAAAAAAATGCGGCTAAAATTTCTTTCTTTGACTATAGAATTCTTTATTCCTTATATAACCTCAAATATGTACTTATGCTTGACTATTATGCATAATTGCATGTTTTTAGCATATTGACTCGTTACTTTTTTCTTAAAAATGAGTGGCTAATGCATTTACTTGTCTTATTAGGTTACTGTTCTTTGAAGTCAACCAATGATCAACAACAAAATTATCCAAAGAGCACACACATCAGTTAGACCATTTGAAGTGGTAAAATACATTCATACTCAATCTATGCAAGAATAGCAACCACACATGTGGATATACGTCTTCGAATCCAAAACCTATTAACATGGCACACATGATAAATAGATACACCACAATGTATCAATAGCATAATCACCCTTATGTGGAATGCAAACCATTTGAAATGGAAATTAAGCAAAGTGAACTGCATCCAGATGTGTCAACTCATTTAATATCCTTCAAATTCAAAAGGTGTGTAATAAAAGACCTTAATACAAAGACAGGGGTGGCAGATATAGATATCTTCAAGCCCATACCTTGAGAATATACACCAAAGGAAGTTTAAAACACATTAGATATGCAAATTTAAAGAATATAAAGGATAAATCAATGAATCACACATTGAAAATTACCAATACTAGTCTATTCTAGACATGAAATGGACCATTTACATGTAGCTGATGTAAATATCATATTAAAATATGGACATTGATGTACAAATACATAAAACGGATTAAGCTTTTACACGTATATAATGAATAAATACTACAAGGATGATGCCTACAACATCATCCCCTATTTTTCTAGGGTTGTAGTTGTTTCTGAAGGAGGAAAGGTAAAATAGTTAGCTTTTAAATCCAACACGGCTATGATAAAAAAAAAAGGTAAAATAATTACCTTTAAAAAATGGTGTACTAAAACAACCAGAAGAATAAAAAGAAATGAAGAACTTGCTCATAGAGAAACCCAAATTTAAAAGATTTGGAATTAAGAATTCTTATTTTTGAGGTCGTTTTCTACAAGGGAGGTATGACTCCTGGAAAAAGGGCTCGTTTTCTACAAGGGAGATATGACTCCTAGAAAAAGGGCTCCACATAAAAGAAAATTCAATAAAGGTCAAAATAAAGACCCTATAACAACAAAAACTGCAGCATTGGGAAAGATGGTGCCTAAATTTGGTCGATTTCACATTTTTTGAAGAAAAATTTGCTCTTTTTAGCCACCTTCCTTCCTAAGATCCCAACTACTCTTGATTTCTACACAAAAAAAAATGAAGAAGTTAAGATAAGTGGTCAAAACAGGGAGAAGAAATGGTGGTGGAAGGTTTCTAGATCTACCTGAGCCAATATTCTAAATTGGATAGGACCATTAAAATCCTAGATGCTTGTTAAAAACCAAAACAAATAGAATCCAACAATACAAACAAATCGGTAAACCGGAAAGATATTTTACTTTTTTTTTATGTTAAAAAAGATTCTTACCATATACTTTCTTAGACAGATGACAAAATTCCACACAAGAATCCAAAGCTATCTCCAACCTTGACGAAATGAAGAATGCAACTATTGAGAAATGTCAATATGATTATATACAATTATGATTGGATTGTAAAATAAGCCACAAATTTGAAATAGCCATGCAAGAATAGATTAAATATAACCTTCAACAAATAAGATCATGATTAGTTACCGATAACAAAGTAGAGATGATCTGTAATAGAGAAACTCATGGTTGCTTACCAAGATGACCATATGCAACCATGATTGGTTTAGCACTCCTGATAGCGGTGTTAGATAATCGATTCCAAAAAAAAAAATCAACATATTGACATGCTTGTCGGATGATGCTGCATCTAAAACCCTAAAATTGTGGTTCAAAGAAGAAAATTTATAGAGAGAAATAGAATGGAGGATTATCGTGGTGGCGTTTAATAATATGACCAGGAGGTGGAGAAGAAGAATCATATCGTCATCGCCATCAAGACGCAAAATTACCATTATCTCCATTGAGGCACATTATTTTAACAAGAAATCCAATTAGGTCTACGGTTAGGAAAAAAAAGCAACGTTCAAAGAAAGAATATTGTAGAAAATATACATGAGCCATGGAACCTTTTATTATGTGTCCATATTCCTTGGAAATTTGTAAATAGAGAATATGAGATTTTAGGATTCGAATTTGAAATTGAAATGACTAAATAGATTGAGTGTGGGTTTTAATGGGGAAAGGTCGGAGATAACAATGTGTGATTGGGGGAATAAAAAAGGAAAGTCATTTTATTGATGGAAGAGTATGGTTTGATTTAATTTATGAAACATTAATGTTTAATGTGATTATTTTCTGAAACGGAAATATAATGTGTATTGAAGGGTAAGCATAAATTGATTGTACATGATGTAGTAGGTATGGTACCTCTTAAATTTCAAGAAATATCTAAAATGTTTTATATAATAGTAAATATATTGTAATATATATATATATATATATATATATATATATATATATATATATATATATATATATATATATATCAAACATTATTATAAAAGTATACTTGAATATTTTGAGGTTGGGATACTATTTAAAATATAATTCAGGAATTAAGTAATGGTATTGGTGAATTAATGAAATATTATTCACTAAGAATGTGTTGTAAAAAATAAATGTGTAGGAATCTTAGATAATGAAAGTATATTGCTACTATTGAAAGTATAATTAATACCCAAATGTTAGTTTAGCAACCAATATTACTGAAAGGGGTTTGGAACAAAATGGTTATGTTTAAACTCAAGACATGATATCCAAAATGAAATTAGAATGTCTAATTAGAAAGTACATTACCTAAATTGTTAAAAGTATCAAAAAAATAATTTAGTGGCGTCATTGGATGTCAAAGTGATTAGTACTTGCCTAGCTTGTATGATTTATGCAAATAACTTCGATGATTTTGTAAATATATGATGCTTGTATATCTAGGGTGTAACTTATTATTGAGATTATTTGAGTTTAAATATTCTGTAGAATGGCGACAAATTAAATTTATTTATCGATTTAATCAGAAAATAGAACGATATACAGTTATATTGCTAAATTGGACTTCAATTCCTATTTTTTTTTAGCGACAAACAAGTAACAAAATGTTATTGGTATCCATAAATAAGATGTCCTCTAAATGCATTTTCATCGCATTTTTTGTTAGGTCCCTATGTGCATTTCCCCTACTTTTCATTCCTTCATATAATGAATTTACCGTGAACGTATCCATTTGATCCGTGAACTGTCCATGAAACACATAGATAAAATGATTTATAGATGTCTAGAAAGATTTAATCACAATTTTTGATGTTTCGAGTTTCTAATTTTCCGATTTTGATTGTAGAGAAAAACACTACTAGAAAATGGGGTATTACCGACAAATTTTAGCGACGGAAAAATCCGTCAGAAACAGCAACGGAAAAAGATATTTTCTATACTTCATTTTCTAGGTTAAGTACTATAAACTACTAATATAACTTACTAAAAACGTGTGACTTTTCATTTTTCAAGATAGTTTTGTAATTTAATAATTTTCTATTATTAAGCACCTCTTTTTTTTTTTTTTTTTTTTTTTTTTTTTTTTTTTTTTCTTTTTTCTATATATAAGGAGGCATGCAAGATAGTTTTTGTATATCAATATCAATTCACAATCATGTTGAATGCTCCACTCATCAACCTCTCCCGCCACCACAGCCTTGATCTGAGGTTACTCATACAAGGGAAGAAGAATCTTATCCCCAGAAATGGGGTTGTTGACAACATTAGAAGCCCATCTTCCTTTCTCTTTCTTAACACCTTTGTAACACGTACCCTAAATCTGGTATGTCTTGAAACCCTCAAGAATTTCATTTTTGCATAATTGGCCCTTTAAGTACGATGGGCGTACTTAAGTGTATGCTTAGCGTATTATGCATGAATGGTTGCGGAGGAACTAGAGGTACGCTGGGCGTACCAAGCCGTACGATGGGCATACGCGCCAGGGGTCCAAAACCCTAATTTTCAGACATGAGACCTATTTAAGCGACCTTAAGTCCCTTGGACTTAACCTTAGAGAGTCTCCACTGCCTTAGAACGTCCTTACACTCCAAAGAAACTTATGAGACCATTTTGAGCTTTGAAAAGTGCATTTGTGACTCTTTTAGTGTTCATTCCAAGAAGAAGAGGTGGTTAAACAAACTTGGAATGAGTTGGTGCTTCAAGATCCTGCATCATGGTCATCTTGAAAAGCTTCTGGAGGTAAAAATCTTGGATCTTTCATCTTAAATCTCTAGATTAAGCTAGGGTTTTCTACCTTATCCCTGTTTGGTTGATTTTGGACCTTCATTGTGAGTTAAGCAACTCCAGAAGATGGGAAAGACAGATCTGAGGTCCCTTGGTCCTTTAGAACCATAAAAATTGAGTCTTGATGGGAGTTTTGGCCCCATACATGGGTTAAAGACCTTGGATAGGTCTTAATGGAGGTGTTGGGTGTATAGGAGACATGCAAAGGCATAAAGTTGCCAACTTTATGCCTTAGGATGTCTTATCGAACTTAGATATGGATTTTGGACGTAAAGGAAGCGAGTATTAAGCACTTAATGGAGAAAGTGCTCAAACTGGTTGTACATTGGGCGTAACTCTGTGTACGCCACGCGTAGTCCCAAGTCCCAGTACGTTGCACATACCAGGATGGTACGCCGAGCATACACAGTGCAGATGGGCCGAATTTGTTTTGGGCCTTTGAGCTATTTGGGGCTCATATGATTATTGGGCATGGTGTATTCTGTGAATTATAGGCTACTTTATATGCTATGGGCCATGGATATATTGGTTGGGCCTTATTAAGCCAAGAGGCCCATTAGTAATTTTGGACTTGGATTTTGGGCCCATTAGTAAGGGAATGATAATTGGGCCTTATGGATGGGTTCGGAGTTGGGTTTCCTTTGACTAACCTAAGGTCCTAACATTGATTAATATTATTATTCGGCTCGGGAAGTTTCAGACTGTTTGGAGAGCAACTTTTGTATTCAGCAGACAGAGGTGAGTCTCCTCACCATACCAATGGGTCTAAGGCACCAAGGCCGGCCCATTATGTGATCATGATATATATATATATATATATATATATATATATATGTTAGTTATTCTATGTTTGATATGCTATGTGATTGTGTGTTTTGTATGGAAGACCATGGGAGAGCCCATGACACTTGGATGTAAGACCATGAGGAGAGTCTATGGCTTTCCTATCAAAGACCATGGGAGAGCCCATGACACTTAGGTGTAAGACCATGTGGGGAGCCCATGGCATCCTGGAGTAAGATCTTGCGGACGAGCCCACGGCATCCTTATCTGTTGTATGCATGGCTTATGTGATATGTGTGTAGCTTTAATTAGCTAACATGATATGTCCATGTGTAGTGTGTGGTATACTCTGGGGAAGTCAGTAAGCATTTCGCTTATAGGTTGTTGATTTCTTTCAGGTACATCTAAGCCCAAGGGCAAGGGCAAGGCGTGATGGCGCGACGTGCACTCTATCTCTCTTCTATTGATACATTTTGTGGACACTCTAATGTTTTTGAATAACATTGTGTTGAACGTGGTTTTGAAAACAATTATGTTTGGATTTCATGGTTATGCAAATGTGTTTGACTAATTAAAAATGAAAAATTTTCTTTGAAAAATTTGGGTCGTTACAAGTTGGTATCAGAGCCTTGGTTTGAGGGATTCGGGCACACTCTCGAGTGTGTCAGGACTCAAACTAAGGAAATGGTAAAATTGTTTTCAAAAAGTAACTTAAAAAGGGTATTCAAAAGAAAATGAAAAGATGAGAGTGCAACGCGCGTGATCAGCCAAGCCAAGTAACTAGTTCCCCAATATGTTAGCCATATTATACTGATATTTGAGCTTTGTTGAATATATGGAACTTGCTATGTGTTTGCTTTAAAATTGTATACATTTAGAAGCTTATAGCCTCAGAATGATCGATTTGGCCTTATTTCCTGCTCCTTGTTTGGTTGTGGTCCTAGGGTAGAATCTTTTATTCGAAAGTCTATTTGATGCTTTTTCTGTGTACAATTTGCATGCATAAAGGCAACCTGTCACGATTGGTTTGAGTGATGTGAGTAGAATAAATCTTAGGACAACCTAAGATTTGATGTATGTGGTAGTTTGTGGAATATGGTTTAGTTTGGGACAAATTGGGGTTGTCAGGTAGGGCATTAGGGGAAAGGTACAGGTAGGTGTGGAAGATAGTATTGGGCACGTACAACTGAAAGCACAGGACTTGTACCCAAACCAATGTTAGATATGACGCTTTCAAGGAGGACCGGTGTGGGAAGATCCCTTATATGGAAATCATGATCATTATAATTTATGATATTTCAGTCCAGCATGGTGGTGACACGATTTGGAGCAGGAGGATCATGATTGGGGTCTGGGTCCGGGGAAGGATCGGGCGACACTGCTTATGTCATCGATGAGAGGCTGCACAAGCTCATTGCAGCCAAGGTTACCAGGGACATCCTTGATGCGAACCCGGTCATTTTCGGGATAGTCAAGGAGGGCATGATAGAGATTATGGAGGAGAGACTTAGGGCATTTAGAGTTGAGGTTGCTGCAGATCAGGTTGGGACCCGAACTCCCTCATTCCGGGAGTTCAAGGCGTGCGGGGCACCGGAGTTTCTCGGGGTCAAGGACCCCATTGTTAGCCGAAGATGGGTGGCGAATCGAAAACGCCCAGCGCATGAGTTCTTGCCCGGATGCGATTTTGCATCATGTATGTTAAGAGACAGAGCCCGAGATTGGTGGGGAGAGGTGACCAGCCAGGTGAGAGCGGCTGGTGTGGCTGAGATGACGTGGGCCGAGTTTGTTCGGCGATTTGATGCAGAGTTTGCACCACCTATTGAGGTGCAATGGCTGGTGAGGGAGTTTCACGACCTTCAGCAGACCACCGGCACTGTGGTGGAGATCGCCGCCAAGTTTCGGGAACGAGCTTTATTGATCCCACAATACGCTACAGATGAGGACATGAGGAGGACGAGATATCATTCCATGCTGAGGGATGATATCCGGAGCAGGCACAGGCAGTAGTGGGTCAGGCAAAGAAGCCTAAGACCTCAAATACTTCTAACAGGGCCAACAGGTCCGGGGTCGGTGTGCTAAGTGCGGTAAACCACACAGTGGGGCTTGCCGAGGGGCTGGCTCGGGATGCTATGCTTGTGGCCAATCAGGCCACGTGATCAGGGATTGCCCCAAGAAGGGCTTGATTTTCTTCCACTGCAACCAGACTGGCCATAAGCGGGCCGATTGTCCGAGGTTGCAAGGAGGGGGAGGAACGGTGGCGGCGCCTGCGCCCGCCATGTTGAGGATTACAAATGGCTGCCTTGTCAAGGCGGAAGTCTCGGCGGTGAAGAGCCACGCATTTCAGTTGACCACCGAGGAGGCTCGGGCAGCACCAGACGTTGTGGCTGGTACGTATCTATCATTTTTTGCTCATTATGATTTGTATGACTTATGTATATATTATGCTTGTATAGGTACCTTTTTGGTCGAAGGTATGACGGCACATGTTTTGTTTGATTCAGGTGCTACCTGATCGTTCGTATCTCTTGCGCTAAGCAAGAAGTTTCGGGACGCGTCCGGAGCTCTGGATTCCCCACTCGAGGTGGAGATTGCATATGACCGTACCATTTGTGTTGTGAGGGTGTATCGGGATTATGTCCTAAATATGCTTGGAGAGAGGTTTTGTGTCGACCTAGTCCCAATACCGTTGTGAGGGCTGAAGGTGATTGTCAGGATGGATTGGCTGGGGGCCAACGGGGCCATGATCGATTGTGAGCGCCAGTTGGTAAGGGTTCGAACCCCAAGTGTGGGAAAATTGGTTATTCATGGTGAGAGGGCCTTGCAGGGACTAACCCTCTGTTTGGCTGCGAGGGCGAGGAGGTTTTTACAGCAGGGTTGCACGGGATTTCTGGCCTATGTCTCGGATACGAGAATGGAGACCGTGACAGATGTGGGCAGTGTGCCAGTTGTACGGGATTTTCAGGATGTGTTCCCCGAAGAGTTACCTGGATTGCCTCCGGAGAGGCAAGTGGAGTTTCGCGTTGACCTGGTGTCGGGTGCCACTCCAATAGCAAAGGAACCATATCGGTTGGCACCACCGGAGATGCAGGAGTTATCTGCGCAGCTTCAGGAGCTACTAGACTGGGGATTCATTCGTTTCGAGCAATTCCTCGTGGGGTGCACCTATCCTTTTTGTGAAAAAGTAGGACGAATCGCATAGGGTGTGCATCGATTATAGGGAACTGAACAAACTAACGGTGAAGAACCGTTATCTGTTACCGAGGATCGATGATTTGTTCGATCAGCTTCAGGGTGCGTCTTGGTTTTCCAAGATTGATCTTCGGTTGGGATATCATCAGATGAGGATTCGGGATGAGGATATATCGAAGACGGATTTTAGGACCCGGTATGGGCACTATGCGTTCGTGGTGATGTCGTTCGGGCTCACCAATGCCTCATCAGCTTTCATGGACCTCATGAACAGAGTGTGTAGCTCGATGCTGGATCGGTCGCTGATTGTTTTTATCGATGATATTCTGGTCTACTCTAAGACCAGGGAGCAGCACGAGCAGCATTTGAGGGAGGTATTAGAAACCCTGAGGGCGGAGAAACTTTATGCGAAGTTCTCCCAAGTGTGATTTCTGGCTGCGATAAGTACAGTTTTTGGGGTATATTATCAATCAGGAGGGTATTTCAGTTGATCCGGCCAAGGTTAAGGCTGTGATGCGGTGGGAAGTACCGAGGAATGCATCAGAGATTCGTAGCTTCTTGGGCTTAGCGGGCTACTATCGGAGATTTATCCAGGATTTCTCCAAGATTGTTGTGCCATTGACCCGCTTGACCAAGAAAAATGTGACTTTTTGGTGGGGTGCGGATCAGCAAATGGCTTTTGAGACCCTAAGACGGAGGTTATATGAGGCTCTAATTCTAGTACTACCTGAGGGTTTAGATGATTTGGTGGTGTACTACGACACATCGATCTCAAGGTTAGGTGTGGTACTGATGCAGAGGGGGCATGTGATAGCTTACGCCTCAAGACAGTTGAAGCCTCATGAGGCGAATTACTCCACTCATGACCTGGAATTGGGACAGTGGTGTTTGACCTCAAGATTTGGAGGCACTATTTATATGGAGTGCTGTTCACTATATATACCGATCACAAGAGTCTAAAGTATCTGATGGATCAGCAGAACCTTAACATATGACAGCGGAGGTGGTTGGATGTGCTGAAGGATTATGATTGCAAGATTCTATACCACCCAGGGAAGGCCAACGTGATGGCCGATGCATTAAGCCGCAAGACGGCGGGGTCTCCGATTAGGGACATTTGTATGAGGATGACCACGATTTCGCCTTTGTTGGATATGATCAGGGAGGCTCAGGTCGAGGGGGCGAAGAAGGAGAACTAGAAGATAGAGAAAATTCGGGGACAGTATCCTTTGTTTGTCAAGGATAGTCGTGGCCTTTTGACTCAGTGTGGCCGAATATGGGTACAAGTGACAGGGGGAGTAAGACAGAGGTTATTAAAGGAAGCGCACAAATCCAAGTTCTCTATAGACCCAGGAGATACAAAAATGTATAGGGACTTGAGGCTGAGTTATTGGTGGCCCTGCATGAAGCGGGAAATCGCCTGGTTCGTGGAGCGGTGCTTGACCTGTAGGAAGGTCAAGGTCGAGCATCAGCGGCCAAGGTTCAGCCACTACCTATTCCCATGTGGAAGTGGGAGGAAATCACCATGGACTTCATCATGAAGCTACCCAGGACAGCGAGGGGTGTAGACACCATATGGGTGATCGTGGATAGATTGACAAAGAGTGCCCACTTCATTCCGATTTTCGAATGTATATCCGCGGAAAAAGTTGGCAGATATATATGTACGAGAGGTGGTGGCGAGACACGAGGTACCAGTGTCGGTGGTCTCCGATAGGGATGTCCGGTTCACTTCCATATTTTGGAAGAAATTCCATGAGGAGCTGGGCACTCAGTTACATTTCAGCATGGCGTACCACCCTCAGACCAACGGCCAGAGTGAGAGGACGATCCAGACGCTGGAGGACATGCTTAAGGCATGCATGCTGGATTTTGGATGGAGTTGGGATACATATCTCCCACTAGCAGAGTTCTCATACAATAATAGTTATCATGCTAGTATTGACCGAGCCCCATTCGAGATGTTATATGGTCGAAGGTGCAGGACCCCAGTGTATTGGGACGAGATTAGGCATCGGGTCATGGGGAGCACCGAGGTAGTGCTCATGACTACCGAATTGATTCAGCAGGTGCGCAACCGGTTGCGAGTCGCGCAGAGCCGTTAGAAAAGTTATGCTGACCGACGGCGTTTGGATCTCGAGTTTCAGGTGGGGGATTTTGTATTGCTGGAAGTGTCTCCCTGGAAGGGGATTATCAGGTTTCGAAAGAGAGGCAAGTTGGGGCCCCGGTTCATAGGACCGTTCAGGATCACGGCCCGAGTGGGCAAGGTGGCATATCGTTTAGAGCTGCCAGAGGAGCTTAGCCAGATTCACAACACCTTCCACGTGTCTCGGCTTCCAATGTGTGTTGCTGACGATCCGCGGTTATCTCCCTGGATGACATTCAGGTAGATGGGAGCCTGAATTATGTTGAGAGGTTGGTCGCCATCTTAGATAGGAAGACAATCGGGCTTTGAAACAAGGAAGTGAAATTGGTAAAGGTGCAATGGCAGCACCGAAAGGGCTCCGAATGGACTTGGGAGCCAGAGGAGGAGATGCGGGAACATTACCCCTATCTTCTTATGGCTATGGACTGTGGGGACGAAGTCTAGTCCAAGTAGGGGAGAGTTCTAACACCCTAAATCTGGTATGTCTTGAAACCCTCAAGAATTTCATTTTAGCATAATTGGCCCTTTAAGTATGCTGGGCGTACTTAAGTGTACGCTTAGCGTACTATGCATGAATGGTTGCGGAGGAACTCGAGGTACGCTAGGCGTACCAAGCCGTACAATGGGCGTACGCACAAGGGGTCCAAAACCCTAATTTTCAGACATGAGACCTATTTAAGCGACGTTAAGTCCCTTGGACCTAACCCTAAAGAGCCTCCACTACCTTAGAACGTGCTTACATTTCAGAGAAGCTTGTGAGACCATTTTGATCTTTGAAAAGTGCATTTGTGACTCTTTTAGTGTTCATTCCAAGGAGAAGACAGGGCCAGTCCTGACGGTGGGCAACCCGGGTGACCGCCCAGGGCCCACAACTTTAAGGGGCCCAAAATTTCTCAAATATATAATATATATACATATATAAAAAATAAAATTTGTGTATATGTCTTCTAAGGGCCCAATTATAAAATTAACCAAACTTTAGCCTAATGAAATAACCTTTTTTTGTCTAGACTATGGAACGCTTTTTGAAGTAACGTTAAGCAAACACTACCGTTTGGGGCGTCTTACAGGAATCCTCATCAAGCGGGAACCAATTAATCTAACTGACACCTCGTGAATCCTAATCGTTGCCTCGTGAATCAACATCAGAAGAATGATTCATAATCAGTTATGTCGTGTGACTTCTTCCCTTCTCGTAGTCTCATACCAGCCTTCGGATTATAATCAATTATGTCGATTGAATGCAAAATTGCAAAGCACCAGATGAATGAGATAAAAACCATAAGGTTAGCTATAAAAAATTTTTGTTTGTTTTTTTCCTCTGATTCTTTTGTTTCTCATTCTGATTTGATTTCTTATTCACGCTCCTATAGTTTTTATTTATTTATTTTTTTGATTTTGTTTGTGTATCTGTGTCTCAGATTGCTAGATTGCTGGAGACTGGACTGTCAATTCTTTATAGATTCTACCTACTTTTCATATTTCTTACTTAACAAGATAATTTCTTTGTAGATATCTGATTCGGAACTCAAAATTATAAATCCAATCCTATTTTTTTTTATGTTTTATTGTTGTTTCTGATTTTATTTTGTATTCACATTCCTGATTCCTGGTCCTCGTATCTAATCAAATGTTGAAAGCTTATAGTTTTTTTTTCTCAGATTTCTTGAGACTTAACTTTATATCTTCTACCTACTTTTTTAGATCTTTTTACTTAAGAATGTAATATATTTATTGATATATGATTCAAAATTCAAAACTTTAAATCCAGTTTTAAATTCAGATGTTTGATTGTTTGTATTTGATTTTATTCTACAGTTGCACCTTGATTTAAATTAAATATGATATTAGGCTTCTATAACTTTAAGACAGAAATCATATATCAAAAATCAGATGTAATCTTTTCATATAAGTAGATAGTGTTTAGCTATTGACAATCTATAATGTTTTCCAAAAAACAATTATCTAGAAGCCAAAAAAAAGGAAGAAACGAAAAATTTCTGATGCCTTCAATCAAACTTATAAAGGATCTATACATAATTTTTTTTAAACCATCGAGTTCGTATAGTTTGATTGAAAATGATACTAGTTTGAATGCAGAAAAACTAATTCGAATTAAAATGATAGTAATTTCACTTTTAGGTAATGTTATGGTCATATTTATGTTTCTAATATTAATAGTGATTTTTGTGGACTTTTTAACGTATTGTTTATTTTTGAATTAAATTAAATTTTATTTATTATTTTGGGGGCCCATTTTTTCTTTTTGCCCTGGGCCCATAATACATTTGGACCGGCCCTGGAAGAAGAGGTGGTTAAACAAGCTTGGAACGAGTTGGTGCTACAAGATCCTGCATCATGGTCATCTTGCAAAGCTTCTGGAGGTAAAAATCTTGGATCTTTCATCTTAAATCTCTAGATTAAGCAAGGTTTTTCTAGATTATCCCTTTTTTGTTGATTTTGGACCTCCATTGTGAGTTAAGCAACTCCAGAAGATGGGAAAGACAGATCTGAGGTCCCTTGGTCCTTTAGAACCATAAAAATTAAGTCTTGATGGGAGTTTTAGCCCCATGCATGGGTTAAAGACCTTGGAAAGGTCTTAATGGAGGTGTTGGGTGTATATGAGACATGCAAAGGCGTCGAGGTACGTCGAGCGTACGTAGTGTAGATGGGCCGAATTTGTTTTGGGCCTTTGAGCTATTTGGGCCTCATATGATTATTGGGCATGGTGTATTCTGTGATTTATGGGCTACTTTATCTGTTATGGGCCATGGATATATTGATTGGGCCTTATTGGGCCGAGAGGCCCATTAGTAATTTTGGACTTGGATTTTGGGCCCATTAGTAAGGGAAGGATAATTGGGCCTTATGGATGGGTTTGGAGTTGGGTTTTCCTTTGACTAACCTAAGGTCCTAACATTGATTAATATTATTATTCAGTTTGGGAGGTTTCAGACTGTTAGGAGAGCAGCTTTTGTATTCAGCAGACAGAGGTGAGTCTCCTCACCATACCAATGAGTCTAAGGCACCAAGGCCGACCCATTATGTGATCATGATATATGTATTAGTTATTCTGTGTTTGATATGCTATGTGATTGTGTTTTTGTATGGAAGACCATGGGAGAGCCCATGGCACTTGGATGAAAGACCATGAGGAGAGCCCATAGCTTTCCTATCAAAGACCATGGGAGAGCCCATGGCACATAGGTGTAAGACCATGTGGGGAGCCCATGGCATCCTAGAGTAAGACCCCGACATCTTTATCTGTTGTATGCATGGCTTATGTGATATGTGTGTGGCTTTAATTAGCTAACAAGATATGTGCATGTGTAGTGTGTGGTATGCTCTGGGGAACTCACTATGCATTTCGCTTACAGGTTGTTGATTTGTTTCAGGTACATCTGAGCCCAAGGGAAAGGGCAAGGCGTGATGGCACGATGTGCACTCTATCTCTCTTCTATTGATACATTTTGGGGACACTCTGATGTTTTTGAATAATATTGTATGGAACGTGGTTTTGAAAACAATTGTGTTTGGATTTCATGGTTATGCAAATGTGTTTGACTAATTAAAAATGAAAAAATTTCTTTGAAAAATTTGGGTCATTACAACCCTAGCTTTTCCTATAAAACCTCATAGGTATTTTTGTTCTCTTAGTCACACTCACAACTTAATCAGCCAAATTAAAGTCGGCTTCTATCGAACCTTTCTTTTGATAGAGCCTTTAACTAGCTTGGAGATATACTCGGAAAATCCCTACTTTTGGAGCTTGTTGCAGCCGAGGTTGACCCTAGTAAGTTTACATGCTAATTTTTTGTATATTATACTATTAAACGACCAAAAATATAAATGACCTTAACAACTTGTACATGAATGGGCTGATGGTCTTTGCACCATAGAAAAAACTTGCAAAAACGAAAAAAAGAATGTCAAAAGTGTCATAATAATATAAAGGGAAAATGACACAAATGCCCTACGAACTTTCTAGGGATTACTTGTTGAATCCTTAAAGTTTTTATCGAGCTTTATAGGTCCCTAAACTAGGATATGACCTGCTCTTTTAGTCTCTATCAACTTGTAATAGCTGGTTCAGTGATCTTTTTGACCAAAAAAACTCACATTGTGCCCCAATAAAGCAAAGAAAATAAGTTCGGAGATCAATTCATGCAAAAATAACTCTCATTTTCTTCTAAAGCCGATTCACACTCAATTCGTACCCTCCCAAGAAATCGATCGCTGCTCTTTTTTCCGTTTTCACCCTTGATCGTCACACACACTCACCAAAGATCACAACCCTCTTCCCCTTCTAATCGGTTCTCAATCACAACCCCCTTCCACTATTTTCTTTGATTTGATTTTAGCTCTTCAATGAATTGACCCCCTCATTCCTTCGTTTCTCTTCAAAATCGCACACGCTACATCTCCTTCTCCCTCCTAGTTATAGGTTTGGTGGATGCGATATTAAGAAGGTTGTGTGGGTTTGATGAGGTTCACAAAGAAAACGAGAGTTAGTCTCTTTTTTTCTTTGATTTGCAGGTGATTAGTTATGGTGGTTGACTGGTGGCTTTTGTAGGTTATTGTAATGCCTGGTTCCTAGTATTTATTTAACTTATATATTATTCTATTTTATAGAGCAACTCAACGAGTTGGGAGCCCCAAACTCGTCGAGTAGAGATCATAAGGGCCGCGTATTTTAAGTGACCTACTCGACGAGTTGGGAGGCCTCAACTCGACGAGTAGGCTGGCAAATATGACACCCTAATTTCCGGTGTTTGCACCCTATTTAAACACCTTAACCCCAAGGTGTTAGCCTCATTTCCAGCCTCTAAGTCCCTAACTGTAAATCTCGAAACCTTAAAGCTGTTGTGAGTGATTGTGAACCATTCTAAGTGTTTTTAGTATGTACTTGAAGCTAATGGAAGAAGGAAAAGCTTGATGACACAAAAAGGAGCCTATAGATCCAAAATCCTTGCCTCATCCACGAAATTTTGCTGGTATAAAGCTTGAACCTTGCCTTGTGGTCATTTAGATCTCCATATTTGGAGCTCCTATTGTTTTTGGTCAAAATGATATGATTCTTGGGATTTGGACGTCCCAAGTGGAGAACACTTTAGATCTAGGGTCTTGAGGAGTTTTCATGGCATAAAGGTGCCAACTTTATGGCCATGGAAGTCCCATGCAACCTTTATACCATCATTTTGGTCTTTTAAAGCTTCTAATGGCCATGCATGAGGATAAAGCTTAAGACTTTACTTGATCATTTAGTCCCTAAAGTCCAGATCTATAACCTCATGGTCTATCTTGTAGCTTTGGTTGTTTTTGGATCAAGACCTTGGCCTTTTGGGTTAGGGTTAGGGTTTATTTCTTCTATAATGGGTTTTAATGGGTAAAGTTGGAAACTTTACCCTCCTAGATGTATTTTCGGCCCAGATCTGGAATATGGGACTTAGATTTGAAGAATAGCGGCTTAATGCATTAAGAAGGGTTAACAGACTACAGAACTCGACGAGTTGAGCTGAAGTGTCCTGATTCTGTTAAAAAGGAAGAACTCGACGAGTTGAGTCAACTCGGAGCATTGACTTTAACTTTGACCATAGTTGACCCTAAAGGGTTATGAGTATGATATGGTATCTAAGGGGTTGTTTTGGTTTAGGGAGTGAGTAGTGCTGATTCTGGGGTAGAGACATTTCAGCTATCATCCGACATTGGAGGTGAGTTTTCCTCATGTTTGAATGGGTCAAAGGCACCAATGTCGGCCCGTATTTATGATTGTATGTATTCTCGACTAAGGTCCGATGTCGGGCGGTGCCCGATGTATGTTTATATGTTTTCCAGATTACGACCTGATGTCAGGCAGTGCCCGAGGAATGTTTTTATGCTTGATGTCGTCGTGATTCTTGCATGTGTTTGTATTGTATGTTTCCGGATTACGGTCCGATATCGGGTTGTGCCCAAGGAATGTTTGTATGCTTTCCGGATTACGGTCCAATGTCGGGAGGGGCCCGAAGAATGTTTATATGTTTATGTTATGTGATTATTCAATGTGTATTCGTTGATATGTTTATATGGACATCGAGCTTTACTCGATGCCGGGCGGGGCCCGATACCGGACACTATCTAATTCCGAGCGGGGCCCGATGAAGGGGCGGGGCCCACGATATGTATATATAAGATTATTTGATTATGTGTATGGTATGCGGTAGTTTAGGGAGACTCACTAAACTTTGTACTTACAATTTTCAGTTTTGGTTTCAGGTACTTCAGGTAGCAAGGGGAAGAGCTCAAAATGACTGCATTGCACACACCATGATGTTTTAGCTTGGGATGTTTACTCTGATATATTTGACATATGTTTTGATATGGATATACTGTTTATAATGTTTTGAGATATTATGACTTATGTTTTGATGAGATGATTTTAATAGCTATGGTTTATTTATGATTTTAAAATGAAATTTTTGGGACCATAATTTATGAGTGTTACAGTTATGGATGCTACAATTGTGGCTATAATGGTTGAATAAAATGTTGATGAACATTTGGTTCAGGAGGGTACGAATTGCGTGTGAATCAACTTTAGAAGAAAATGAGAGCTTGTTCTTGTATGAATTGATCCTCAAACTTTTTTTTTTTTTTTTGACTTTATAGGGGTACAATGTATGTTTTTTTGGTCTAAAATGTCATTGAACCGGCTATTACAGATTGACAATGATTAAAAGAGCAGGTCATATCCGAGTTTAGGGACCCATAAAGCCCGACAATAACTTTAGGGACTCAACGAGTAACTCTAGAAAGTTCGTAAGACATTTGTGTTATTTTCCCTGATATAAATAAAGAAAAGGAAATTAAAACATTTCTCTCTTTCTAAAGAAATCTCTGTATTTTAATAAAAGAATAGTTTTAATCTCCTTTTAACATGTGTCATCCTATTAGGTCTCTTAATTAATGCATACTTTATTCTTATTTTGACATGTGTCACCTTATTAGGCCTCCTAATTAATGCATGTCATTTGTCAACCTATTAATTCTCCATTTCAAATTTCAAATTTAAAATTTACCACCCTAATTAAATTAAATTAATAACATTAGAATAAAATTAATAAAATTATAAGATGATATAATTTCATGTATTTATTTGAATTAACGATTATAATTTTATATAACTAAAAAAATATCTCTTAATTAATAATATATTTAAAATAATTGATTAATAATTTTGAATTCTCACTATAAAAATTTAATTAATTTTATAACTGTTGTTTGTAGGATTGTAAACTAATAAATAAATAAATCTCTAAGTTTGAATATATTCGGAGAGGCGTGGAGATGGATAAGTTCACTCCGCCACATCGCGGCTACACACCCCATATACATTCCTCGTATGCTTTTTGGCCGAACTTGTCACATCTCCAACACGTGATGAATTGAATCGAAGAAATTTTTAACATATTGATTTTTTAATACATAAAGTACAATTTATATAATTTATAAGTTGATTTATTTTTAATGAAAACTCAAACCTTAAAATAATTATAAAGAATTAAGTGTAAATTAAAATTTTGGATTATCTAGTTGACACAAATACGCAAGTGTTGTCCTAATTTGAAAATTTTACACCCCTGATACTTATGGCTGGAAAATCCTTCAATTTTAATCTTTATTTCAGTTACCGTCAAGGCCATTATATTAAGTCCCTATTAAATAACTAAAATGCAATTTTTTTTTTTTTTTTTTGACTATTTGTGATTTTTTTTTTTTTTTTTTTTTTTTTTTTAGAATTATTGTTATTATTAAATTAGTTAATGAGTCCCATCGTATACCACCCCGTTACCACTACTATACCACCACCTCTAGAAACGACAATCATCATCACCACCATATGCCACCATCACTTTCAATTACTACCACCATATACTACCATATACCATCATCACCACCACCAACACCACTACTTTCCATATCTGTATTCATACCAGGAGGCCGGAGGTGTTTTGGAGCATTGTCGGCACTCAGGGAGAATTAAACCAAATTCGATGGGGTCGGAAGATATTATAGGGAGCATTTCCGAATCTACAGAACTAGTCCCTTCAGTTTAATAAGAATGTAAGAAAAAAAAAAAGACAAAAAATAAGCATCACTATCATTTTACAGGAAGATAACCGAAACATATAGATGGTAATTAGGACAGAGACAAAAACAAAAGGATTTGCTAACCACAAAATAAGTGGTGTCTAAATTTCAAAATTAAGACTAAACCTCCAAATTCATATCAACCACATATATAAAAACTATAATTTATTTAAAAATTAATTGCATCAAAGTTTTTCATCAATACTAAACGTTTTAATATATATATATATATATATATATATATATATATATATATATATATATATATATATATATATATATATATATATATATATATATATATATATATATATATATGGAGTGGTTCAGATGAGAACTAGAGGTGTTCAAAACCGGATAACCGAAAATTCAGATATTTAATTTTAATATCTGAATCCGTATCCGAATTTTCGGATATCAGAAAATTCGGATATGGATACGGATATCAATATCGGATATCCGAAACGCATCTTTTACAAATATTAAATTTGTGTCATTGATATTTTGTATGTAATTTGAAATGAAATTAACAACACAGCGGATTCAATTTGCAAATCGATTAACAAATAACGTAATAAGGAACGCATTTATGTATTTTTCTTCCTAATTTATCTTCACAATGGGTTTATAAGTCATTTTCTTAGTTTATTCACAATTGTAGCTATTCAATATCTTTGATAAGTCATTAACTTCGGAAATAAATTAACGACGCCACTGACTTTACAAATAAATTAACAACAATTTAAATTTGCAAACGAACTAACATTACGATAGCTACAATGACACTCACCTCATATTTAAAGTTTCCCTGTCATCCAATTTTAAATTATAAGTAAGATATTAAAAAATAATTAGAAAATTTTATCGTCCAACTCATATTTCATCTATCCATGTTTTACCCAACATATTATGTAGATATAAATACATATACAATTTAAATCATATAAAACTTGTATAAAATCGTTCAACTAGCATAGATAGCAAGTATACAGATAATATGCACACATAGCACGTAGTTTATATAAAATAATTCATATATATGTGTATGATGAAAGTAACTACGCACTCACTTGATAAGGTGGTGACACGGTACTCGGACAGCACTTCGTTTACTTAAAATAACTTCCTTGGACAAAACAACGGGTTTTTCTCAAAACCGAGCTCCGCTGGAGCAGCGTTCCCGAATCGAAAAGCTCTTCTTCTCGGAGCCTTCGGGGCGCTCCGGGGCTTCTGCCTTGTGTTAAGGAGGTTCTCTAGGCTTTTCGGGGGGTTTCGGGGCTAAAGAGAGGTCCTAGAGAGAGGGGGAAGTGATGGGAGGCGTGAGGAATGAAGAGGGCTTCACCTATTATTTATAAGAGGCTAGAGGAAGATTCATGTTGTGAATTTCTTGATGTTCACGTCGTGAGTGAGCTTGGGCTCCAAGTCTGAGTCGGGTGCTGACATGTGGCATCGCACACAGGGTGGAAATCAGCCGATTTTCAAAAATTCATAACTTTTTCATACGAGCTCTGTTTTTGACATTCTTTATATCCACGTGTAGGTAAAAATAAGATTTACAATTTTCATTTTGACACCGTCGGCAAATTCTCTACCGATCTTAAATTTAACAGTACGAGGAGATTACACTGTTAAATGTCCGCGTAAAATTCATAACTTCTACATACAGACTCCGTTTTCGTCTGTCTTTTTATCGTTGAGTTCCTATTAATGAGATCTTCAACTCTCTTTTAGGTCGCGTAGGCCAAAAACCGCTCGATCTAAAATTCGAGTTTCGGGCCGTGCATTGCTATGTCAAATCTTAGAAAATTCATAACATTCTCATACGAAGTCAGATTTGGGGGTTCTTTTTTTCTATGTTCTCAGTTTAACATATACTACAACTTTTGTTTAGATTTCTAAGGCTAAAAACTCCTCCATCGTGAATTCACTATTTACGTCTCCCGGTGTCGTGCCTGTTTTGCCGAAAAACTTCGACGAGTCATAACTTGTTCTTATAACTCGGATTTCGGCGTTCTTTATATGTATGGAACCCTTGTAACATATACTACTACTTGGAAAAGATTAATCCTTCTAAATAATCTTCCATCAAAACTCATTTTTGATGCTTATTATCTCTAAATTGACTAGCTCGGATTTGCGGGCGTTACAATTATCTCTCCCTTAGGATGATTACGTCCTGGAATCATCAAAGAAATAGGATAGTATAATGACTCCATACGTTGTCTCTTCATCCTAGGTAATAATCGTAACTTCTTTGTTCCTTCGAATGAGTATCTAACTCTTGGACTCCTTGACTGCAGGTGGTGCTCGATTTTGCACTTGCTCCCTATCTCACGTTAGAATCCAAATTATGACCTTCAAGTCACAATATCGATCCTCACTAGATACGAACTTAAGATAAGTTCTTTTATTACTACAATGGAAGGATGTGTCATATTTGATTGACCTATCATCGTATGTTGCAACGCTTAGACTCAGGTCTCTTAGAGTCTTCCAGAACATATTATACCTTCTTTCATGTTCTAATCTCATCTTAAAAGGTAGCATTTCTAGCTACAAGCAACTATCACGATACCTCTACTGATCGCTTTGATTATCTTTTATTTCAATCTTCCGGCTTAAGTCATATGCTACATCGAACTTGGTTCTCTGAACCATTTAACATACTCGTCTTAGTCGGACTCAATTTGATATGACCACTAGGGTCAGAGTAACAATCATCTTCTTAGTCATTACCGAAACGATGGTAACGACATACTTGAATAAAACGGAATCAATTACTAGCTTCTTGGTAACCTTATGACTTTCCATGATCCAAGTGCGAGTCCTATGCTTCCAGTAGTATAGGCCTCTACAACCTTTCACACCTACTCATACTTGTCCCAAGTATTGTCTCGTAGTTCTCCAAGTTATTATCACAAAAACAATTTTAACACATACAAATGTGTCCAAACAATCATATATTTTTTCCATAGACTCTACTAGGACTTCCTGCAAGCATATCTTCAATCATCAATTCTGCTTCAACTCGGTTGGTGATGGAAATGTCAGACGATGGGATAATTTCATGGATTATATGAAAAATCTTTCTTTCTGCTAACCGAAAGTATACTTCTCACGTACTAGACGTATTATTTATTAGATGCATTCTAAAGGCAAGATATCACTCTTACGATATCTTCCGATAGGTGTCATTCACTATCATAAGACTTTTCATTTCCTTTATTTACTCAATTCTCTATGAGTCTTCTCCATAAAGTTATTTTTACGGAAGCATGCATTAAGTGCATCGAGACGAAAATATAGATAGAGAAGATTTAGACGTGTAATCCTCCTTATTACTCCAAAAGTTACATGTCAGCTCTAATACCGTAATCAAACGTTTAGAAATCTGAACACATAAAATTTCCAGATCCGGTCGGCAACAAAGCATAGATCCGATCAAACGATAACATCATAAAACATCACAATCATTTAGCACATAAAGCAATTTAGGCATCTTCCCTAATGAGCTAGTGCTCGTGTCTATTTAGGTGTACTTTCCTAAAATTTATTGGACACACTCTTCACCATCATTGCTTAGCATTCTAAGTTTAAGTCTACAAATAAATATATATTCCTAGTTTGCTTAAACTAATGCTCTGATACCAACTGTGACATCCCCATTTTCACGGCCAGAAAAGACCAATTCTTTTATGCTTTTTAAAAATCAGAGTACTTCTTTTAATAAAAATGTTGTGGAATTTGTTCCCAGAAAAACATGATAAATATATTATCAAAGCATTTCCGAAGAAATGTATTTTTATTTATTTTAAAACATTTGGGATGTCATCGTTAATGCAGAAACATAAGCATAAACAGAACTTACATTCATTTACACTAGTGATCTACATCTCTTTTAAATCTCTGAGTGTAAAGTAGCTTCATTTCAACACTTGTGATACAAATAAGCTTGAGTGGGTCAGGTTGGGAAACCTGGTGAGTACATAGGGTTTTCAACCCCCAATAATATAATCATGATGTTTTTTTTGTGATTAAGATATTGTGATTTCCTTTTAAATTTTTTTTTGTTTCAAAAACATTTAGTAATAAATTCGATACATATCGATTGAAGGCAAACGGGCAACAAGCTGCGCCGCTAGCCCTTTTTGGATGGCAAAACCTATTCTTTTGAAAACAACATTTGTGGATCTAGGAGATATGACATTAGAATGCATGACCCGTTGGACTCTGTTAAGGAGCTCCACCGCCTCTGGTGCGAGAAAACCAAATGTATCGAATGCAAAAGGAACAAACACATGTTGATTTTCTCTACATGCATTGTCGTGCTTTACCACTTTGCACGCAGCGACTTTCAAAGCGGCATGCCCAGCTGCGAAACCTCCGCTCCCCAAACCAACGAGAGGAGATACACCAGTAAGATCCACGCACGCATGCTTCCCTCTTATCCATCCAAAGACCAAAATGTCAGCCGGTCTAAGTGTGGACCTGCCATCTGCGGGTCCGTCAAAAAGTTCACTGGCGCTTCTTTCTTCACAGATATACAAGCACGCCGACAAGCATCAAAGAGAACATCCCGAACCACATCATGTCTATACTTGAAACCAGGGAGCTCTCTACAATGAACCGCGTGTTCCCCAAAGGTATCCAAACATGCCTTGCGACAAACTGGGCATATCTCGTCAATTGGGAATATGGGAATCATGAGGCGGTAACGAAGGATAGTTCGGTACTCCACAGGAGACATATGTTTAATCATCAAACAATCAATCAACCCAATTACCCATCCCCATTATCTTATTTACTCTTAAGGATCTACCCTAAGAATTAGCTATTCCTCGTCCATTCATTCCTAAGGATTATCCTAAGGAATAGGCACGAAATCCATCATTGCAAATGACACATCTGTCAAGCACAGCTGCTAATGTTATCACTTAGGCGCAGCTGCCAGAATTGTGACATACCTTATGAGGCGCATCTGTCGGTATTGTCCTTTAGG
This sequence comes from Lactuca serriola, assembly GCF_051521515.1. Lineage (NCBI taxonomy): Eukaryota > Viridiplantae > Streptophyta > Magnoliopsida > Asterales > Asteraceae > Lactuca > Lactuca serriola. The sequence continues at coordinate 84,806,234 of NC_136408.1, forward strand.
TGCATCTACCGAGGTTATGATGTTCTCTATTAGGCGCTTCTACAGGTAGAGTCATTTAGGCGCATCTACCAGGGTTATCTCACTTATTGGCAGTATCGTTTTTGAGATTCTGCTCGTAATATAGGTCAATGGGTTTTTTAGAGTACACCAGTGAACACGTCGTTCACAACACCTACTGGTTGCGAGTCTGCTAGTGTTCCACTGGATTGTCTAGAATAGTCTGTGGTTGTCATCCATACCCTGCTAGATGACGGGGCCAGCATTTGGAAATAGGATTCTCACATCGTCCACCTCTCACCCTTACCTCATGGTCTATATTACCTCTCAATTTATCGTCCAACTCATATTTCATCTACCCATGTTTTACCCAACATATTATGTAGATATAAATACATATATAGTTTAAATCATATAAAACTTGTATAATATCGTTCATCCAACATAGATAGCAAGTATACAGATAATATGCACACATAGCACGTAGTTTATATAAATACTTCATACCTATGTGTAAGATGAAAGTAACTACACACTCACTTGATAAGGTGGTGACACGGTATTCGGACAACACTTCGTTTACTTAAAACAACTTCCTTAGACAAAACAATGGGTTTTTTTTTCTCAAAACTGGGCTCCGCTGGAGCAGCGTTCCCGAACCAAAAATCTCTTCTTCTCGGAGCCTTCTGGGCGCTCAGGGGCTTCTGCCTTGTGTTAAGGAGGTTCTCTAGGCTTTTCGGGGGGGGGGGGGGGGGGGGGTTTCGGGGCTAGAGAGAGGGGGAAGTGATGGGAGGTGTGAGGAATGAAGAGGGCTTCACCTATTATTTATAAGAGGCTGGAGGAAGATTCACGTTGTGAATTTCTTGATGTTCACGTCGTGAGTGAGCTTGGGCTCCAAGTCTGAGCCGGGTGCTGACATGTAGCATCGCACATAGGGTGGAAATCAGTCGATTTTCAAAAATTCATAACTTTCTCATACCAGCTCCGTTTTTGAAATTCTTTATATTCACACGTAGGTAAAAATAAGATCTATAATTTTCATTTTGACACCTTCAGCGAATTCTCTACTGATCTTAAATTTAACAGTACGAGGAGATTATACTGTTAAATGTCCGCGTAAAATTCGTAACTTCTACATGTGGACTCCGTTTTCGTCTGTCTATTTACCGTTTAGTTCCTATGAATGAGATCTTCAACTCTCATTTAGGTCGCGTAGGCCAAAAACCGCTCGATCTAAAATTCGAGTTTCGGGTCGTGCATTGATACGCCAAATCTTAGAAAATTCATAATTTCCTCATACGACGTCAAATTTAGGGGTTCTTTTTTTTTGTATGTTATCGGTTTAACGAATACTAAAACTTTTGTTTAGATTTCTAAGGCTAAAAATTCCTCCATTGTAAATTCACTATTTACGTCTCCCGGTGCCGTGTCGGTTTTGCCAATAAACTTCGACAGGTCATAACTTCTTCGTTATAACTCGGATTTCGGCGTTGTTTATATGTATGGAACCCTTGTAGCATATACTAACACTTGGAAAATATTAATCCTTCTATATAATCTTCCATCAAAAACTCATTTTTGATGCTTATTGTCTCTAATTTGACTAGCTCGGATCTGCGGGCGTTACATAAATCATTCATATTTTAACACAAATTATAAAAAATTCACTGCAAAATCGAGTCAATTCACAAATTAAACAGAAAATCCGTAGTTTAATGCAGTCTGTTCACATTTTTAAACATAAAAATCACAGTTTAATATAAATATTCACAGTTTAATATGGTCAATTTCACAATTTAAATAAATATTCACAACTTAATGCAGTTAATTCAAAGTTTAAAATACAAAAAATCACAATTTAATACATAAAAATCACAGCTTATTACAATAAATTTACAATTTAATACAAAAATATAAATTCATAACCATAATATCAATTTGAAACTCTTAATACAGATAATTCACAGTTTAGTATACCAAATTCACAATTTAATATAATAAAAATTCACAATTTAAGACAAAAAAATTTATAATCATAGCCATATTTTCAAATTAAAACTTATATTTATACGTTAATATATGAAGACATTTCTATGTATTAGATTGTGAATTTAATATATGAAGTCGTGAATAAAATTCACAATATAATACACAATTCACAGTTTAGTATACAAAATTCACAACTTAATATAATAAATTCACAATTTAAGACAAAAAAAAATTATATTTACAACCATATTTTCAAATTAAAACTTATATTTATACGTTAATACATGTAGGCATTTCTATGTATTAAATTGTGAATTTAATATATTAAGTCATAAATGAAATTCACAACGTAATATATAAAATTCATAGTTTTATACAATACACTCACAACTCATTTACAAGTATAATCTCATATTTCAGTGTATTAAAAAACTCATTCACAGTTTAATACATAAATAAATTATATTATATTTCAGAAGCAAACATAAAAAAATATACATGAATCATAAAAGATAATAACTTATTTGAAATCATCGAAGAAGATGCTTACTTTATCACCACCACCAATATCAACACCGTCAACTATCGTACACTCTTATCAACCATCACCACCACGAACCACCGGTGCCAACATCGCCAATATCATTCCCTTTAAAATCAGATCTCGATAAAAAAAATAAAAAAAATTAGAATTCACAATTTTAATACAACATTTCAAACACTAATTCACAACTTAATTCAACATTTTAGACACTAATTCAATAATTAATACATAGAAAAAAAAATACACATTCACAGCTTAATAACTTAGACAAATTAATACATAGAAAATACATATTCACAACTTAATGACTTGACTTACCACATTTCGTTGAGGCATTTCATCAAACACTTTGTGTGCACCAGATACATCAGATCCATAATTACCATAAAACAAGATTTTCATCATCTCTAAAGTCAGGTGATGTTGTTTGATTCTCCGAAGAGGTTTGACGGCAAGAACAGATCCAGATCTTCAGAGGAAAAAGAAACAACCAAATTTCAGAGGTATGTGATGAAGAACACAAAACCAAATATGCAACCTGAAGAACGTGGCACTAAATCTCGTCGGAACTCTTTTAATATTGTGGAAGCTCATAGATCTGGACATCGATGGTGGCAGAAATCGTTAATTTGGACCGGAGCTTATAGATCTAGACAACGGTACGGAAGATCTGGTGGTAGATCTAGTGTTCAGGTGACAAAAGGTGTTAGATTTGAAGGTGGAGGCAAAACTGATCGCATATCAGAAATTGGAGGTTCTAGATCCGACCACATCTTGAAAGATCTAGTCTAGGAACACGACCAAAGGTGAGAAAAAATCACTAGAATCATTCAGATCTTGTTAGATCTGAGCAAAAAACACAAAAAAATGTCATCAGAATTATGCCGTCGGAGATGACAGGCAGTGGTGTGGCGGTGGACGGTAGATTTGAAGTAGAAACACCTTGGTGATGGAGTTTTTTTGTAGTGGTTCCAGATCTGAAGAAAAAAAACATGATTGAATCGACGTTCTGACAAAGGTTAAGCAGTCAAAAAACGGTGGTGTCGGCGACGGTGGTGCCGACAACGGTGGTGTCGGCGGTGCCGACAATGGTAGGTGGTGGTGGTAATAGGGAATACATGTTCTTCAAAAATGGTGGGAGTGTGAAAGGATTTATCATTTGAAAAGATAGATATGATTTTAAAATGAAGCTTTTGTGTGTTTTTGTATTGTTTATGTTAGATAGACAAAAATACCCTTAATGAAATAGTTCTTAACCTTTAGTGGTTCTCATTTAACCTTATATATATATATATATATATATATATATATATATATATATATATATATATATATATATATATATATATAGGTAGGTAGGTAGGTTCAAATGTTTCTCACATCTATTGTGTGCTAGAATGCACCAATAAGAATTGAGTAAACATTAAATCTATATTAAATGATATCCATATTTATAATTCCTTTTTGTGGAAACTAATTTAATTCGTCATTAATGTCAATAATAATATTCTTTCAGAATGAATTCATATATAAAATAATAAGAGTGTATTCTAGGAGAACGAGTATATATTCTACTAGAATACACCCTCATTCTTCATATTCCAAACAACTTTATTGTATTTTAAGTGAGTGAGTCCTGAAATAATGTTATTGCTGACATAAAAACCTAGATATGAATTCATTCTGAAAGAATGTTATTGCTGACATTAATGACGAATTTAATTAATTTTCATAAAGAAAATATTATAATTATGGATATCATTTAATATACATACAATTATGGAAACCATTTAATATCTATCATTATTTAATTAAATAATAATATAATTTTACTAAATTCCTATTGGTGCATTCTAGCACACAATAAATGTAAAAAACACTTTAACCTAACCCTATATATATATATATATATATATATATATATATATATATATATATATATATATATATATAGACACACACACACATACATATTAGTCGTCACTCGAGCAATGCGACGGGTGGCGAAATATCATTCATCAGTTAAATATATCATTAATGTAAGTAAATAATTGTATGACATTTTGAAAAATATTTTCATATATATTTTAGTATCTAAGGTTTAAGGTTTATGTTTTAGAATTTGGGATTTAGAGTTTAGGGTGTGACCAATATTATTCACATAGTTGTTAGTGGTGTCGCCGTAAATGGGGCGTCTTATACGTATGTTCAAAAGATTATTTTAGTTTTTAGGAATGGTAATTATGTCATTTCATACATAAATTCCAATAGTTAATCTAGACTATAATCTTGCTAAATCCAATTGGATTTGACAAAGTCGAACCAGATTAAAAATTGATCAAATGTTCACTCAAACATGTTTCAGATTGGTAATGGTATGTTGTTAATGGGTTGAGATATTTGTTACTCAATTTTCATATTCGACCCTTCCAATTGGTTTTCTTATGTGTAGCCTTGCGTCGTCTCTCCTCAACTCCGTTTCCGACCCATACTCATCAACCTAAACTCTTTGGTTTTTTAATTAGGCTATAAGTCACATTTTTCCTTAAACATAGTTAACTGAAAACCGAAATATTTGTTCACATATTATTTATTATAGATTACCTATTCCATTTAAATTATTACTTATTATAAACTGGTATTTATTATAAAATCCAAATATTTGCTATGTTATTATTTATTATAAATTACATATTCTATTTAACATGCATCATTTTTAATCATCATTTATCCTTTTAGATAGTAATTATCCTTTTTCTAACTTATTGCTTTCAAATTTTGTTTTATCATGAATAGTGGATATAGTTAGGATACAGTGAATGAAATTATCAATTATTAAGGGTCGTTGAATATTTTGATTCAAAATAAATATAGGCGCTAACCTACATAATGTCATATTAAATTTTCATTGTTAGAAAATAGTTTGGATTTTAAGAAAATTAAATAGATTTTGGTTAATCTTAAGTAGTCTCTTCACTTTCGGTGAAAAACAATAAAAATACATAAGATAATTTAAGTGGCTTATTATAGCAACCTACTTTAATTTAAGTTGTTTACTTTAGCAATATACTTAAATTTGGTTTGTCATATTAATGTACTTTCGTTGAAATGGACATTTTTTTGATTTAAAAGTGGTCCAATATGGACAATTTTGGCTCTCGTGGTCCAATAAATGGTAAGTTTTTTGTAGTTAGATTAGACAAAAAAATGTTCCAATAAAATCTTTAGTTTTTGTTGTCAAAATGGTTAGTTTTAGCTGTTAAAAGGATCATTTTTTGCTGTCAAAAATGTCATTTTTTGCTGTAAAAATGGTAATTTTTTGTTGTTGATTTAGTAAAAAAAATGTCCAGCAAGACGTTCATTTTTTGATGTGAAAATGGTGGAACTATGATGAATACATTAAATTGAGAATAGTAAGCTTGGCTTTTTTATCTTGAAAGGGGTATACTAAAGGTTTCTAAATAGAAAGATCAATGATCAACTTCAAGCATAAGTAATGTTTTTAAGCATATTTAAAACAAACTTTTCCTATCAATCAACTGAATGGGCTTGTAAATATAATGGGCTTGTAACTCAAAAACATAACCAAATCAATAAAAAGAAGGTAAACACAAGTTTAAAAAACAAATACATCTCTAATGACTCTTCACTATTTAAATGTTTTAACCAAAATAATAAAAAGAAACCAACTTTATTTGGATCAAAGGCATAAATTCTAAAGAACATGGAGGTTAATCCACATGGGAGAGTGGATCGGAAAAGGTTAAAATTATTTCGGTAAATCTTTGCTTTACAGAATTCTTCATCTTTATCTCTTAGTTTGTATTTACCTACCACTCCTAACATAGAATTTTTATTTTTCGTTTGTATTTATGGTGGATGGCTCACACTCCCCTGAATTTTGATTTATAATTTACGACAAATATGCCCCTCACCTACCACAAGCACACACAGATACAGTTACATGCACATTGATACCAATTGAAATGAATGGTGATTTTTTAGTGGTTGTGGCTGTCACATCCTACGATGGGTCTTTGTTGTAGCAGTACCTACACCATTTTTTTGTAATGTAACCTACTCTAACTGGCGTAATAGAAAAAATGACAAATACAAGAAAAAGATCAAACCTGATGCTGTATTTAGATTGTTATTTGGATTTTTTGCATTGTCTTTACACTACAAAATCATCAATGATTATGTGTCTTATTGTCAACAAGATTGGGGGGGGGGGGGGGGGGGGATATAGGCAAGATAGGATTTAGGTGTGCTTTGACTTTTCCTGACCCATTTCCAAAGTTTAAGCAATTGTAAAATTCATCCATAGAACCAAAAATCACACAAAAAATTGTGCTTCGACCCACTGCCTTAAATTTCTTTTTCCAAATATTCATCTAAATCACTAAAATGAATATGTTTGATAGTAAAAGAAAAAAATCAAATGCTATGAAAAAAGAAGAGAACTAGACCAAGATCTAGTGTTGTCGTACTGGTATAGCTTAGTCATCACTGTGTCACTAACTAATGCATGAAACAAAATTTAACAAAAAATAAATAAAAAATAATAAGTTAGTGTTTAGACATTAATACCCTTCTGAGATCTTGAAACTAAGTCGATAATTAGCAAAATTAATGACCAGAAGCATACTTTAAATCCAATTCCTTTTCCGGGCTTTAGCTAAATTATACACAACATTCTTCAGGTCATTCAAACTATTCAAACTGCTAAAAAACACTCCAAGAGTAAATCTACAAGAGAAAAAAAATAGAACTTTGAAAGGATATTTAGCCCTAAATGATTTTAAAGTAAATAGATCTTTCAACAATTATAACTTAGTGAATGTTTGGGAAATAAAAATGAATAAATTGAATCCACATAAAGATAAGTTTAAAGTAAAAAAATTATTACCTTGTGTCGTGTTAAATAACTAAGAATAGTAAAGATGAAGGAAGCATCGTCATAGTCTTTGTACTAACCGACCCATTCCATGGCATTGTATCAACGATTGTATATGTAAGAAATAACTTGAAACAAACCAGTTGAATTAGAGAGCGTAAATAAGTAAAAATAACTTGGAAACATTTGAAAAAGCTGAATTTTACATGCTATAATATTGGATAATGCATATGTGATTAGACTCGAAAACATAAACCCTAAAGGAACCCCCATATTTTTGAAAATAGGGTTAGAGAGGCTAGGGTTTCAAGAAACCCTAGCAAAGGCAAAAATCTCATGGACTAAGGTTTATTTTCGATAAACCCTAATTCTTTGATATATTCATTTTATGCACAATCAACAAAAAACTATGGTTCTGATACTACTGATGTGTTTTCTAGGTTAAAAACAAAAATTACATGTGGCGGAAAAACACTTAAACCCTTAAGTAGACATGCAACCTAGAAAGGATCTATGTTTTCTCTATGGATAACAACTAACTATGAATATCAAGAAACCCTAAGAGATAAGCAATGAAATCAAAATTCATAAAAAATTAGGGTTACATACCTTTTGATTATTTATAACACTGTAAATTTTCAAACAATTTTTTTTCATTTTTAAATCACATATTTCTGATTAACACATTTCACAAAAACCCCAAAGTATGAATTTATCAAGACACACATCCATAATGGTTGAATAAAAATTCAGGATCCTCAAACATAACTCCATCTCGTGTGTATAATCAAGCCGGCACCTTCCCGCGATCCTGAGAAATACCTGAAACTCATATCACATAACACGGTAAGCACGAAGCTTAATGGGTTCTCTAAAATACCACACATATCTCATTATCCTCTCATGGCTATATGTTGAATATGATCCTCCAGTGAAATAGTCTCAGTGGAACCCTCCGGTCCCACCACTCGGGTGGACCCTCCGGTCCTAACTCAGTAAAGCTCAGAATAATACACAACATAAATCACAAAGATATAATGCAGGAAATCACAATACTCAATATAACATACAATACCCTACGGTCACACAAAGTTACCACTCGAGATAAGTATAGTGAGAAGAATCACCTCGGATGATGAACAACTCCTATAGATGCTACTGTTGCACACGAACCTCTAACACTAAACCAAAACCCATAATTAACCCAATTAAGATCTAAGACTAAACCTCACTCATTAGGTCTAAAGATAGCCCACTACCCGACCCACAAACAAACAACATTTAGCACATAAAAGCATTTTAGGCATCTTTCATATGGTAGACACTCATCTCAAAATCATCACTTAGCATTCTAAGTTTAAGTCTAGAAATCCTACAAATTCCTAGTTCGCTTAAACTAATGCTTTGATACCAACTGTGACATCCCCAAATTCACGACCAGAAAAGACCGATTTAGTTTATGCTTTTTAAAATAAAATCAGAGTAATCCTTTGATTAAAAGTGTTGCGGAATTTGTTACTAGAAAACATGATAAATACTTTATCAAAACATCCATGAAGATATGTATTTTTTTGTTTTAAAACATTAGGGATGTCTTGGTCAATACAGACACATAAGCATAAACCGAACTTACATTCATTTACACTAATGATATACGTCTCTTCAATCTCTCAGTGTAATGTGTCTTTGTATCGATACATGTGATAAAAAAATATTGAGTGGGTTAGGTTGGGAAAACCTGGTGAGTACATTTGGATTTCAATCCCACAATGTTATAAAATATATATAATTTAGAATTCACACGATATAAATTTTTCTCTCTCTCTCTCTCTCTGTGTGTGTGTGTGTGTGTGTGTATATATATATATATATATATATATATATATATATATAACTCCTACCCCACCCTGTCAATCCTCTCAACGAGACTATCCATACTCTTGGACCTTAAATTTTAACTCTTACTCCCGAATCTAATTCATATTCTCGAGTCCATGATTGTACCCATTCCATACTCCCGGATAAAGGAAAATTGGTCTATGTCTAAATCCATACTCCCGGACTAATGACATATTCTATATCTTGTCCATACTCCCTGACTAAGGATAACTGAGTATGTCTTAATCCATACTTCCGGATTAATGACAACTAACTAAGTCTTAATCCACACTCCCGAATTAATGACAATTAACTAAGTCCCATCCATACTCTCGGACTAGGGACGAATAACTATGTCTAATCCATGCTTCCAGATCAATGACATATTTTAAAGTTCTATTCCCCATATATATCTCATTTGTACTCATAAAGAGATACTACCCTATAACCATTATAACAAACCTTAGGTTTACTCTTTAACCTAAGTTATCACTTATCATAAACAATCAGGTATGTTCTTTAACACTTAATTCAGACATCACCAAATAATTCACACAAAACAAATACTTAATACATTCAAACAATACTCGTATTAAAATCATGTTCGTGAAAGGGACTATGCACTCACAGGATAAGACGATTATCAGACAACACTACGGCTCTTAAAGTAGAACTCTTCGATGAAACCGGGACATCTTCACACACCGGGCTTCTCGTGGGCAGAGCTTCGGCGTGAAAACTCTTTTCTTCTTGGGACCTTCGGGGCTTCGGGACTTGCTTCGGGTGTTGGGGTGATACCAGGGCATCAGAGGTCCTACAAGACAGCTAGAGAGGGTATCGGGAGTGAGAGAGTGAAGGAATTAGCAACCAAAATCGTCTGCCGTTCGATTTCCATTTATAGGGCCATTTTCTGGATTCACGTCGTGAATCTCAAATATTCACGTCTGAGTTCAGTCATCATCAGGTGTGTCATCGCTAGGGGTGGCAAATCGGGCCATCGTGTCGCGTTTTTGTCTGACACGACACGACACGACAATGTTTTATGTAACACAAAAACGACACGACACGATGTCGTGTTTTTTTTAACTAACACGAAAACGAATCGATTAAAAAACGACAAACACGACACGACAAAGATAACATAATAAAAAAATTAGTTTATTTAATTAATATTTAATCATATATAACACGAAAAACACGACAAATAAATGGTAAATCGTATCAATTCGTGTCGAATTTTAAACACGAATACGACACGACACGATATTGTGTTTATTACACGTAACACGAACACGAATTCGAATTTCATTTTCGTCCCAATTTCCTTTCATATCTTTTATTTTTGTCGTGTCGTGTCAACAATTGTCACCCATAGTCATCGCAACTTGGGTCTAACAGGCTCCAGGAGACGATATTACCGAGTTCACGTCGTTAACTCTGACACAGTGTCGGGGTTCGTGCCCCGAACTTCCGAAATTCATATCTTTCGCATACGAGTTCTGTTTCCGGCGTTCTTTATATCCACACGTAGGTGAGATTATGCTCTACAATTCTCGTTTAGACTCCGTCGGCTAATTTTGACTTTATATTTTATTAGATTGTTTTTAGTAGGCCGGCACGGGAAAACTCCGTTAGAAATTCACAACTTCTTCATTTGACGTCCGTTTTTGTCTGTCTATTTACCGTTGCATTACTATCCACGAGCTCTTCAATTCTCGTTTAGATTATTTTGGCTAGAAACCACTTGATCTCATATTCGAACTTTGTCCTGCATACTGCTAAGTTGGAATTTCGAAAAATCATAACTTCTTCATACGAAGTCAGATTTAGACGTTCTTTTTATGCACGCTCTCGGTTTAACGTATTCTACGACTTTTGTTTAGATCACCAAGACTAAATATCACTCTATCGTGAATTCACTATTTACGTCCTACAACGCGTGCCGAATCTGTCGCGAAACTTCGACAGGTCAGAATTTCTTCGTTATAACTCGGATTTCAGCGTTCTTTATATGTACGGAAACCTTGTGACATATATTACATCTTGGTTAAGATTATTTATTCTAAACACTCTTCTATCAAAAAGTCATTTTTGACGCTTATCGTCTCTAAATTGACTTAACCCGGATCTACGGGCAGTACAATTATCTCCTCCTTAGGATGATTACGTCCCGGAACCATCAACGAAAATAGGGCTTGTATAATGATTCCATATGTTATCTTTTCGTCCTAGGTACTAACTGTAACTTCTATGTTTCCTCGAATTAGTATCTAACTCTAGGACTTCTTGATTGTAGGCGGTGCTCAAATCTTGCGCCTGCTTTCTATCTTATGTTAAAATCCAAATTATGACCTTCAAGTCACAATCTCGATCCTTACTAGAGACTCATCTTCTTCTTTAAGAAACTTAAGGCATGTTCTTTTATTACTACCATGGATCGATGTGTCATATTTTAATGACCTATCATCGGGTGATGCAATGTTTAGACTCAAGTCTCTTAGAGTCAAATTCCATAACAAACTATACCTTCCTTTATGTTCTGATGTGATATAATTACATTTTAACATGTAGCATCTGTAACGTCCCAAAATTTCAAACTAAAAATTTCTTTTATAAAACATTACTTAAAACATAATTATCAATCCATAACATAATCACAGTATTAATTTCCAAAACATATGTTCATTATCAGAGTAAACATCCCAGGCGGTTTAATCTAAGGTGTGTGCCATGCGATCACCCCGAGCTCTTCTCTCCGCTACCGGAAGTACCTGACAACAAAACTGAAAACCGTAAGCACGAAGCTTAGTGTGTTCCCCAACCTACCACATACCATGCATAACCACATACTGCACATACTGGGCCACGCCCCCTGCCTCGGGCCTCGCCCGCTACAACGGCCCCGCCGCTCCACGCCTCGCCTGGCTTCGAGCCCCGCTCGGATACAAATCTGTTTCACTTAGGCTTCGCCTGTCATTGAACCTCGCCCGCCAACAAATACTAACACACAAACATATTGCAACAGATACACACTAACATACACTACCGAATCCTGTTCTAAAGGCCTCGCCTATCTTGGGCCTCGCCCATGTCCTGCAACTGGTTAGTCATGGAACCCCGTCCACACTCCTACTGGTAGTGAGATATGGGCCCAGCCCACACTCACTCTTTCCCTAACTTGGGGCTCGCCCCTGTTCTGCTGCTAATGAGATGTGGAACACCATCCACACTCTACTATTGGTGAGGTGCGGGACCTCACCGACACTCACCTCCTTACCCGGCACATACATGTATCACACAGACAACAAGTATAAACTATCATATAAACCATTCCTTGGGCACCCGCCTGGTATCATTGGACCTCGTCCTGAATATCATAGTAGCATACTGTGCCTAGGGCTAACCCCTGGGTCTTCTACTCATAACTACATGGGTTGGTATTGTGGCCTTAGACCCATTCACCCAAAAGGGATACTCACCTGCACTTGCTGAACTTGCTAATAGCCCCTCTAGCTGCTGCCCGACAACTCTCTGAACTCCTGCTCCACTAGCTCCCCGAGCTACCAATATCAAAGCAACACTTAGTCTAACTGTCCCTCGAAAGTCAACTAGGTCAATTCTGGTCAAAGTCAAAGTCCTGGTCAAAGTCAACCTTCCAGGTCAACCCTACTCGCCAAGTCTGCCTACTGACTCGCCGAGTTCATTAGCTCAGAATCCTTTCATCCGCGACTCGACTCGCCGAGTCTACCGATTTCCGAGTCCTGACCTGTCCAACTCACTGAGTCCCCACACAACGCACTGATCCGAGTCTTAACTCGAAGGGTTTCGGGTTTCGCGACTTGACTCGTCGAGTCCAAGAACAGACTCACCAAGTCCAAGGCAATCTTCAACAGACTAGCCGAGTTATTCTTCCAACTCGTCGAGTTCCAGCCCAACTTCATCCAACTCGCCGAGTCCACCCATCTGACTCGCCGAGTCGTTCCAACTCTTAATTCATGCAGTGGCTTTTCGAGCCAAACAGGGGATCCAACACATAGATCCATACTTCTAAGGCCTATTCCTCACGTAAAGTGGTAAACCTTACGTGTAGCTATGGAGATCTAGGCTCAAAACACTCAAAACTAGGGTTTATGACAAAATGCTTCACCAACATACCAAGAGCTATTACTTTATGGGATTCTAGACCAAAACAAGCATGGACCTAAGGTAGCAACCTCAGATCTGTATTTCTAGCTCGAAATGGTTACTTATCATGCCAAAAATGCACAAAACTCACACATAAGAATAGATCTAGGTGTAAAGGAGTCAAAGTACTAGTTTATTACCTCCAAATGTTCTGAAATGTCTTCCCAATCTCGGATCCATAGCTCCTTCTCGCACCTCCAAGATCCTTCTTCCTTCTCCAAGCTTTAATGCACTCTTCAAGGCAATAATTAGCTCAAAACGGATATGGCGGCTAGGGTTTGGTGTTCTGGGTTAGAGAGGCAGTAAAGGAACCCTAGTGAAGAGAATGAGACGTTTAAATAGGCTCCAAGTCCCGAATTTAGGGTTTTCCTTGCTCAGACCAGACTCGTCGACTCGCCGATTCGGTCACTAACTCGATAACCCGGATCCCGCTCCGACTCGTCGAGTTCCTCCCTGGACTCGACAAGCCGACCCTTTGACTTAGAGTTTTCTTTCATTTCTTGGCCTTTCTTATTTTGGGTGTTACAACTCTTCCCCACTTAAACTAAACTTCGTCCTCGAAGTTTGCTATGGCCAACTATCCTGCGAACTGCCTCCAACTCTCTGTTTGGGAAAACTAACACCCTAACCCTTGTGGACTACCTCTGCTGGCCTTTCGCCCGGTCCTCCTGGCGACCATTAATCCTTGCGGATAATAATCTCGGGTCAACCCTGACCCTGAACATCCTGGAAACACAATTTACTCAACCGACAATCCTTCTGGTACTCTCCGAGTACTGCAACTGAACCCATAGGGGTTCACCCATCTTTCCTTGTGCGATTTCCGCCCTTTCCAGGGCAACCTTCCATACCAACTACTTCCTCTGTCACCGTGAAGGTTCTATTCTTCACCCACTCCATCACCCCGCTCCTTCCAGTACGGGTCATTACCGCCAGTATCCACTGGACATTCCTCTCTACTATGATTGGGTGTCGAGCACCCCATGATCAACTAACTGAATTCCACCATAGGCCGCTTACCAGCACTTCTACTGGCTGGAAATTTCTGCTATTCCTTACCTGCCTTCTGGATGAACTGAGACCACCCTGGTCGCTACCAATCTATCAATATCTGGATTACCGGCTCCCACCGGTCGCTAGCCCCAACACAACTCCTAGTCGCTCCCAGCGACTTTCGAAGAAACTTCGACCACCTATAATTGCTCAATCTATTCTGCCATTCAGGCACTACAATCCTGGGATCCTCGATCCCCTACCTCGACACTAAGGTCCCTACCAGGTCCCACCTGTGCTGCTAAAACTCACGGGCCTCGCCCACGGGTCTCACCCGCCTCTATCCTTCTAGTCCCACTTGTCTAACCACTCTCGCTCGGGCCTCGCCCACGGGTCTCACCCAAGCATACTATTGAGCAACCCTGCTCTCAGGTCTTACCTATACTGCTACTCTCATACAGGCCTCGCCCACGGGTCTCACCCAACTATATCTTGGAGCGGCCTCTCCCAAGGTCTCACCTTTCTAGGGCTATATAGGCAAACTCCCTACCATTCTCGTCCATTCCTGATCCCTATCTGATCACTAGGAGATGAGGGCATCGCCCCAACTCCGCCAACGAAGCTACTATGGAATGCTACGGCTTACCTGCAGTCTTACATCACCTTCCATCACTGACTGCTAGTGGATGCTACGACTGCCCCGTAGTCTTACAACACTCTCTACCACTGGCCGCTAATACGAAAGCACCCCATGCTATCAGTTCTCAAGATCCTCCTTCCGACTCACTCGAGTCCTATAGGCGATCCTCCACCCTGAATTCCCAACCATGTACTAACCATCACCATTACATGTACTAACTAATGGGGAGTTCCTCAAACTCCCAACCCTGAACTCCTCAATCTATCAAACATTGTACTACTCCTTTTCCTTCTCAAAGATCGCGTACTCATTCTGGATCTGCGTGCTCTTACCCTTGTACACTCGGAGGATTCTCCCCCACTTCGATCCTGCTTACACCTTGCTGCTTAATGTTCGAAAAGAATTCCGAATCCTTGCTACCATTCCATAATCAATCTGCTGAGGAATCCCAAGCTTACCATAGCTAGGGATCTAACTAGTCCATTTCTAAAACCATACAGCTCCGAACTAGCGAGACATACCAAGTCCCTCCCAGGCATGCTACAGTTACTGCATCCTCAGTAACCTTCTCCAATAGAACCCATCCCTTAATTACCATTCAAATATCCAAGGTAGTTATCTGAAAAGCCCTGCCTCTTACCGCAGGTGCCTCTGCACGGCCCTAACGGCCGTATGTCATCCTCAAGGTTGCAGGGGCAGGTGCCATCACCCGTCCTGCCGGAAATAAAGTGGGGCACTGGGCCTTCTTGTGGCCCCGCTGATTGCAGTGAGAACATATCAAGTCTAATCCCTGTGTGGTGGTAATAGTACAATCCCTGCTAAAATGACCAGTTTGACCGCACTTGAAGCAACCAGACTCACCACCGCTACCACTCCTGCACGCGCCCCCGTGCGCCCTGCCGCACTTCCCGCACCGGCTGCGGTCCGGATAATCCCTCGATCTCGAATCCGATCCCTTGGGCCTTTTGCCCAAGCCTGCGGCTACCTGAACCTCATCCGTCTTCCTCTTTCGGATCTGCTCCAAATCAATCTCCCTCTCTCTAGCCTGAGAGATCATATCTTCCAGCGTCTTATAGCCGGACCTGCTCACGAACTCCCTGATGTCAGCCCTCAACATCTCGTGATATCGGGCCTTCTTCATATCCTCATCCGCGACATACTGCGGAACAAGAAGGATCCTCTCCCTGAATTTGGCAGTGATCTCCGCCACAGTCTCAGTTGTCTGCGTCAAATCCTGAAACTCCCGTGCCAACTGCTGCACCTTAATAATCGGCGAAAACTCCACCCTGAACCTGGCCGAGAAATCGCTCCATGTCATCGCGTCCAACGCGACATCATCACCAATGGCATGACCAACCTCCTCCCACCAATCCCTCGCTCTGTCCTTCAGAAGACAGGAAGCGAGTCTGATCTTGTCCCCCTTGGGACACCGGCTCGTACAAAACGCGTTGGCAACATCAGCCAACCACCTGCTGCTAACAATGGGGTCCCTGGCTCCATGATAATCTGGTGCCCCGAAAGCCCTGAACTCTCGGAATTTCAAAGTACGCGCTCCCATCAAAGCCATCATCTCGGTACGGAAGGCTCCCAGCCTCTCATCCAAGATCTCCAGTATACCCTCCTTGACCGTGCCAAAGATCACAGGAGTTTGGTCTAGTATGTTGTGCGTAACCTCAGCTGATATCAACTCCCTCATCCGCTCCTCGAGCTACTCGGCTCCTGAACCCGAGCCTGATCCCTCTCCGGCGCCTGATCCGCCCACTGGTGTCTCTCACAATGTCACCATGCTGAAAATATAATACATCCACTTATCAGAATACTTATCACTGCTACGAGACCAAACACCCGCACTACCTGTTTCCCGGTCTTGTCTTGGCCTTTCCCGAATCGAGTACGGATCCTCTGCTTTCAGTAGTATGGGCCCATACTACCTTCCACATCTATCCGTACTTTCCTCAAGAACTGCTTCAACTCCACCAGGTCCCTTTTCCACTACTACTGCTCCCAGCACTACCTCATCCTAGGCTTGCCCCAGGGAAACCTCTGACTCAAACCAAACCAGTCCTCAGCCGCTGACGGCCTCCTTATGATGCCAATTAGCCATCATCTGGATACCATCACATGTGATGAGGCTCAGATAATCCTTTGAGTAAAAGACTCGTCCCTACAACGGTTGGACTCAAATGAGAGCTGCGCAATAGGGCCAAATCCAGCACTCTGAGATTATTCAACCCTGTTCACATGTGACGTTACGTATTCACCTAATGGCTAACTCCCATCACTCAGAATCCCACAATGAACAAAGCAAGCAACATTCATACAAGGGAAATCTAACCATAACATACTCAAGCAATCATAATCTCATATCAGGAATCTGTACTAGCATGCAACACAAACTCATAAACTGAGGCATAACCTAAACAGACTATCCTACTACTGTCTAATCAGCACTATCATGCAACTCAAAGCACATATAACAGGCACATAAGACATCCTCCCTAGATCCTTAGTCCTAATCTAGCATGTTGTTCTATTAACTGATAATCATAACATAACTTGCAAGGGTATTTTGGGGTACTTACTTAAGCTCAGCTGATTGCATGCACCACACCCTTTTCTCTTATCAAAATTCTTTTATTTCTGAATTCTTTTCGCTTTTCTAAAAGTTTTTCATTTCTAAAAACTCTTTTTACAAAACTGTCTTCTCATTCTAAAAACTTTTAGACCAATCCCTTAGTTTGACTTCAGACACACCCGAGAGTATGTCCGAATCCCTCAAACCAAGGCTCTGATACCAACTTGTAACGTCCCAAAATTTCAGACTAAAAATTTCTTTTATAAAACATTACTTAAAACATAATTATCAAGCCATAACATAATCAGAGTATTAATTTCCAAAACATATGTTCATTATCAGAGTAAACATCCCAGGTGGTTTAATCTATGGTGTGTGCCATGCGATCACCCCGAGCTCTTCCTTCCGCTACCGGAAGTACCTAAAAGCAAAACTGAAAACCGTAAGCACGAAGCTTAGTGAGTTCCCCAACCTACCACACACCATGCATAACCACATACTGCACATACTGGGCCACGCCCCCTACCTCGGGCCTCGCCCGCTACAACGGCCCTGCCGCTCCAGGCCTCTCCTGGCTTCGAGCCCCGCTCGGATACAGATCATTTTCACTTAGGCCTTGCCTGTCATTGGGCCTTGCCCGCCAACAAATACTAACACATAAACTTATTGCAACAGATACACACTATCGTACACTACCAAATCCTGTTCTAAAGGCCTCGCCTATCTTGGGCCTCGCCTATGTCCTGCAACTGGTTAGTCATGGAACCCCGTCCACACTCCTACTGGTAGTGAGATATGGGCCCATCCCACACTCACTCTTTCCCTAACTTGGGCCTCACCCCTGTTCTGCTGCTAATGAGATGTGGAACACCATCCACACTCTACTATTGGTGAGGTGCGGGACCTCGCCCACACTCACCTCCTTACCCGGCACATACATGTATCACACAGACAACAAGTATAAACTATCATATAAACCATTCCTTGGGCACCCGCCCGGTATCATTGGACCTTGTCCTGAATATCATAGTAGCATACTGTGCCTAGGGCTAACCCCTGGGTCTTCTACTCATAACTACATGGGTTGGTATTGTGGCCTTAGACCCATTCACCCAAAAGGGAAACTCACCTGCACTTGCTGAACTTGCTGATAGCCCCTCTAGCTGCTGCCCGACAACTCTCTGAACTCCTGCTCCATTAGCTCCCCGAGCTACCAATATCAAAGCAACACTTAGTCTAACTGTCCCCCGAAAGTCAACTAGGTCAACTCTGGTCAAAGTCAAAGTCCTGGTCAAAGTCAACCTTCTAGGTCAACCCTACTCGCCGAGTCTGCCTACTGACTCGCCGAGTTCATTAGCTCAGAATCCTTTCCTCCGCGACTCGACTCGCCGAGTCAGCCCCTGACTCGCCGAGTCTACCGATTTCCGAGTCCTGACCTGTCCAACTCACTGAGTCCCCACACAACGCACTGATCCGAGTCTTAACTCGAAGGGTTTCGGGTTTCGCGACTTGACTCGTCGAGTCTAAGAACAGACTCACCGAGTCCAAGGCAATCTTCAACAGACTAGCCGAGTTGTTCTTCCAACTCGTCGAGTTCCAGCCCAACTTCTTCTAACTCACCGAGTCCACCCATCTGACTCGCCGAGTCGTTCCAAATCTTAATCCATGCAGTGGCTTTTCGAGCCAAACAGGGGATCCAACACATAGATCCATACTTCTAAGGCCTATTCCTCACGTAAAGTGGCAAACCTTACGTGTAGCTATGGAGATCTAGGCTCAAAACACTCAAAACTAGGGTTTATGACAAAATGCTTCACCAACATACCAAGAGCTATTACTTTATGGGATTCTAGACCAAAACAAGCATGGACCTAAGGTAGCAACCTCATATCTGAATTTCTAGCTCGAAATGGTTATTTATCATGCCAAAAATGCACAAAACTCACACATAAGAATAGATCTAGGTGTAATGGAGTCCAAGTACTAGTTTATTACCTCCAAATGTTCTGAAATGTCTTCCCAATCCCGAATCTATAGCTCCTTCTCGCACCTCCAAGATCCTTCTTCCTTCTCCAAGCTTTAATGCACTCTTCAAGGCAATAATTAGCTCAAAAACGGATATGACGGCTAGGGTTTGGTGTTCTGGGTTAAAGATGCAGTAAAGGATCCCTAGGAAAGAGAATGAGATGCTTAAATAGGCTCCAAGTCTTGGATTTAGGGTTTTCCTTGCTCAGACCAGACTCGCGAGTCCACTCGTCGACCCGGTCACTTACTCGATAATCCGTATCCCGCTCCGACTCATCGAGTTCCTCCCTGGACTTGACGAGTTGACCCTTTGACTTAGAGTTTTCTTTCATTTCTTGGCCTTTCTTATTTTGGGTGTTACAACATCTCTAGCTACCAATTTCTCTAACAACGAGCACAATTCTATTGATCGCATTGATTTCAATCTTCTGACTTAAGTCCGATGTTACATCGAACTTGGTTCTCCGAACCATGTAACAAACTCCTCGTAGTCGGAATCAATTTGATATGACCACTAGGGTCAAAATATCAATCATCTTCTTAGTCATTACTGAAACAATGGTAACGACATACTTGAATAAAGCGAGACCAATCACTAGCTTCTTGGTAACCTTGTGACTTTCCCTGATCCAAGCGTGAGTCATGTGCTTCCAGTAGTATATATCTCTACTACTATTCACACCTACTCATACTCGTCCCAAGTATTGTCTTACAGTCCCCAAGTCCTAAAATCACAAAACAATTTAACACATACGAATGTGTCCAATTAATCGTACAAATTTTCCTAGACTCTACCAGGACTTCTTCTATATGCATCTTCACTCATCAATTCTACTTCAACTCGGTTGGTGATGGAAATTCCAGATAATGGGACAATTTCAAGAATTACACCAATCGTTCCATCATCCTGCCAATCGAAGGTGTACTTTAGATGTACCGTACTCCTCTAAACGTTCCGTTATTTTATCAGACATATTCTAAAGGCAAGATACCACTCTTACGATATCTTCCGATAGGTGTCATTCACTATCATAAGCGTTTAATTTCCTCCATTTACTCAATTCTCTACGAGTCTTCACCATAACGTTTTGTACACCCAAGCAGACGCTCGGTGTACTTAGGCGACAATTTTAAGATAGGAAAGCTTTATTTACGTTAGAGGTATAAATTTCCTTATCACTCTGAAACGTTTACATGCTAGTTCTAATATCGTAGTCGTACGCTTAAAATCCTAAACACGTAAGGTTTTCAGATCCGGTCGGCAACAGACCATAGATCTAAACAAATAATAGCATATATGGTAAACATATAGCATTTAGCACATAAAATCATTTTAGGCATCTTCCTAAAATAAACTATTGCTCGTGTCTAAAATATGGTAGACACTCATCTCACAATCATCACTTAGCATTCTAAGTTTAAGTCTAGAAATCCTACAAATTCCTAGTTCGCTTAAACTAATGTTTTGATACCAATTGTGACATCCCAAAATTCACGACCAGAAAACACCGATTTAGCTTATGCTTTTTAAAATAAATCAGTGTAATCCTTTGATTAAAAGTGTTGCGGAATTTGTTCCCCAAAAACATGATAAATACTTTATCAAAACATCTCCGAAGAGATGTATTTTTTTTTGGTTTTAAAACATTTGGGATGTCCTGGTCAATTCAGACACATAAGCGTAAACCGAACTTACATTCATCTACACTAATGATATACGTCTCTTCAATCTTTCAATGTAATGTGTCTTTGTATCAATACAGGTGATACATAAATATTGAGTGGGTCAGGTTGGGAAAACCTGGTGAGTACATAGGGATTTCAATCACACAATGTTATAAAATATATATAATTTAGAATTCACACAATATAAAATTTATTTTCTCTCTCTCTCTCTCTCTCTCTCTCTCATATATATATATATATATATATATATATATATATATATATATATAGTCAACTCCTACCCCACCCCGTCAATCCTCTCAACGAGACTAACCATACTCTTGGACCTTAAATTTTAACTCTTACTCCCAGATCTAATTCGTATTCTTGAGTCCATGATTGTGCCCATTCCATACTCCCGGATGAGGGACAATTGGTCTATGTCTAAATACATACTCCCGTACTAAGGACAACTGACTATGTCTTAATCCATACTCCCGGATTAATGACAACTGACTAATTCTTAATCCACACTCCCGAATTAATGACAATTAACTAAGTCCCATACATACTCTCGGACTAGGGACGAATAACTATGTCTAATCCATGCTTCCGGATCAATGACATATTTTAAAGTTCTATTCCCCGTATATATCTCATTTGTACTCATAAAGAGATACTACCCCATAACCATTATAACAAACCTTAGGTTTACTCTTTAACCTAAGTTATCACTTATCATAAACAATCAGGTATGTTCTTTAACACTTAATTCAGACATCACCAAATAATTCACACAAAACAAATACTAAATACATTCAAGCAATACTCGTATTAAATCATGTTCATGAAAGGGACTATGCACTCATATGATAAGACGATTATCCGACAGCACTTCGGCTCTTAAAGTAGAAGTCTTCGATGAAACCAGGATATCTTCACACACCGGGCTTCTCGCGGGCAGAGCTTCGGCTCGAAAACTCTTTCTTCTCGGGATCTTTGGGGCTTCGGGACTTGCTTTGGGTGTCGGGGAGATACCAGGGCTTCAAGGGTGCTTCAAGACAGCTAGAGAGGGTATCGGGAGTGAGAGAGTGAAGGAATTAGCAACCAAAATCGGCTGCCCTTCGATTTCTATTTATAGGGCCATTTTTCTGGATTCACCTCTTCAATCTCAAATATTCACGTCTGAGTTCAGTCATCATCAGGTGCATCATCGGCTCATCGCAACTTGGGTCTGACAGGCTCCAGGAGACGTTATTACCGAGTTCACGTCGTGAACTCTGACACAGTGTCGGGGTTCGTGCCCCGAACTTCATAAATTCATATCTTTCGCATACGATCTTCGTTTTCGACGTTCTTTATATCCACACGTAGGTGAGATTATGCTCTACAACTCTCGTTCAGACTCCGTCGGCTAAGTTTGATTTATATTTTATTATATTATTTTTAGTAGGCCGGGACAGGAAACCTCCGTTAGAAATTCACAACTTCTTCATCTGACGTCCGTTTTTGTCTGTCTTTTTACCGTTGCATTACTATCGACTAGTTCTTCAATTCTGATTTAGATTGTTTCGGCTAGAAACCACTTGATCTCATATTCGAACTTTGGGCTGCATACTGCTAAGTTGGAACTTCAAAAAATCATAACTTCCTCGTACGAAGTCAGATTTAGACATTCTTTTTATGCATGCTCTCGGTTTAACGTATTCTACGACTTTCATTTAGATCACTAAGACTAAATATCACTCTATCTTGAATTCACTATTTACGTCCTACAACGCATGCCGAATCTGTCGTGAAACTTCGACATGTCAGAATTTCTTCGTTATAACTCGGATTTCAGCGTTCATTATATGTACGGAAACCTTGTGACATATATTACATCTTGGTTAAGATTATTTATTCTAAACACTCTTCTATCAAAAAGTCATTTTTGACGCTTATCGTCTCTAAATTGACTTAACCCGGATCTATGGGCAGTACAATTATCTCCTCCTTAGGATGATTACGTCCCGAAACCATCAACGAAAATAGGGCATGTATAATGATTCCATACATTATCTTTTCGTCCTAGGTACTAACTGTAACTTCTATGTTTCCTCGAATGAGTATCTAACTCTAGGACTTCTTGATTGTAGGCGGTGCTCAAATCTTGCGCCTGCTTTCTATCTTATGTTAAAATCCAAATTATGACCTTCAAGTCACAATCTCGATCCTTACTAGAGACTCCTTCTTCTTTAAGAAACTTAAGGCATGCTCTTTTATTACTACCATGGATCGATGTGTCATATTTTAATGACCTATCATCGGGTGATGCAACGTCTAGCTACCAATTTCTCTAACAACGAGCACAATTCTATTGATCGCATTGATTTCAATCTTCTGCCTTAATTCTGATGTTACATCGAACTTGGATCTCCGAACCACGTAACAAACTCCTCGTAGTCGGAATCAATTTAATATGACCACTAGGGTCAGAATATCAATCATCTTCTTAGTCATTACCGAAACAATGGTAACGACATACTTGAATAAAACGAGACCAATCACTAGCTTCTTGGTAACCTTGTGACTTTCCCTGATCCAAGCGTGAGTCCTGTGCTTCCAGTAGTATAGATCTCTACTACTATTCACACCTACTCATACTTGTCCCAAGTATTGTCTTACAGTCCCCAAGTCCTAAAATCACAAAACAATTTAACACATACGAATGTGTCCAATTAATCGTACAAATTTTCCTAGACTCTACCAGGACTTCTTCTATATGCATCTTCACTCATCAATTCTACTTCAACTCGGTTGGTGATGGAAATTTCAGACGATGGGACAATTTCAAGAATTACACCAATCGTTCCATCATCCTGCCAATCGAAGGTGTACTTTAGATGTACCGTACTCCTTTAAACTTTCCGTTATTTTATCAGACATATTCTAAATGCAAGATACCACTCTTACGATATCTTCCGATAGGTGTCATGCACTATCATAAGCCCTTAATTTGCTCCATTTACTCAATTCTCTACGAGTCTTCACCATAACATTTTGTACACCCAAGCAGACGCTCAGTATACTTAGGAGACAATTTTAAGATAGGAAATCTTTATTTATGATAGAGGTATAAATTTCCTTATCACTCTGAAACGTTTACATGCTAGTTCTAATATCGTAGTCGTACGCTTAAAATCCTAAACACGTAAGGTTTCCAGATCCGGTCGGCAACAGACCATAGATCCAAACAAATAATAGCATATATTGTAAACATATAGCATTTAGCACATAAAATCATTTTAGGCATCTTTCCTAAAATAAACTATTGCTCGTGTCTAAAATATGGTAGACACTCATCTCACAACCATCACTTAGCATTCTAAGTTTAAGTCTAGAAATCCTACAAATTCCTAGTTCGCTTAAACTAATGTTTTGATACCAACTGTGACATCCCCAAATTCACGACCAGAAAACTCCGATTTATTTTATGCTTTTTAAAATAAAATCAGAGTAATCCTTTGATTAAAAGTGCTACGGAATTTATTCCTAAAAAACATGATAAATACTTTATCAAAACATCTCCGAAGAGATGTATTTTTTACGTTTTCACTACAAGAAAAAAGGCCTTTTACGACGCGCAAAATACGACGCTCATTGATCTATGTTACGCAAAGGAGAGTGACATTAGAAAAATGTCATCTCTTCAAAAAAATTTAGGATAGAAGACACGCATTATTGTGCGCCCTTAAATTAGTGTCTAAAAAAACACGGAGGGCACCTATGATAAAATGCGCGTCGTCTAAGGATGTCGCTTTATATTTTTTAATGGAACACGCGTTCCATCCTTTAATAGTGGGGGAAAGGGGGAAATGAAATTCTGAAAATTTAAAAACCCCACCAAGGTCTCCTCTACCTTCTTTCAATCGTTCTTCTCTCTCTCTCTCTCTCAATCAAATACCAAAAATCGACTATTGTTGGAACTAGGGTTCCGGTTCTTAGTGAAATCGAAGGTTTTTTGGTCACCAGGCCATGAAATTGATCAAAGGGGTACAGTTTTTGGAACCATGACTATTGTTGGAACTACGGTTTCAGTTCAAAAACCCTTCATCTACTTCCCTCTATCTTCAGTTCCTCAAGTACTTTCTTAGCCTCTCAATCAATAGAAGAGCTGTATTACAACTACAAATTTAGAGTGATTTCCATATCAAGTAGAACAATAGCTCCATTAAAGTCAAGGTCTCGAAACTCCATGGTCAATCACCATCGTTGGTTACTAACACCACCATTTGTATAAAAACCCTAGAACCACCAGGCCACCCTTTTCCTCCATCCATGTCCTTCCTTTCTGTCTATCTCTAACAGACCACTGCAACATCACATTCACTTCTCCTGGCATGCGACTGCGACTCCTAAAAGATTTAGTGTTATGCTCGATGCTTCTCAACAAAATCGATCGAGGTGTCGGCGCTCCTATCTCATAGAGATTTAGGGATTTCTTGGTTCAAGGTATCGAATCTCAGACATCAACGACTTTTTTTGATGACCCGGTCAGATAAAGACGTTTGATGAACTAAATTTGTGTATCTGACTCGGAAAGCTTAATCTAATCGGGTAAGATGGAAAAAATCGACTGACTGAGAAAGGAGGAAGAAAGGGAGAGGGGTTTCCATTTATACCCTTGCCCTACCAAAGGAAGAAATCAGCGACTCCATCGTTTCTTCTCCTACTTCAACGCCAATTTTCTTCTCCCGCAACAACCAATCGTCGACGATCCTCTTCTCATCTGTTTCAATTTTTTGAAGTCTCCTTCCCCTTCTCATCAGGTACGCTTCTTCCTTTTTCCTCTTCTCATCAGGTCCGATTTTTTGATAATATATAGGTTTTGATTTATGATTTTTCTGTTGAACATGTATGGTTCTTCATTGAATTCTGAAAATTTCTCAAAGAATTTAGGCCCTGTGTTCAATTTCATCATATTTCTTTTGTTTTAGACTTGTGCTCAATTTCAAGGAGGGAGAGAAACCTGCGATATTTGTTGCTCTTATTTTCTTGATTTGCACTTAGGAACCATTGGTGTTACCAGATAGCAGGTTACCATGTTCTGCTGTTAAACTTTTCACCATTCCTAATGAATTAAAGAATACTAAGAATAAATGACAGTATCCGTAAGGTCGGGGTGTCACATATAAAATATCAGGATATGAAAGTCACATAACTTATTCTCTCTGCAACAAATGAAAAAGCACCAGTCAAATATATATATATATATATATATATATATATATATATATATATATATATAAGAATCAGTATAGAATATTAATGCGGGAGTGTTTGTAGCTTTTTGGGTGTGCATATCTTGGACCATTTGGGCATTTCTACCACTTATTGTTGGATAAGTTGTTCAAGGGCAAAAAAGACACGACAACAGTTGCCAAAAAGGTATCCTAAGAACCTTTGATAATAAGGATAACAATGGAAATTTACAATCTTACAACTGAATTATATGACACCTAATTCGCGATTTGATCTATATATTTGTAGGTGTTGCTTGAACAAGTGACATCTTCTCCATGGAACAACTTGATTTTTATGCTTTACTATGGGCTTGTTATCGAGGGTAAGGTCTTTTTGGTTCCTTGTTTGAATAAATATGTTGACTATAATTATTTTAGTAGATAAACGATTATGAATTGGTTTAATGCTAATGGGGGTGTTTGGATGTATGATTTGAAAGTTATTATTTTGTTTTGAAAAATAACAAAATCATGAGTAATGATAGAAATAAGTTTTTCTATATAATCTGTAAATAAGTTTTCTTGCATTTAACCTTTTTAAAGTTGATATCATTTTTCAACTTTAAAGTCATATAATAATTTATGGTCATGTATATATATATGCAGGAAGATCATGGATCCAAGTGAAATCTAAAATCAAGAAGGAATACCTCACAGTACAATACGCAGCTGCCATGGCTTTGCCACCTTTATCTATTCGAGGTGATTTGGGAGTTGTTTCTACTGCTGGAGTTAGATATGCATATCCACTCCTAAAATCATTTGCAAAAATGGGACCTCAAGGTGTTCTTGGTGCCACAAAGCTTTTACGCCCTTTTTCAAAAATAGTTGATTCATTGGGACTCAAAGATCCTTTCATTAGAAATTGGGTGGATCTTTTGTCTTTCTTACTTGCTGGAGTGAAATCCGATGGTGTTCTTTCAGCAGAAATGGTACATAATCATATCATACATTAAAAAGTTTCTTTTAAGGTAGTTTTACTTTTTGGTATGATGGAATTGAGGAAGGAATGGAATGGGCTATTCCATTACCACATGTCCTCATCCATTCCATTCCAACCAAACAGAATCCATTCTATTCCTTCATATTTTATAGTTCTCTAAATGTCTAATCTTTTGCCTGTATATATATCCACATATTTGCAGATTTATATGTTTGCAGAATGGTATAAACCAGGTTGTAGTTTAGAATACCCTGTTGGTGGAACTGGAGCACTTGTTGAGGCTCTTGTTCTCAGATTTTCCTTCTGATAAACTTCCAAAAATGTCAGAACCTTCACAACTTATGACAGAAAATACACGTTCTGATCTTTATGTTGCACTCCCTGTTCTCAGTCAAGGAAAGAAATGGGTCTTACTATACAGGTAAAATTTCATCTTCATCATATTTTCAGTTTCACATTATTCTTGAATCTTGATATATCATTATCTTTTTTATATGTTAGTACATGGAGGCATGTCATATCTCTTTCAACCTTATATAGAAGAAGCAATCTTTGCCCTGGGTTAAGTCTACTGGTAATGTCTTGTCTTCGTTTCTCTATATGTTGACAAAAGACTTTTGTACCCTTTTTCACTATGATGAGTAAATACTATACAGGGATCGAATGATACATTTGTGTTTACAAATACACCAAGGCGTCCTGTTATATATCGCCCCACAGGTACTGCATTTTCTTGATAATATATAAAAAAATCTTTTATAATTTTAATATTTATTTGGGATTTATTATGTTAATTGTGCATTTATTAGGGGTGAATCGGTATTTTACTCTTTGTTCAACTGAGTATTTAGCGCTTGGTGGGGGAAATCATTTTGCATTGTATCTCGATAGTGACTTGTAAGAGTGTTGCACTTGCATCATTCCTATTTTTCTTTTTGAGGGATAATATGGTAATTTGGCAATTTGCATATTTTTTTCCCCATATTGAATGGGTCAAGTTTGGCCTCAGAAACTTATGGTAACTCTTGTTTGTCACACACCCAAGAATTTGAAGTGAAGGAAATTGAGGTGCTTTCTCTCACTTATTTTTGCAAAAATTACATTTTTGGTCCTCGAGTATGGCTGATTTTGTTCAATTTGGGTCCTACAAAATTCTCTTGCAAATTTGATCGTTATTTGAGGTTTTTGTAATGTTTTTACTCTTCGTTCCAAGTAAAATGAGTTGGGACTAAAATTGAAAAGATCAGCAATTGACAACCTTTCTCTGTGTTCAATGCTTTAGTTGTGTTTGCTCTAAGGGAGATCAACTTATCACAAGTAAGTTACTGTTTCACCCTTTTATTTAATATTTTTGTGATTGAATGAAAGTCTTAATGAAAGTAATTGAGAACCTTTCTCTGTAAATGATGTTGTGATTGTGGGAGAGGTGTTGTGTTTTTCTCTGTTGCTAGGTAACCTTCTCAACAACAACATTCTACTTAAGCAGGTGAGTAATCAAGATTAAGGGAGACTTGTAATCATGTTTGACATTCCTTTCCAGTAAGAAAAAGAGTTGTATGATTATTTGTTAGTTTTATAGGAATGTATAACCCATGTTAGCAATGTTTTATTTTTGTTTAACATTTGAATGATTCTTTGTATGACATTACAATTTGTGTAATTTATTTTATTTTTTGAGTATGAAATTTTATTTTATATTATGCAATGGATTGTATTTTTTGTATATGGTATTTTATTTCTATTATGAGAAATTAAATGCAAATTTAAATTAAAAATTAATAAATATATAAATTTATTTTTTTTTAAACATTTAAATTTACGATACGCAAAAATGTGTGTCATCTTCATTTATGACATGACCTTTCTTGACTGGGGCTTTCTTGATACGCATTGCGTGTCATTAACACGCGCGTCGTAAGGTTACGACACGCGAATGCGTGTCATCTTCCTTTATGACAGGGCCTTCCTTGATACGCATTGCGTGTCGTAAACGCGCGTCGTAAATGAGCGTCGTAAATGAGCGTCGTCTATAGACGACGCGCAAAAGCGCGTCATCTCTCTTTATGACAGGGCCTTCCTTGACACGCATTTGCGCGTCATCTGAGCCTTTTACGACGCGCAATGAGCGTCGTAAAAGGCCTTTTTTCTTGTAGTGTTTAAAACATTTGGGATGTCCTGGTCAATACAAACACATAAGCATAAACCGAACTTACATTCATCTACACTAATGATATACGTCTCTTCAATCTCTCAGTGTAATGTGTCTTTGTATCGATAAATGTGATACAAAAATATTGAGTGGGTCAGGTTGGGAAAACCTGGTGAGTAGATAGGGATTTCAATCCCACAATGTTATAACATATATATAATTTAGAATTCACACTATAAAATTTTCTCTCTATATATATAACCAACTCTTACCCCACCCCATCAATCCTCTCAACGAGATTATCCATACTGTTGGACCTTAAATTTAACTCTTACTCGCAGATCTAATTCATATTCTCGAGTCAATGATTGTGCCCATTCCGTACTCATGGATAAGGGACAATTGGTCTATGTCTAAATCCATACTCCCGGACTAATGATAGATTCTATGTACTGTCCATACTCCCGGACTAAGGACAACTGACTATGTCTTAATCCATACTCCCGGATTAATGATAACTGACTAAGTCTTAATCCATACTCCCAGATTAATAACAATTAACTAAGTCCCATCCATACTCTCAGACTAGGGACGAATAACTATGTCTAATCTATGCTTCCGGATCAATGACATATTTTAAATTTCTATTCTCCGTATATATCTCATTTGTACTCATAAAGAGATACTACCCCATAACCATTATAACAAACCTTAGGTTTACTCTTTAACCTAAGTTATCATAAACAATCAGGTATGTTCTTTAACACTTCATTCAGACATCACCAAATAATTCACACAAGACATATATTTAGTACATTCAACCAATACTTGTATTAAAATCATGTTCATGAAATGGACTATGCACTCACATGATAAGACGATTATCGGACAGCACTACGGCTATTAAAGTCACTACTAGAAAACAGCCCTTTAATGACGCGCAAACAATGACACTCGCTGATAGAGGACGCACATTTGTGCATGCCGTAAAAAATAATGTTAGTTTTGCAAAATTTGATGCATAGAGGGCACGCATTTGTGCGTGCCCTAAAAATAGTTTCCAACAAAAAATTAAAAACACGGAGGGCACCTATCATAAAAAAGTGTGTCGTCTAAAACTGTCGCTTTATATTTTTCTTTAGGAAGGCGTGTTTTCTTAGGGGGGGGGGGGGGAATGAAATACCAAAAAATTAAACATCCCACCGATACATCTACTTCTTCTTCTTCTAAAATCCTCTACCAAAAAGCCCTAATAATCCTTTAAGTATTTCGTCTTCCTCTCTTTCTTTCTCTCCCTATGCAAGCCCTAAGACGCCACCACCAGCTTTGAACCTCAAAATCTTTAAGAGTTTGAAGTTCCTAAGCAAACACTTCCGCCATCTGAAGATGTCGGTTCAGGATCGGAACTCCACATCGCAGTACACAATGACATCATCGTCTTCACAAACCGCCGTCAATGACGGAGAAAACAAATGCGACCGGGTTCTTTTCTATTACTTCCAAATCTAATCTAGACAACAAGCATTTGATGCTGCCCAACTCGGC
Organism: Lactuca serriola; assembly: GCF_051521515.1. Classification (NCBI taxonomy): domain Eukaryota; kingdom Viridiplantae; phylum Streptophyta; class Magnoliopsida; order Asterales; family Asteraceae; genus Lactuca; species Lactuca serriola. The sequence goes on from NC_136408.1 coordinate 84,837,544, forward strand.
TAACTGAAAAGTTATTCCAAAGTTTCACTAACTCATTTCTCAAATTTGCATTGTACGATCAAAGATAGGGTTCTTTGCTGATATCAAATGATCACTTGTTCTTGAACTTCCCCCAAATTTGTTGTTTTAAGCTCGTGATTCCAATTTGCATTGTACGATCAAAGTTATTCCCAAATTTCTCCCTGTGATCCCCTGCTCTTGAATTGTTCTTGTTTTCATAGCACTTGCAAATCTTAAATTCATCAACCTCCCAAATATATCAGACAATATCATATGCTTTTGGGGAAAATTTGGATCTGAAGATGTCTTAGCTTTCCCAATTAGGGGGTGTTTTTATATGCAATGCGTTTGATTTTGCTAGAAAAAGATAGTATGGATAATTGGTTACATAGAGGATGCATCTAGAGAGTAATGTAGTTAGTTTATTGATTTTGGTTTTCACTTGCATGCCAAGCTGTTGATTTGATGTATTTTGAGTTTAAAAAGAGCTATGAACATGAACTGTATCGACCACCTACATTTTGTTGTTGTTGTTGTTGTTGTTGTTGTTGTTGTTGTTGTTGTTGTTGTTGTTGTTGCAGTTCTAACTAGCATCTTGTGAAATCCAAGCACACAAAGGTGATAGGGTGAAAGTTCATTATCGGGTGAGTTAGTAGATACATCTACATATCTATTTCCTTTCTTTCTCCATCCCATCCCATTCCCCCCTCTTCTCTTAGTTATTATCTCAGTTTTCTGTATCACTTAATGAATGATTGTATTTGTATGTATATCTTTGAACATTCTTTTAAGCTCTCGTTTTGCAGGGGAAACTTACTGATGGAACTGTTTTCAATTCCAGCTTCGAAAGGGGTGACCCAATTGAATTCGAACTTGGTACTGGTCAGGTGATAAAAGGTATAAAACCATATGATATGACCCAATTTGATTCTTGTGAAATTTAATTCTTATATATATTATGGAAGTCAAGGACTATTGGCAATGTGTGTTGGGGAGAAACGTAAGTTGAAGATACCTTCAAAGTTGGGGTATGGAGACCAGGGAGAAACGTAAGTTGAAGATACCTTCAAAGAAGGTAACATTTTTATAAATAAATAAATAAATAAGGAGCTTGGTGGCGGTTGATGTTTGTATTGTATGCTATTGCAGTGAAATGGGTGCTCATTTTCAGCTTGTTGGAGATATCTAACTGCTTGTGTTGCATGTGTGCTTCCTCAGTTTGAAGGCGATTCAATTTCTGGGGTACAATCACAACTTCATCATCAAGAGGGTAAAATCACAGCTATGTTGAAAAAAAAAAGGTTGAAGTTTTGAATGTTGTAGGTATATAGATTTTCAGATATGGAAGTGGTGAGTGTGCTTCCCAGTGCAGACGACGAGGTGAATGTAGCTTGCTTTCACCCTTTCTCTGGGGTGGTATTGTCTATGGCACAAAGGTCTCTCTCTCTCTCTCTCTCTCTATATATATATATATATATATATATATATATACATATTGATTAGACCATTATATTCTATTTGACCATTTAAAATAGACATTTTCTATGAGTTTCAGCTTCAAGAGGAGGCTCCTTTGGCACTCAAATGTACTGGTAAATGCAAAGAAGGGGGGTTTGTTGAGCTATTTATGACTAAGATTGATTTTCCTGCTAAATTTGACTATTGCATGAGGTAACTCAATCATACCCTTTTATCCAGTTCTTCCAATATTTTGAAATTCTTCATTTATTCTGTTATGTATGCTCTTTGATATTGAACTGAAAGGGGAAGGCTGAAGTTGTCTATTGATGTTGTTACTGATTGGTTTGCAACAACCATACTAATCTTACCTCGCATTTCTTACTACTCTAGGGACGCTTTGGTAATTTCCATAAACTCTCTCCTCAACAACTGTTTAAATTAGTGATTAATTTAAATTATATATAATAAAAATTGCAAACTTTGCATGGAAGAAGCTCCTGCCATTGTTATTCTAAGAGACCCCAATGTCAAACTTGTAGTCTACCATAGCTCAATCAATAATTCAAGACTTATTGATGTCATGGAACAAAATAAACATCAAGGTACATAAATCATTTTTGTTATTTTTCACACCTAATATTATATTTAATTATTTATTTTTTCATTAGTGCTTCCCCAATTAAAAAGTGTTACATCTATGGAGCTTGGTTGTGATCTAAAAGGCTACCCACATGCTGGAAATGACACCACAGTTTGGTATTGTGTTGTTGTTATTGGAAGACAAAGCACATAACTCCATCAAATGTGTGAAGTAAGATTCTTATCTTAATTCATACAATAATAGTCTTTTTATTTCTTTTCTTTTCTTTCTTTAGAGCTCTAATTGGCTAAAATCTGTGAGATACTAATTCTTTTATTTATTTATTTATGTAAATCCCATCTCACCTTTTAGTTTTTGTGTTTTTTGTTGTTGTTGGCAGCTTCAAAAATAGTCTACACCAGAAAAGATTGATGATATGGATGATGTGGATACAGTTATAAGCTACATGCCACAAGATTTTAGAGGAACATTAATTAGACAACAATGAGAAAGGTTTGAAAGAAATAAGTAATCAGAAGTTGATGCTTTGGTAAATTTAGGTGGTACCATACGTGACAAATATGCCCTTCTTTGGAATCAACAAATGGAAAGGTAATAAAATAATAAATAATAATATTCCTTTTTTTTTTTCATAATCCATGTATTTTTATGTCTTGATTGGTTTTGCAACAAGTGTCTACAAGAATCTTGTGAAATATCTAGTGGGAGTGCCACAGGTGTATCAATATTTATATGTTTTTTTCATTTTATATTTCCTGGACCTTCGGAATCATGTCTTCTTTTTCTTGGATGTTGCAGAATGTAACCACCAATCTCTCTCTCTCTCTCTCTCACACACACACACACTTTATCTCTAAACTTATGTTTGTGTATTGCAGGATTGGGCCAATGAACTCTGGATTCAAGCAACGAAAGGTTGTAAAGCATAGAAAGCATGCAATATTAACTAACCCTTTACCTTTATCTGTATCCGTACCTGTTATTTTATTGATGGTTGTGTGTTGGATTGACAGTTAATGTTGGATACGGTTGAGGCTGGAGAAGAAATGATGCCACATAGGATTCTGGTTGACACGTCACCTAATTAGGAACTGCACATGAAGAAGCTGCGAATTCTAGAGTGGGAATTGGGACAAGTACGAATTTATCCCCTTCTACAAGTGAGTTTACTTTCTTACCCTTTTACCAATGAATTTACATTATTATTCTTTTTTTTACAAATGATTTTACCTTCTTACCCTTTACAGTTATCTAGGAGCTGGATGCTTTTCCCAAATTGGTATGGCATTTTAGATCCCATCATCTTAATCTTAACTTGGTTGACTTTGTTTATCAGTTTGTAATTTGTGGTTTGATTTGGTTTCATAATATTCATAGTTAGTTAGACTTTGTTATGGAGCTACTTTCCTAACTCGAAAGTAAACAGGTGAGTTACTTGTGTTTGTAATTGTATGATATATATATATATATATATATATATATATATATATATATATATATATATATATATATATATATATAGTAAACATGCTGGAATAAGTGGTTGTGGTTGTGTACAGGTACGACCCCACCCCACCCTTACAGGTGGTTCCATTGTTAATGAAAACTATTAGATGGGAATGAGGAAGTATACTAGCCTGTGAGACACTAAAACATGTGGTGGTTGCTGGAAATAGAGCATGGGATGCACTTGGCTCAAGGTCTTAGGTCGGTAATCATGTCGTGTATATAAAATCCAATCGTCGCCATGGCAAGTCGACGTCGATCTAGATCAAGGTCACCGAGGGTTGTTAGTTTTATAGGAATGTATAACCCATGTTAGCAATGTATTGTTTTTGTTTAACATTTGAATGATTATTTGTATGACATATTATACTTTGTGCAATTTATTTTATTTTTTGTGTATGAAATTTTATTTTATGTTATGTGACAATAAATATGTGATGTAATTTGAAAAATAGTAAATTTAAATATATATATATATATATATATATATATATATATATATATATATATATATATATTTAAAACATTTAAACATTATGACACACAAAAATGTGTGTCGTCTTTCTTTATGACACGAGCTTTAATGATACGCAATGCAAGTCGTAAATGTGTGTAGTTTTACGACATGTGAATGTGTGTCATCTTCTTTATGACATGGCCTTCCTTGACACGCATTGCGCGTCGTAAGGTTACGACGCGCAAATGCGTCTCGTCTTCCTTTATGACATGGCCTTCCTTGATACGGATTTGCACGTCGACTGAACGTTTTACGACACGCATTGCGCGTTGTAAAAGACTATTTTTCTAGTAGCGAGTAGAACTCTTCGATGAAACCAAGATATCTTCACACACCAGGCTTCTCTTGGGCAGAGTTTCGGCTCGAAAACTCTTTTCTTCTCGGGATCTTCGAGGCTTCGGGACTTGCTTCGGGTATTGGGGTGATACAGGGGCTTCGGGGGTGCTTCAAGACAGCTAGAGAGGGTATCAGGAGTGAGAGAGTGAAGGAATTAGCAACCAAAATCGGCTGCCCTTTGATTTCTATTTATATGGCCATTTTTCTAGATTCACGTCGTGAATCTCAAATATTCACGTTATGAGTTCAGTCATCATCAGGTGCGTCATCGCAACTTGGGTCTGACAGGTTCCAGGAGACATTATTACTGAGTTCACGTTGTGACCCCAGTGTTCACGTCGTGAACTCTAACACAGTGTCGGGGTTCGTGCCCCGAAATTTAGAAATTCATATCTTTCGCATACGAGTTTCGTTTTCAACGTTCTTTATATCCACGCGTAGGTGAGATTATGTTCTACAACTCTCGTCTAAAATCTGTCGGCTAATTTTGAATTTATTTTTTATTATATTATTTTAGTAGGCCGGGTCAGGAAAACTCCATTAGAAATTCACAACTTCTTCATCTGACGTCTGTTTTCGTCTGTCTTTTTACCGTTGGATTATTATCAATGAGATCTTCGATTATCGTTTAGATTGTTTTGGCTAGAAACCACTCGATCTCATATTCGAACTTTGGGCTGCATACTGCTAAGTTGGAATTTCGAAAAATCATAACTTCCTCATACGAAGTCAGATTTAGATATTCTTTTTATGCATGCTCTCGGTTTAACGTATTCTACAAATTTCGTTTAGATCACTAAGACTGAATATTGCTCTATCGTAAATTCACTATTTACGTCCTACATCGTCGTGCCGAATCTGTCGCGAAACTTCGATAGGTCATAATTTCTTCGTTATAACTCGGATTCTAGCGTTCTTTATATGTACGGAAACCTTTTGACATATACCACATCTTGGTTAAGATTATTTATTCTAAACACTCTTCTATCAAAAAGTCATTTTTAACGCTTATCATCTCTAAACTGACTAGCCCGTATCTACGGGCGTTACAGTATATGCCCATGTCATTCGCTCATCGAATAACAGACTCGATAAAACATCTCCAACCATAATTAGCTGTTGAATATTTATGCCCGACACAACAGTCGACTCCGACCGAAACCCCAAAGAAACGGGGGCCATCTCGCACCAATGACCAACCTCCGATATTGCTATCAGAACCCATTTGAAGAGTGAACGTCAGCACTCTGTCCTTAACACTAAATGAAGACCTACCAATCCACATGGGAACCAGAACTCTACACTTGGTTCGACCTCACGTAAGACATAATCATTTCACTGCCGACCCGAGGATGATTCAACTCCGTCCCCAAATTCAATGTGCATACCTGACTGTACTATCCGGAAACATAAATCCGAAAGACATAATCATTTCACTGATATCCGGAAACATAAATCCAGCTGCCTCTGAATGCTTGACACCAAATCCGAATACAAGATCAACTCCCAACCCAATAGTTGAATCTCCAAGGTTGTCCTAGCCCATTCGGCTATACGACTTCACAATAGTCCTATCCAACCGATTTGTCTTATCCAATCACACTGAACTCTACAATCACGAAGTTCGCTTTACCCTAAACGATTTCTACACCCGATTTGAAATCGAACCCCACACACAACCTCGGCCATCTACCACATGTTACTTCATGTGCGTCGTGGTCCTCCTCAAACCAATTATTAGGTTCACCCAACTCTAAAACATCAAATAGGAAACACATCCCTCCCAAAATGAAATCCACCCGAAATCCCAAGCCGGTCGTCCTCCACACAGATAAAGCCAAGCTCACCCACCAGATTCTGGTCCGACACAGAGTTGAAACCACTCGTCCTAACCCAATACTTATGACCCATGTTCCACGAATATACGCATGCATTACACCTTGATCCTTTCGATTTGCGACAAACCCTCTCTAACTCAAAACACAACGGGTTCCGACCATTGCTGAGACCCCAGTCTCACCCCTGGTTCGGCCACCAGGTTCCCACAATCTCATTTGGCAAGGATGCCCAAGCCTAAGAGCCTTTCTGCATCATACCCTGGCTAGTAAGGATGCGACTCCCCACAATTATACAACACTCTCTCGCTGACTAACAAGCACTATGGCTCCTTATAGTCCTATGACACTTCCTTTTAGCCTCGCGAATGCTACGACTCTCCGCAGTCACACGATACCCTCTCACTGACTCACGTATGCTACGGCTACCCACAGTCACGCGATACTCTCTCTCTGACTTGCTTATACTAAGGCTCCCCATAGTCACATGATACTCTCTCTCTCTCTCTCTCTGACTCCCGTATGCTACGACTCCCCCGCAGTCACACGATACTCTCTCTCGTACCCCCGTAATATTACGACACCTTCTCTTACTCTCCATGGGCTCTCTCCACGGTCTCCCTAACAGTCCTCAGTGATTCCTCCCACCCGGACCCGTTCTGTTGGATTAGTGTCTAATTGCATAACTATATTTGGTATGTACTTGACCCGGTTGTAGCATGGTCCTTTTGGGTTGCCTTCACCGGAGCAATTTGACTGGATGGTTAGTGGAGAAAGAGGATATTATGGTTTATTAATATATTATATGAATAATATATTAAAAGATAAATCATATTGATTAATTAATATTGGTCAAGAATTAATTAAGAAATTAATTTTGTAATAAAAACATATTAATTAAACTTAGGGGGACTGGAATTGCAATTATAAGATAATTGGATTTTGGGCTGTGGATCATATGGATAATGGGATGGACGAAATTAAGATGGAAGCCCACCTTGAAATCATCCAGGGCCTTATTCTAGAAGGTTCCATTGGACTCCTTAAGGCCTAAGCTATCCAATTAGGGTTTTGACTGAAACCCTAACAACTCCACTATATAAGGACCCCTAGGGCTTCAGAAATCGGCACCCAGAATCCCTAAGAAGTCTTACAGCCGATTTTGAGCCTCTCATCCTCTCTGTCTCCTAGATCATTCAACTTGCTTTGGTGTTTATGATCCATTAGAGGCATCACATTTGAGGTGCTAGGTTATCATAAGCTAAAGATCTTCAAGCAACAATCAAGGTAATCATCTAAACTTGTTTTATTTGTTATTTTTGGATTTTGTATGCTAGATCTAGGGTTTGTAAGCTTTGGATAATTTTCATGTACAATAGATAAACCTAGATCCAAAGCTTTAGCGTTCGCATGTGCACCATAGAATTGATGTATTGCTCATAACCCATCAGTGGTATCAGAGCCTTGATTGGTTTCTATTGTATTTGATGCATTGTATGACTATTCATTGCCTAAAATCAAAAATTTTACTTTCTGCTTGACAAACTCTTCGAGTCACCTGATGAACTCGACGAGTTAGATGAACTCAACGACTCCAGATGGTGACTCGGCGAGTCGGAGAGTCAGACAGAGGATATTTCGGGATTTTGGCCTATTTTTACTTGGGATAATTACCAAAAACGTTTTTGATTGATAAAATCCAAATTTTATTAATATGATGTGATTATCCTTATCAAAATAGAAGATAATTGCCAATTTATTAAATAATTATTGCCTTATATGATAAACCTTAATTATTTGAAATATTTGATGGAATTATCTTGCCATGGAATTGGATTAGATCAAAATTAGATAATTGCCAATTAATAGTTTAATAAAATTATTTGAATTTTTATCTAGAAAGTTTTAAAAAGTTTGAAAACTTTCCCTCAAGTTTTGGAATTTAAATTTTGATAAAAAAAAAGTTTAATTTTTGAAATGTTTAAATTCTAAACCCTAGAATTTTACAAGTTTAAAATTTAACCCTTATACTATTATAATATTATAAGAATAATGATTATATATATATTTATAAGATTAATGTTAGTCTTACCGTTAGTAGGCCTCATTCACGAAGACGATCTATAATAGGGGGTATAAGGTTGATGCCTTTAAAATGATAGTTTAATGGGTGTCCACTCTCACCCACCGCTTCCTTGATTGGTGGACGGTCGCTAGCCGAACGGGTAGGATAGGGAAACTAATTCCTCATTAAAAGTATAATGTTTAATAAAGTAACTAAAGTTTTTTTAACAAAATTCTCAATCTTAGTTACTTTAGGAAAAATGTGACAATGATGCTATTCCATGAAATTACGCTTTGTACCCTTGCCAAGCCATTAGTGGAGCGTGTGTGGTTAACCGACACACTAATTTGGGTCTAGCAAAGGTGGCAAAGGGTGACTCGATCTTTGTCATAGATCAATGGAGCGTGTGTGGCTAACTGGCACATTGATTAGGTGACTATAACATTGAGGGAACCAAGTACATTTGCATGGTTATTCACACCTTGTTTGTGATCCTCGATATCCCAGTCACAAACTTGAACGACATATCAAGACTTAAACATGCCATTGAAAAGTGTTGAGTCCGTTTGTGTTTCCTCTTAGGCCTTACGTTTTGAATCCGGATTGGGCCTCTCCATCCGTGATTATCAAGATTAGCTAGTAGGGTTATTTTATATATATATATATATATATATATATATATATATATATATATATATATATATATGCATGCATGTATGCATTATATGGAGTTGATTATCACGTTCATTATTTTGTAACCCTAAAACACCTCTACAGTTGAAGTTCTTAATCGATCTCTTCTGAGGTGTTGAAGCATTAATCATACGACATATTCAAAGCCATATTCGTGTTCTTTATTACGTTCTTAATCATTAGCTTGCTTAGAATCTATCGATCCTGATAGAACATTGTTCTAACAATTGGTATCAGAGCAGGAGACTGTGTGATCAATACACATTCCTTCTGTATTCAGAATTCCTTAGGGTTTCCGCTTTTATCGTATAAATAAGAAGTCGTCTTCTTTCTTTCGATGGCAACTCAGTTTTAGATAAAACCCTAATCTCAAGTTTACAGGTTTGATTCTAGCAACTCACCATGTCTCACGAAGATTCGCAAACAAACCCCATCAACATATCAAACAACATTGGATCTACAACCAGGATACCCATTCTCTACACTTAAGACTACGAAGTGTGGGCACATCACTTCGAAGACTACGTGAATGGATCTGAAGATAATGGCTATCTCATCTGGGAGGCTATCACACTTGGTCCGTTTGCTCACTCAGGAACGAACACAACTGTCAAGTCCCAAAAGGAATATAACAAGCTGGTGGCGGATGTAGACAAGATGCAGCAGGACGAGAAAGACAAATTGCTATGTAATGTGAAGGACATGAGGATGATTAGATTCGCCTTACAATCTGACACCTTTCGGTTGGTTGGTTCATGCACGATGGCGAAAGAAATCTGGGATAGATTGAAAGAACTCTATTCGACCGATGAAGATCTTGAACACTCCATTCAAACCTTGCTGCTATCAGAATTTGGAGTTTTTGAACAGAAACCTGAGGAAAAGCTCATACAAACTTTTGATCGGTGCAATCATCTCGTAAGTAAGATGATCAAGCATTCAATAGAGAGGAAATTGATTGAGCAGAAAGTAACTTTCGTGAGCGGGCTCAGACCGAAATGGATGGCTGTGGTTTCTACTGTAAAAGCGCATGAACAGTTGAAGTCTTACTCGCTTGCGAAACTTGTGGGAATACTTAATTCCATGAAAGTGTAGTAACCAAAGAAGCGAAAGTCGTTTCTGGTGTGGGATTGCTGGCTCTTGTCTCTAAAGGAAAAAGTATTGCAGAAGAAGAAGAAGAATCTGATATGTCTGAGTGTGACCTCACAAGTGAGGAGTATGCTATGATGGTCACCAATCCAAAGAAGTTTGCAAGGAGAAAATTTCTCGTCAATAAGAACCGAAACTGGCAGGGAAGTTATAGCTCTGAGAAAGTGAAGGATGAAGCAAAAATCTCCACGCAAAAGGATGAAGATAAGAAGGAGAGCAAGCTTGCAGGAGACTCAGGATACGACTGCAATTACTGTCGCGGCAAGAATCACTTTGCCAAGGATTGCATGCTAAGGAAAATGGCTGAGAAAAGAGATGGTGAAGATGATGAGGCGTACTATATGCGCAAGTTGGAAGAGATAAGAAAAAGAAGGCAACTAATAGTTCTATGAATGCCTTGATTGTACAGGAGAATGTTGATGAAGACGATTTCGGTGGCGTCGAAGTTTGGTCAACCGACTCTGAAGACAAAGAGGTGAGAAAGCCCATTCATGGAAAGGCTTATGTGGCAAAGGAAGTAGGTTCGGCTGGAAAGTGCTTGGTTGTCACAGCTAGTTCATCAACTGAGGGTGCAAGTGAGGGACCGAACCTGACTGAAAACAAATGTTTTGCAGCGAAGCCAGTTAGTGAGCAGATCAACTACTGCGATCATTTGATAAAAAAGGTACAATCTATCCTAGGATCTCTTAATGTTCCAATAACAGAATCTGAAGAAGATTTAAATGATTTAAAACTTAAATTTTCTAATCTAAGCGGCAGTCTCATGCAAACTCGGTTAAAAAATTCTAACCTAACTGACCAAATCAGCATGGTGACAACGAAGAGTGAGGAGAGAAGAATGTGGATAGAGCTGAAGGAGCAGGAGTTAGTTAGGGCTAGGGATGAAAGTATTTATTTGCAAAGAGACAATCTAAAGTTTTTAAAACAAAGGAATGTTTTTTGTTTAATTGCTAAGTGTTTTTATACTAATATAACTCAATTGCATTTAAGTTGTGAGATAGGAAAGAAAATTCATAAGATGATTTTGCCATTTCTTGAATTTAAAGAAGACGAGGTCATAGCAGAATGTGAATCAGAAGTGTCATCAGAAGAGACATCCATGTCCTACAAAATTGGACTGGACAAAATAGAAACCTTCATTGATTCCAAGGAACACAAATGTATGCTAAAAGATATTTTAGATGAAAATGATAGGTTGAAAATTAAGTCAGACACTATTCACTCATTTGACCAATCCAATGCCAAATTAGCTTCTAATAATAAAATGGACCTAGAAAATACGTCTGAATTTGATGAGGAAAGTGAGATGAGTGAGATATCAGTAGAAGATGTGGTTGATTGCTTTGAGTTTATAAAGAGCAAAACCAAGAATGAGAAATCCCTAATCTCATAAAATTCAGTTGAATTCTCTCGACTGTCAAAAGATAAGGAAAATAAACTCAAAGAAAAGGCTATGGTTTATCAAAATGTTCAAACTATGCCAAATCAGGTTTATGCAGTTACAGGGGTCACTCCAAAGCAGACATCAGAATTAAGAATCATGGTCGACAATGATAATGCTGAAGGGTGTGACGACTACTTCTGGTCAACTCCTATTGATAATGCAGACGAAAATGTAGGCTTGTGTGAACAGACTTCTTGGAGGGTTAAAGGAAGATATGTTGCTGAACCCATAAACAAACCTTCGAGTTTTGACAAACCAAGCACAAGTGGAATTAAAGAAATCCCTGAAGAACCAAAGGAAGAACAGAAAGTTCTAGTTAAAACAACCGAAACTCAAAAGGAGAAGCCAAAGGTCAGATTCAACATCCACAAATCACAAAAGGAGCTAGCTGAATAGAAACGCTTAAGAAATCAAAGATATGCAAAGAATCTGAATGAGCGAAAAAGTTACTGGCAATCTCAAAATCCAAATCATGTTCCTCCTAAGAGAGCATCATCGGATAAAGGAAAGGAAAACTTCAGTCCAAGTTCCTACTATTCCAAGTCTCAGAACCGAAAGTCAACTTTCGGTCCACAGTCTAGTTTCGGTCCTAAACCCAGTTTCGGTCCTAAAACCAGTTCCGGTCCATCCAAGTCCCAATGCAAAGCAAATTCTTTGAAGGACAACAAAGGAAAGGGAAAGATAACTTCAGAATCTAAGTTCCATAATAAGAAATCATCAACTAACACTAGGAGTCAAAAGAAAAATTAAAAGCAAATGTCATCTAACAAACCAACCAATGCACTTAAGTTTAAACAAGATAAAACTAAAATCAAAGTGTATACAATTAAAAGAAAAGATCAAACTACTCTAGTAAAAAGAACATGTTTGGTTGATATTTCCACTGCAATTCTGTTTTCTGTGAAAAACTCACAAGGACCCAAGTGACTTTGGGTTCCTAAATCTGCTTGAATTTGCAGGTAATCAGTGACGAGCAGTTCGATGATGAATGGTATATAGACAGTGGCTGCTCGCGTCACATGACAGGAAGGAAGGAAGAGCTAATGGAGTTTCGGTCCCTGAAAGATGGTGGGTGTGTAAAATATGGAAATAACTCCTATGGAACAATCAAGGGATACGATAAGATAACAAATGGAGATTTATAGATTCAAAAAGTGGCATATGTGGAAGGATTGCAGCATAACCTCATTAGAGTGCCACAATTAGTCGTGGGCACAGGTCTAAAAGTATCATTTTATGATGAGGGCTCTGAGATAATTGAGAAACAATCCAAGAAGGTTCTGTTGAAATATGAACGTAAGGGAGAGATGTACCCTTTAAATCTCAACCCTATATGAGGAAAACTAGCAATATGTTTGTTGTCAAGGGCAAATACAGATGAAAGCTGGTTATGGCATCGACGATTATTGCACCTAAACTTCAAATACATTAATAAGTTTGTGCTTGGTGATCACGTTAGAGGACTTCCTCTTCTTAAGTTCGACAAGGAACATCTGTGTGCAACATGTGAAATGGGAAAACAAAGCAGAAAGAGCCACCCTACACGAATCAATACAAAGATAATTGAAGCTCTTGAACTCTTGCACATCGACTTATGTGGACCTTCTGCTATAAAAGCTTCGCTAGTAGTAAGTACATTCTTGTAATTGTAGATGACTTTTCACGCTTCATCTGGGTTTTCTTTCTTAAGCAGAAATCAGATGCAACTCCCAAGTTGAAGACATTCATCAAGCAAGTGGAAGTGTGCTTTGTTCGATCTACTGATCAATTGGCTGACATATTCACTAAAGCATTACCTGAAGCACTCTTTAACAAAATCTTACAAGGCTTGGGTATGATGGAAGTACAGTCGGTACCGAATCCTCAAATCTCTCACTAAAAATTAGACAAGCGAAATGGAGAGAACGCTCGGTCTATTTCGGCTCTAGAATTTTAATGAACCGACCGCTCGGTCTATTTCAGCTCTAAAATTTTAAGGAACCGAAATGAACCGACCGCTCGGTCTATTTCGACTCTAAAATTTTAAGAACCGAAATGAACCGACCGCTCGGTCTATTTCGCTTCACTCAATGAAGATAAGGTTTCGGTTGTATACTATGTACATTCCTTTCTCTCGTCTTTAATATGGTTTATGCTTATTTAATTTTTCTTTTTTTATTATTTTTCTTTTTCAGAAAACTTCAAAAATCCAAAAATATTTTCTCTTTCTATTTTTATTATTTTTCAGAAAACTCAAATCTTCAAAAATATTTTTCGTTTTGTTTGTTTTGTTTGTGTGGTGTGTTTGTTTGTTTTTACTTTAATTAGGTCACAAGAGTACCGGTACAACAAAATTTGGAGCTAAGGCAGGTACAATTATTTCCATAACAACTAGTTAAGGGTCCCTAGAAGCATGTTGTTACATGTTGACCAAAGCCTCTACGACTTAGAGTAGGCCTTAATGATTCGATCTATACCTATCGTTTCTTCCCAATTAGGCTATTAACATCAACTCGGTCTAGAGCTACCTTACTCTTCTCATATGAGTTAAGAGTTTGTCTGCTTTGTCATGTCTTTACAGTAGAAGGTACTTTCAGTTCTTTAGCCACCTTCCTTATATTCTCCATCTACTTTCGGTTCACCAATGTAACCCTTGAGACTATCGGTTCTTACCACTGAGGTTTATGGTTGCACAAAGTCTGTGTTTTTGATCTTAGATACATATACCACGTGCTGAGTGAAACCCAAAATCCAACACTTATAATGAATTGATGGTGAATTATCAAATTCAAGAACTTACTGGTTACCCAATGAAATCTCTTTTTATTTTTGCATGGGCTTTATGAAATTGTCTAAAACCAAGGCATTTCTTCCCAAAAAGATCTAGTTTATTTTTTTTTTGAGATTTCTATTACTTCATTTGTCACTCCAACTTATATCTCACCTACTTGTTCAACATACTACATCGGTCTCACAAGTACTTCTTCCAACGTTCAGTCTTATGTTAAGACCCGAAGTTCGGTTGAAGATAAGCTTCCTAAAGCCTAACAATTAAAAGAAGCTTTTCATTGTTTCTCAACAAACACTTGATCGTATTTTTCGGGAAACCACACAAACACTTCAAGTCTCTTTTGACTCTGAAGGAAGCGATTCTTGCCCGGGATCACCTGCTTTCTGTCTTATAATGAGACATCACTCACATCCCAAACACACTTGCTTTATTTCTTTATCGATTGTCACTCTATTGCACAAAAAATTTATTTTCCAAAACTCTAGTTGCTGTTGGTTCGAGTTTTGTTTAAACAGGGGCAATCATGTTCTTGAAGTCACACTGAATTTCAAACGACGATTGAGGATAAGAATTTGGGCGCGTGAGTTTGAACAGTCTCTATACCCACGCGTGCTGACGTTTACCTGGGAGTACCCAACCTGTCACATCGCGCTTTTCCAGGCGACATTTTAGTGATCACGTCATTATCATCATCTACATTCTCTCTCCTGGCAACGGTATATAAAGAGATTTTCCTTTATTTGTCTTTTACCACCAACAAATTCTCTCAAGATTACAACGCAAGTTCCAACTATTTATCTTCCTTCTTCATTCACCAATGGCGACTTCTTCATCCGTTCACGATCAGACTACTTCGTCTACATTGCTTTCAATCAAGCCAAATCAGAATATGATCATCGAACTTAACCCGTTTTTGTATGATTCGTATATGCTTCAAGTTGTTGAGTGTTTGAAGTATTCTCCACTGGTTGTAGCCCTAACTCAAGTTGAAGCCGTTCCGATGTCACTATTATCACAGGTCTACTCCACGGCCTCATATGACAAGAACAAAGAACGTATTTTCTTTCAAATACATAACAAGAAGGCTTCTATTTCAAATGGGAGATTTTGCTCGTTGATGAATCTTGTTGTTGATTCCTCAGTAATCTCACCAGACTTTATCACGACTACATAGTTGTTCTCAATGCTTTACGAGATGGGATATACAGATGTGCTAACCACAGTCACAAAATTTAAGAAGTCTTGTTTACCTTCTCAATGGAATGGTTTGTTAACTCTTCTCATCAAGAGTTTGGCAGAAAGGAGTGGTGGATCAGATGGCTCTAGTAAGGATTTTCTTACCCTTTTATACAGTCTCTACAATGGCATCAACCTTGATTATGGGACAATTATTTGGTCTCAAGTGGTGCAGAGTCTCAATACATCTACGAGGCATTCAGAGATATCATGTGGGTGCTTCTGGACGCTTATTACAAGAAGGGCGATTAACACTTTGGACATTCCTGTGATGAAGGATGCCCTAGTCGCGTCCATTGCTACGTTTCACACTAAGGAGATCATCATCTCTGATCCAACAAATTTCCATCACAAGGGCTCCATTCCTAAATCCATGTATCGCTGTGTCTCAGCTGAAAGTCAAGTCATGGCGGAATACAGAACACTTCCTCCTAAGGGACCGAGAGTCCTTACTCCAGAACAGCAGGCTGCCCTGGAAGCTGTAGACAAGCCTGGCAACCGAGGGAAATGCACTACCACAAAGAAGGACTCCACAAAAGAGGATAAGACTAAAGCTTCTAAGACTCAAAAACGAAAGTCTCATAAAGGAGATTCTTCCAAGCCCAAGAAGCTTAAGAAAATGGCAAGAAGATCCAAGAGTCCCACTCCTCCTGGCTCAGAAAATGATAAGGAATATGAAGAAGAGGAGGGTCATCATGAATCACCGAGAGGCAATACACCTCCCAGATCCCCAACTCCAACCGAACCCATTCATGAAAAAATTCCTACCCCACCTCCATCACCGAAACAAACAATTACAGTTTCGGTGCCTATCGATCCTCCACCCACTACTTCACAACCAACGACTTCTTTAACACCAGCTCCACCAGTTACTACTATTCTCATTTCTACATCTCCATTACCACCTCTTATAATTTCACAATCAACCACCACTACTATTCCTGACCCAACAGTGGAAGTCAACGTATCTGATACGAGGGCAACTACTACAACCGAAACTTCAATCATCACTAAACCTCTTTCACCTACCAACTCAACTGATTCCGATGCCACTCTCGGTGGAAAGAATGATGAGTATGACTCTACATACTTCAATCCATATCAGTTTCCATCTGATGAAGACAATGATGCTCCTTTCAACAGCTAACATTTACAGAGCATTCATGAAAAGCTGGATCGTTTGCTTGAAGACAACAAGGCTTATAGTGGTGTGGTTCTTAAAGCTTTTCTGGAGACTGCCATAGAACAATACACAACATCAATTGAAAAATCTACTAAATCTATTGATGAGTCTACTTCTTCTTGTAAAAAGGTAAATAATGATGTTACTGAGATTGTTCATACAACTCAGATTTTTCTTGACTCATTAAAAAGTCATGCTGATACAAGTGCAGCGAAAGTACAAACCTCTGTGGATTCATTTTCTAAGTCCCTTCGGGAAAAAAGCACCAAGTTTGAAGTTGTGCATTGATCTATCCAAACCGAGAACACGTCCTTTTTAAGTTTAGTAAATTCTCGTTTTGCCTCTCTTCAAGCTGACCTGGAAGCTGAAAGTGCTCTGAAGGTAGATCTTGCCAAACAAGCATCTACTATTGAAGTCCAGAAGGTACAATTAGCCCAAGCAAAGAAAGAAATTTCTTTATTAAAGACAGAACGGGCTTTATTTTGAAGTTGTGCAGGCGATGTAAAGGACATGTTGACCAATCTCCTTGGTGCTCATGATCCCATCCTAACTCTCACCATCATAAATCATCTTACCACCAAACTACTTTCTTCCCTTGCAATGCTCCATGAAATGAAGGGTGTTTCTGAGAGGTTCATGCCTCCGAAACAAGGGGGAGAAGGTGCTTATGTTGTTCCATCGAAAGTGATTGTAAAAACCGAAAGTGCTCAACCGAGAGTGACTGTGAAAACAGAAACAAAAACTATACACCCAGAAGTCAAAGTCACAACCGAACTGAAGGATAATGTAGCTTCAGGTTCTGGTCCACATGAAAAGCAAAAGGAGACTGCTGAGGATAGTGATAGTGATGTTGGTGAAACAATTGCTGAGGCTCTCCAAAGAAAGAAGAGAGAACGAGAGCTAAATGAAAATTTGAAAGTTGTGAAGGAAGAAGAGGAGAGGGAAAGGAGATCCAAGAGTCCCACTCCTGCTGGCTGAGAAAATGACAAGGAATATGAAGAAGAGGAGGGTCATCATGAATCACCGAGAGGCAATACACCTCCCATATCCCCAACTCCAACCGAACCCATTCATGACAAAATTCCTACCCCACCTCCATCACCGAAACAAACAATTATAGTTTCGGTTCCTATCGGTCCTCCACCCACTACTTCACAACCAACGACTTCTTTACCACCAACTCCATTAGTTACTACTATTCCAATTTCTACATCTCCATTACCACCTCCTATAATTTCACAACACTACTAGAAAAAAGGCCTTTTACGACGCTCATTGCGCGTCGTAAAACGCTCAGACGACGCGCAAATGCGTGTCAAGGAAGGCCCTGTCATAAAGAGAGACGACGCGCTTTTGCGTGTCGTCTATAAACGACGCGCATTTACGACGCGCATTTACGACACGCGGTTACGACACGCAATGCGTATCAAGGAAGGCCCTGTCATAAAGGAAGACGATACGCATTCGCGTGTCGTAACCTTACGACGCGCGTGTTAATGACACGCAATGCGTATCAAGAAAGCCTCTGTCAAGAAAGGCCATGTCATAAATGAAGATGACACGCATGTTTGCGTATCATAATTTTAAATGTTAAAAAAAATATATTTTTTTATAGATTTACTAATTTTCAAATTAAATTTGCATTTAATGCCTCACAATATAAAATAAAATATCATATACAAAAAATATAATTCATTTCATAAAATTTAATGTCTTACAATTCTATTTGTTACAATATATAAATTTACATGATGTGTAGTGGAACAAACAATGAGATACGCATACAATGGAGATGGATAACAAGACATAAAAAAGGAAAAAGAAGGGCAAAAAAGTAAAATACGAGGCCACGCATGAGAAGCTCAGCTACTTTAGCAGCAACTGTGTTACGTGCACCATCCTTGCTAGCCTGAGAATGAGATGCGGATCAAAATATCAAAGTTGTTAAGTAACTAGTTCCTTTTGTTTACTTTCCCAAATATTTTTTAAACATCATTTATCCGTACAGCACTCAAACTAAGAAGACATACCTCACCCCTTATCAGCAATGGGTTTCTTCCCTCATCAATTAGGACATAATCAAGTTCATCAACTATTGCAAAATGCAATGGTTTTGGCCTGATAAACATTGTGCTATTATTAATCCAAGAGACACTTCAAATGAAATCTGCCTTAGTAATTAGTATTAGTATGAAAAATGTGGTAATACCATCTCATAACAAGTTGCAATTACAAGCCGCCCACAAGCAGAAGATAGCTGAAGATCATGAATAAATAAAATTTGTTAATAAAAAGAGGAATAGATTGAGTTTAATTACTAGACACCAACATTCAAACCAATTAATGAAAGTTAAAGCATCTAAATAATATAGCATGGGATGCAAATATATCATGCATCGTACAAACAATGAAGATTTTTAGTTTCTGGAAGATTATTGACATCATTGGGATTAAGAGTTTTCTTTGCTTATTCGTTGCACCTCATATGTTTCCATCACATTTGAAGGATTATAATGCTACATAGCTCTATTAAAGATGCTACAATATCTCTCTATTGTTATGCATGAAATCAAGACATATGATCTTCTAATACTAGAAAACAAGAGCTATTCGGAATAATAAAGCTACATACCTGAGTTTGCAAGAGGTATCACAAGGTGCTGCCAACTCAAAACCAAGCAGCCTTAGGCACTTATCAACGACTGAACTGAGGATACACATCTGATAGAAAAAAGATAAAAATATAATTACAAGGATTAATAAAAGCTATTCGGAAGCCAACAATGAGAACCAAATTTATTTAAAAAAAAGGAGATAGAGAAAGAGAGAGACTACTTGCATGTAGCCTCTAAAAATGTGCTTTGTGTAACCATCACCCGGATCAGCACCAATCTGGATCTTTTGATCTGAGGCTCTGTTATGTGTCTCGCTTAAGACATCCAGACAATCTGAATGCTTCTTCTCAGTTTGAAACTGCAATAATTGAGATACATTTCATTTTGAGGGGATAGATAAAGAAAATATGAATGACCATCAATTTATCAGTAATCAAAGGGGACGGTTCTCTTCAGCAGAAAGATAGAGCCTTTGATGGATCCTAGTGAATCAGTTACTAAGAAATGTGACATGTAGATTGGATTGGTAAACCAAAAGGTAACAGTGTCACTGCAGGGTTTTGCATTTTCTTGAGACTCAAAAGGGCAGTGATGTCTTATTCTAGGTTGATTGTTAAAAAAAATTAATATGGAATACCTATGTTATGCATCAACTTCTGCAATATATGATAGATAAGGGCAATATGAGAAATTCAACAAATAAAAGGACATTAGGGGCAGTTTAGGTATTTTATATTATTTAGTTTGTTATGTCAGATAGTATAAGTAGAGGGTAGTGGGCAGGGAGTGAGGCATCTATCTTTGGAGTGAAAACTGGAAATTATTCCTTGGAGAGTAGCTATCTCGAATCAGCTATCCTATCTTCAAACTTGTAATCATTTGGTATTATAGAGTGTTTCTCAATCGTTATTAGAATCTTTTGATTGTTTTATGTTATTGAATCTGTTCTTATAAGTCCAGTCTATAACAAATGGTATCAGAGCATTCATCTGGGATAAGGGTTGGAGATAAAGGAGGCAAGGATGCTGGAGGAGCTCAACTCAAGAGGGTTGAGTTGCTTGAGACAGAATTAGGACATTTGTATGCTCGAATGGAGAATCAAGGACATCAGATACAACAGAACGCTGAATCCATAGCCTCTCTTTAGTTGAAGATGGATCCAAAGTTTGAGGAGATGGATCAAAAGTTTGAGGAGATTTTGAGTGCCATAGCCAAAAGTCGACCAACAATCAACAATGAGAAGAAAACCATTAAGGGGGAGCCTAGCAACCGAGTCAGCATTGATATCACCTAATCATACCATCGCCTCGTCCTTACCGTCGTGTCACAATTCTTCATCTTCCTCACTCTATCGAGAAAGCTCATCTACAGATAATGCATTAAAGAAGGGTAAGGAAATTATTCACACTAGCATTGACATTATCGGACATGTCGACTCCAGCAAGTCTACAACCACCGATCACTTGAGCTACAAGCTGGGAGGTATCAAGGAAGCCTTCAACCTATTCAAGGATGGATACGGTTGCATCACAGCAATTGAACTGGGAACACTTATGAGATTACTTGGGAAAAATAGAACTGAAGTTGAACTTCAGGATATGATCAATGAATTCAAAGCAGCAGGTAATGGAACCATCGATTTCTCAAAATTTCTGAACCTGAGAACAAGGAAGATAAACACTCAAAGGGGCGCAGTTTTCACAGACATAAAGAATAATGTTAACAAGTTAGCTAAATGGACCACTCCACCACTCGTGACTAGTGCTCACATGGTGAAAATGGGTTATACTACCAGGGTTCATCCTTGTGATCATTTTGATCAAGTGATATTAGCAATGGTTGGGAACAAGCGGAAGGGAATTGCTAGTCAGATCGAAACAAACCTTGCTGATCAGTTTACCCCACACGAAAAGGTTCTACTGTTACCATTGAATCTTAAAATAGCAAAACTCAAAGAAAAGCTCACAACCAGCCGGAAAAAACAAGCATCACTTGTGATGGAGATAGAAGATAAAAACACTTCATTTATAGGGTCACCAGAATGGATTGGTGCCTTTGAGGTAAGTTGTGTTTTGGATAAACTCATTTGTGTAAGCTACAAGGTCGAAGATACCAGATCAGGGGATGAATTAACCGAAAAATATAGAGAATTCGTGATGAATTTTGAGATCCCGGGAACACCATTCAAGATTGATGGCAAGGTTCTTGCATATATATATTTTTTTGGAACTTATTACATTGAATCAAGTGGAAATTGTGTAATGTTAATAGTTGACCCTCCAAACTTATGTCATGGGTTTGAGGAATTAAGCATCCATCAGTTGGGAGCTCTCCTTGACCAATCAGACCTGACAACTAAAGAATATAGAGCTGTACACCGAGCAAAAGAAAACATTCTTACATGTGGTAATTCCTAGATAGTTTTATGTCAACGGTTTGAAAGACGGATAATTGCAGATCCAATTGAGAATTATAGAGAGCTGAGAATTGGGAATCCATACATGACTTATTTGCAGGCTCAAGGGTGTATTTGGGTTGGTTCAAGTCCTCAAGTTCTGAATCGTGTGAAGGATATAGTGGATAGACTAATTGTGGTTACTGAGGATCTAGAAAGCTATTTTCCTCCTTCAAGGAGAGGGGTTGGAATGATAGAATGTGTTTATGTAAACAGGAATTTTGATCTGATTGCAAGTGGTGGTGAATGTTCATCTGCTGTGAATCCGATACAACTCACTGGAAAGGGGCATACAAAGGGGGTTTCTACAATTTGGTTCTCTGTGAAGCACTGTCACTTGATTTTGTCAACTGAGAAAGATAACAAGGCCAATATTTGGGAAGATTTTAATTCAAACATGTATGAGGAATGGATGGAGGTTAAGGTTACTCAGGTCCCAAAGCTGTAATTGTAAACAAACAACAACAAAGCAAAATACATACATATACACTACTATGCAACTAATTACTTACATTATGACTAATCACCAACAATCCGCCAAATATGCTAGCCAATTCCAATTCCAACACATTCACTGCAAGCAATAATAAAGAATATAAAGTAAATGATTTGGTAAAATTTCCTTTTATATTTTAAATAAAAATATCACTGGAACGTTTTTCAATCACTGAAACAGCATGACTCAGCATTTCTAACATGTACTGACCAACTTTGGAGAAGAAAGAAAATTTTCTTCTTTCAACCTAATGCAACAAAATGATTTGGTAAAATTTCCTTTTATATTTTAAATAAAAATCACCAAGATTAGAGAATAAAAATACCTTGTAACATACTATGACAAACGGAATTGAAACAGGCAAATAAAAAAGGGGTATAAACATAAGAATTAAAACCTAATTAAGATTCTGATGCCTGTGATACGTCACTTGTAGATATAGTGGTTCATTGATAATTGACCTAATTAGACTCGTTTTTTCAACAACAATGAGTTTGGGAAGAAGACAACACAGAGCAATAATGTTATTCGACTTCAAACACTTTATCACGCTGGTAAATAGAAGATGGATCGATACATACTTGAGTTAATCATCTGGCTTCATCGTTTAATAAGCCTCGTGAGATTCAGAGACAAGGTTCTGAAATAAGTTCCTGCTCGATCTCCACCTCTAACGAGTAAAAATGGCGTTGTCGTAGATCCATCTCGATTGAAAAACAGTGGAAAGATTCAACGCGTTCAGATCTCATTGGAAGATTGGAATCTTCTGGAGGAGGTTATGAAGCGGAGGATGTTGGATCATGGACGGTGGGGCGGGGCTAGACGGAGGTTAGAGGTGCGAGGCGCCAACACCAAGAGAAACGTCGGAGGTGGGAGAAGCTGTCGACGTCGAGAACTGAGAAGAAGAGAAAGGGTTTGTCAAAGTGAGAAGGAGAGAAAGGGAAGTTGAAGAGAGAACGAGCAGTACAGGAGGGCATAATCGGGGCAAGTTCTTGAAAAAAGCCCTAGCTACTAGGGAAATTAAAGTGGAGGGAGAAAAAAATTAGTAAGGCGGGGATTTTAAGTTTTTGGGATTTCATTTTCCCCGGATGGAACGCGCGCGTTCTATTAAAATTTATAAAGCGACAGTCGTAGACGACACGCAGGTGCCTTCCGTGTTTTTTTTTTTTTTTTGTTTAGACACTAATTTTAGGGCACGCAAAAATGCGCGTCTGAAATCCTTTAAATTTTGGAAGAGATGACATTATTTTTTAGATACTCACCTTTGCGTATCATAAATCACTGCGTGTCATGGTTCGCGCGTCGTAAAAGGCTATTTTTCTAGTAGTGCAATCAACCATCACTACTATTCCTGACCCAACAGTGGAAGTCAACGTATCTGATACGGGGGCAACTACTACAACCGAAACTCCAGTAATCACTAAACCTCTTTCACCTGCCAACTCAACCGATTCCGGTGCCACTCTTGGTGGAGAGAATGATGAGTATGACTCTAGATACTTCGGTCCATATCGGCTTCCATCTGATGAAGACAATGGTGCTCCTGTCAACAGCCAACATTTACAGAGCATTCATGAAAAGCTGGATCATTTGCTTGAAGACAGCAAGGCTTATAATGGTGTGGTTCTTAAAGCTTTTATGGAGACTGCCATAGAACAATAGACAACATCAATTGAAAAATCTACTAAAGCTATTGATGAGTCTACTTCTTCTTGTACTGAGATTGTTCATACAACTCAGATTTTTCTTGGCTCATTAAAAAGTCATGCTGATACAAGTGCAACGAAAGTAAAAGCCTCTGTGGATCATTTTCTAAGTCCCTTTAGGAAGAAAGCACCATGTTTAAAGCTATGCGTTCATCTATCCAAACCGAGAACACTTCCTTTTTAAGTTAAGTGAATTCTCGTTTTGCCTCTCTTCAAGCTAACCTGGAAACCGAAAGTGCTCTGAAGGCAGATCTTACCAAACAAGCATCTACTATTGAAGTCCAGAAGGTGCAGTTAGCCCAAGCAGAGAAAGAAATTTCTTTATTAAAGATAGAACGGGATTTATTTTGAAGCTATGCAGGCGATGTAAAGGACATGATGACCAATCTCGTTGGTGCTCATGATCCCATCCTAACTCTCACCATCATAAATCATCTTACCACCAAACTGCTTCCTGCCCTTGCAATGCTCCATGAAATGAAGGGTGTTTCTGAGAGGTTCATGCCTCCGAAACAAAGGGGGAGAAGGTGCTTGTGTTGATCCACCGAAAGTGCTCAACCAAGAGTGACTGTGAAAACAAAAACAAAAACTATACACCCAGAAGTCCAAGTCACAACCGAACTGAAGGATAATGTAGCTTCAGGTTCTGGTCTACATGAAATGAAAAAGGAGACTGCTGATGATAGTGATAGTGATGTTGGTGAAACAATTGTTGAGGCTCTCCAAAGAAAGAGGAGAGAACGAGAGCAGAATGAAAATTTGAAAGTTGTGAAGGAAGCAGAGGAGAGGGAACGGAGAAACAATGAAGAAGAAGAAGCCTTGAACTGTAAAAAGGCCTTGTTTCCCTTATGGACGAAAGAAGCACTTATCAATCAAGCTATAGAGTTTCCATCAGTCTATTGGTTGGAACCTGTTGCTTCGTTTGACTGTGATAATTCAAAGGACTCGCAGTTTGACATGCCAGTTACAAGGAAGGCGTTCACATTCCATTGTTTTGATTCAACTGCTGAGGTTCCTTTTCCTCATCCAAAGGTTGACCGAGAGCTGATTGACTTCTATCTGAAGTATGGCCAACCGCAGTACTTGACTTGGAGTGCACAGAAGATCATTACAGTCAAGGTTCTCAAACCCTCACCTACTGGGAGATTTATCAATGTCAATTTCAAGATCACTCGCGGTACAACAAACACAGTGTCGACTATCTCTCTTGCAGACCTTCCTAATCTCAATCCCCATGATTGGATTTTTCTATACAACATTCTGTTCACTAATCTGATGGAATATGAGCCGATTCTAGAACACTTAAAGAGAATGTTAGCCTCCTACATCTATGAAGTTGCAACTATGGATCAGGAGATAGCAAAGGTTATGAACAAGAAGCCAACAGTCAAGCCTACACCAAAGCTAGGGATGTGAACAAGATGAAGATGGGCCAAATAGATTCAACACATCTCATTGTGATGTTTACTAAAGGTGAAGCTCACAGATTTTTGTTTGCTCTGGTAGATAAGCACTTATTTTCTACTGATTGCTTGAAGCACATCATCAACATAATACATCGGTGCAAGCAGAATTCAGAGGTGGACAAGAAGAATTTTAAATTCATGCTTCGGTGGTACATTACATTTCGCTATCATCTTTTGGCCATCATATCGAGGGTGTTTAAGATAGTGAAGAAGTCTTCTATTGCTAAACAGAATTGAGGTTTCGGCTCCAAAGACGCAAAGGGGGAGATTGTTGAGTCTGTTTGTGTTGCGTCTTGGGCCTTACGTTTTGCATCCGGATTGGGCATGTCCATCCATGATTATCTAGATTAGCTAGTAGGGTTATTCTATACATATATGCATGCATGTATGCATTATATGGAGTTGATTATCAGATTCATTATTTTGTAACCCTAAAACACCTCTACAGTTGAAGTTCTTAATTGAGCTCTTCTGAGGTGTTGAAGCATTAATCATACAACATATTCAAAGCCATACTCGTGTTCTTTATTACGTTCTTAATCATTAGATTGCTTAGAATCTATCAATCCTGATAGAACATTGTTCTAACAAAAAGTTCAATGAATCTCAAAAGATCTAGGAGTTTCGATACATTTAAAACTTAATTTTTTTTTGTTTTTCATGGTGGAAATTAGTGAATCGTCATTTACTTACCTTCAAATTATTTTCGATTTAGATTATGGCATCCCTCTTCTAAATTGTGAATAATGTTCTTGGATCCTAACCATAATTTCTCATTTGGGTGTTTAATCGGGGATTCTTATCTAATCAAACTTTGTCTCTCTTCTTTTTCAGATGTCTACCTCAAACAAAAACAACGCGTTTGGCTCGAACTCTTCCAGCTCATTCTCACTCATGGGAGGGTGATTTTCGATGGGTCCAATTTCAATGATTGGATCCGCAACATTCGAATGGTTACCCACTACGAGGACAAGGATTATGTCCTCGACAAGGAGCTGAAAGAAGTAAACGTCAACATTGCCACTCCCAAGGAGATCGTTGCCTTTGAGGCTCATGAGCGCGATGCTACGAAAGTCCATTGCATCATGCTCGTGACTATGACTGCCGAACACCAAAAGTCCTACGATGACTACTAACCCTATGAGATGCATCAGGATTTACTGGACAGGTACCACCAAAGTGTCAGGCAGGAGAGGTACAAGATCATCACCTCGATGATCACTACCAAAATGAAGGATGGAGAGTCCATCACGGCCCATCTGCAGAAAATGTAGAGATATGTCGAACGCTTGCTGAAGTTAAATGTTAACGTCGATGAAGAGCTGACGATTAATATCATTCTTCACTCCTTACCTCCTTGTTACAACCGGTTCCACATGACCTACCACATGAACAAGGAGGAGGTCACTTTGAGCAAGCTACAAGGCCTGCTGAGAGCAACCTCAAGGGCAAATCTGTTGCATTAACTCCTACTGCTACCCCCGTCTTGGCTATTGGGCAGGGGAATGGTAAGGAGAGGAAGACTCCTTCCAAGAGCTACCATAAGGGAAAGTCCCAAGATGGCACCTCTTCTAGTGGAACCAAGGTTGGTCCCGCTGCACCCTCCTCCAACCCGAAGGATGCAGAGTGCTGCAACTGCCATGAGAAAGGGCATTGGAAACGAAGCTGCCCGAAGTATTTACAGGATATCAAGGATGGAAAGATAAAACCATCCTTCGCAGATACTTATAAAATTTAATATAATAACTCATCACATGCTATTTCTTGGGTTCTCGATACAGGATGTGGTTTTCACATTTCATCTGATTTGCAGGGCCTAAGAAGAAGTATGGATGTGGAGCATGGGAAGATAAACTTGATCATGCGGAACAGAAGAGCGTTGCCTGTCACCAAGATTGGAGTTTACTCTTTAGTGCTTAGTAGTAGGTTAGGACTAGATTTGAATAATTGTTGCTATTCATCAGAAATGGCAAGAAACATCATTTCTTTTCATGGTTTATATAAACAAGGTTTTATATTTTCGTTTGATAATGAAAAGGGTTCTATTAATGCTTTCTTTAATGGTGTTTTCTATTTTGAAGCATTGCCTTGTAATGGCATATATGAAACTGTGATGGTTGTAAACAACTTAGGAAATGATGTGTTGTATGTCGATTCTTCCAATGATTTGGATAAAGCATGTTTGTGGCATTGTCGTCTTGGACACGTCAATAAGAAACGCATAGCCCAACTCCAAAAGGATGGAGTGTTGGATTCATTCGACCTTAGGCACAATGATGTGTGCGAGTCTTGTTTACATCGAAAGATGACCAAGTCACCCTTCACTAGTACTTGTGAAAGGGGTGAGGGTTTATTGGATCTCATACACACCGATGTGTGTGGGCCCTTTAGATCCACCACAGGGATGCAAGCTGCTTCTATGTGACTTTCACCGATGATTATAGCAGATACGGGTATATCTACTTAGTCAAGCACAAGTTAGAAACCTTTGAAAAATTCAAAGAGTTTAAGCAGGAAGTGGAGAATCAGCTGGGCAGGAAAATTAAGATGCTCTGATCCGATCGAGTTGGTGAGTACCTTAGTCTTGACTTCCACAACTACCTCAAGGAATGCGGAATCATTTCGCAATTGACGCCACCTAGGACACCACAGTTGAATGGTGTGGCTGAGAGGCTTAATCAAACCTTGTTGGACATGGTTCGTTCTATGATGAGTTGTGCTTCGTTACCTATCTCATTCTGGGGTATACCTTAGAGACTTTCGCCCATATCCTTAACCTAGTCCCTACAAAGAAGGTTGCCAAAACACCTCACGAGATGTGGATAGGTAAAGCTCCCTCGTTGCCACACATCAAGGTTTGGGGTTGCGAGGCTTTTGTAAAATGACAGACTCACGAAACGCTCGAACCTCATAGTGAGCGGTGCATTTTCATCGGCTACCCGCAAAAGTCCTTTGGATATATCTTCTATAGACCGAGTGACAATGTTGTATTCGTTACAAGGAGAGGGGTTTTCTGAGAACGAGAACTCATAAGCCAAGGGGACAGTGGGAGGCAAATCGATCTTGAAGAGCTTCAAGAATCGAACGATGAAGGAACCTCTAAACTGACGTTCAACTTGAGGAGGAAACTCATGTTGAACCTGTTGATGAGTCCCCAACTCATAGAAGTTCTAGTAGAGTTAGTGTTCCACTGGAGTTCTATGGTTTTTCATATTACTACTGAAGGTGATACGTTTATTAGTGATAGGACACTAGTAAATTTGGATGAACCTAACAACTACAAGGAAGCCATGACAGGCCTGGAATCAGCGAAATGGAAAGAGGCTATGGATAGCGAGATTCAGTCCATGTATGACAACCAAGTTTTTAATTTGGTTGACAATGTGCCAGGTCGTAAGATAGTTGGGTGCAAATGGATCTTCAAGAAGAAGACCGACATGGATGGGAAGGTACACACTTATAAGGCATGACTGGTTGCGAAGGGCTTTACTCAAACTCCCAGAGTTGACTATGATGAGACCTTTCTTGCCAGTTGCGAAGATAAATTCTATTAGGATTATCATGCTAGCCATAGTTGTGTTTCATGATTATAAAATATGGCAGATGGATGTCAAAACCGCTTTCCTTAATGGGAAGTTGGCTGAGGATGTTTACATGAGTCAGCCAGAGGGTTTTGTCGATGCAAAGCATCCTAATATAGTGTATAAGCTTGAGAAATCCATTTATGGATTGAAACAAGCATCTCGCAGATGGAATCTTTGTTTCGATGAGAAAGTCAAAGAGTTTGGCTTCCCACGTAGCGAGGATGAGTCCTATGTATATGTCAACGCCAGTGGGAGTATAGTTAGCTTCCTTGTATAATATGTCGATGGCATACTGCTCATAGGAAACGGCATCCCAACCATGCAGGAAGTTAAGTCCTGGCTTGGGAAGTGCTTCGCTATGAAGGACCTCGGAGAAGCTGCCTATATTCTGAGAATAAGGATAGTGAGAAACAGGAGTAAAAGGCTAACAGGACTTAGTCAAAATACTTACTTGGATACGGTACTAAAACGTTTAGTATGGAGAATTCCAAGAAAGGGGAGTTATCGATCCAAATCAATGCCAAATTGAGTAAGACTCAAAGCCCGAGTACCAAAGCCGAGATAGAAGAGATGAGTTGAGTACCTTATGCTTCTGCAGTTGGCTTAATCATGTATGCTATGACTTGTACTCTCCCTGATGTGGCCTTCGCTTTAAGCATGGTTAGCAGATATAAAGGGAACCATGGTAGAGCATGTTGGACCGCAGTCAAGAATATTCTTAAGTACCTTCGGAGGACCAAGGAATGGTTTCTTATCCTCGGTGGGAGTGATGACTTAAGGGTATGAGGGTATAGTGACGCCACTTTTCAGACCGACAGAGACAACTTCCGCTCTCAGTCGGGTTGGGTCTTTACCTTAATAGGAGGAGCAGTGACTTGGAAAAGTTCCAAGCAAGAGACCGTAGCTGATTCAACGTGCGAATCAGAGTACATAGTGGCGAGCGACGTGTCAAAGGAGGCAATATGGTTGAAGAACTTCATCGGAGACCTTGGAGTTGTGCCAGCCATAAAGGAGCCTATGGAGATTTTCTGCGACAATGAAGGTGCGGTTGCCTTAACCAAGGAATCGAGGGATCATGGCAGATCTAGGCATATCGACAGGAAATATCACTTTATTAGACATCGGGTAGAAGAGGGACTCCTCATAGTAAAGAGGGTATCGTCATAGGATAACCCAACACATCCGCTTACGAAGGGACTGAGTAGGGTTAAGCACTGGCAGCACGCTAGGAGCAATGGGTTGAAGGACGATATAAGTTTTAGTGATTAGATAGTTTTGAAACGTGTAATAGATAAATGGTAATTAACATTTGATGATTAAATAAATGAGTATTATTTATAAATGAAGTTATTGTCTTGTGTTAATTATTTACCTATTGTTTCACTTTGCATGTTTTCACTTCCTAAAAAATAAGATTATTCGAACAATCCACAGTCGTTCATACTTTGGAAGTAGGTATGAAAGAAGACTGTCATGAATTGGCTTGTAGATTGTTTAAAGTGTATTAGACATATAAAAAGTTTGTTGCAACGTTCATGAGTACTTATGAAATAATATTTGAGTATTGGATTAAACCCACGCTCACTGGTATCACTTCATGGAATTTATCACGAGTACTCGTAAGAAGATAATATCATATAGTCTTTAAGCCTAGATATATGGTCTATTTTTTGCGATTTGGTTGAGCATTGATAATGCGTAAACACATCAGTAACTTGATGTTATAAAATGCATTGTTGTGTATGATTTGATGAGTGAATAGTAAATGCATAATTCGAAGTTTATCCATTCCTTTTATCCTAAGAGGGTAAAAGTGATATCTTGGGCCCCTTGATGATTTGGTTTGACTTATGTGTCGGTCCCGGTCAGGACTGAGTTGATGTGTTCAATTAAGTTCTATGTCAGACAAATTAGAGATCGAGAAACAAACTGTTGGACAACAAGTATGATTATATTCCATGTAATTGTTCGCATGATATCTTGAGAACGGAGGACTATACGATCCCTTATCTAAAGGATAAGTCAGAGTTCAACAGCGGCTTTTAAGAGCTACGATTGCTAATCGGATTTTGAAGTCATACATACATCTATAGTTATCAGACTTATCCAAGTGGGAGACTGTTGCATTAGTGTCTAAGTCCATAACTATATTTGGTATGTACTTAACCCGATTGTATCATGGTCCTTTTGAGTTGCCTTCACTGAAGGAATTTGACTGGATGATTAGTGGAGAAAGAGGATATTATGGTTTATTAATATATTATATGAATAATTTATTAAAAGAGAAATCATATTGATTAATTAATATTGGTCAAGAATTAATTTTGTGATAAAAAGATATTAATTAAAGTTAGGGGACTGGAATTGCAATTATAAGATAATTGGATTTTGGGCGGTGGATCATATGGATAAAGGGGTGGACGAAATTAAGGTGGAAGCCTACCTTGAAATCATCCAGGGCCTTATTCTAGAAGGTTCCATTGGACTGCTTAAGGCCTAAGCTATCCAATTAGGGTTTTGACTGAAACCCTAACAGCTCCACTATATAAGGACCCCTAGGGCTTCAGAAATCGGCACCCAGAAACCCTAAGAAGTCTTAGAGCCGATTTTGAGCCTCTCATCCTCTCTCTGCTAGATCATTCAACTTGCTTTGGTGTTTATGATCCATTAGAGGCATCACATTTGAGGTGCTAGGTTCTCATAAGCTAAAGATCTTCAAGCAACAATCAAGGTAATCATATAAACTTGTTTTATTTGTTATTTTCGGATTTTGTATGCTAGATCTAGGGTTTTTAAGCTTTGGATAATTTTCATGTACAATAGATAAACCTAGATCCAAAGCTTTAGGGTTTGCATGTACACCATGGAATTGAGGTATTGCTCATAACCCATCATGTTCACTCTCTAATCACCCCATGAATTCACTATCGAATACTCCACGGTACAACATAGTTAGGTGCTCACACCTACCCAGTTTATGCATCACTACACTTGGCTTAAGTTCTCATAGACAGGGCACTTCCCTCAGTACAGTCACACTCTTGAATAATTCCCGCCTGGCGACCATTAGCTGATGATCTCAAATTTGAAAATATAGCCGCTTGATGGTCCACCTGCCATCGGACACACCCAAGTCTCATAATAATCCAACAACCTAGGGCATCATACTCGGATACCTCGATACACCCTTACATAATCTCACAATGTCTTGCCACGACCACTAGTCTTCCACTCACACAACTCGAAACCTTGAAGTAATCCAACTCACAATTGGAAGCACGTAGGAATCGTCATGACTGAGAACATGTTGACAACAATCCAAAGCCCCATCTGCTACTGATCAAGCCCATGCGGACTACTCATATCGACCCTATAGTTGATTGACAAATCAACTGTTGTCCCTCCCGAAGTACAAATAATAACTCATACATCAAACTATTAGTCTCTCCGAAATTGAATCTTGACCTTGGCAACCCAACCATCTTGAAACTCATACATTGGTACACCCAAAGAACACAAACCATAATCAGATTCCTATCTATCAGCCACCTGCCATGAAGTCACTCATTTTCTCCTGACAATATGTGACATGCATCATCTTGCGTTGTACACTGCCTTGACTACCACATAAATCTCCTCTTACATACTCGCACTGCAAATCCTCATAACCTAAACTTTTGTTCAACATTAGAGTGAGGATCCTCCCCCATAGAATACCCAGTTGTCCCCCACTTAGGGTTCGAACCATCGCCCATTGACATACCAAACAGACCACACTACAAACTCGCTCGCCAGATGTACCATTTCCGAATCATGGAATATACTACGCATCACTCGATGATCTTCCAGATAGTGACCACATAAGTCTAAGTATCCCATATCTCAAATGCAAACCTCGGAATCCTCCCAACGTGACTACCTCTAGTCATCACGAAATCCCATACCGACACACCGCCATATATCCCAATCGTCCTGAATTAGTCATGACTCTCAATCTGGAAATAATGCACTATCACACACTTGGTCTCTGATTCCTCAACCAATATTCCATTGCGGAAATTATCATAAGAGCAAGAGACCTTACTCTCACAGTTGATACACAACGTAGGCAATGAGGGTCGCCGCCTCGGTGTACTCCTCTTGATCACCTGGAACTACTGCTAAAAGTATGCCTTACTCAACTAAGGCATCTCCTTGTGCTTATCCATCTCAGTCCCCAATGATGACTCTCTCACGGTATTAGAAATAACTTGCAACAATATATCTTGGTGAAAATATCGCAATCATATGGTACTCCTCGGGGTTACCTCCAAACTATGGAACCCGAAGCTCGTTATCACTTTCACTCCACACAAGAAGCAGAACTAGTGAAATTCTCATCACAGAAAGTGACATTTCGATCATCGGCCGATCACTTAACCCAGATTGCAATCCTCCACAACACATCATATCCACTTTTCCTCAAGTCCTGCGACTCCACTGGCAGCTCACCAGTCAAACTCATTGAAATCTAAATTCAATTTTCCTTGCAAGGTACACTTTTTCAAAGCTCAAACGACATGGCTCTCTGGCCCCACAGTTTACCATATCCTTTCTCAGTCTGAATACCTATTGCTGGATAACTGGTAAGATGGAAACACACTCTGCTACGAATCATGGTACCCAAACCATGTTATCTCCTATTAACCTGCTATTTAGAACCTATGGAATTCTCCCTGTTTCGAGTATGGGTCCTCTTCTTTCAGTAGTACGGACCCATACTACCTGCCACATCTACCCATACTTTCTACACGGATCGTCACAGATTTCCTAAGTAGCTGCTCAACCTTCTCGATCACCAATACCATTACACATGTTCTCTCTCTAGCGAATACTCTCCTCTATCAGCGTACTCATCTGACTAAATTCACCCCTAGGCTCTTCCTAGGTTCTCACACTTCTCTGCCATCAGCTGTTGAAGAACTCCTCATGATGCCAGACATCTACCTCCTGAATATCATCATATTCACTTAGTAGTTGTCTCCCATCATCAAGAGTTCCACAAAGCACAAAGCACAAAGCAAGCAACATTCGGGCATCGAATCACCTCCACCAACACATAAAACCACTCTAGCATACAACTCCACTCACTCTATCCATAACTCTAAAAGGCATTACCGAACTCAAGCAACCCTACCTCTCGTGGGTATCTCACTACTCTCTCAGTAGATTCCTCAAATTCACATCTAGGTATCTCTCCTAGATTACTCCTCTACTCAAAGCTCTCTCTAAAAGATTACTGCTAGGTACTCTTACTCAGCACATACACAGAGCAATAGCAGATAATATCAATCAATAGCATTCCCTAGGCTAAGGCATCAGAAAACATGCAACTCTGGCCCTAAGATATGAAATACTTAGCCTATCCTCTAGCATGCATCCCTAATATCTCATGAATATATCATAACACAACTAAGTAAGGGTATTTTGGGAAGTCAATGTTCGGGCTCTGGCTGACTGTACACGCTGCTCCAACTCGCTTTTCTCTTAAAACTCTTTCTCATTTAAAAAAACCATTTCTTTTGCAATTTTTTCTCAAATCCTCAGTTTGAGTCCAGACACACCTGAAGATACATCAGAATCCCTCAAACCAAGGCTCTGATACCAACTTGTAACACCGTAAATTTTCAAACAAATTTGTTTTAATTTTTAAATCACATAATTCTCATTAACACATTTCACAAAAACCCCAAAGTATTAATTTATCAAAACACATATCCATAATGGTTGAATAAAAATCCAGGATCCTCAAACATAACTCCATCTCGTGTGTACAATCACGTCGGTGCCTTCCCGCGATCCTGAGAAGTACCTGAAACACATATCATATAACACAGTAAGCACGAAGCTTACTGAGTTCCCCAAAATACCACACATATCTCACTATCCTCTCATGGCTATATCTCAAATATGACCCTTCGGTCAATGTGTCTCAGTGGAACCCTCCGGTCCCACAACTCGGGTGGACCCTCCGGTCCTAACTCAATAAAGCTCAGAATAATACACATCATAAATCACAAAGGCATAATGCTGGATATCACAATACTCAATATAACATACAATACCCTCCGGTCACACAAAGTTACCACTCAAGGTAAGTATAGTGAGAAGACTCACCTCAGATGATGAACAACTCCTATCGATGTTGCTGCTGCACACCGGCCTCCAACACTTAACCAAAACCCATAATTAACCCAATTATGATCTAAGACCAAACCTCGCTCATTAGGTCTAAAGATAGTCCACTACCCGGCCCACAAATAACTCAAGCCCATTGGACCCACCAAGGCCCAATACTAAATGGGCTCTCCCAAGGCCTAACTCTTAAACCTAAGTCTAAATGGCAAGCCCAACACAAAAGCCCAAGACATATACAATATTTCTCTAATCAAAAACTCCAGTACAACAAGCCCAAAAATTCAGGCCCATTACTTAAAGCCCAATATGAGATTTAGCCCAAAAGACCACAACGAGATTACGCGAGGCGTACCTCCCTTGGTACGCTCAGCGTACACACGAACCTTGATCGGGGACACTTGATCAGTACGTAGGGCGTACTAGATTTACGCTCGGCGTACGTCCAGACTTGCTTTTTCCCACTCTCTTGGTCTTAACTCGTTAAGACCATAGCTATACTCTCAGATATGGACTCCTTAAATGCTCATACTCCAAAAAGTTCATGAATTTAAGCCTTAGCATGGCTGATAAAGTCCCAAACCCAAATACACTCACTCTTTACTCCAAAAAATGCTTATATCTCATGCATGGGGTGGTTTTAACGTCCAAGACCTCATTTTTATGAATCCTCTCCACTAGAAACACTTAAAAGGACAAATATTAGGCTTTGGAGTTCAAGAACTCATAAAGCTTCAAGCTTTGGGACCAAAAACCCTAAAATAGACCATAATATGCTCAAATAAAAAAGGATGAGAAAGCTTTGAGCTTTATACCTTCAAATGATGCTCCAACCACAGAAAAGCTCATATCCAACGCCTGGACTCCAGCTCCATTCTATTCAATGCTCCTTCTTCACTCCAAGGGTACCAAAAGAACACTTAGAAGCTCACAAATAGACACTCACGCTAAAGGAACGAAAATTAGGGTTTTGAGAGGGTTGAAGGCTGGAAATGGTGGCCAAAAATGAGGCCATCATGCTGTTTAAAAAAGGAACACCCTTCATTTAGGTTTTTCATCCTGTGCCTAGTACGCCCAACATACCCTCTGGTATGCCCAACGTTGTAACGCTCGTAGATCCGGGCTAGTCAATTTAGAGATAATAGGGGTCGAAAATGAATCTTCGACAAAAGATTATTTAGAAGAAATAATCTTAACCAAGTTGTAGAATATGTCTCAAGGGTTTCGTATATATAAAGAATGCCGAGATCCAAGTTATAACGAAGAAGTTATGGCCCGTCGAAGTTTTACGGCAAAACCAGCACGGCACCGGGAGACGTAAATAGTGAATTTTTGATAAAGTACTTTTTATCCTTAGTAATCTAAACAAAATTTGTAGTATACGTTAAACCGAGAGCGTCCATAAAAAGAACGCCCAAATTTGACTTCGTATGAGCAGGGCCGGCTCAACCAGTTTGAGGGCTCTAAGCGAACCAAAAAATTTGGGGGCCTTTGACATTTACTATACTTAATATTATAAACCCTGCTCCTTTATCCGGGCTTGAGACCGACAATAATAAACCGAAAAGTTTACAAATGGCGGAGTTAATTTTTTTTTTTTATGTTTATGTTTTTTGTGAATATATTTTATGACATAAAGTTAATTTTTCTAGCCTTTTTTAGGTAATCAAGTAAACCGTTATGTGACACCAAAAATATAAATTAAAAACTTTTTCTATTTTAGATGCTATATTTCTAATAAAACCAATTATATACAGTCTAATTGAAATTTCACATGCAATTCCACATTATTCTGTCATTAATAGCGAACAAAACATTGTCAAATAGACCAATACTTTCAAATGTTAGTTTATTATGAAAAAAATCATTCATTAGATTGTAAAAAAAGTTAATTTATTATGAAAAAAAATCATTCAAAAAAAGTTAATAAAGCTGATGGGAGTTAGTTTGTGAAGCTTACTAGAAGTTGAAGGGTTTAAAAGAGTTTCTCTTCAAACTACGGGGACGTCATGGAGAATTATCATGCACCCTTTTGTTTCGTTCTTTCTATTGGGTAAAAGCGTTGTAACAAAAAAAACTAATACAAGTATGTGTTTTAATTATATGGTTCCAAACTTTACTATGTTGACTTAAAGATGAATACCTAATTTTACAAGGCAATTTAATTGATATGAGATACTCGAAATCAAATAGCATAACAATCCATGAACCAGTATTTTCAAACATAAACCAGTCCATGAACCAGAAGATATTATCCATTATATATGAATCAGTCCTTTAACAAATGACATCCGTGATTGTATCATTAACCCTAATCAATTCATTCAATTGGCTATTAACCCCAACTAGATAATTAGAGATAACAGAAGAATCAAAATTGAAAAGTGAAAATACAAGCATACCTTTTCAATGACAGCAGAATAACATTACTGCATCAGATCATCAAGATCAGTAATTTTTTAGCAATTGAGAAACCTTAACTAAGAATGAAGATTGAAGAAGGAAGAAGATCGTGAAGAACAGCGCGTGATTTTTTGGAAGTTTAATCGCTAGTCGTCACTTGAAGAATGCGATACGTGTGATTTTTTGGAAACTAACAAGCTTGGATCGAAAGAAATTAGGGCCCTTACAATTGGGGGCCCTAAGCCCTATCTTAACTACTAAAACAATAAGGCCGACCCTGCGTATGAGGAAGTTATGAATTTTCTAAGATTTGGCATTGCAGTATACGACCCAAAACTTGGATTGTAGTTCGAGCATTTTTTGGCCTACGCGACCTAAATGATAGTTGAAGATCTCATTAATAGGAACTCAACGATAAAAAGACAGACGAAAACGCAATCTGTATGTAGGAGTTATGAATTTTACACGGACATTTAACAGTATAATCTCCTCCTACTGTTAAATTTAAGACGGTCGAGAATTAGCTGACGGAGTCTAAATGAAAGTTGTAGATCTTGTTTTCACCTATGCGTGGATATAAAGAACGTCGAAAACAAAGCTCGTATGCGAGAGTTACGATGTTTCTAAGTCGGGAGGGTGTTGTACGAGTTTAGGTGACGTGGCACGATCACAGCCATTGCTTTCTCTCCAAGGAAAGCCATCAAATGATGACACATGGAACTGACTCGGTGAGTCAGGGACCCAAATCGGCAAGTCCATCAGATTTCCAGCCTATAAATAGAAGTGTCGGGTTTCCTCATTCTTCATAACATTCCAACTTCACTTTCTCTCACTAGAGCCTCTCTCTAGCTCCCCTTAAGCCCCCCTAAAGTATAGGTAAACCCCCTAGAACCCGAAGGAAGCCCTGAGGCTCTAGCCTTTCGGCTTGGAAACGCTACTCCAGTGAAGGCCAGTTTTCGAGAAAACCCGCTGTAAGTAAGCTACGCCGACCCTATCGTTAGTATATCTTATGTTTCAATATAGTAATGTTAGTAGGACCTTATAATTAGTATTCGGGCTATTATTATGAGTTATATAAGTGTCGTTATAATATATTTTTAACCACTCGCGGTACGAGGGATCTAGTTTGGAGGGCCGCTTGGGTTGCTAGATTCAGAAGTGCTATATACCATAATGATCTTGCCCTCCATTGTTCCATGCTTGGCCCCTGTCTATACATAGTGGGTGAAGAGTATTGTTTAACGCTTATATAATAGTATTAACATTAGACTAAACTCTAGTGGTAATGATACTAGGTTTTGTCTGAGGGAAATTGTTTTAACTGTAACGAAGTACTGTCCAAGTGTCGAGTCACCGCCTTATCAAGTGAACGCATACTCCCTTTCATGAACATGATTTTAATACAAGTATTGATTGAAGTATTAAATATATGTTTATGTGCGAGTTATTTGATGTTGCCTGAAATATGTGTTAAAGAACATACCTGATTATATATGATGATTTAGGATAAAGATAAACCTAAATTAATTATGAGGAATATTGGGTTGTATCTTCTTATGAGTACGAGTGAGTTATACTCACAGCATAGAACTTTAATATATGTCATTGATTCGGGAGCATGGATTAGACATAATCATTGTCCCTAGTCCGAGAGTATGGATTGGAGATAGTCAAATTTCATTAATCCGGGAGTATGGATTAAGAGATAGTCAGTTGTCCTTAGTCTGGGAGTATGGACAGGACATAGTTATCTGTCATTAATCCGAGAGTATGGATTTAGACGTAGACACTTGTACCTAATCCGAGAGTATGGAATGTGCACAATTATTGATCTGAGAACATGGATTAGATCTAGGAGTAAGAGGTAAAATTTAAGGTACGAGAGTATGGATAGTCTCGTTGTGAGGATTGACGGGGTGGGGTAAGAGTTGATTATAAATATGAGGAAATTGTATATTTTGTGAGTTCTAAATTATATATATATATATATATATATATATATATATATATATATATATATATATATATGATATAACATTGTGGGATTAAAATCCCTATGTGTTCACCAGGTTTTCCAACCTAACCCACTCAAGCTTATTTGTATCTGTAACATCCCAAAAATACGACCCAAAAAATTTTCGTTTTTAATATTACTAAAAATCACAACATCGAGTGTCATATATAATAAGAACCATGGAATGAGTAACTCAAAAGTCACAGTAACTGTGTCACAACAAAACTGTATCAATCATATCAAAATATCTGAATAAAACTCCCATGATAAAACTGAAGTTGTGGTGTGTGCGATGCCATCAACCCGAGCTCTTCCCTTTGCTAGCGGAAGTACTTGAAACCAAAACTGAAATTGTAAGCACGAAGCTAAGTAAGCTCCCCCAAACTACCACATACCATGCAATAACATATAAACAACTATTGGGCCTTGCCCACTGCATTGGACCAAAGTCCGGAAACTACATCGGACCGAAGTCCAGAACTACCCAGGTCCTTGCCCTCTGCATCGGACCGAAGTCCGGAAACTGCATTGGACCGAATTCCGGAACTTACTAGGACCCCGTCCCCTGCATCGGACCGAAGTCCAGAAACTTACTGAACATAGTATAGCATAAACATATCAACTAACATGAATACACATGCTACATACTGCATCGGACTGAAGTCCGGAACCCATAACACAAAGGACATGCTTGAATCACAAAGATGTCAAGCACACCGAACTACTGCCAACTAGACGGGCCGGCATTGTGGCCGTAGACCCATTCCTATTGGAAGGAAAAACTCACCTCGCAACTCTGGCTGCTGAGATGCAAGATCTGAAACTGTCTGACTGCTGCTCTGGAACTCCCCGACTACAAATCCCATAAACACTAAATCAAATACCGATAACTAATCTCAGGGTAAAATGACTATTTACCCCCAGAAAAGTCAACTTCCAGGTCAAAGTCAACTTTCAGTTGACCAGACTCGTCGAGTTGGACCGTAAACTCGCCGAGTCCCCATAATCCATTCTAATCCTCTACTCGCTTCTACTCATCGAGTTTGGCAAGGACTTGACGGGTTCTTCTTCGACACTATCATCAAGTCTAATCTTCATCCGACGCGCCGAGTTGTATGAACAACTTGTCAAGTTCCCTTTCAGCAGAAGAACACACCCAGTCTTTGACTCGCCGAATCGTATGAACAAATAGTCGAGTTTGACTGCTTCCAGATCCAAGTCTTAACTCACTGAATCCTTACTCTACTTACTGATTCACCCTAAACTCTCAAATCGGGGAAAAACCGAGGACTCGCGACTCGACTCGCCGAGTCTGAAGCATGCCATTACTATACAGTCGATCTTTCTCGATTCCAATGCATCCAACTCATAGATCTGGGTTCCTAGGACTGATTTCAAACGTAAAGTTTCTAACTTTACGTTCATGCATGCTCATAATAAGCTAAAATGCCCAATAAGGAGCTAAAAGATGAGATCTAGATTTGGAATGGGTGCTTAGCTCAATAAAGGTAGCAACCTTGAGCTTAACGAGTCCTGAAATGCTTAGATCTGAAACCCATTCATCTTTACCACACATAAATCGACCTCAAAGTCTAGAAAAGGCTCAAAAATAACCCTAGCAAGCTTTTAAGGAGATCTACATAATGACAAGCAAAGATTCGAGCTTTATACCTTAATGGAAGCTGGAATGACACAATAAACTCAGATCTTCTTTGCTTCTCTTGAGAACCCCACTTCTCTCTTCTTCTTCTAACTTCAAAATGCACCAAAATCCTCCACAAAATGAGAAATACTCCAAGAATGCTTAAAGGGAGGCTAGGTTTTAGTAAGGGACGTTCTGAGGGTTATGTAGGCTGGTTTGGGGTGCAAAATGATGTTTAATAGGGTGCAAACCCTTGAAATTAGGGTTTCATCCAGACTGGCAGACTCACCGAGTCCAAAATATGGACTCGTCGAGTAGCCAGCTTAAAACACAGACAAAACCCGTCTCTACTCGACGAGTTGGGCTACAGACTCGTCGAGTACCCCTCTAGAATTGAAACTTACTTTATTTAAATCACATATCAGAAATGGGGCGTTACAGTATCACAGGTGTCGATATGAAGTTACATTACACTGAGATTAAAGAGATGTAGATCACTAGTGTAAATAAATGTAAGTTCTGTTTATGTTTATGTTTCTGTATTGACGATGACATCCCAAGATTTTAAAAGGAATAAAAATACATTTCTTCGGAAATGCTTTGATAACACATTTATCATGTTTTTCTGGGAACAAATTTCATAACATTTTTATTAAAAGTACTCTGATCTTTATAAAGCATAAACAAAATCGGTCTTTTCTGGCCGTGAAAATGGGGATGTCACAAGCGTACTAGGTGGCTCCGCTTCCAAATCACACACATGAGTACGCTGAGCGTACACACGTGTACGCCCCGCGTACTCAGTTGCCACATTTTCTCAAATAAGGGACTAAACTTGCCAACACTTCAAACTATCATAGCTTCTTCGTTGTAAGTCTGTTTATCGTGAACCTCATATACACGGAAAAGGTGGCGAGAAGCCCTACGCTTCTAGTAACTTGTCGCAACCTCAAGGCTTTCTCATTCTCGGGTTGCAGCCCACGAATCCCAAATCACAGACGATCCGAAACAGGATGTTACATTATTATTGCAAATAATTAAAGTAGAATCCTTCTTTTAGATCTTGGAAACCTTATTTGCTCACCAGACACACAAGCCTGACCGACTCGGTTTGTTGTATTACAGGTAGCGGTACGAATGTTTAGAGATAGTGATGTTTAAATCTACTGAGAGATTTGAGGAGTTTAGACCATTAGTATAATGATTTGTTGTAAGGTCCGTAAATACAAGTTTATGTTTATGTTTTTTGTATTAGTTATGACATACAAAGTTTTTAAATATTAATAAAAATCGTTTCTTCGGAGATACTTTGATATTATTATTATCTCACATCAAAGTAATGTTTTTGGACAAATTCCGCATTGATGTATTTTTTTTTTTTAAATGCTCTAAATTAAATAAACATAAAGCTTTTATTTAATTGACCGTAAAATTATGGATGTCACGTTTTGTCACTAATTAAAATTGTTTTGTAATAGATTTATTTAAAAAAAGATCGTTGTGAATTACTTATATTAAATTTAAATTTTATGGGTTGCTATATTTCTTCTAAAGTTCCTGGTCCACAAAAAATAGGAAGTAAAATTTGACACATATCTACAACACAATGAAATAACCGCTCGTCTAGTTACCCTTCAAGTAATATTTCATTGCTCAGATTAATAAATAAAAAATGATTAGTCTATTTCCAACACAGTATTTTTTATTTATTTATTTATTTATTTATTTTTAAATCATGGTAAATGAATTATACTAAATTTAAATGTTATGTGTTCCTATACTTCGTCTAAAGTTCCCAGTCGACAAAAAATGGGAAGTAAAATTTCACACATATCTACAACACAATGAAACAACCGCTCGTCTACCCTTCAAATAATATTCATTGCTCAAAATTACTAAATAAAAATTGATAAGTCTATTTCCTACACAGTAATTTTTTTTTAAAAAAAAATCATTGTAAATTAATTATATTAAATTTAAATGTTATGTGTTCCTAAAGTTTCCCGTCCACAAAAAATGGGAGCTAAAATTTTACACATACCTACAACGCAACGAAACAACCGCCGGTCGAGCCAGTTACCCTTCAAGTAATATTCATTGCTCAAGATTAATAAATAAAAAATGATATCATCCAAAAAAGAACTACAAGAAATATACTCTTTAGCGGCGACACTATTAGCGGCGACAAGGGCTTTACCGACGACTTTATCTAGAGTCGCCGGTAAAACCCCTTGTTGCCGCTAATAGTGTCGCCGCTAAAGGGTTGTCACCCGAATCCGCACTTTCCCCCTCTATTGCATCTCAACCGTTCGATGAGATATCCAATCCAACGGGTGGGGTGCCTTATCCGGTCTAACCTAATACCGGCGACACAGATGTTGCTGCTAAAGGTTAAAAAAGTCGCCGCTAATAGTCTGCTAAAAATGACGCGGTACCCTTCTCTCCAGTTTGTCGCCGCTATTACTCATTGTCGCCGGTAATGTCCCTGGCGTCGCCGCTAAAGGTGTCGCCGCTATTGCCTGTCGTAGATAAAAAAAAACGCACGCAGATAACCTCCCTTCTTCATTTTCCTTTCTGTTTGCTTCCAATTTCCTTCACCATCTCGCCGATTTCCTCTTCAATCTGCTTCTTCCAAGCAAATTTCTCCCCACATTGTTCCAAGCAAGTGTCTCTAGGTGTGGTTAAAGCTTTGGGATCAATTTCTACCTCCATTTCTCGAAGAAAGGTAAGTTTTTTTTTTGATGATTTCATTTTTATTTTGTATGAATTTTGATTTGTAGCTTTATGTAGTGATTGAATGATAATAAATTGCTCATATTCTTTATTTTTGGTGGTGTTGTTTTGGATTAGAAGCATTGTTCCAAGCAAATGGTTAAAGCTTTGTGATCAATTTCTAGGTACCTCCATTTCTTGAAGAAAGGTAAGTTTTTTTTTGATGATTTCATTTTTATTTTGTATGAATTTCGATTTGTAGCTTTATATAGTGATTGAATGATAATAAATTGTTCATATTCTTGTTTTTGGTGGTGTTGTTTTGAATTAGAAGCAAGTTATTCAATTTTTTGTTTGTGGTTATTTAATTGCAATTAGTTGTATAGCTTCAAGTTGTATTTATATGTGAAATTATGTGAAAATTGTCATATGTGAAAATTAGATTGTATATTCCGTATTTGTTTGAATATATGTGAATTTGGTATATATATTCCAATGTATGTGTGTTTGATGTATATGTGGTATATTAGTAGAAATTATATGTATTTGTAATAAGTAGAATGTTATTGTGTG
This sequence comes from Lactuca serriola, assembly GCF_051521515.1. Classification (NCBI taxonomy): domain Eukaryota; kingdom Viridiplantae; phylum Streptophyta; class Magnoliopsida; order Asterales; family Asteraceae; genus Lactuca; species Lactuca serriola. Next base: position 84,882,180 of record NC_136408.1, read on the forward strand.
TATGTGAATGTATGTATGTTTGTTGTAAATGCGATATATGATTGTGAAACTTTTGTATTTGGTATAAATAGGATGTTATTATGTATATATGCGAAATTATGTGTATTTGGTTTAAGTGGGATGTTCTTTTGTGTATATTTGTATTTGGTGTATATGTGGTATATGTATGTAAAAGTATGTGAATTTCACCTTCTTATGTATTATGTAAAACTATGTGGTTTTGGTATAAGTAGGATACTATAATTGAAAAAAAATACATTATTTTTATAATTTGAAAAAAGAACACAAAAAAACTATAAAATTGTTTAAAAACTTATATACAAAAACTAGAAAGCTTCTAGTTTTTACCCAAGCTAACTCCAAATTAATTAATCAATAAGTTATATAGTTAACTTATAATTGGAAAAAAACAAAAAAAAATTATAAAATTGTTTAAAAACTTATATATATTTTAACATCGACGGTAAAAAGAACAACACAACAACATAATATGTATGTAAAAGTATGTGGTTTTCTTATAAGTAGGATGCAATAATTGAAAAAAAATAAAAATACATTATTTTTATAATTTGAAAAAAAAAACACAAAAAAAACTATAAAATTGTTTAAAACTTATATCCAAAAACTAGAAAGCTTCTAGTTTTTACCCAAGCTAACTCCAAATTAATTAACCAATAAGTTATATAGTTAACTTATAATTGGAAAAAAAACACAAAAAAAAATATAAAATTGTTTAAAAACTTATATACATTTTAATCTCGACGGTAAAAAAAACAACACAACAACATAATACGTATGTAAAAGTATGTGAATTTCATGTTCTTATGTATTATGTAAAATTATGTGTGGTTTTATTATAAGTAGGATGCTATAATTGAAAAAAAAATAAAAATACATTATTTTTATAAATTGAAAAAAAAAAAAAAACACAAAAAAAAACTATTAAATTGTTTAAAAACTTATATACAAAAACTAGAAAGCTTCTAGTTTTTACCCAAGCTAACTCCAAATTAATTAACCAATAAGTTATATAGTTAACTTATAATTGGAAAAAAACACAAAAAAAAAATTATAAAATTGTTTAAAAACTTATATACATTTTAATCTCGACGGTAAAAAAACAACACAACAACATAATACGTATGTAAAAGTATGTGAATTTCATGTTCTTATGTATTATGTAAAATTATGTGTGGTTTTCATATAAGTAGGATGCTATAATTGAAAAAAAAATAAAAATACATTATTATTATAAATTGAAAAAAAAAAAAAAACACAAAAAAAAACTATAAAATTGTTTAAAAACTTATATACAAAAACTAGAAAGCTTCTAGTTTTTACCCAAGCTAACTCCAAATTAATTAACCAATAAGTTATATAATTAACTTATAATTGGAAAAAAAACCACAAAAAATATTATAAAATTGTTTAAAAACTTATATATATTTTAATCTCGACGGTAAAAAAAACAACACAACAACATAATACGTATGTAAAAGTATGTGAATTTCATGTTCTTATGTATTATGTAGAATTATGTGTGGTTTTCTTATAAGTAGGATGCTATAATTGAAAAAAAATAAAAATACATTATTTTTATAATTTGAAAAAAAAACACAAAAAAATTATAAAATTGTTTAAAAACTTATATACAAAAACTAGAAAGCTTCTAGTTTTTACCCAAGCTAACTCCAAATTAATTAACCAATAGGTTATATAGTTAACTTATAATTGGAAAAAAACACAAAAAAAATTATAAAATTGTTTAAAAACTTATATATATTTTAATCTCGATGGTTAAAAAAACAACACAACAACATAATGTCTATTATAAAATTTTTTAAAAACCTACAAGTAATTTTAATTAAAATTAATTAAAAAATGCATAAATAAAAATTTTTAATTTATTTTTTTCATTTCTTTATTACTTAATTTTTGTATTATTTTAGATGTAAAAAAAATGTGGATTGAAAAAAAAAAACAATGCTAATTCTGTATACTAAACTCTAAACCCAAAATTATGTTTCAGCAACATCATGTCTATTGATAAAAGCTGGACTACTAATCCATATCGAAACCATCCCGAGTTCCAAGCAGGACTCAAAGCTTTTATTGAGAAGTCCAAGTTGCACCTTGATAGTAATGGTAAAATCAGATGTGCGTGTGAAAAATGTGATAACCGTTACTTCAAGTACCCGACTGTAGTTGAACGCCATATATTTATAAATGGTTTCAGTAAGGCGTACAAAATTTGGATCTATCATGGTGAATCTTTTATTCCTCCCGTCGTCTTGCCAAGTAACGAAATGGCCGATTTAATCGACGATGTGATGTGGGAGTCGAGAGAAAATGATACCAACCTCGATGAAGGAACCTCGAATACAAGGGGTAGCGGTGTGGATGATAATTTTGCACAGTTGTTGGAAGAAATGGAAACTCAATTGTATACTGGTTGCATCTTTTCTTCCCTTGAGTTTCTAGCAAAGTTAATGCATATCAAGGTGAAAAACAAATGAACTGATAGTTCATTTGATCAACTCCCCAAAGTGATGAAAAGAGAGAATTTCGTAATTGGTTTCGTGAAAAGGTAATATAAATTAATAAACAAATTTGTTTTATTGATCTAACGAATACATAATACATATTAATTTATAATTGTTAGGTTCATCAAATGAAAATAGAAAAATCTCCAGAATTCCACGAAGAGTTGTCGGTTCTTGCAATGGGCCCGCAAATGAATGGCTATTCTTACCGAAGAAAACACTGAAGGATATGAGGAAGATTCTGATTAGAATAGTTCTTATGTAATATGTATTTGTAATATGTGTTTGTAATATGAACTATATTTGGATTTCTAGTTTAAATAGAAATGTTTATTCCTATCTAAATGTTTATTCCTATCTAAATGTTTTTCTATGTAATGTGTATCTATAATAAAAATTGTATTTGTATATCTTATAATTTTTCAGGAAATGATGAGAGTGTGGCTGTTGTTTATGTTTACCATGGCTGCTGTCATGGGTCGTGGACATGGGGGAGACGGAGCTGAGGACCCACCTTTCCCAGGTGGTAGAGGTCCTAGCCAGCACGAGCAGGACGGTAAGTCTTATCATGAATTTTTATTTACTATTTTTGTTCAATTATCATAAATTAAATGTCGTTTCTAATAATTTTTAATTACATTTGTAGTTGAGGGACGTGCCCGAAGGAAAGCTCGAGGAAAAGCAAAAAATATAAAGCTTGAAAAAGCAATCTTGCAGAACCAGGGGAAACCAATAGGCATGCAATATGATAGGGATATCACATTTAATCACGTAGGAGAGGCGGGAGACATGTTTTCCCGAGAAGTTGGGAAAACAATGTGGCAGATGGTCCCTTTCGACAAATGGAGTTGGAAAAGAGTTTCCCCTGATATAAAGGACACTGTATTACAACATTTAACGGTAATTATTTATTTAAATATATTTTATAGGTTTAACTATAATTGTTTTTTACTTGGTTAACTTTTTTTTTTTATTGTAGACAAAGTTTGATCTCAATCAAATATACCAGGATGCACAAGCTACTTTATTGACAGAGAGTTTTCAAGCAGCCTTGTTAAAAGGTTTTCGAGAGCGTAAAGCCGACACAAAAGAATATTTCAAAAAGGTCGGAGGGTATGAAGATATCCCGAGAGCATTGGCAAATCCTCCGGATGGTATGCTTGTTGATAACTGGGAGAAGACAGTTGAATATTTTCAAACTGACGAACACAAAATTGCTTCAGAAAGGAACAAAAAATCCGTGAAAAGCAAAAAACTGTGAATCGTGGGGGTTCGAGCTCGTATAGCAGTACTTGCTATAAGAAGGTACCGTACGATACATGTAATTATTTATTTAAAATATAATCTAATTTTTAAACTTAAACATAACCTTAAGAGAGTGGAAACATTTCGCAAAGCTCATACCGATAAGAATGGTGTATTTGTTACTGCTGAATCGGAACAACAATATGTAAGTATTTAATTATAATTTTATCATATATTTAAATATTTATTTATACTTAATTGTTACTCACTTTTGGGAGTTACATAATCGGTTAGTTGAAGAGCTGCTAGAACAAACTCAAAAGTGAGTTTACGCCAACTCAAGAAAGAGCTACATTCGAGAAAGTATTAGGAGAGCGACGTGGCCACATTAGAGGCATTGGCCGCAAACCTTCTGGTCTCCCGACGATTCCACAGCCTTCGCAACCATCACAACCACCATCACAACCATCACAGGTAAAATAGCAATCTATTTTAGCATCGTAAAATGCATGTTGATTTGGAAGTTTTGGTTTTGTGGTGGTTATTTGCTAAAAAGTTTGGTAATTTGGTTTTTGTCCCAACTGCAAAATTTAGCAATGTACTTTGGTTTTCTATCTTACTTTAAAAATAACAATGTATTTTGATAGTTTTTGTTTATGTTTGACGATCTAACTTATAAGTTTATATATATTGTTATTAATTATGTAGTTGGAAAATCTTCGTGCAATGCTTGCCGACCCGGCATGTAGGGATGAACTTTATTCGTTTTTTCAATCCCAAAATAATCAAGGAAACGATGGGAACGTCGATGAGGGTATGTAAGAATGGGTTTTATTTGCATATGTTGTCTCGTTTTGCTACTTGGTAGATTGTAAAAATTTTGTTGTTTTGCTACTCGGATATTTTGACTTTTGATATTTATTGTATTTTGGATGTTTGTTTGTAATTTGCATTGACACTGTTATGTTTGATATTTAATAGGATGTTTGTTTTGTAATTAGCGTCGACACTATTGGTTTTGATATTTAATCGAATATTGTTATTACCGGCGACACTTTTACCTGCGATATTATCACCGGCAACGAAAATCATTATTTAAAAAAAAAAATTGAAAAAAAATTACCGGCGACGGAGCTCATTACCGGCGACACTTTTGCCGGCGACCCTTTTACCAGCGACATAGGTCATTCCCGGCGACAACATTATTAGCGGCGACAATAGTCATTAGCGACGACATACTAATAGCGGCGACTATTATCATTAGCGGCGACAAACTGATCAATAGCGACGAGGCAGTAGCGGCGACTCAGTACCGGCGACTTTTGGGACTTTTACCGGCAACTTTTATCGCCGGTAATGGCATTTTTCCTTGTAGTATCTATACTTCATTTTCAAGGTTAAGTACTATAAACTACTAATATAACTTACTAAAAACATGAGACTTTTCAGTGAACAGGCAAATGTATAAAAGTAGAAATTAAAACAACCTAGCTACGATTAGTCGATATGGATAGTTTTGTAATTTAATAATTTTCTATTATATATTAAGCGCTTCTTCTTTTTGTCTTTTTGTTCTTCTTCTTCTATATATAAGGAGGCATGCATGATAGTTTTTGTACATCAATATTAATTCACAAGCATGTTGAAAGCTCAATTCAACAACCTCTCCCACCACCACAGCCTTGCTCCAGGGTTACTCACACAAGGGAAGAAGAATCTTATCCCCGGAAATGGGGTTGTTGACAATATCGGAAGCCCTTCATCCTTTCTCTTTCTTAACATCCTAGCTTTTCCTACAAAACCTCAATCGGCAAATTTGACGGACGTGGTGTCCTATCGAACCTTTCTTTTGACAGAGCCTTTGACTACATCGAAGATCTGCTCGGAAAATCGCTACTTTTGGAGCTTTATGCAGCCTCGGTTGACCCTAGTAAGTGTCTATGCTGATTTTATGACGACCAAAAAATGTAAATGGCCTTAACAACTTGTAAATGAATGGGAGTATGGTCTTGGCACCATTAGAGAAAACTTGTAAAAAAAAAAAAAAAAAAAAAAAAAAAAAAAAAGTCAAATGTGTCATAATCTACATAAAGAAAAGAAAATTAAAACATTTCTCTCTTTCTAAAGATTTAAATAAATTAATCTCCAAGTTTAAAAGTAATAGGAGATGCAACGAGTGGATAAGGTCACTCCGCCACATGGGCCACACACCCCATATGCATTCCTCGTATGCTTTTTGGCCGAAAATTAATCTGTCACCTCTCCAACGCGTGATGAATTGAAGAAACTATTCACATATTGTTTTTTAATATATAATGTACAATTTATATAAATTACAAATTGATTTATTTTTGATGAAAACTCAAATATTAAAAGAATTACATAAAGAATGAATAGTAAATTGAAATTTTGGGTTATGTGGTTGACACAAATACGCAGGTATTGTCCTAGTATGAAAATTTTACACCGCTAATACATATGGTTGGAAAATTAGTCTGTATTTCAGTTACCGGCAATACCATTATGTAGGGTTGGAAGATATTACAGGGAGCATTTCCGAATCTACAGAAATAGTCACTTAAGTTTAATAAGAATGTAAAAAGAAGAAGACAATAAATAGACATCATCATCATTTTCCAGGAAGATAACCGAATATAGATGGTAATTAGAAAAAGACAAAAACCAAAGTATTTGCCAACCATAAAATTAAGTATTATCTAAATTTCAAAATTAATGGAGAAAATACAAATCTAATCAAAATCTTTAATTACTTAATAAAAAACAGACAAAAAAAAAACCACTTAGCCAAAAATAGCCCACAAAAAAGTAGTCAACTGTAGGTTGACAACTATTTCGTCAAATCGTCTATTAATTTATGTTTTGTATAATTATTTTTTTTTTTCATTTTTAGGATACAAAACTGTAGGTTTTTTAAAACCTACGGTTCCCCCTTTTTTCTAGTTAAAACCTCAAAACAGTAGATTTAAAAAAAAAAAAAAATAACGTATTTTTTCACCCAAAACTGTAGCTACGATTTGGGAAACCGTAGGTTTAAAAAACCTACGGTTTTGTAAAACACGAAATAGTATACGATTTGGCGAAACAGTAGACGAATATCGAAACCTACGGTTTCGTGGGTTATATTTTGACATTTACTAATTTTTAACTATAAATTGCTAATGACTTTCTTAATTTGGCTAGATTAGTAACCACCCCAAAACCAAAGTATTTGCCACCCATAAAATTAAGTGTTATCTAAATTTGAAAATTAAGACTAAACCTGCAAATTCATGTCAACCACATACAAAAACACTGTAATTTACTTAAAATTATTAATTGCATCAAAGTCTTTTCATCAATACTAAAAGTTATATATATATATATATATATATATATATATATATATATATATATATATATATATATATATATCATGTCAGAATGCTACGTCATCATGTCATGTCAGCATGTAACCTGGTTGACCGGTCAAGTGGTCAGAATTGCAACAAATTGGAAAACTCAGTGTCAAATTTGTGATAAAAAAACACAGTGTCAAATTAAAATTTTGGTATAAACTGAGTGCCTTTTGTGCTATTTACCTTATGTACATATATTTTCAAATACTTTTTTAAATAAATTTAAATATAAATGTTTAAATATATTTTTAATGGTATTTATATATTTAAAATTGTATATAACGTTTTTTAAAATGAATATAAATGTTTTTTAAGATATGTATGAGTATAATAGCTACCTATTTTATAAACGTTTTTTAAGGTATGTATAAGTATAATAACGTATTTTACATAAGTGTATTTTACTCATATTCACATTACTACCCTTTTATAAATAGGTATTTAAAAAAAAAAAATATTTTTATAAATAGGTCTTTCGCATACATAATATTTTTTATTTAAAAAGAATATATAGAAAAAAGAAGGCTTTTTATGTGAAAAAAATACTTTTTTTTTTTTTTGTAAAAATATGATTTTATACAACAAACAAAACATATTAATTTTTTTTTAAATGTAAAAATCTTAATTTTGGATAAAATTATATCAAAATTTTTAAATATGGTTCGAAAGTGTAAATTTTAATATAATTAATATAATTTTTGAAAGTATGATAACCTATTACCGGTAAATGATCCAACTGAATACAATTTTCGGTTTTTAAGACTTGAATAAAAAAACTAATATAAAAACTAAATTGATTATATGAAGTTTTTCCAAAATAAGATATAAAAAATACATTTAGCATTGTGGTTGAAAAATCCCCTCACCCCCTTTCGAGCTTGCCTTGTGTTTTTCTTTTCTGTGGAAGGAGTAGTCGCTGACGTTGCAGCTGCGCCCAGTCAGCCCCTCATAAGTCGGGTTAGCCGGATAGAGGGTAAATTGAACTAATTTTATTTTGTGTAAAATTAGGGTTTTAGCAATAACCCTAAAGAAACTAACTAGAATGGCCACTGCAAAGTAAACTTGATCCTGAGGTGTATGGTCCACCTGAATGGGCAGTAACCAAAGAGATCACAGGCTTATGCACGTGAAAATTAACCAACCATGTCCAGTGGCGAGTTTATATTGAGCTTTGGTGGTTCACTTGACCCACCTATTTTTCTTAATTTTATAACAAGGTGTGTACAATTAAAATTAATGATCCATCTTAAATAACTTTAGTGAACTACCTTAGTATTTTAGACAACTAAAATATATGTATTTTTATAGCCCATACTTTGTATTTTAATAGCCCAATCTAATATAAATAGCCTAATACAGCTTAAATTTAATAAAAAGAAAAAACAAAAACAATAATCGTGTGAAGGTAAAACAACGTTTCCTCTCCAAGCCTCACAGTTAACGAACGATCACAATCAGACATCACTCATCAGCCCACCAACCATCTCAATTGCCAACTTACATCACTCTTAGGTGTGTCAGTGTCATCGCCAGCAGTCGTCGTCTGCCCCTCCGTCATTAGTAATGATGCAATTATAAAAATATATCAAGATATAAGACCTTGTCGGATATAGTTGTAAGAATTTTAAATATTTTTTTGGCTTATACGACTTGACCGATTCGAACCCGCAACTAGTATTGTTTGATTTTTTTTATTTTTTTATTTTTTTATTTTTTATTTTTTAATTTTCCATCGATTTCATTTAAATAGTGAACCATATGATTTTATGTTCTAGACTCGCCACTGACCATGTCAATCCTACGTCGTATGCAGGCAATAGAGAACAAGAAGCTTTTCATTATAGATTATCATGATGTGTTGGCGCAAAGTTAGAGATCAAAAAAATTTCAGAACCACTTCATATGGATCAAGAACGCTGATGTTTCTTATGTCATCTGGAACATTAAGACCATTGGCAATCCAGCTTGTTAGGCAACCTGGCAATGGTAAACCTCAATCGAAGCGAGTATTCACTCCATATTGGGATGCAACAGGTTCTTGGCTACGGAAGCTTGCTAATTATCCATGCTTTTGTTCATCATAGTGGTTACCATCAACTCGTAAGGGATCACTGGTAAGTAACTAGCCACACATCCTTTATTTAAGATTTGAAGTGATCAACCCTAATCTTATTAAAAGTTATTTTTTTAAGATAGCCTGATTTCAAATTGTCAGGTTGAGAACACACTGTTGCACTGAACCATATATAATTGTGACCAATCGTCAACTTACGAAAATGCACCCGATACATAATCTATTACGCCCTCATTTCCCATATACATTGGAGATCAATTCTTTGACTCGCGAAGCTCTCACATATTCTGTAGGAAAGTATAGCATTGAGTTGAGTTTGATTGTATGGTCAACAATGGCGGTTTGATCATGAAGCATTACCAGATGACCTTATTGCAAGGGGGATGCATGGCTGCAGAAGATTGAGATTCGCCACAAGGTGTAAAGCTAACCATCAAAGATTATCCTACACATAAATGTCTCCCAGTCATCATCAGTCGGATCTTCACATGGAATCTTCACTCGGGCAATGGTCAGCCTGTTTTGAATGTATCCTGCAAAGTCATACTGCCGGAAGTCGACCGTTGCATGGTGACTGGAAGCTACTGTCAAAATTCCGATTAAATCTTTTGGTCTTTTGAGAACAGGTCACCATGGTTCGTCTTTTTTGTCTGCGTGCCCTACTGTTCTAATCTATGTCCACCATGCTTGAAGCTCTTAATCAGATTCTACAAGATTCTCTTCTGGGTAGTAATGGTTGACAAATGTCAACCATTACTAGCCAGAAGAGACTCTTGTAGAATCTGATTAAGAGCTTCAAGCATTGTGGACATACATTAGAACATCGGACACGTAGACAAAAAAGACGAACCCTAGTGGCCTGTTATCAAAACACCAAATGATTTAATCGTAATTTTTGAGAAAAATCATCTGGGTAGCTTCCGGTCAGCATGTAGCGGTCAACTTCGGGCAGTATGACTTTGCAGGATACATTCCAAACAGGCCGACCATTGCCTGAGTGAAGATTCCATATGAAGATCCGACTGATGATGACTGGAAGGTTTTTAAGTGTATGTCTGAAGATGAACTTGTGTCTGCATTTCCGTCTCATGTTCAAGCTTCAGACGTTATGGTGGTTTTGGATGTTTTATCAAATCGTTCAACAGAGAATGAGTATATTGGGGAGACGTGTGAACCAGCTTTTGAGGCAAATCGGTAGATAAAAGCTGCTTAATTATGAAATATTTGCAGGGATGTTGAATGAATTGGAAGGGATTATTGATGGGAGGAATGCAGATGAGAGTAGGAAGAACAAGAATGGAGTTGGGGTTGTACCGTACAACATTCTAAAGACTTATTCGGAATCTGGTGTCACGAGTACGAGGGTTCCAAATAGATAATGTTTGAAATTCTTTATATTGGGTGGGTCATGTGATGTTGTAATTCAGAAAAAAGAAAAAAAAAAAAAAAAAAAAAAAAAAAAAAAAAAAAAACACGTTTCCACGAGACCATGTAAGGCCAATATAATTGGTATTTATCCAAATAAAGTTGATGTTTATTGTTTTGGTGTGTTGCTGTGCTCTATGCGTCTTTGGCAGCAGTGTTATGACTTCTTGTTCAAAATAAATTAATGTTATTCCTAGTTGAACTATAATTGAGTAGCACATCATAATAGATATTGTTAGTAATCTTCAATCCTAATTAATAAATAAGTATCTAATTGTCACGTGACAATTGCTAAGACCTCCCCCAAATTAATTTTCCCGCCCAAAACGTCTAAATGAAAATTTTCATTTGCCTTTACAATCCGTGTGAGTTCCTGATTTTCAGCATTACAAACACTTCAAATATTCACATTAAATTAGGAAATACCCCTATACTCTTAGTTGTCAATTTCTATTATACCAATTATGACCACGTTGAATTCATATCATAAAATATCAGCAATCAATTTTGAATTTAATAGTAAGAAAGGAATCATAATTGTATCCAAAATTAAAATACATAAGAGAAGGATTTCCCTTAATATATACATCCAACCCGAGTGAGTCACCCATTGTTAAAGATAGATTCCATTTGTGGCAAATAATTGAAATTCTCTTGCCATTGATTTTAGATTACTTATCTAACTTCATCTTCTTATTATTATTATTATTATTTTCTTACAGACGTAAGGATAATTGCATATGGTTTGTGATTTTCGGAGTAAATCATGCTTATTTTAGTTCTTGGTTGTTGAATTTTATGATTATGTGAATATCGACCTTGCTACTGGCTCATACCAAAACACTCCCATAATTCCGATTTTGCTCTCCTTGATACGATCACTTTATCTACTTCCTTCTTGATAAAACTATCATTGATAATCAGTTTTTTATTATGCTATCTTTCAGGGCCGGTCCAAGCGTATATGGGGCCCGGGGCAAAAGGAAAAAATGCCCCTTAAAGACAAATATAATAAAGATTAAAAAAAATATCATTTTTTCTTCACTATAAACATGTTTAATTAGCAATAACAAGCAAGACAAATTATTTATCTTTTAAGCTAGTTTGAGTTTGAACAAACTTTAGGCCCTAAAAATCATTTTGGTAATATTTGGTTTATATATGTACACTATATAACCCATAAATTTTGGGCCCCTTGGAGTCGTGGGCCCTAGGCGGTCGCCCGGGTTGCCCACCGTCTAGACCGGCCCTGCTATCTTTTCCACATTTACTAGTGTATTCGAACAAGGCTATCTATTGTTGATGTGTTTTGTTGGTAATATAATATAAATCCTAATATAAAACTATTGTTTGTTTTAACTTATTCATGAATCTTAAAAATTGAAAATAATGGGCAATGAATTAGGAACCATTTTAAGTTAATAATAATCGCACACTACCTGTTTGATGTTATGCTTGAGTAGAATTGTGACATAATTTTATTCTTTTGATGTTCATAGTTAGTTATTCTTGATGTTTTATAAACGAGATGATTTGAGGATCCATAAGTAAGGAGTGACATTTACCCTATTAATTCGATTATTTACATTCATAAATATTTCTTTATGTAGATACACTACAAGAAAACAGCCTTTAATGACGCGCAAACAATGACACTTGCTGATAGACGACGCGCATTTGTAAGTGCCCTAAAAGATAATGTCAGTTTTGCAAAATTTGAAGGATAGAGGGCACGCATTTGTGTGCGCCCTAAAATTAGTGTCAGAAAAGAAAAAAAAATGCGGAGGGCGTCTTTCATAAAATGTGTGTCATGTAAAGGTGTCGCTTTATAATTTTTAAGTGAAACACGCGTTTTAGGCGGGAAATGAAATCCACAAAAATTACCCCGCCTATTGAATCCCAAAAATTAATCCCCCCGCCTCTTCTACTTAGCAAGAAAAAACCCTAGGTCCCTCATCTTCATCTTCAGTATCATCAAACATCTTGTTCATCCTCTGCATTATTTCCATCGTTCTTCCCTCTCCTCACTGATCAATACCCAAAAAACCCTAATATCATATCCACTCCTCTTTTCTCGCACAAAAAAAATCCCAAAACATCACCAAATACAAAATTCCACAAAATCGTTGTGACCATTTTAGCTAGGGCTTTTTTCAAGAACAAAAACAATCTCTCATCTCTCTTAGCTCTGAAACAATGGACGATTCACCTTGCTTCGCCTTTGGTCACTTCTCCTCTGGCTACGTCAGACCTTCCTCATTACAAATCGACCAACGATAAGCTAATACTTATAATAGAATCGTTTCACTCTCAATTGGGTGTGCGACTCCTCCATCGCACTGATGACTACGAATGTGACTCTTCCACCACACCTGTGATTGCGTCCCATCTCACATCCCTGGCCGCTACCTTAATAGGTTTATCTATTCAATTAGATTTTTCTTTTCAGTTAGAAATCGATTTCGTCCCCTCCCCAGCTCTTCATCTCTTCACTAAAATCGTTGTTATCTATCCACTAAAATCTTCACGGTTTCTTCAATTTCACTCCAAGGGTTATTTGATAGCTCTTGTATGGTTTATTCCCTATACTGAATCGAGAGTCAAAACCATTGTGGTGGTTGTGTCGGAATCAAAATGCAGGATTGAACCATTGTAGCAGAGAGATAGGGTTTCTGGAATTTTATCATGATATGAAACCCACAGTTTCGATTGAATGAGAAGCAGGTCCGATTCTTCTCTTTCGGTTTAACAAAGGTATGATGTGCTTATAATCGTTCATCTACATTCTCTCCAGCGACACTCGCTACCTTTTCCTCTGTTTCTTCCTCTAACACCACTGATTTAGGGAAAAATCTCCACCATCTTTAGTTCATCCTCAGTAATATGGATTTGTAATCTCTGATTTTGGAAGGGAGAGATAGGGTTTCTAGAATTTTATCATGATATGAAACCCAATAACTAAAGTGATGAGAAGTCATGGGTATTTTGGACCATACGAGTCAAAGATATTGGAAGCGTCATGACTTATAGCTTTGGTGAAGAGGGCCCTGCCATTGTGCAATTGCAAAAATGGGAATCTTCTCGATTGCTAGCAAACCTAGCACAGTTCCGTGAAGCTTTTCTTTCCCCAATCAGGGAACTTATATTATTGCTTTCATATCACCATGGAGGGTTACTTCTTCCTCTAGTCAAAGGTGAACATCCAATCTAACAATCTTAATTGCTTATCCTATGATAAAACCTAATTTATATTGATTTTAAGATGCAAGTTATATGAATCTTCTGTGCAGGTGGAGCTGTAAGTAGTATTGTAAGCTATCCCATGCTTTCTGATATAAATTCACTTGCTTGGGGTATATGTGAAGATTCAAATAGTCAACATAAGGGGGCTTTAGTTAGACATTATGACCCTTTCAATCGACAGTGTGCAAGTGTAAAACTAAACTTTTCTTCTATGTGACAGATCTTGTATTACCTCATACGAGTGGAGTCATTTACCACTATATCAATTCAATTACAAGTTGGAAAGTTTGATCATGCAGACAGAATGTTTTTAGATATTCCTGCTATTTGGAATGATGTTATGGAGGACATGAGTGACGTGAAGGAACTGGTATGAATACATACCAAAACTACAAAATTGATCTTTTGTTTGTTGAAAAAAGGTTTTGGCTTCTTATGCCAAAATTTATAATAAAACCTGCTTTTCTTTTTGTCTTAGGTTCTTGAGGTGTTTTACCTACCAGAGATATTATTAATTGAGAATTTAATTGATTCTGGTACCACACAACTTGGAGATAAGCTAGGTGGACTTTAATTGTTTTTTTTTCTTTTTTTAAAGGGTTGTAATTTGATTCTATTGCTTACTTTTAAGAATGTGTTAAACTTCCTCCTTGGCCCAAAAACCCTGTTGACTTTGTGCATAAGCATCACATGGCTCTTGAGAGTGAGAATGTCTCTGTACATTTACATGAATGGATAGATCTCATATTCGGGTGAGCCCTAATTCATTAATATTCTAATATCGGTGGGTTTTATTTTGTTTTGATACTTTTGACTTTGTAAAAGGTTGAAATAAATCAATTTGGATGATATTCTTGTATGCCATTTACATTCATTCTCCATTTGTGGATTTTATTTTGTTCCAAATCTGATTATTTTGACCTTAATAATCAGAATTTTTCCCGAAACACATCATAACTAATTATTTAGTTTAAATGCATATCCAAACACCCTGTAAATACTATGTAGACAACATGACATTTACATCAATTTTTTGTATGTCAGGTATAAGCAGCGAGGAAAAGAAGCTATTTCAGCAAATAATGTATAAACATCACATATGAAGGGACTGTAGATATAGATAAAATCACTAATCCAGTAAGTCTTCTTGTTAGTCGATTGATTAAGTTTTTTTTATATGTTTATTTTCTTGATGTTCTTCAAATGCAGGTAAAGTTATTAATGGCTGCAGTTGATGAGCATGGTATAGTTTATGTAGTTCGTGGTAGTGACCATATTCCAGGCATAAATAACTCAGTTGAGAAGTGTCTACCACGGTTTCAACAATTAAGGTACTAGACTTTGGTTGGGTGGGAGGTTGGAGGTGCTGATATCAGCCACCAGAGGCTACATAATAAACTTTTTCCAGTAAGTAATGATTGAACATATAACAAGTATAGTTGATCCCTAAGATGATGACTTACTGATCCCACTACTATCCAAACTTAACCTATTTGCATTCATCTCCTTGAGCAGGTTATGCTAACAATTGGAGTAGGGCAATGGCTAATTGCTGATAGATTAGAATGTTTCTACTCCTAAGGTGAACATCACTTTTTGTAGCTCAATTAACCATTTCTTGATAAATATATCTCTCTACCCACATATGTCATTTTTTGTATCATCTTTGCCAGTGAAGTTTTATTCCGAACATTGAAACAATGATGAGCTGAATAGGCGATGTACAGTGACTTAGTTCTGAAATTTAGTCTTATGCCTGCCATGTGTTTGACATATTGTCTCTGAGAGATGAAGATGTTTGAAAAAGTCTAAAGGTGACTTTTGAAAATAACCATTACCCAAAAAATGATCCAATAAACTAATTTTTTGAAAAAGGTCCTATAGTACTTCAAGTAAATTACAACGAAGACTACATTTGACTCGAGAGAATCATATTCCAATTGTTGGAGGTGTTAGCAGCCAAAGATGCTATTGCAGTGTTGCAACCCCTGAACCTGTTATTTCAGAAACTTCCTCCACCTATATAAAGTAACTATATTAAATATCAATTAATTGCTATTTTATATTTTCTTTCCAGGTGTCCTTAACTAAATCTATGAACCAAAAAATGTATTTTACAGAAAGAGAATTGTGTCTGGTGTCCAGCCAACAGGATTTATACACCATGGGAATTATCTTGGTGCAATAAAAAATTAGGTATCACTACAGGTACCAGTTTCATTAATGTATAAATCTTTCTATATAGTTTAAAGAATTAGACCGATCATTTATTTATATATATGTTTTTTTTTTTCTTTCAAGATAAGTATGAGACATTATTCTTTATTGTGGATCTCCATGTGGTATGTGCACTAAGCATTTTAGGACATCTGATTTATGCATACTAATCATAATTTTATATATGCATCACTTTGTTCCATTTGTTTTTGTAACATTAACACATATAACTCTACCTTATGATGTCCAACAACTGTCTAAAGCAACTAAAGAAACCGCAACACTTTATTTGGCACGTGGTGTTGACACCTCAAAGGTCTTTTTTTAAAAATAATTTAATAATAATAATTTAATGTTGCAAACTGAATTTACAATGTGTGTATACAAACAGGCTTTTGTATTTGTTCAATCTCATGTTCGTGCTCATGTAGAGCTGATGTGGGTGCTCAGTGCTACTGTGACATCCCCAATTTCTCGGCCAGAAAAGACCGGTTTGTTTATGCTTTATTTTAAAATCAGAGTAATCGTTTAAAGAAAACGGTTGCGGAATTTGTTCCCAAAACAAAATATGATAAAATTTATCAAAACGTTTCTCAAAGAGAATGTATTTTCATTAAATAATAAAACCTCGGGATGTCATGTTCCGATACAGACCAAAAGCATAAACAATATAAAGTAGACCTTACAACAGTTATTTGTAACTACTGATCTATAATCCAAAATCTCTCATCAAGTCCACCAACTTAAACTCTTGTGTCATTACCTGTAATGCAAAGAAAACTGAGTGGGTCAGGCTTGGGAGCCTGGTGAGCATGTAGGGTTTTCAACCCACAATAATACATTTATTATATTGAATTATCAAACAATCAACCTAAATACTCATTCCCATTATCTCCTTTATTTCTTAAGGATTTACCCTAAGAATCAACTATCCTTTATCCATTTATTCCTAAGGATTGACCTAAGGAATTGACACAAAGTCCACCACTGCCAAGGTCCACAAATTACGATTGGTAAACACTTAGTTCAACATACTTAACAAACACCTATTTCTAACACTCCTAGTGAACCATTAATTCAAAACATCTGGTGAATACTTAGTTCTAAAACACTTAGTGAACACACTCAGTTCAACAACACCAAATGAACACATCTAGTTCAAAAATACTTAATGAACACATTGAGTCCAAAAATACCAAGTGAACACATAGAGTTCGGAAATAACTAATGAACACATTGAGTTCAAACACCAAGTGAACACGTAGAGTTCAAAAATACCTAATGAACACACTGAGTTCTAAAATACTTAATGAACACATATAGTTCAAAATACCTAATGAACACATTGAGTTCAAGGACACCAAGTGAACACATATAGTTCAAAATACCTAATGAACACATTGAGTTCAAAACACCTATTATTTCGTCTCACATCAACTATTTCATCTACCCATGTTCTACCCAACATATTTGTAGATGCAAACACATATAAAGTTTAAATCTTTTAAAACATGTATCACACATTATTTCAACATTTATCTCAAGTAAACAAACAATGTATAAACACCTAGCACATACTTCATAGCAAATACTTCATATCTATGCGGTAGAAGAAAGTGAATATACATTCACACATATAACAACAAAATATACACATAACACGTATTTTGTATAAAATACTTCGTATTTATGCGTTAGAAGAAAGTAACCACACACTCACTTGATCAGAAGATGATCAGACAGCACTACAGCTCTAAGAGTAGTATTCTTCGGTGAAACCGGGATATCTGCACACACCGGGTTTCTCGCGGGCAGAGCTTCGGCTCGGAATCTTTTTTCTTCTCGGGATCTTCGGGGCTTCGGGACTCGCTTCGGGTCTCGGGGTTGATGTCGGGGCTTCGGGGTACTTTTGGCACGCAAATCGAGGTAAAACGGGAGAGAGAAGAGAGAAAATAGCAACCCTAAACGGCTGGCCCTTCAAATCTATTTATAAGGCAAATTTGGCCCTTGCCACGTCGTGGCAACCTTGTTCCACGTCGTGGGCTTGGTCATCATTGCATGCGTCATCCCAAGTTGCATCTGGGGGCCTCCCGGAGGTGTCAGGACACTTGCCACGTCGTGGCAACCTTGTTCCACGTCGTGGGCTCTGACAGTTTTGGGGTTTCGCGCCCCGAACTTCAGAAATTCATAACTTTCGCATACGAACTCCGTTTTCGACGTTCTTTATATCGCCGCGAAGGTGAGATTATGCTCTACAACTCTCGTTTAGACTCCATTGGCTAATTTTGAATTGATTTTTAATATATTATAAGTATATTACTTATATAGTATTTTTAATAGGCCGGGACAGGAAAACTTCGTTCGAAATTCATAACTCCTTCATCTGAACTCCGTTTTCGTCTGTCTTTTTATCGTTGGACTACTATCGAAGAAATCTTCGACTCTCGTTTACATTACTAAGGATAGATATCTATCTACCTTAAATTCACTATTTACGTTTTTGCTGGGTCGCGCTAGGTCGTGTCGGTTCTGTCGCGAAACTTCGACAGGTCATAACTTCTTCGTTATAACTCGGATTTTGGCGTTCTTTATATGCACAGAAACCTTGTGACATATACTACAACTTGGTTAAGATTAATCCTTCTAAATAATCTTCCATCAAAAATTCATTTTAAGGCTTATCGTCTCTAAATCGACTAGCCCTGATCTACGGGCGTTACAGCTACCACACCAATCAGTTGGCTCAACGGAATGATTTAGTTCAAAGAGAAATTGCGTAAGGCGGTGCGTCTTTATTTAAACAAAATTAAGGGGCTTTGATGAAAATAAAATTCAATAATATTTGCTAATTCAAGATTGTTTTTTGAAATTAATGATGGTTGTTTTGTTATTGTTTTTAAGGGGATGAAAATGTTGGGGTTGGACTTTTGACCTATCCGGTGTTGATGGCTTCTGATATTCTTCTTTATCAGGTAATGAAAAACCTATTAAGGACTTGTTCGTCAGCACCACCCTTTTATTTAATATTTTTTTGATTGAATGAAAGTCTTAATGAAAGTAATTGACAACCTTTTTTCTGTAAATGATGTTGTGATTGTGGGAGAGGTGTTGTGTTTTTCTCTGTTGCTAGGTAACCTTCTCAACAACAACATTCTACTTAAGCAGGTGAGTAATCAAGATTAAGGGAGACTTGTAATCATGTTTGACATTCCTTTCCAGTAAGAAACAGAGTTGTATGATTATTTGTTAGTTTTATAGCAATGTATAACCCATGTTAGCAATTTATTATTTTTGTTTAACATTTGAATGATTCTTTGTATGACATTATAATTTGTGCAACTTATTTTATTTTTTGAGTATGAAATTTTATTTTATATCATGCAATGGATTGTATTTTTTGTATATGGTATTTTATTTCAATTATGAGAAATTAAATGCAATTTTAATTTAAAAATTAATAAATATATAAATTTATTTTTTTAAACATTTAAATTTACGATACGCAAAAATGTGTGTCATCTTCATTTATGACATGGCCTTTCTTGATAGGGGCTTTCTTGATACGCATTGCGTGTCATTAACACGCGCGTCGTAAGGTTACGACACGCGAATGCGTGTCGTCTTCCTTCATGATAGGACCTTCCTTGATACACATTGAGTGTCGTAAACGCACATCGTAATTGCGCGTCGTAAATACGCGTCGTCTCTCTTTATGACAGGACCTTCCTTGACGTGCATTTGCGCGTCATCTGAGCCTTTTACGACGCGCAATGAGCGTCGTAAAAGGCTGTTTTTCTAGTAGTGATAGCAAATACACCCCTTCATGTTGTTTTTGGGCATAACAGTGTTGAAGTAGTTAAGTTTAACTTGAACATGGGAAGACTTGAAACAGTTGAGTTGGAAGGGAATAACATTGTGTGTGTTACAAAGATACAATTAGGTGACATTAAAATGTTTTCATTTAGAGGTAAATGAAAGAAGTAGCAAATAGTTATGGAAATTTGAATCTTGTGCGGAAATTGGAATTTAGCACTTTCAAGTTTATTCTCTTAACATTATGAATTTTTATCGTGAATGTAATGATTTTATTTTTGTGATATTAAGTTTAAGGTTGTACTTTGGAGGGTCTTTTTCGTTAGAAAAGAATTTCACTAAGATGGGTAAATTTTTATTAATCATACAAGTGACAAAATGGTTACGTTTAACACATTAGTTGGACCTGTTGGCTACTTTATGTTTGTTTTTTTTCAATTTAATGGTATACATTGTCTTAGTTTTTTGGTTCTTTTTGCTGTAACTTTAGTTTTTTTTATGCTAATTGATGATCAGGTAGTGATTTCATCATAGTTTTATAGATGCAATACCTATGTTCCTTGAATCTTTCAAAAGTATGATTTTTGCAAATATCAGTATAAAAAGTGTTTATATAACGAATTTACCTTTTTTCTCTATGAGTTAAAGGAAAAATTAAGGATGATGAGAGGCGGGATGGTGACTAGTGGGACCCAACTTAAATTTCTCAAACGTGGTTTTAGGTTTAGGGTGAGGAAATACAATATGTGGGGTCTATTAATTTTTTAAAATATATAAAAAACAAATGCGTAATTAAGAAAAATAATTAAAAAATAAATTAAAAAAGGGCACAATAGTCTTTTGAGGTAAGACAGAGACCAAACGCACAATAAAAATAAACATTAGGGATCATCCAAGTTAAAAAATAAGTTAGAGACCAAACACACAAATTACCCACATTACAGGGACCATTCATGTGATTTACTCTTACCTTTTCGGTTTGTTCACATTTGGGTAACTATCTTTTTTTTTTGTATACACCTAGGTAATGAATTTTTTGGAAGTGTTCACATATGACCATTATGACCGGATGTAACCTGCTATAGCCGGTCATAATGGTCATATGTAAACACTTCCAAAAAGTTCGTTACTTAGATGTATACAAAAAAAAGATAGTTACCTAGATGTGAACATACCGAAAAGTTAATTACCTTATTAAGTCTATTTCCCTTGTTGTTTTGTAGGTTGAATTTGCATGGAAAAGTCGGGTAAGTTTTAGATGATTTAATGTGATTATTTTATCAGGCAACCTACATATGGTTTTTTGTTGTGATATTACTATAATTTATTTAAAGCAATTATATTAGAGATGAATATACATGAAATGCTAATGTACTTTCATTGATTTGTTTATTAAAGCAATCATATTTTCAGTTCTTTCCTTCTTTTTAGTTCTTTCTTCCATTCAAATGTTATTTTCTTTGGAAAAAAAGTTTTATTTTGCAAGATAACTCCAAAATAACAATTTACTTAGAAAGTACATTGCTATAATTGATAAGGGTGAACAAAAACTCAACCTAAACTAGAAAAAACACGAAAAAAATAGTAAAATCGGAACCGAACTAAAAACCAACGTTGGGGGTTTACATAATATACAAAACTGCAAAAAACGAACATCATCATATTGAACTACTGAACCAGAAATCGTGCTTTGAAACCGAACCAAACCATTTTTTTATATTAAATAGTTATTAATATTAATTATCCTCCATAATAAATGAAAATAATTTTGCCACATGTCACTCTCTCATTAACTTGGACATATGTTATTTTCTGGTATTTTTAAATAAATATTTTTTCCATTTGTCATTTTCTCATTTTTTTATGTTTTCTTATTTAACACATCATATTTACACCTCAATTAAAAATTGTCTTAATTGAAAATAACTAATAAATTACAATATTAGTACTCATATAGTATTTACTATGTTTCCTTTAATTCAAATTTTAAATTTTAAATTTCAAATCGAAAATGTCAAATTTAAATAAATTTTTGTTTAAACTTTTATATTTAATTTTTTGTTTTATCAAACCCGTATAACATACGGATTTAACACCTAATATATAATTTATAATTGATTATTTAATAACTCTAATTTTTTGAGACTTACCTTTGTAGTGGGATTAGGATTACCGATTACAATGTCCATTTTTCAAGTTTAATTGATCTGTTTTGGGATTTATCTATACATTTTTTTCTCATATACCTTATACGTAAAACCTAGACTCACTTAAATCATAAATATAATAACTTTCATTTGGTCTTCAAAACATATATTGTAATTACTTGTGTTTTCCAGTTATCTGTTTCTTTATAAGTGTGATCGTTTTTTTTTCTTTTAAAAAAATCTTTTTCACTGTTTATTTTTTTAATATGTTCTATCTTGATCATGTTTGGTCGCTCCATTGTTATACAAAGGAATATAAACAGGTTGCATTTTTTTGTGAAATCCAAGTTAAACCAAAGTCGGTTGCTATTTTTGAATTTAATCCATAGCTACGAAACATTGTACATTTAATACAGTTTAATCAAATTCTACTTTAATCCAAAGTTGGAAAAATCCATATGGTTAATACACTGAAAAAAAAAAAAAAAAAAAAAACTATTTTCGGATTTCAAAACAAAGCTGAAAACATGTGTAATAGGAAAAATCGAAAATAACAACAAAGTTCAAGTATAATCCAAAGTTTTAAATAGCATTCTGTTTTCGAGTTTAATCCAAAATAGCCACCTGTTTAGAGTTAACAAACTTGAAAAATCTGGAATAAATATAAAAGTCGAGTTTAATCCAAAGTTGGTTGTTATTTTTGGATTTTATCTATAGATGGAAAACATCTGTACATTTAGAATATTTTAATCAAATTCAACTTTAATATAAAGTTGGAAAAAATATATTGACGACAAGTTTTGTCTCTAATTTGAATACAAAACAATTGTTGGTTTAGAGAAGCCAAAACTTGCCCATTTGTGACAATAGACTTTGGTAATATTCTTAAAAATTGAAAGTCGTAAGTTCTTTGCATTACTTTCATATAACATAAGTGTTGCATATTTTTCAATTTGCTTTAGTTTTATTTCCTTTGGTTTAATTATTAATTAAAAATTAAAATTTCCATTTATGTTTTAGCATAAACTAACACAACAAAATACGACGAAGGTATGTTGGGAGAGGATGATGACGAAGAAACAAATTTGCCAAAGGTCAATAGTGAAAATCAGTAAAGGCTCGAGGAATATTCTTGCACAAATGGAGTATAATTGTTCAATCGTTAAGTATTGTTTGGTATTGTGTTGATATGGCGGAGGCGTAATCAAGAACTCTTTATTAAATATCCAAAATTTATCTTCTAAATAGTATATGTTTGTGTTCTCCAATATTATCTTCCAACCGTGATTATGATTTTTATAGTCTCTGCATTTTCATGTGTTTCTCATTTTTCTTTGATTTTATCTTTTTATTTGGGTTAACATTGTACTTTAAAATAAGAGTAAATGACATTTTTTTGAAAATATTTGATTGGTCTTTATGATTTCGGATTATGAAGAGTGTTTTTCTTTCTTAACCATGGTTTCCCACGGGTTTAAACCTAGTGTAACATATATCAAACAATATTACAAAAAGATACTTGAATATTTTGAGGGTTGGATAGTATTCAAAATATAATTCAGAAACTAAGTAATGGTATTGGTGAATTAATGGAATATTATTCAGTAATAATGTGTTGTAAACTACAAATGTGTAGGAATCTTAGATAATGAAAATATATTGCTATTATTAAAAGTATAATACCCGAATGAAATAGTTGTATTTAGCAACCAATATTACTAAAGGAGTTTGGAACAAAATGGTTATGTTTAAACTCAAGAGATGATATCTGAAGTGAAAATAGAATGTCTAATTAGGAAGTCTATTACCTAAATTGTTAATAGTATCAAATAAATAGTTTAGTGGCTTCAATGGAATGTTAAAGTGATTGGTACTTGTCTAGCTTGTATGATTTAGGCAAATAAATTTGATGATTTTGTAAATATTCAATGCTTGTATATTTAGGGTGTAGTTGATTATTGATATGCTTTGAGTTTAAACATTATATTGTATGATGATTGGATTGATCATCATGTATTAATCTTCCATTGATTTATTGATATTATTTATCACGTTGTGCAATAACTTCAGCATAACTAAAAAATATTGTGTGAAACCATTTCCTAACAATGATACCAGGTAGCATCCACATAACTGTTATCACTAGAACAAAATTGCAAGTTCATTACACCAAATAAGTGTGACTAGGAGTGTTCATTTGGATGAATCGGTTTAATCCGATCCGATCAAGTGAATCCAAATTAATTTCGGTTTCAAAACGTAGATCCAAATAGTACAAACTAAATTCAAATCCGATCCGATCCAACCAAATTATAATTCGGTTGGATCGGTTTTTTACAATTCGGTTTTCAAGAATCAAGACATTTCAACAAATATATAACTTTAGTATTAACTTACTCTATAATATAAACTAAATAATATTGTTTAATTAGTTGTGAACTAAAACTTATAAATAACTATCAAGAAAAATATATTATAGTTTACTACTTTATAGACAATTTTTTTGATAATAAGTACATATTAAAGTATTATAATTGATGAAAAATTTTAATATATTAGAAGAATAATTTAGTAAATTTATAATTTATTAAAGATATATATTGAAAAGAACAAAATAATAAATTGTAATTCGGTTTTTTTGGACTATTCGGTTTTTATTTTATAAACCAAAACCAATCCGAAATCCAAAATAATAATTCGGTTTTGCTAAAAGCAATCCAAAAATCCGAACCAAATAGTCCAATCCAAATTGTCCAATTGGACAATTCGGTTTTATCCAAATAGTGAACAGTCCTAAGTGTGACGATATGTATATAGTCACATTTTGCGTTTTTAGCGTATGTGTGATGAAAAGTCGAGCAACCATAAGGTACATACAGTTACATTACCGAGTTAGTGGTCGTATCCAATTAAAAACATTAACCAAAACCAATGTAACATCCATAAAATTCACAAAAATTTTAAACTTTTAAAGGATTCCAAAACTATATATTGTTTACAAATTATTTTCAAAATAATCCAATATCAAAGTTTTCCCAGAAATCACAACATGAAAAACGAGGAGGTGCACGATCAACCATCGCCTTCCTGTGACCAACCGAAGTACCTGAAACAAAATCCACAACTGTCAGCACTGTCGTAAAAATCGGCCTACTCGACCGAGTACTCGGAATCGACCCTCCACTGAGGCGAGTTTTGTGAAGTCGGATTAAGTCAAACTCGGTCAAAAATCGGTCAACCTCGGTCAAAACTCGGTTAATATCTCTTTAACTCGGGCCTACTCAATCAAACTCGGCCAACTCGGTCTAACTTGGTCAAAGGGTCAAAATTGTCATAAAAAGAGAAAAAAATCAAGAATTTCAAGATTAATATGTATAATACACTTAATGATTTATTATTTAACACACATATGTGATTATTACTCTATATATATATCTTAAATTTTTAGTAATTATTCACGAATTGAGACAATTGTGTGTTTTTCAAGTTTTATGTCTTCACATGTATCTAATTTTGTTATATATTTAAATCAAATTATGATTTTAACTTATGATTTTGACATATAAAATATTCCTAAAAATATTGCTACATGAATTATTGAATCCGAGTACTCCCGAGTACTCGCTACTCGGTAGTTGGCCGAGCAGGTACCGAGTAGCGAGTTCTGCAACCTTGACTGTAAGCTCGAAGCTTAGTGAGTTCCCCAAAATACCAACGCGATACAAAACTATAACAATATCATAGCAAACAGTATGCATACAGAGTCGTTAGTATGACTGGACCGCCTCGCCGGCCTTCAGCCTATCTGGCACACTCTCAGAACATTCATCATGTCTGGACCGCCCTACTGGGCCTTCAGCATGTCTGGACCGTTCTCCGGGCCTTCGGCCTAACTGGTACGCCCCATTTGGCCTTCAGTCTATCCGGGCTGCCCTGGGTTTGTTAGTCTTTAGCACAAGCATGACCACCTCAACCTACCCACAATTACACAATCAACACATAAATATCAAACGCTAGATAGCATGTACAGACATACATGACAGTCATATAGCATCATCCTATATACCAGGATACAGATCTAACAGATCACTAATCATAGCATCATCCTATATACGAGGATACAGATCTAACAAATCACTAAACATAGCATCATCCTATATACCAGGATACAGATCTAATAGATCACTACTTATATCATCATATAATAAACCAGGATATAATCCAATAAGGTTCGACCTTGGTGCTTTAGACCCTATTAGTATAGTGAGAAGAACTCACCTCACAAGTAGTGTTGAACTAATAAAATCCAATCCCAACTCACAGCTCCGAACTCAACTACTTGTAACCACCACATGACTAATTCCATTAAAATCCCAAAATACCAAAATACCCTTATAATAAGTCAAACTTGGTCAACCATGGTCAACCATGGTCAAAATCAAAGTGAACAGTCCATGTTGACCTAACTCGTTGAGTGCCTCTTCTGACTCGTCGAGTTCCTTCATATCTCAGAAAGTCGTGAATAGCTCGAGGCAACTCGCTGAGTTACCAGAGCAACTCGTCGAGTTCCTCAGTGCACAGAAAACCGGGAAAGAACCAACCAACTCGCCAAGTTCGCTCAGTATCCAGAAAGCGGGAAAACCCTATCCAACTCGTTGAGTTGGCTAAGAAATGATGGGTTTTGGTCATAAGACATCCTATGTGCTCATACAAACCCTAATGCTTGGATCTAGGTTTCTCTATTGTACATGCTTTGAATCCAAGACTATAAACCCTAATTCTAGCATATGGAAATCAATATTAACATATAATTAGGTTTAAGATATTACCTTGATTGTTATGTAGCAATAACAATCCCAACTCCTCCTTTGAATTGACTTTGGAAGGCTTAGAGTCACAAGTGTCACTCCTCTAATGGTTCACAAACACCATAAGCAAGAGGATGAAGAGGAGAGAGGATAGAGGCTGCCCAAAACGTGTTCTAACCCTAGAAAAGAAGTTCCCCACGTTTTTGAGCCTTAAGGGTTCTATATATAGTGAGGCTATTAGGGTTATCTAACAAGGAAACCCTAATTTGGTTGCTTAAGCCCTAAGCAACCCATGGAGCCCTTTCTTAAAGCCTTGGACGACTTCATATGGGCTTCCCCATTAGAATTCGTCCACCTTTATAATAAAAGGCAATTCATGGCCCAAATTGCAATTATCTTATAATTACAATTCCAGTCCCTTAAATTTAATTAATCTCTTTTAGTCACAAAACTAATTACCAATTAATTATTGACTAATATTAATTAACAATATGATTTCTCCTTTAATATATTATTCCCATAATATATTAATAAATCATATTTAATCCTTTCTCTCCATAATTCATCCTATCAAGTTGCTTTGGTGAAGTCAACCCAAAAGGACCATGCACCATCGGGTCAAGTACATACCAAAATAGTTATGGACTTAGACACTAATCCAACAGTCTCCCACTTGGATAAGTCTAATAACTATTTTGCGTATGACTTCAGATTCTGATCTGCAATCGTAGCTTTCCAAAGCCGCTGTCAACTCTGATCATATCAGATACGTGTGTCCTTAGATAAGGGATCATATATTCCTCCATTCTAGATATCATATGAGATATGATTTCAAATCATTCTCTTTGTACTATATCTCGATTCCCGATTTATGACAACAGACTAATTGAACAAATCAAATTAGCCCTAGCCCGGCCGAGCATTTACGTTTGTCATCACTAAACCATCGAGGGGCCCAAAGATATCGCTTTTATCCTACCTTGGATAAAAGGAACGGATAAACTTTGATACAATGCTTGCTTGCACTCACTCACCGAATCACACACAACAATATGTTTTATAACACCAAGTTACTAGTGCGTTTACATATTATCAATGCGCAACCGATTCGCAAGATACAACTCACACATCTCGGTTTCAAGAATATAAGATGTTATCGTCTCACCAATCACTCGTGATACAATCCATGGAGTGATCCAAGTGAGCGTGGGTCTAATCCAATGCTCAAATCACATTCATAAGCACTCATGAACGTTGCAGCAAACATTTTCTTATGTCTAATACTCTTTTAGACAATCCACACACCAATTCACGACAGTCTTCATTCATATCTACTTCCAACATATGAACGACTGTGGCCCGTTTGAATAATTCGATTATTCTTAATAAACTCAATTATTCTGGAAGTCAAAACATGCAAAGTGAAACTCAAGAATAATACTAATCCCATATGGCCTCAAACCTTTGAGTATAAATAAAACGCCTTTTATTTATTACCATATTGATTACTCATTATTTGTCGTTTCGGGTAATCAACTTCTTACTTGAATTCCAACACTTGTCCCATGCTCCTAGCATGAACACAATGTTTTCCTATGGTTCTTACTTTGTGAAATAGATCTTATTGAATACATTTCCAATCCTTCTCATTTCACAACTCCAAATCCGTTTTTCATAAGTCAAAGAATATCAAATTCTTGCTACTTATAGAATATGCTAGATTCTAACATTCTATGCAACTATCCTTTCGTAATGTCACTGCACCAAAGTCACAAAGACTATTGCCAATGATATTACAAAGTCCTCTATCGGAGATTGTTACAAGACAACTCCATAGACGTGATGTCTCTCATTCAAAGTACATTCTTTGAACATCCTTTTGCATAGAAGTTTCTAATCTAGTCATAGATTTCTCAATATTCAATTCCCAATATGGACACACTTCCATATGTTCCATATGACAACTCATTCTTAATAGAATCTTATCTATTCGTAATGATGTCGATATGATCCATCCAATATGGAAACATTTCCATATTTTCCAATACTATACTTCCAACTACTCACAAGCGACCAATCCTCGTCGAACTTTAGGTTTTCCTTTGATAGTTGTTTAATTGTTTTAGTCAAAACCAATTCTAGTCCCTTTTCCCTCTAAATGCGCTCGACATTTGGAAAATTTTAGAATGGTCAAACATTAAAGTATTTGCAATCGATCCTATACCCGAAGCGTATGGGACACGACGCATAATGTTTTATTTGCTATGTTCTCAAAATTCGAATTGTGAAGAGGGATGCCGTAATCATACTCGAAATTTTAAGAACACACTATGTACCTTTGACTAAATTTTATTAACATTCCACAACCTAAGCCTTTATATTTGAAATGAAGCATAATATTCTCTCCCTTAATTATAGCAAAACAATTCTTCAACTATTGCAACTTTGCAAAGTATGACTCTTGTTTTTTATAATTAATATTGCTAACCTTGCAATACTTTCCTTAATAATCATATAATCATAACTTTTATGCTCCCACTATCTTGATGATTATTATAAAACATAACACTTATGCTACCACTAGCTTCGACATGTATTCATAAACATCTTAACTTTCAGAAAACAATACTTATTGAATTTCTTAAGTTCATGTTTCTAATACTTAGTGCTTTGATAATCCTTTATCAATGCTTCTTGAACTTATACACCTTTACCTTCGATAGTTCATATGTGTGTCTATCCATGTGAATTTGTTAAAACCAAGGTTTACGACAAATTCAAACTCATATGGACCGAACTTTCTTAATCTTGATTTCTTGCCTTATGGTAGCACAACTGCCCACCATGTCTTCCAAGTAGTTAAGCAGCTCACCTTTTCTTATCAATGTACCTTTCATTGATTAAGGTGCTTTGCCTTTTATGCGTTCAAAATGAGAACTCATAGAACTCTCATGCATAATTAACTCGATTGGATTGGCACAGAATCAAAATAATGTCATCACGATAGGTTGTAAACCTTAACTCGTGTGCTAGTGATGATCGATAAGGTTTATTTGATTTGTTCTTGAGACCTTTCAAGACCATTAAGACTCCCACTGACTCCTTGACATATAAGGTTCTCTTGTCAATAACCATTTCTTAACAAACAAATATTCAAGAGTTAGTGTAGCTTTTATCAAAACTCCTCATAAATTGGTCCTAGTTGATCTTTGTCTTATCTAAGACATCACAACTTACCACATTTAATGAATGTTTTAAACCTTCTTAATACTTTTCACTCATTATCACAATCTTAACTCTAAGACTTGTTTTGGAACGAAGTATGATTGACTTCTTGATTTGACCATTTCTTCAATCTTTGATTCCTCTTCTTGGACATACAATTGTACCAAGACTCACTTAGAGGATCAATTGAGATATGGTTCTTAATCATTAAGACCTATCATAAAGCATAAAAGGTACTCTCCCTTCTTCTTAGAATGGAGAAACTTTTATTTCTCTGCCTACTTGATTCTTGTTATTCGTTCTACTATTGATTTAAACCTTTTTCAATCAATTCAGAATTACACTTAATCTTATAAGTATAATCATATTTACTAAACCTTTAGTAAATCATGACGAATATCTCGTTACTCTTATGGTGGACTTTGATCAACACACAACTTTGTGTACTCGATCTCCTAGTCCTTCACTTGACACTTTGTCAATGAATTAGTCTAATTTCCAAATACGAAATTTCTCATTCATCGTGCATCCACGTTGCATGATTCTAAGTTTCTGTCCAATTGAAACTTGGGCGATGAGAAACTCTCCCTATTTGGTAATTCTCGACTTTCCATAAATAACATAATAAGAACCAAATCCATTATTGCTAATAATAGAAACATTTTAACATCAATTTTTCATACACGCCATTGTAAGGAAAAATAAATAAAATTTAAAATCAAAATTTATTTTATTGCGGAAAAATTTTGTCCTTACAATGCAACTCATTGAAAAACTTATGCTAATACATCTTTCTTAGCAATCTAATTCTAACTCTAAGTAGTAGCTCAAGAATCTAATCTTCGAGAAATGCGATCGAAATCCATTCCTTTACGGTTAGATTTTGCTCACTTCTTCCCTTAAGCTCCCTTTCTTTTCTTCGATCCTACAAAACATCAATTGTAATCTTATTACATTATGTATTAAGAATCTAGAATAGAAGCTTAAAAGAGTTGGTAAATGGATTTTACCTATATTAGAGCCATACGTTTCGACTCTCCCATCTCTTAGATCTCTTAGGTAAATGGGGCAGCTTCGTCTCCAATGCCCCTTCTCTTGGCAATAAAAGCAAATCGACTCTTTTGGAACAGGACATGGAACCACTTCGGACATTGCCTTTCTCTTATGATCAAACTTTTCGATCATAGCATGTCTTACGTTGCCATTGTCTATATCCATAGAGGTCTCGAAGGCAGATTCACCAATCAACTTTGCTTTTCTATTACGCCAAATCATTGCTGATTCAGCAGCAATAAGCATATAGGTGAGATCTATAAGGGCCACGTCGTAGTTCATCATATAGTACTCTCTTACGAACTCACTATATGAGTTGGGAAGTGACTGAAGAACCCAATCAACAGCCATTTCCTCACAGACAACGGATCCCAACATTCTTAACCTATCAATGTGTGACTTCATCCCTAGGACGTGTGCACACACGGACTTTCCTTCTTTATGTTTACTTGCCAAAAGGGCTTGAGTGATCTTGAACTTTTCAAGCCTTTGAACTTGTGGGTTAGGGAGAATAATTTGAGGAGGAGGAGGAAGTGAAGCATGATCTCTTGTTCCTCGATCGAATCGCGGAATATCATCTTCATGTGGAATGCTTGTTCCATGGGATTTGAGAAGACCATAGTTGTCAAACTTTGACATCTACAATACGGGAGAAAACGAATTCAAGTTAGTTGATTGATTGAGTCCTTAGTAAATCACCCAAATGAGATACTAAGGCTAGGACCCAACACAATATTCTACAACTCGGGAGAGGGATGCCGTAACCCTAATTGCAGAATATTTGAAGGTAAGTGAATGACGATTCACTAATTTCCACCATGAAAAACAAAAAAAAAAAGAAATTTAAGTTTGGAATCTATGAAAACTCCTAGATCCTTTGAGATTCATTGAACTTTCAATGGCATGTTTAAATCTCGATATGCCCCTCTTGTTTGTGATTGGGATGCCGAGGATCACAAAGCGGGTGTGAATAACCATGCAAACTTACATGGTGCCCTCACATGTTACAGTCACCTATTTGATGTGCCGGTAAACCACACACGCTCCACTGAACTATGACAAACATTGAGTCACCCTTTGCTACCTTTGCTTAGACCCATTTAGTGTGCCGGTTAACCACACACGCTCCACTAACGTCTTCGCAAGGGCACAAAGTGTAATTTCATGGAATTGCATCAATTCACTTTTGCCTAAGTAACTAAGATTGAGAATTTTGAAAAACATTTAGTTACTTTAGTAATTCATTATACTTATAATGGAAGGTTTCGTCCTATCCTACCCGTTCGGCTAACGACCCTCCACTAGTCAAGAGTGCGGTGGGTAAGAGTGGATACCCATTCAATCGCCATTTTATAGGCAATTTCCTTAAACACCCCTTATAGACCAGCTTCGTGAATGAGGCCTACTAACGGTAAGACTGACTTTTACTCATACATATATATAATGTTAGACTTTTAATGTTATATATATAGTATAGGGTGTACTTTAACACTTTTAAAATACTATGTGGTCTAATTTAACAATTATACTTTTAATTCAATTAAATTGTAAACCTAAACTTTTATGGATTTATTAAATCTCTTTTAATTATACACCTTAATTAATTAATAAAACCATAAGGGTGTGATTTGAACTTTTTCAAAACTATACTAGAGTTTTAGAATTTAACATTCCTAATTAAACTTTTAATCAACTTTTAAATTCCAAAACTTGAGGGCAAGTTTTGAAACATTTCAACACATTAGGGTTTAGAATTTAAATATACATCAAAATTAAAATATTTAATCAAAATTTAAATTCCAAAACTTAAGGGCAAGTTTTGAAACCTTTTTCAAAACATTAGGGTTTTAACTATTTAAATTTCAAAACAACAAAACTTTTGGGTTCAAATTTAAAATATAAAACCTAAAGGGATTAATTTGAAACTATTCCAAACTTTGTCAAGAATATTCTAGATCACATAATTCAAATAAGGCAATTAACTATAATTGGTGGTTATCTAATTAGATCTAGTTCAAATTCTTGCAAGATAATGATCAAATAATTTCCATAACTTAACATATATCAAATAAGGTAACAATTATCTAATTAGATGACCAAAATCTTTTATTTTGACAAGGATAATCATAAGGGATTAACAAAATTCAAATTTTATTAAGTTTAAACAATTATGGCAATTATCCTAAGTCATAACAGGTAAAAAATCCCGAAAATCCGCCTGTCTGACGAGTTGACTCGTCGAGTCAGCCTTGGACTCGGTGAGTCTGCATGGACTCGGCGAGTTCAGCCATGGACTCGGCGAGTCCAGCCTCCAGAATCCAAAAATCGAATTTTTCCAGTTATATCAAGCATCAATACAATAGAAACCAACCAGGCTCTGATACCACTGATGGGTTTTGGTCATAAGACATCCTATGTGCTCATACAAACCCTAATGCTTGGATCTAGGTTTCTCTATTGTACATGCTTTGAATCCAAGACTATAAACCCTAATTCTAGCATATGGAAATCAATATTAACATATAATTAGGTTTAAGATATTACCTTGATTGTTATGTAGCAATAACAATCCCAACTCCTCCTTTGAATTGACTTTGGAAGGCTTAGAGTCACAAGTGTCACTCCTCTAATGGTTCACAAACACCATAAGCAAGAGGATGAAGAGGAGAGAGGATAGAGGCTGCCCAAAACGTGTTCTAACCCTAGAAAAGAAGTTCCCCACGTTTTTGAGCCTTAAGGGTTCTATATATAGTGAGGCTATTAGGGTTATCTAACAAGGAAACCCTAATTTGGTTGCTTAAGCCCTAAGCAACCCATGGAGCCCTTTCTTAAAGCCTTGGACGACTTCATATGGGCTTCCCCATTAGAATTCGTCCACCTTTATAATAAAAGGCAATTCATGGCCCAAATTGCAATTATCTTATAATTACAATTCCAGTCCCTTAAATTTAATTAATCTCTTTTAGTCACAAAACTAATTACCAATTAATTATTGACTAATATTAATTAACAATATGATTTCTCCTTTAATATATTATTCCCATAATATATTAATAAATCATATTTAATCATTTCTCTCCATAATTCATCCTATCAAGTTGCTTTGGTGAAGGCAACCCAAAAGGGACTTAGACGCTGAGTTACCAGAGCAACTCGTCGAGTTCCTCAGTGCACAGAAAACCGGGAAAGAACCAACCAACTCGCCGAGTTCGCTCAGTATCCAGAAAGCGGGAAAAACCTATCCAACTCGTTGAGTTGGCTAAGAAACTCGTTGAGTTTTCCTGTCTTAACATATTCAGCCCTTTCCAGTCAAATCCAAAGCCCCACACTACAAATCTAGTGTGACATCCCCAAAATCACGGCCAGAAAAGACCGGTTTAATTTATGCTTTTA
This sequence comes from Lactuca serriola, assembly GCF_051521515.1. Lineage (NCBI taxonomy): Eukaryota > Viridiplantae > Streptophyta > Magnoliopsida > Asterales > Asteraceae > Lactuca > Lactuca serriola. The sequence continues at coordinate 84,916,782 of NC_136408.1, forward strand.
AAACAATTTTAGAGTAATCCTTTGATTAAAAGAGTTGCGGAATTTGTTCCCAAAATGAAATATGATAAAATAATATTTACCAAAGCATTTCATAAAGAAATGTATTTTTATTATATAATAAAACTCGGGATGTCATGTTCCGATAAACAGACCAAAAGCATAAACATTACAATACAGACCTTACAACAGTTATATAAAACAACAGGTCTATAATCCAAAAATAACTTTGCAAGTCATCTAACTTATGCTCTGGCGCCGCTATCTGTAATACAAAGAAAACTGAGTGGGTCAGGCTTGTGGGCCTGGTGAGCATATAGGGTTTTCAACCCACAATAAATAATTATATTTAATTCCACCAACCAACAATAACCCAATTACTCATTCCTGTTATTCTCACTTTCCGTCCCTAAGGCAACTAACATAAGGGACCTAGTCTAAGAATATTTCATCGAGGCGACAACACATGCATTCGGGGGTTTCCCAGAAATATATGTGAAATGAGGCAACCATGAGGGGGGGGGGATGGAGTACAGTGAATGAACACCCAAGTTCATTAATACCTATAGGTGGCGAGTCTGCTAGCGTTCCACAAGACAGTCTAGAAAAATTTGTGGTCGTCATCTAAACTCCGCTAGATGACTAAATCAAAAACATCGAGACCTCTCATCTTTTTATCACATGACAACTATCTACCCATGTTCTACCCAACATTTTAGTAGATAAAATATACGTTTTTATACATAGTTTAAAACCTGTATAGTATGTTCATTCAAAACACATTCCAGATAAAAGATGAGGCACATAAACTCGAGTTATCATCGGATGGTTATCATCGGAGCAACTCGCCGACTCCATCGGCAGACTCGACGAGTCGATTCGGGGTTGCCCCGCGTTTCGTTGCCGAGTAACTCGACGAGTGGAGAGGGAACTCGTCGTGTCTAAGAGGTTTAAAAAGGATTTAGAGAACCCGCATGGACTCGCCGAGTCACTCTTGTGTACTCGCCGAGTCTGGTCAGTGTTGACCGTTGACTTGAGTTGTCTTATGTTGACTTTGGGAGTTTTGGTCAACAGAGGTAATAGAGGTCAGGGAGGGGTAAAATGGTCTTTTACCCATTACCTGACTAGAGAGGGAAAGAGTAATCGCCGGTTAATTAGAGTTGGGACTTCGAGTATTAATTACAGATATTTGCCTTATGTGTTAGGCGGTGGCGAGTCCGATGTTCGCTTGTGCAGATAATTACCAGGTGAGTCTTCTCACTATACTTTACCTTGAGTAGGTAACCAGAGTTATGTGACAGAGTATTTGTATGCTGCGTATGTTATGTGTTGTACTGCAGTATTTCTATGTGATTTATGTTGTGCATGTTTACAGAGTTAGAACCGGAAGGTTCCCAGAGTTAGAACCGGAAGGTTCACAGAGTAGGGTCCACGGACCCACAGAGTTACAGCCTCGAGTGGCTAATATGTGTTATGTGTGGTATTTTGGGGAACTCACTAAGCTTCGTGCTTACAGTGTTTTGTGTTAAGTGTTTCAGGTTTCTCTCAGGATCACGGGACGGCACCGACTCGATTGTACACACCAGAGAAAGAGTCATGTTTTGAGGATCCTGGTTTATTATGCAAGTGAAAATGGAGTTATGTTTTGTAATTCGATTATGAATGAGATTTTAAGCAAAGTGTTTTTAAGATTTAAACGATTATTTTTAAATGAAAAATTGTTTTGAAATTTTCGGTGTTACAAGGTGGTATCAGAGCCTTGGTTTGAGGGATTTGGATGCACCTTCGGGTAAATCTGGACTTAAACTGAGGATTTAAGTCAATTTTTCAAAAATAAATGTGTTTTTATAAAGCGAATAAGAGTTTCAAAGAGAAAGCAAAAAGAGCAGTGTGTACAATCAGCCAGAGCCCGAACGGTGATTTCCCAAAACACCCTTATTTTGTGTTATGAGATATTTGTGATACATTTTATGAGATATTATGCATGCTAGAAATAGGCTAGGCAATTCATATCTTAGGACTAGAGTGACATGATTTGTGATGCCTTAGCCTAGGGTTGCTGTTATATGTGATGTGCTTTCGAGTATGTGCTGAGCGAGAGTGTCCAGCAGGAAATTTTTAGGGGATTCGATTAGAGGAGTAATATGGAAGAGGTATCTATATGAGCATATGAGGAGCTTGCCGAGAGGGTAGCCAGATGCCCACGTGGGGCGGAGTTGTTAGAGTGCAGTGATATCCATCACGTATGAGGAAAGCGAGTGGATAATAACCTAAGGAGGTTTTTTTGTGCTGAAGGGGACGCTTCAATGCCCGAATGCTGCTTGCTTCGTGCTTTGTGGAGCTCTCAATGATGGGAGTCAGCTACTAAGTGAATATGACGATATTCAGGAGGTAGATGACTGGCATCATTAGGAGTTCTTCAGCAACTGATGGCAGAGAAGTGTGGGAATCTAGGAAGAGCCTAGGGAGTAACCTTAGCCAGATGAGTGCGCTGGCAGAGTAGAGACTTTAGCTGGGGAGCGAGCACGCGCGACGGGATTGGTGAACAAGAAGGTCGAGCAACTACTTAGGAGCTCCAGGATAGGCCGTGTGGAAAGTATGGGTATATGTGGCAGGTAGTATGGGCCCGTACTACTAAAAGCAGAGGACCCATACTTGCTACAGGGAGTATTCTAAAGGTTCTAAGGAGCGGATTGAGGAGTGATGTTATGGTTCGAGTACCATACATCAGAACGGATTGAGGAGTGATGTTATGGTTCGAGTACCATACATCGGTGCAGATTGAGGAGTGATGTTATGGTTCAAGTACCATACATCGGAGCGGATTGAGGAGTGATGTTATGGTTCGAGTACCATACATCGGAGCGGATTGAGGAGTGATGTTATGGTTTGAGTACCATACATCGGAGCGGATTGAGGAGTGATGTTATGGTTCGAGTACCATACATCGGAGCGGATTGAGGAGTGATGTTATGGTTCGAGTACCATACATCGGAGCGGATGGAGGAATGATGTTATGGTTCGAGTACCATACATCGGAGCGGATGGAGGAGTGATGCTATGGTTCGAGTACCATACACCAAAGCATATTAAGAAGAGATGTCATAGGATGAGTATCATGGTTCCTAATGAATGATGCTTGTGGTTCTCCGGTTATCCGGTTATGATTGAGGAGGTAGAGATTGGACACTTTGGGTTTTAGGCCTATGGGCCATGATTGAGTACGAAGAGGCGTCCCTTGAAAGGGAGGTCGATAGCCTTTCAGAGTATTTTGGTATGGAGTAAGAGGGAGGGGAGAATTTTGTTCTGCGTTGGGCAATCAGTCGATAGAGGAGATGTCACCTTCTATGACCTGGGTGGTGTTATTTATGTTCGTGTGCAGAACATGAGAGGCATGATGTTTAAGTTTTGGGTTTGGGGGTAAACCCTGCAGGTTGTCATTGATGATGATTTTCCATCAGAGTATCAGGTAGCATATGAGCCGCGAGGCAGTGATTTACCATGAGCAGATAGTCAGTTAGGACTGAGATAGTCGAGGATCACATTACACCTATTTGAGTATAGTAGGGCGTATTGTAGAGGTATCAGTGGGGAGTCCAGTCGAGTTAATCAGTTCAGTGGTTTTTCTATCTATGTTGGGTATTGAATATGGGATTGGGTCCCTATTCTTGGGATGATCCATGTGTTGGAACGTCGGTTGATGAGTCGAGGTGGGGGAGTATGATGATTTCGTGGTCCAGTCTATGAGTCAGTGATGTTTTTGGACAGTTGAGTTGTTTGGTATTGGATTGGTACGAGACTTGGAACGACTAGAGGCAGTCATGACGAGAAGTTCTTGAAGATTTCATCTGAGGTTCAGAGTTATGAGATCGATTGATTTCCTTAAAGGGGATTATCGGGCGTTGCATAGCACTTTCCGAGGGCAGGTGCATTATTGCTGGTGAAAATAGTTTGTGAGGTTGTTGATGTGTCAGATAGTGATGGTTCAAACCCTAAGTGGGGGAGAACCGGGTGGTTTATTGTGAGAACCAGAGATTTGTGCAAGAGCAGTTAGGGGTTGGATACAGAAACCTGCAGCTTGAATCCATGAGATCAGGGTCATTAGTGATCAAGGAAAGGTGCAGGGCGAGATAATGCATGTGGTATATGTCTGAGAGAAGGATGGGTGTCTCCACAGCGAGTGGTCAATGGTCAGGAATCTGGTGGTGGTCAGAGTCGTTTCAAGTGGAAGACCCGTAATGATGGTATGGGCAGTTGAGAACTTCTGGGCTGAAATATGGGTAGAAGATTGTCGAGTAGCCAACTCCCGGGCTGGGATGTGTATTCTTGCTTGGATTTTGAGCAGTAGTGGAAAGGGTTTCGGAGGATCATCAGTGTGTTCTTAAGAGTTAGCGCCTTCCTTATATTCCAATTGAGTGTTTGGATGCATTGAAGTTGCTCATTGAGTGAAATAGGAAATTATGATGGGATTAAGAGGAAATGTATTGTTGTATGTGTATGGTGCTAGGAGTAAGGGAATCAGTGGTAGAAGCAGGACATTGTGATGCTCTGTTAGGGTGTTTCGTGGTTTCCGCGTATAGCGTCCTGATTTCGGAGTTATTTAGAGTCTTGGGTTTAAGATGACTAGTGATGTATCATGTATCCACGGTTCTAGTGGGAGTCCTTCGTGTTTTGTCATCAAGAGGGATTATTTAAGGAAGTGGATCTCCGCAGAGGTAGGTTCTGTGTTATGGCGGTTGCCGGCAGAGTCTGTAATGCATATCGGGGCATGTGTGTGTGTAACTACCTATGATAGTCTTTGGTGCATGAGTTAGTGATCATAGTGTGGCATTGTAATGAGAATGAGAGTATAGGGTGAAGCTACGGGGAGCCGTAGTATTCACCAGTCAGAGGGTGTTGTGATGCTACGGGGAGCCGTAGTACTCATAAGTCAGAGAGAAAGAGAGAGAGTCGTGATGGTATGGGGAGCCGTAGTATTCGCCCGTCAGAGGATGTTGTGATGCTACGGGGAGCCGTAGTACTCACAAGTTAGAGGGAAGGAGTCGTGGTACTAAAGAGAGCCGTAGTACTCACTAGTTAGTTGGCGTTGTGATACTATGGGGAGCCGTAGTACTCATTAGTCAGAGGCTGTCGTAATGTTGCGGGAAGCCATAGTACCCACTAGACGGCAAGAGAGTGTGATGGCGGAGTATTCCCCGATAAGTGCATGATGCAGAAGAGTTTTAGGCTTGAGTAGCCCTAGTGTTGAGTTCTTGGAGCCTAGTGGTTAAATTGGGGCGAGACTGGGGTCTCCGTCTCTGTCGGGAGGGTCAGCAAGGCGCGCGGGAGAATACGCGCAGCAGGCGCCAGAGGTTAGAGCTGAGGCGATCTTCGATTGGATTGTATTTTTTTTATGAGGAAAAAAAGGGGGAATTTCGTGACTTGCGTGTCACTGGGCCGTGATAGTGGTCACGGGGAGGAAGTTAGTGAGATATTTTGGATCATGTTACGTGTGACCTTTGGGGGTTCAGCTGTGGGGCCAAAAGATGACCTGGTGCTCGGTATCGAAGAGGAATATGAGAAATGAGCTAGAGTTTACCATGGTGATATCTGTGGACACTTCAGAGCGAGCGAACAATTCAGACGCTTGAGGATATGTTCGGGCATGCGTATTAGATTTCGGGGGAAATTGTGGCTCGTATTTGCCCTTGGCAGAGTTTTCCTACAATAACAACCATCATTAGTGCATCAGTATGCCACCCTTTGAGCTGTTGTAGGGGAGGGGGTGTCGGACCCCATTTGCTGGGGAGAGGTAGAGCAACGTGTGATGGGAAGTACAAAGATCGTACTTCAAACGTCAGAGCAGATACAGCTGGTCAGGCAGAGGTTGTTGACCACTCAGAATTGCCAGAAGAGTTATGCGGACAGGAGCCAGTCCGAGCTTGAATTTTTGGTCGGTGACTGTGTACTCCTGAAGGTCTCTCCTTGGGAAGGAGTGATCCGATTCAGGAAGAGGGGCAAGTTGGCGCCCCGATATATCGGTCCTTTTCGGGTGATCGCGAGGGTAGGCAGGGTAGCCTACCGGTTGGAGCTACCTGCAGAGCTAGGTCAAATCCATGACACTTTCCATGTGTCGCAGCTACGAAAGTGTATAGCCGAGGAGTCAGTAGTAGTGCCATTAAAGGATATTCAGGTGGATGTGGGACTGAACTACGTTGGGAGACCGGTGGCTATTCGGGATCGAAAGATCAAGGTTCTGAGGAACAAAGAGGTGCCTCTGGTGCAGGTCCAGTGGCAACACCGGAAGGGCTCAGAGCTTACTTGGGAGCCGGAGCGCGAGATGCGTGAGCAGCATCCGGAGTTGTTTCCAGAGTGAGACTTCGAGGGCGAAGTCTGATTCTAGTGGGGGAGAATTGAAACATCCGGATATCTAGGTGTGGGAATTTGAATATTTTATATTGAGGAATAAGGAGACTCGGCGAGTTGACGCCTCAACTCGTCGAGTAGGATCGTGTTTTAGGGACCAGTTTAATGAAGGGACTCGACGAGTTGGGTATTTGGACTCGCCGAGTCGGCGCTGTCAAGGAAAACCCTAATTGTCCGGGTTTGGGACCTATTTAAAGGCCCTTATGGCCTCCAGTGGCGGCCACCTACACCTTTGAGAGACTCCTATCAAACCAGAGAGCTGAGAGAGTGAAGAAGAGCCATTTTGGATTATTCTTGAAGTGGTTGTGCAATGGAGTAGTCATTTCCAGCAAAGGGAGGTCAAGGGGGGTGTCGATTCAGAGCTTCTGAGCTTGTATCTTCACCATGGAGGTATCCATCGTTCTCCCTTTTCTGTTTTGGGTAAGATTGGTAATTTTAGGGTTTTCTAGCTTCTTTTATGGCTTGATTTGTGGAGTATAGTGTCCCATTGAGTGTGAAGTCATAGATCTGGACCCAAATAGGTCCAGAGAGTCCCTTCCATCCTACTTTATGCATTTTATTTGGAGTTTTGAGCTAGGGTTGTTATGTAATCAAGGGTTTCACCCAAATGAGCTTGTAGAACCTTGCATGAGTGCCCAAGGTTCGACCTTTTCTTGGTTATTGGCTTTGAGGGAGTTAGATCTATGGGTTGGTGAAGCAGATCTGACCTCAGAAGGTCAGATGAGGGTTGTCATGGGAGCAACTCGCCGAGTCCATCGGCAGACTCGACGAGTCGAGTCGGGGTTGCCCCGCGTTTTGTTGCCGAGTAACTCAACGAGTGGAGAGGGAACTCGTCGTGTTTAAGAGGTTTAAAAAGGATTTAGAGAACCCGTATGGACTCGCCGAGTCACTCTTGTGTACTCGCCGAGTCTGGTCAGTGTTGACCGTTGACTTGAGTTGTCTTATGTTGACTTTGGGAGTTTTGGTCAACAGAGGTAATAGAGGTCATGGAGGGGTAAAATGGTCTTTTACCCATTACCTGACTAGAGAGGGAAAGAGTAATCGCCAGTTAATTAGAGTTGGGACTTCGAGTATTAATTAGAGATATTTGCCTTATGTGTTAGGCGGTGGCGAGTCCGAGGTTCGCTTGTGCAGATAATAGCTTTCTAATTGCCAGGTGAGTCTTCTCACTATACTTTACCTTGAGTAGGTAACCAGAGTTATGTGATAGAGTATTTGTATGCTGCGTATGTTATGTGTTGTACTGCATTATTTCTATGTGATTTATGCTGTGCATGTTTACAGAGTTAGAATCGGAAGGTTCCCAGAGTTAGAACTGGAAGGTTCACAGAGTAGGGTCCACGGACCCACAGAGTTACAGCCTCGAGTGGCTAATATGTGTTATGTGTGGTATTTTGGGGAACTCACTAAGCTTCGTGCTTACAGTGTTTTGTGTTATGTGTTTCGGGTTTCTCTCAGGATCACAGGACGGCACCGGCGCGATTGTACACACCAGAGAAAGAGTCATGTTTTGAAGATCCTGGTTTATTATGCAAGTGAAAATGGAGGTATGTTTTGTAACTCGATTATGAATGAGATTTTAAGCAAAGTGTTTTTAAGATTTAAACGATTATTTTTAAATGAAAAATTGTTTTGAAATTTTCGGTGTTACACGGACAGCACTACGGCTTGTAGAAATAGTATTCTTCGGTAGATCTGGAAGATCTTCACAAGAATTGGCTTCTTGCGGGCAGAGTTTCGGCTCGGGAATTGCACTTCTCGGGATCTTCGGGGCTTCGGGACTTGCTTCGGGTCTTGGGATTGATACCGGGGCTTCGGGATATTTCTTGCACGAAAAATGAGGTAAAAACGCGAGAGAAGGAAAGAAAATAGCAACTAAAACTCGGCAGCCTCGACTTCCTTTTATAGGGGGTTGGATCCTTGATTTACGCTAGGCGTAAATCCAGGTACGCTGGGCGTAACCCGGATAAGCCCGGTGACTCCCCCTCTTTGGATAATATCCGAATTTATATTTATATTTAATATTTTAATTATTAATAAACTTCAAAACTTCATATCTTCCTCATACGAACTCCGTTTTATATCCACGCGTAGGTGAGACTACGCTCTACAACTTTGATTTAGACTCAGTAGACTAATTTTGACTTTATTTTAATTTTTTTAGTAGGCTGGGACAGAAAAACTCCATCACAAAATTAATAACTTCTTCATCTAACATTCGTTTTCGTCTGTCTTTTTATCGTTGCACTACTAATGACGAGATCTTTGATTCTCATTTAGATTGCTTTGGCTAGAAATCACACCATCTCATATTCGAGTTTCGGGCTACATACTGCTAAGCTGAAACTTCGGAAAATCATAACTTCTTCATACGAAGTCAGATTTGGAGAATCTTTTTATGCACACGCTCTCGGTTTAACGAACTCTGCAACATTCCTTTAGATCACTAAGGCTAAATATCGCTCTATCTCAAATTCACATTTTACGTCATTCAGCGTCGTGTCGATTCTGTCGTGAAACTTCAACAGGTCATAACTTCTTCGTTATAACTCGGATTTCGGCATTCTTTATATCTCCGGAATCCTTGTTTCGACCACTACAACTTTATGTAAATATATCAGGCTTATCTCACACTTTAATTTTAACACACGTTTTATTCTTAATTCATTAAATTATAATAAGTAAGGAAATAAACACATAATTCAGATAATTCACATGATACTTAAATATTTCATCGTTAATACTTCCAAAAAGAGTTACAAGGGTTAACCTAGACTATTACATCGACAATAATGCCTAGCCTGGAAACGCGGGCATTACAATTCTCTCCCCCTTAGTATGATTCCGTCCCTAGAATCACACATCAACAAACAAATGCTGATAGCGACTCAACATGTCACTCTTTGTTTCCCAGGTGAGATTTGGCCCATTTGAATGTTTCCCACGGGCAAGCACTAATTCGACCATCTTGCGTCGAAGCTTCTTAGTCTTTCGGTCAACAATTGCCTCTGGTTCTTCAATTAACCTCTTGTTTTCATCAATTCTCAATTCATAAATTGGAATTATATCGGGAACTTCTCCCCTGAACTTCCTCAAATAACACACATGAAAAGTGTTATGAATATCATCCAGTTCTTCTGGTAGTTCTAGTTTGTAAGCTTGGTTCCTAATCCTCTGAAGAACTTTAAACGGTCCAATAAACCTTGGACTTAACTTTCCCTTTTTACCAAATTATATAAGTCCCTTCCACGGTGAAACTTTAAGCAAAACCGAATCTCCAACTTCAAAAGTCATCGGTCTTCGCTTGTTGTCAGCATAGCTCTTTTGACGATACTGAGCTGCTAACATTCTCTCCCTAATTATTTTCAACTTTTCAGTAGTTTGATGGACTATCTCTGGTCCTATAAACTGCTTTTCCCCAGCCTCAAGCCAACAAGACGGCATATGACACTTCTGTCCGTACAAAGCTTGATAAGGTGCCATCTTAATGCTCGAGTGGAAACTATTATTGTAGGAAAATTCTACCAAAGGTAAATGTTCATCCCAATTAACTTGGAATTCCAGGGTACATGCTCTCAGCATATCTTCAAGTGTTTGTATCGTCCGTTCGCTCTGACCATCAGTCTATGGATGGTAAGCTGTACTCAAACACAACTTGGTACCCAATTCCTCTTGTAGACTTTTCCAAAATCGTGAGGTGAAACGGTTGTCACGATCTGACACAATCATTAACTGAGAGCATCAGCTACAACATTTTCCTTACCGGGGTGGTAAAGTATCTCATAGTCGTAGTCCTTAAGTAACTCTAGCCAGCATCGTTGCCTTATATTTAATTTTCTGATTAAAGAGATATTGGCGACTCTTATGATCAGTGAAAAGTTTGCACTTCGTGCCATAGAGGTAATGTCTCCATATTTTCAGAGCAAAAACTATCGCTGCCAACTCTAAATCATGAGTCGGGTAGTTCTTTTCATGCTCCTTCCACTTTCGAGACGCATATTCTATCACCTTTTCTCTCTGGGTCAAAACACAACCCAATCCAACACCAGACGCATCGCTATAAACAGCGAAGTCTTCAACTCCATCGGGTAGAGAAAGTATCGGTGCTTCGCATAACTTCTTCTTTAGCTTCTCGAATGCTTCTTTATGCTTATCAATTCAAGCATAAGTAGCTTCTTTGTGGGTCAAAGCTGTTACTGGACTAGCGATCGAAGAAAAGCCTTGGATAAACCTTCGGTAATATCCGGCTAACCCTAAAAAGCTTCGGATCTCTGTGGGACTTTTTGGTTGTTCCCACTTCATTACATCCTCAATCTTTGCTGGATCAACCATTATCCCTTCTTGGTTGACCATGTGACCCAAGAATTGGACTTCTCGAATCCAAAAAGCACATTTGGAGACCTTTGCATACAGCTTCTCCTTCTTCAAAACTTCTAACACTTCTCGCAAGTGTTTGTCATGCTCCTCTTGGCTTTTCGAATAAATCAGAATGTCGTCTATGAACACTATCACAGATTTATCAAGGAATGGATTACAAACCCGATTCGTTAAATCCATGAATGTTGTCGGAGCATTGGTTAGTCCAAATGACATTACTAAAAACTCGTGGTGTCCATATCGTGTTCTAAATGCAGTTTTCTCAATATCATGCTCTCTTACTTTCAGCTGATGATATCCTGACCTTAGGTCGATCTTTGAAAAATAACTCGAGCCTTGCAATTGATCAAACAGGTCATCAATCCTTGGCAACGAGTATCTATTCTTTATCGTTGCCTTATATAGCTCTCTGTAATTGATGCACATTCTCATGCTTCCATCTTTCTTCTTCACGAATAACACCGGAGCTCCCCAGGGTGATGAACTAGGTCTAATGAAACCTTTGTCCAATAACTCCTGAAGTTGCATCATCAGCTCCTTCATCTCCTTTGGTGCTAATAGGTACGGTGCTTTTGCTGTTGGCATGGTTCCTGGTAACAAGTCTATTTTGAACTCCACTTGTCTATCAGGTGGTAATTCAGGAAGATCTTCGGGAAATACTTCTGGATAATCACATACCACTGGAATACTCTACACCTCCTTCTTTTCCTTCTTAGCGTCAATCACGAATGCTAGATATGATGTACATCCCTTGGCCAAACACTTTGTAGCTTTCATTAGCGAAATGATTCCAGAATTTACTCTACATTTGTCTCCATACACCATAAATTACTCTTTCCCTGGTGGGTTTACTTTTACTATCTTCTTCTTGCATAAAATCTCGGCATCGTTGGCACTAAGCCAATCTATTCCCAACATGATGTCGAAACCGTTAAGTTCGATAGGCAATAATTCCTTGTGAAACTTATTCCCATTCAAGTCAATTAAGATGTTTTTCATACGATGGCTAACAGGTACAAACTTGCCACTAGAAACTTCGACTAATAAAGCATTATCTAGTTTATCAACAGGCAAAACTAGTTTTCTACCAAACTCATGCGAAATAAAGGAGTAGTTGGCTCCAGAATCAAACAAAATTTGAGCAAGTAATTCGTTTACGAGAAAGGTACCTGAAGCGACATCAGCTTCATCCTTCGTAGCCTCAAGTGTCATCTGAAAGGCTCTCGCCTTCGGTTTTAGTAGAATGTTGGGCTTAGCTGCCTCCTTCTTCTTTGGATAGTCTTTCAAAATGTGACCCTCTTCATTACAACCAAAACACATCCTTTTGTTGGATGGACACTCATTGGCAAAATGCCCAATTTTTCAACACTTGTAGCAAGTTACATCCTCACTACATTTCCTAAAGTGCTTTTTCTTGCACTTCTCACACCATTTCACTTCGCCTCCTTTTCCTCCAAGCTTTTTCGAATCAGACTTCGAAAATTTGTTTTTCTTATTGGAACCTGAAATTCCTTCAAACTTTCTCTTCTCGCCAACTTCAACCTTGTTGGCGGTTCTTCCCTTGATCATGTCCTCAACAGACTTGGCAACCCAAATAGCTGCCACTAGAGTAGGTGCCTGATGTACTGGCACCGCATACTCCCATGGGAGTCCCTTTGCGTACCGGTTAACTTTAGTCAGCTCGTCTGGGACAATGCGCAAAGCAAACTCTATCTTGTCTGTGAAGTTATTAGTATATTCATCAACTGACATGCTGCCTTTTGTCAATGTCAGAAACTTGTTTTCCAACTCCAACAGATTTTGAGCCGAGCAGAACTTGCGCTTGAATTGCACCAAAAAATTCTGCCCAAGTCAATTGCAGTGGTTCGTTAGGACATAGGGTCTTCTCCAAAGGGTTCCACCAATGAACGGCTCCACCTCGGAACTGACGCACTGCAAAGGTAGTCTGCAACATGCCTCTGCAACCGCACGTCATAAAGGCTAGCTACATTTCTGAGATCCAATCCATAACTTCGATCGAGTCCTCCTTTCCAGTGAAGTTCAATGGTTTGCAAGTCAAAAAGTCCTTGTACTTGCACCCCATTCCATCATTCACTCCATCTTGGTTGTTTTGCCTAACTATCGGTGGGTTGGCTTGACCAACAGATCCACTGAAGTTTCCTCCTTCAGAGTGTCCTTCACTCAATTCGGGCTGTTTAACATGTATAGGAGGTTCTTCGCGATTATGCTGAAGCAACCGCCTAGTCTCCTCCATCTGACGATCCAACATCGTCTGAATCATCAATTAAACACCAACCATTGTTATTGGCTCAGGTGCTGCTGCTATAAAAGGTACTCGCTCAACCACAGGTGGTTGATCCCTGTCTTCGTTCACGTTTCCAACTCCACTTCTGGTTCTTACCATTTTTAATCTACACACCGAATAAGGTGAGTTTAGATCCTTAATCACGATAGAAAATCAAATCATCCTTATCACTCCGAAACGCTTACATGCTAGTGCTAATACCGAAATCCTACGCTTAGAATCCTAAACGCATAAGGTTTCCCGATCCGGTCGGCAGCAGACCACATATTTGAACAAATAATATCATATATGGCAAACATATAACATTTAGCACATAAAAGCATTTTAGTCAATTTTCCTAAAATAAACTAGTGCTCGTGTCTAAAATATAATAGATACACACCTCAAAATCTTCACTTAGAATTCTAAGTTGAAGTCTAGAAATCCTACAAATTCCTAGTTCGCTTAAACTAATGCTCTGATACCAACTGTGACATCCCCAAAATCACGGCCAGAAAAGACCGGTTTAATTTATGCTTTTAAAACAATTTCAGAGTAATCCTTTGATTAAAAGAGTTGCGGAAGTTGTTCCCAAAACGAAATATGATAAAATAATATTTACCAAAGCATTTCATAAAGAAATGTATTTTCATTTTATAATAAAACTCGGGATGTAATGTTCCGATAAACAGACCAAAAGCATAAACATTACAATACAGACCTTACAACAGTTATATAAAACAACAGGTCTATAATACAAAAATAACTTGACAAGTCATCCAACTTATGCTCCAGCGCCACTACCTGTAATACAAAGAAAACTAAGTAGGCCAGGCTTGGGAGCCTGGTGAGCATATAGGGTTTTCAACCCACAATAAATAATTATATTTAATTCCACCAACCAACAATAACCCAATTACCTATTCCCGTTATTCTCACTTTACGTCCCTAAGACAACTAACATAAGGGACCTAGTCTAAGAATATTTCATCGGGGCGACAACACATGCATTCGGGGGTTTCCCAGAAATATATGTGAAATAAGGCAACCATGAGGGGGGGGGGGGATGGAGTACAGCGAATGAACACCCAAGTTCATTAATACCTATAGGTGGCGAGTCTGCTAGCGTTCCACAAGACAGTCTAGAAAAATTTGTGGTCGTCATCTAAACTCCGCTAGATGACTAAATCAAAAACATCGAGGCCTCTCATCTTTTTATCACATGACAACTATCTACTCATGTTCTACCCAACATTTTAGTAGATAAAATATACATTTTTATACATAGTTTAAAACCTGTATAGTATGTTTATTCAAAACACATTCCAGATAAAAGATGAGACACATAAACATAACACATATTTCATAGAGAATAAATCATATCTATGAGATTAGAAGATAACATCGATACACTCACATAACACATATACTTAGTACGTTAAATCGATACTTGTATAAAATCGCGCATTTGAAAGAGATTATGTACCGCCTTCAAATCAACACCAATATATAAACACATAACACATACTTCATAGTAAATACTTCGTATTTATGTATTAGAAGAAAGTAACTACACACTCAATTGATCAGAAGATGATCGGACAACACTACGGCTTATAGAAGTAGTATTCTTCGGTAGATCTTCACAAAAATTGGCTTCTCGCGGGCAGAGCTTCGGCTCAGGAATTGCACTTCTCGGGATCTTCAGGGCTTCGGGACTTGCTTTGGGTGTCGGGATTGATACCGGGGCTTCGGGATATTTCTTGCACGAAAAACGAGGTAAAAACGCGAGAGAAGGAAAGAAAATAGCAACTGAAACTCGACAGCCTCGGCTTCCTTTTATAGAGGGCAGGATCCTCGATTTACGCTGGGCGTAACCCGGATAAGCCCGGTGACTCCCCCCCCCCTTTGGATAATATCCGAATTTATATTTAAATTTAATATTTTAATTATTTAATAAACTTCAAAACTTCATATCTTCCTCATACGAACTCTGTTTTCAACGTTCTTTATATCCACGCATAGGTGAGACTACGCTCTACAACTTTCGTTTAGACTCCGTTGGCTAATTTTGATTTATTTTTATTATTTATTTTTAGTAGGCCGGAACATGAAAACTCCATTATAAATTCATAACTTCTTCATCTGACGTCCGTTTTCGTCTGTCTTTTTATCGTTGCACTACTAATGATGAGATCTTCGATTCTCGTTTAGATTGCTTCGGCTAGAAATCACACGATCTCATAATCGAGTTTCGGGCTGCATACTGCTAAGCTGACACATCGGAAAATCATAACTTCCTCATACGAAGTCAGATTTAGACGATCTTTTTATGCACGCTCTCGGTTTAACGAACTCTACAGCATTCGTTTAGATCACTAAGGTTAAATATCGCTCTATCTCAAATTCACATTTTACGTCATTCAGCGTCGTGTCGGTTCTGTCGTGAAACATCAACAGGTCATAACTTCTTCGTTATAACTCGGATTTCGACTTTCTTTATATCTCCAGAATCTTTGTTTCGACCACTACAACTTTATGTAAAGATATCGAGCTTATCTCACACTTTAATTTTGACGCTCATTTTATTCTTAATTCATTAAATTATAATAATTAAGGAAATAAACACATAAGTCACATAATACTCAAATATTTCATCATTAATACTTCCAAAAAGAGTTACAAGGGTTAACCTAGACTATTACATCGACAGTAATGCCTAGCCTGGAAACGCGGACGTGACATCTAGTCCCTTAGGACTGAAATACCACATAAAGTTGTTAACTTTACATGCATGCTAGGCCTCAAGAGGCTAAAACACTAAAACTAAGCTTAATAAGAGGTTTAGGGCATAGAGGAGGGCCAAGACTAGATAAAGTGGGCAACTTTATTTCCATGGAGACCTAGAGGTGTCCAAATCTGAAACCATATCCTCATGACAAGCTCAAATCCAAGAATGACTCCATTATGCACCAAAAATGACCATATACTTTCATAAAGGGAGATCTAAGCAATAAAAGGTCAAGGTATCAACTTTATACCTTAAGATGATTGCCAAAACAGAATAAATGTTGGATCTACAGCCTCCCTCTCACTCCAATCTCTTCAATCTTTGAGTTTCCTTCCAAAGGAGCACCAAGAGTCACTTTCCAAGCTCTCACACACACAATGAGATATGATGCAAAAATTAGGGTTTCTAAGGGCAAGGGGACGAAGAGAGAGGTTGAAAATGAGTGATAAGGTCCTTAAATATGGTGCAAAACCCTGAAAATTAGGGTCTCATAATCAATTGTCAACTCGTTGAGTTTTGCCTCCACAACTTGTCGAGTAGAGATCTTCCTACACGTTGAGTTGAGGCCATCAACTCGACAAGTTCCAAAGTAAAATTGTCTTTTAAGCCATAAATCTTATACCTAAGAACTGGGATGTTACAACTAACAAATATGTGATTAATTAACCAGAACCATAAAATGTGTGACCAATTGGGTACGAGTTTATATTAGATTAGTCACTTACAATTAAGCAACAAGTGGTCAAAATTGTTAATAAGTGTGACCATATAAATTTTAAAGTCAAGTAAATGTGTATTTTGTTTGACAATTTTCTGTCATTTGGCCTCATGAATATATAATATATGTGGCCTTGACGATGATTTAGTGACACAACAATTGTCCTTTTTTCGGAGTTAATCATATACAATTAAATAACAAGTTGTTAAAAGTGTTAATAAGTGTGTCCATATACTTTTTAAAGTCAAGTAAAATTGTATTTTGTGTAATTATTGTTCATCCAATGGTCACATGATATTTAGGTTTGTGTGATGTTTTGTAATATTTAGTCACACAATGAATTACACAAAAATTGGCCAAAAGTGTTAATATGTATGACCATATTATGTGAGTGTATCTTTTAATCACATTTAACAAATCAATAATTTGTGTCACAATGTGAATTTTACATACATGTGTGTGTGAATATATATATATATATATATATATATATATATATATATATATATATACACACACACACACATTCTATGGAAAACAAAACCCTAAAAATCATAAAAATGCATAAAAAAATACTTAGAGATCACAAATTTTTTTTTAAATTTCTTTATGAAAAAGCGCAGGTTTTTAAATAAATTCGCTGATTTTAAAAAAAAATTGATTTTTTATTTTTTTTCAGTGAATTTATTAAAAAACCTACATTTTTTTTTCTAAAAAAATAAAAAAAAAGTTTTGTAATCTCTAATTATTATTTTTTTTTAATGATTTTTAGGGTTTTTTTTTTGTTTTTCAAATAACCCTTCGCTATATATATATATATATATATATATATATATATATATATATATATATATATATATATATAGAGAGAGAGAGAGAGAGAGAGAGAGAGAGAGGTAGGTTCAAATATTTTTTCACATCTTATGTGTGCTAGAATGCACCAATAAGAATTGAGTAAACATTAAATGTATATTAAATGATATCCATATTTATAAATCTTTTTTATGGAACTTAATTTAATTCGTCATTAATATCAATAATAATATTCTTTCAGAATGAATTCATATATAAAATAATGAGTGTATTCTAGGAGAACGAGAGTATATTATACTAGAATACACCCTCATTCTTCATATTCCATACAACTTTATTGTATTTTAAGTGAGTGAGTCCTGAAATAATGTTATTGCTGACATAAAACCTAAATACGAATTCATTCTGAAAGAATGTTATTGCTGACATTAATGACGAATTTAATTAATTTCCATAAAGAGACAGATAATTATGGATATCATTTAATATACATATAATTATAGAAACCATTTAATATCTATTATTATTTAATTAAATAATAATATAATTATTAAATTCTTATTGGTGCATTTTAGCACACAATAAATGTAGAAAACACTTTAACCTAGCTCTATATATATATATATATATATATATATATATATATATATATATATATATATATATATATATAAGAAGGGAAAAGTGAATATACCCTTAAGGGTATATAAGCTTAGGTACCCGAACACACCATAATAAGTCGTTTTGTTTGATATATTCATTATAATGTTCTTAAACTTCAACCCTAAGTTGATTATTTTCAAGATATTCGAAATTTCCGTATTATTTTTCTCTTAAATGACATCTTTTTGCCGAACACCTATTAGGCTATATATATTGTAGATGAAAATGAAAATTATGTAAGAAAAAGATAAATGTTTAATTTACAAAAATCTTGGAAGTAAATCAAGTTAGAAGTTAAACTATAAGAATATTAGACAATTAGAATGTATTATATGATACAAAACAACGTATTATGGTGAGTTTGGGTACTTAAGCTTATATACCCTTAAGAGTATATTCACTTTTCCCATATAAGAAAACAAAAGAAAAAACACAAAACAAATGCAAACACATAATTGAGCCAAAATTAAAATTGGAATGTCTTACATAATAAAATTCTAAACTAACGTATCAAATAATCTACACATTTGACAATCACAAATTTAAATATTTTTGACTCTTCAAGGTGGTCCTTGCTTGTTTTTGCACGGTATCACAAGAGACAAAAATGGATTTTCTCTTATTTTTTAGGTGCAGTTTTGTTCTCACCAAAATTTTGTATGGAAGTTTGTGGTGTTACATGTAGGAGTAATTAACCTGATTTAGATCATGTGCATTCGTCAGTAACATGTACCATCAGTCTGTTATGATTAATTATCTAAGAATAGCTAACACTTCATGTTCATAAAAGTTAATTAACAGATGAAAAAACATAAAAATAGAAGTCTAGAGATAATTACTTAATAGTTAGAAATGTAGCCATATAACATAATTACCTATGTCTGCTATATTTTGAAGTCTTTTTTTTCCAAATTAGAGCAAGTTCATGTCTTCCCATAAGTGCTGCATATTATAAAATTAATAACCAAAACCAATCAGCTCCTTGCCGTTACTGAAAATGACAGAAACTAAAAGTTTATCAGGCAAGAATTATTAAACTAAATAGTATTTTCATAGAGTTTGTTTTTTACTTTCCGATTTCTCAGTTGATAATGTTTATAATAATATGATGTTAGGATTTTTTTTAGTTAAATTGGCTGATAACAAAAATACGGAGATGTCGGTTAGTCTGATTTTGCATAATTATTAATTGATAATATAAGTAGTTGATATTCAAAGATAAAAACCAAGGGGGTCATAACCCCCCTAGCCCCTTGTAAGTTTCGCCCCTGCTTAAAGAAGAGAAAACCTTTGAAATTAAACCAAATTGACAATTTCAAAAAACATAAATAATTATAAAGTAGTTGTTTATTCAAAACAATAAATAAGAAATTTGAACAACTAGTTATCAAATTATTTACAAAACACACGTTTAATAATTTCATGAAACATAAGTAGATTAATTGTAGTTGTTTATAAAAAATATATATGCTAAGATTGGAGAAACAAATAAAAAATTATCACGTTGAAGTAGGTATTTATGGATCATTACATAAACAACATTTGGAATCGAAACATCAAGATAAGGAAAATGAAATCAATATGAAAGGCTGAACAGTAGGTTACTGTAACACCCACAGATTCGAGCTAATTAATTTAGAGATAATAAGCGCTAAATATGAATTTTTGATAGAATACTATTTAGCATAAATAATCTTAATGAAAGTTATAGTATATGTCACATGGATTTCGTACATATAAGGAACACTACAATCCGACTTCTAACGAAGAAGTTATGACCCGTCAAAGTTTTGCGATTAAACCAACACGACACCGCGTATCGTAAAAAGTGAATTTTAGAAAAAATACTTTTTAGCATTAGCGATCTAAATAAAAGTCATAATATACGTTAAACCGAAAGCGTGCATATAAAGAACGTCTAAATCTGACTTCGTTTGAGGAAGTTATGATTTTTCTAAAATTTTTACATAGCGGTATACAACCTGAAAATCAAATTTTAGATCGATCGATTATTAGCTGACACACCTAAATGAGAATTGAAGGTCTTATTAATAGGAGCTCAACGATATAAACACAGTCGAAAACGAACGTCGGATGACAAAGTTATAAATTTTTAACGGACTTTAACTGTCTAAGTTTATTAAAATATAACTTTGAAAGTAAATTCAAAATTAGCTGACGGAGTCTAAACAAAGGATGTAGATCACATCGCTACTTATGTGTGGATATAAAGAACGTCAAAACCAGAGCTCGTATGCGAAAGTTACGAATTTTAGAAGATAAATAATTTTTGGGATTAACCGGAGAGTAACACGTGGCAAGATCTGGGCCACACCTTCTTCCCCATGGCTTGGCACCTGATCGCGACATGTGGCATGAGTACCCCCATCATAACATACAGCACGCCTAACGTACCCTTTATGTACGCCGCGCGTACTCGGTGCTGGCAACCTATAAATAGAAGGTGTTTTTCACTCTTTTTCTCACATCTCTTTAACCAACTCTCTCTGAAACACACCTAAAGCCTCAAGGATTTTCTCTAGCCTTTCTCAGGAGTTAGTAGCGAGTCTCGAAACGTTGGAAAGCCCCGAGAAGAAGAGCTTTCGACTCAACAGTTCGGCCCACACAGAGCCCGGTTTCTCACTAAACCACCTTTAAGTTAAGTTAGGCTTACTATACTTTAAGTATACCTTATGTTTAAGTTCATTATCGTTATTATGAACCTATAAACAACATTTATCAGTGATTCCAATTCCTTATACTAATTTATCTACTTACGGGGATGATGTCCAGGCTGTGATTTAATGAGGTGTTTAAAGTGAGATTTCGAAATAGTATACTTCGTATACCAAACGGACCCTATCTCCGATATGATTCTACCTGGTCGTTTTTAAACTACATGTTCACCATATGTACTCTAAAAACTTGTAGGTGTTTTTGAATATTAGTAGTTATGGACTTAGTGCCTTATAAATGAATATTAGTAGTTATGGACTTAGTGCCTAATAGTTAACATTGACAGTTGTGCCTAATAGATAACATCGACAGTTATGGACTTAGTGTTTGTTAGATAAACCCTGGCAGTGATGGACTTCGTGTTTATTCCTTAGGAAAATTCTTAGGAATAAATATTAAAGAATAGATGATTCTTAGGGTAAGTTTATAAGAATAAAGAAGATAATGGGGATGGGTAATCGGGTTAATTATTTGACATGAAGTATGCATGTGAAGAAACAAATTAACTATATTATTGTGAGTTGAAAACCCATATACTCACCATGTTTCCTAACTTGACCCACTCAGTTTATTTGTATAATAGGTATCGATGCGAAGATACATTACACTGAAAGATTAAAGAAGATGTAAATCATTAGTGTAAATGAATGTAAGGTTTGTTTATGCTTATGTTTCTGTATTGACGATGACATCCCAATGTTTTAATATAAATAAAATACATTTTTCGGAAATTGTTTGATAATATATTTATCATATTTTTGGGGACAAATTCCCCAATAATGTTCTTCAAAAAGGTTACTCTGATTCTAAAATAAGCATAAATAAAATTTTTAAAATGACCGTGAATTTGGGGATGTCAAAGTTGGTATCAGAGCATTAGTATAAGCGAACTAGGAGTATGGATTTATTTCTAGACTTAAACATAGAATACTAAGTGATGATTGTGAGATGAGTGTCTGCTATATTTAGGATGTATGCCTAAATAGACACGAGTACTAGCTTATTTAAGGGAGATGCCTAAATTGCTTTTATGTGCTAAATGATTTATGCTATAATGTCTTATATGCTTTATGATGCTATCAGATCTATGGTTTATTGCCGACAGGATTTGGATATTTTATGTGTTCAGATCTCTAAATGTTTAATTACGATATTAGAACTAACATATAACTTTTCGGAGTGATAAGGAAATTTATACATCTGTCGTAAATAAAGCTTTCCCTATCTTAATTCTCGTCATTGTACACTGAACATCTGCTAGAGTGTATAGATCTAAATGGCGAGAACTCGTAGCGGTTTAGGAAATGCTAATGGAAACGAACAGCCTGAACCATAAGTGATTGAGCGTGCACCTGAGGTAGTAGTTGCACCCGAGCCCAATGACAATGGAAAGAGTCCAAAAAATGATTCGGGCTATGATGGACGAACAAAGGGAGGATATGAGGAAAATGTTGCTTAATAATAGAGATGAACCTATTGTACCCATTGTACAACTTGAACTGAACATTGAACAGTCAGATGAAGGACACTATAGTCAGACTGTCAGCCAAGCTAAGCCACAAGTTGTTAGAAGAAACCAACCCAATGGAGGAAATGATGGGCGTGGATGTAAGTAAAAGGAATTCATGACATTCAAACCACCAAGTCTTTCTGGAAGCCCAACACCGGTGGAATTCATGAATTGGATCCCCGAGATGGAGATGATGTTTGAAGGTTGCGACTACAACAACAAACAGAAGACCACTCTCGCGGTTACACTGTTGAATACTGGAGTATTAAGTTGGTGGAAGCTATTAGTTGATACCATGCTCAAGAGAGATGCAAGCAAAATGTCTTCGGAAGAATTTTTGGTGCAACTAAAAATACAGTACTGATATGAGCAGGATCTTCTGGAGATCAACAACGAGTTTCAAAATATGAAAAGGGAAGGATGAGCGTCACCGAGTATGTTGCAAGTTTTACGGAGGAAATGAAGTTCATTCCTTATTTTGTTCCAATTGAACTCTCCAAGGTCATCAAATTTGCTAATGGATTACTAGAAGAATTCGGTCCAATGGTCAAACAAGCAACCACCTTGAAAGTCGCCATCTGGGCAGCTAAGAATGTAGAGACCCAAATAAAAGAAAAGGATCTAGAAGAATATAAGACGGGAGAAAAAAGGAAGATTGAGGTATCCTCAAGATCTGATAAGAAAGGAAGATTCTCGAAGTCCAACCCGAACGATCAAAAGTATGGGGGTAGTGGTGGAGCCAAGTGGTGTCAGAAGTGCAAGAAGAAGCATTGTGGGAGATACGACGGAAAGGTAACTTGTTATAAATGTGGGAGGATCGGTCACTATTCTAAGGATTATACGTTTAATGATAAGGTATGCTACAAATGTGGAAACAAGGGGCATATGTCAAAAGATTTCCCGAAGAAAAATGAAGCAGCAAGACCGAATACGCCGCTGAAGCCAAAGGCAAGAGCATTCCAGATGATCCTTAATGAAACAGGCGACGATGCAAGGGATCAGGAGTAAGGATCTCTCTCTCTCTCTCTCTCTCTCTATATATATATATATATATATATATATATATAAAGATCGAGATATAAAGTAGCCATATAGATGGTATCATGTGGTGTGGCCTAATATAAGAGGCCTAGTGTAGGGTGAACTTGAATATCTATGTAATTGTTTCAGGAAATAATATAAACCTTAGTTATGTTATCCGATGTGTTAAATCACTATGTGAAATTCTTTTATGGTGACTTGGAAAACTAAGAGGAAATTCTTGGGACGAGTATGACTAGGTGTGAAAGGTAGTAAAGGCCTATACTACCAGAAGCATAAGACTTGCACTTAGATCAGGGAAAGTCACAAGGTCACCAAGGCGCTAGTAATTGATTATGTTTTGTTTATGTCTATCGTTACCATCGTTTCGGTAATGACCAGAAAGATGATTTTTTTTCGAACCTAATGATCGTATCAAATCGAGTCCGACTAAGATGAGTGTATTACTTGGTTCATAGAACCAAGTTCGATGAAGTATCTGACTTAAACCAAAAGATTGAAGTATCGTGGTCGCCGTCAAGTAATAAGCTTGTAGCTAGAAGTGCTGGATGCTAGAATGTGATTATGTCACATTAGAACATGAAGGAAGGTATATTCTATTTTGGAATCTGACTCTAAAAGAACTGAGTCTATGCATTGCATCATACAATGAGACGTCATTAGGAAAAGACCCATCGGACTGTTACGATAAGCGAAGTAAAGAACTTATCTTAAGTTAAGTCTGTTTAAGAAGGAACATGAGTCTCAAATAAGGGTCAAGTTTGTAATTCGAAGGTTACGATTGAAAGACCAACATATTATGAAGAGCAGGTGCAAGATTGAGCACCGTCAATAGTCAAGAAATCCAAGAGTTAAATACTCATTTGAAAGGACATAAGAGTTACAGTTATTACCTTGGATGAAAAGATAACATATGGAGTCATTATACAAGCCCTTTTTCGATGTTGATTCCGGGACGTAATCATCCTAAGGGGGAGATAATTGTAACGGCCATAGATTCGAGCTACTTAATTTAGAGATAATAAACATTAAAAATGACTTTTTGATAGAAGATTATTTAGCATAAATAATCTTAACCGAAGTTATAGTATATGTCACAAGGATTATGTACATATAAGGAACGCTGAAATTCGACTTATAACGAAGAAGTTATAACCCGTGGAAGTTTTGTGACTAAATCAACATGACACCGCATATCGCAAAAAGTGAATTTTTGAAAAAAAATTACTTTTTAGCCTTAGCGATCGAAATTAAAGTCGAAGTATACATTAAACTGACATCGTGCATATAAAGATCGTCCAAATCTAACTTCATTTGAGGAAGTTATGATTTTTTTTAAGATTTTACATAACAATATACAACCCGTAAATTGAATTTTATATCGATTGATTATTAGCCAACACAACCTGAACAAAATTTGAAAATCTCGTTAATAGGAGCTCAATGATATAAAGACAGTCGAAAACGGACGGCGGATGACAAAGTTATAAATTTTTAATGGACTTTAATTGTTTAAGTCTATTAAAATATAACTTTAAAAATAAATTTAAAATTAGCTGACGGAGTCTAAACGAAAGTTGTAGATCCCGTGGCTACCTATGTGTGGATATAAAGAACATCAAAACCGGAGCTCGTATGAGAACGTTACAGATTTCAGAGGATAATTAATTTTTGGGATTAACCGGCGAGTAACACGAGGGAAAATCTGTGCCACACCTTCTTCCCCATGGCTTGGAACCTGATCGCGACATGTGGCATGAGTACCCCCATTGTAACATACAGTACGACCAACGTACCCTTTGCGTACGCCCCGCGTACTCGATGCTGGCAACCTATAAATATGTGACATCCCCATTTTCACGACCAGAAAAGACTGATTTGTTTATGCTTTGTTTTATAAAATCAGAGTAATCCTTTGGTTAAAAGAGTTGTGGAATTTGATCCCAAAACAAAATATGATAGAAATTTATCAAAGCATTTCTTAAATAAAAGTATTTTCATTATATAACAAAATCTCGGGATGTCATGTTCCGATACAGACACATAAGCATAAACAGAACTTACATTTATTTACACTAATGATTTATATCTCCTTTAATCCCTCAGTGAAATATGTCTTCATATTGATACCTGTGATACAAAGAAAACTTAGTGAGTCAGGCTTAGGAGCCTGGTGAGCATATAGGGTTTTCAACCCATAATAATATAATTATTATATTTAATCAACAAACAATCTACCCAATTACCCATCGCCATTATCTTCTTTATTTCTTAAGGTTTTACCCTAAGAACCAGCTATCCTTCATTCATTCATTCCTAAGGATTTACCTAAGGAATTGTCACGAAGTCCATTGCTGCCAAAGTTTATCTATCCGGTACTAAATCCATAGCTATCAGGCGCTAACTCCATAGTCACCAAGGTTCACTTAACAAACGCTAACTCCATAGTCGCCAAGGTTTACTCAAAAAGCCTTAACTCAATAGTCGCCAAGGTTTACTCAACGTGCGCTACCTCCATAGTCGCCAAGGTTCATCAAATAGGCACGAAGTCACATCGTCGCCAAGGTTTATACAATAGGCGCTAACTCCATAGTCACCAACTATCCTATCTACCCATGTTCTACCTAACATTTTCGTAGATACAAATACTTACACAGTTTAAATCATTTAACACCTATATAAAACATCAATTCTATGCCCATCTCAAATAGACAAACAATATATAAACACATAACACGTATTTCATAGCAAATACTTCGGATTTATGTGTTAGAAGAAAGTGACTACACACTCGCCCAAAACATATACTTAATACATTCAAACAATACTTGTATTAAAATCGTGTTTATGAAAGGGACTATACATTCACTTGATCAGAAAGATGATCAAGCAGCACTACGGCTCTAAGAGTAGTATTTCTTTGGTGAAACCGGGAGATCTTCACAAAAACCGGGTTTCTCGCGGGCAGAGTTTCGGCTCGGAAACTTTACTTCTCGGGATCTTCGGGGCTTCGGGACTTGCTTCGGGTCTTGGGATGATACTGGGGCTTCTAGAGTATAGCTTTCATGTAAAAAGAGGTAATACGGAGGAGAGGAAAGGAATTGAGCAACAAAACCCGAAGGCCTTGCTTTCCTTTTATAGGGATGGGAAGAGGCTCGAACGCACGGCGTTCCCTAGGGGAACGCAGGGCATTCCCACATACGTCATGGCTTACGATCTTCAGATTCGACATGTGATGTGACATGTGATGGGACAGGGTCTGGTGCTCCGAACGCGTTGTGTTCCCTGAAGGAACGCATGGTGTTCCCTTCCAGCTCAGCCTCGAAGTTTGTGCCTCAATCTTTGAACTTCCGTAACTTTCGCGTACAAGCTCCGTTTTCGACGTTCTTTATATCCACGCGTAGGTGAGATTATGCTCTACAACTATCATTTAGACTTCGTCAGCAAATTTTGACTTTATTATTTATTATATTATTTTTAACAGGCCGGGACTAGAAAAGTCCGTTAAAAATCCATAACTTCTTCATTCAACGTCCGTTTTCGTCTGTCTTTCTTCCATTGGACTACTATTGATGAGATCTTCGATTCTTGTTTAGATTGTTTCGACTAAAAACTCGCTCGATCTCATAATCGAACTTTGGGCTGCATACCGTTAAGCTGAAACTTAGAAAAATCATAACTTCCTCATATAAAGTCAGATTTACACGTTCTTTTTTATGCACGTTCTCGGTTTAATGTATTCTATAACTTTTGTTTAAATTACTCAGGCTAATTGTGTCTCTAACTTAAATTCACTATTTACGTCACGTAGTGGAGTGCCGGTTCTGTCGCGAAACTTCGACAGGTCATAACTTCTTCGTTATAACTTGGATTTCGACGTTCCTTATTTGTATGAAATCCTTGTAACATATACTACAACTTAGTTAAGATTACTCCTTCTAAATAATATTCCATCAAAAAATCATTTTTAATGCTTATCGTCTCTAAATTGACTAGTCCGGATCTACGGACGTTACAATTATATCCCCCCTTAGGATGACTATGTCCTAGAATCATAAATGAAAATAGGACTTGAATAATGATTCCATACATTATCTTTTCATCCTAGGTAATAATCGTAACTTCTATGTTTCTTCGAATGAGTATCTAACTCTTGGACTTCTCGATAGCAGGTAGTGCTTAATCCCGCATCTGCTCTTCGTACTATGTTGGACTTTCAATCGTAACCTTCGAGTTACAAAATAAATCCTTATTGAGGACTCCTTCTTCTTCTTAGGACAAGTACTTTCCTTTATCTATTGTAACAAACCGATGGGTCATGTTCTAATGACCCCTCATCATATGATGCAATGCTTAGACTCAGGTCTCTTAGAGTCAAATTACAAAACAAACGAAACCTTCCTTCATGTACTAATGTGACATAATCACATTTTAGCAAGTAGCATTTCTAGCTACTACTACTTTAACAACAAGCGCGATGCTATCAGTCACATTGATTTCAATCTTCTGACTTCAGTCAGATGCTACATCGAACTTGGTTCTCTGAACCACGTAACAAACTCATCGTAGTCGGACTCAATTCGATATGACCACTAGGGTCGGAATAACAACCATCTTACTAGTCATTACCGAAACAATGGTAATGACATACTTGAATAAAACGGAATCAACTACTAGTTTCTTGGTAACCTTGTGACTTTCCCTGATCCAAGTGCGAGTCCTGTGCTTCCGGTAGTATAGATCTCTACTACCATTCACAGCTGCTCGTACTCGTCCCAAGTAATGTCTCGTAGTTAACCAAGTCACCATACATAAATCATATAATCATTCAACACATCAGATAACAAAACCAAGGTTTATATTATTTCTTGAAACGATTACACAAAGGTTCAAGTTCACCCTATACTATGCCTCTAATAGGCTACACTTCCTGATACAGACTTTATATATAGACATGAAGTCTTCATCTTTTAATCCTCCCATCGTTTTCTGCTTCGTCGAGGAGCATGTGGAATGCACTTGGCTGTGGAGGTGTGTTTTTCTTTGGGAAATCTTTAGAAATATGCCCTTCTTCGTTACATCTGTAGCACACCTTCTTGATAGGTGCGCACTTGTTGGCATAATGCCATGTCTTCCCACATTTGTAGCAAGTCATCTCCTCGCTACATTTCCTGAACTGTTTTTTTACACTTCTCACACCACTTAGCTTCATATTTTCCCCCAGATTTCGAGAATTTGCTTTCTTTGTTGATTATTGAAGATCCTTCATGTTTCCTTTTCTCACCAACTTTAGCTCTCTCCAGACCCTTTTCTTTTATTTGGGTCTCAACATTCCAGATGGCGGCTTTCAAAGTGGTTGCTTGCTTGACTATCGGACCAAAGTCCGCTGATAATCCATTAGCAAACTTGTTGACCTTGGAAAGTTCAGTTGTAATTAGGTATGGAATAAGCTTCATCTTCTCTGTAAAGCTTGTAGCGTATTCAGCGACGCTCAATTTTCCTTTCCTGAGATTCTAGAACTCATTGTTGATTTCCAGAAGATCCTGCTCAGAGCAGTACTGCATTTTCAGTTGCACCATGAACTCTTCCCAAGACATCTTGTTAGCTTCCCCCTTAGGCATCGAACCAACCAATAACTTCCACCAGCTCAGTACTCCAGATTTTAACAGAGGAATTGCAAGAGCGGTCTTCTGTCTGTTGCTACACTCGCAACTTTCAAACATTGTCTCCATCTCGGAGATCCAGTCCATGACTTGCATCGGTGTCGGGCTCCCAGAAAGACACGGTGGTTTGGATGCCATGAAATCCTTGTACTTGCATCTACGTCCATCATTTCCTCCATCCTGGTTGTTTCGGTGGACTATTTTTGGTTTGGCTTGACCAACGGTCCCACTGTAGCTCCCTCCTTCCGAATGCCCTCCATTTACTTCGGGCTCTTCCACTTGAATTGACAGTTCTTCACGATTCTGTCGAAGCAACCGCCTGGTCTCCTCCATTTGACGATCCAACCTCGCTTGCATCATTGCTTGTATACTAGCCATCGTCATTGGCTCAGGTGCTGCAGCTACAACAGGTATTCGCTCAATCACTGGTGGTTGATTCCTGTTCTCATTTGCGTTTCCAACTCTGCTTCTAGTTCTTGCCATTCTTGATCTATACACCGAATAAGGTGAATTTAGATCCTCATTCACGATAGATACATATATCATCCTTATCACTCCGAAACGTTTACATGCTAGTTCTAATATCATAACCATATGCTTAAAATCCTAAACACATAAGAGTTCCTGATCCGGTCGGCAACAGACCATAGATCCGATCAAATACTATCATATATGGTAACATATAACATTTAGCACATAAAAGCATTCTAAGCATCATCCATAAAATAAACTAATGTTTGCGTCCATTTAGGTGTACTACCTAACATCTTTTTGACATGCTCCTCACGATTATTACTTAGCATTCTACGTTTAAGTCAAGAAATTTCTTACAAATTCCTAGTTCGCTTAAACTAATGCTGTAATACCAACTGTGACATCCCCATTTTCACGGCCAAAAAATACCGATTTGTTTATGCTTTGTTTTATAAAATCAGAGTAATCCTTTGATTAAAAAAGTTGTGGAATTTGATCCCAAAACAAAATATGATAAAAATTTATCAAAACATTTCTTAAAGAAAAGTATTTTCATTATATAACAAAATCTCGGGATGTCATGTTCCGATACAGACACATAAGCATAAACAGAACTTACATTTATTTACACTAATGATTTACATCTACTTTAACCCCCTAGTGAAATATGTCTTCGTATTGATACCTGTGATACAAAGAAAACTAAGTGGGTAAGGCTTGGGAGCCTGGTGAGCATATAGGGTTCTCAACCCACAATAATATAATTATTATATTTAATCAACAAACAATCAACCCAATTACCCATCCCCATTATCTTCTTTATTTCTTAACGTTTTACCTTAAGAACCAACTATCCTTCATTCATTCATTCCTAAGGAATTGACACGAAGTCCATTGCTGCCAAAGTTTATCTATCAGGTACTAAATCCATAACTATCAGACGCTAACTCTATAGTCACCAAGGTTCACTTAACAAGCACTAACTGCATAGTCGCCAAGGTTTACTCAACAAGCCCTAACTCCATAGTCGCTAAGGTTTACTCAACGTGCGTTAACTCCATAGTCACCAAGGTTCAACAAATAGGCACGAAGTCACATCGTCGCCAAAGTTTATATAATAGGCGCTAACTGCATAGTCACCAACTATCCCATCTACCCATATTCTACCCAACATTTTCGTAGATACAAATACTTACATAGTTTAAATCATTTAACACCTATATAAAACATCAATTCTATGCCCATATCAAATAGACAAACAATATATAAACACATAGCACGTATTTCATAGTAAATACTTCGTATTTATGTGTTAGAAGAAAGTGACTACACACTCACCCAAAACATATACTTAATACATTCAAACAACACTTGTATTAAAATCGTGTTTATGAAAGGGACTATATACTCACTTGATCAGAAGATGATCGGGAAACACTGCGGCTCTAAGAGTAGTATTTCTTTGGTGAAACTGGGAGATCTTCACAAAAACTAGGCTTCTCGCGGGCAGAGTTTCGGCTCGGAAACTTTACTTCTCGAGATCTTCGGGGCTTCAGGACTCGCTTCGGGTCTCGGGATGATATCGGGGCTTCGAGAGTATAGCTTGCACGTAAAACGAGGTAATACGGAGGAGAGGAAATGAATTGAGCAACAAAACCCGAAGGCCTTGCTTTCCTTTTATAGGGCTAGAAAGAGGCTCGAATGCAAGGCGTTCCCTAGGGGAACGTAGGGAGTTCCCACATACGTCATTGCTTACGATCTTCGGATTCGACAGGTGATGGGACAGGGTCTGGTGTTCCGAATGCGCTGCGTTCCCCTCCAGCTCAGCCTCGAAGTTTGTGCCTCATTCTTTGAACTTCCGTAACTTTTATGTACAAGCTCTGTTTGCGACATTCTTTATAGCCACGCGTAGGTGAGATTATGCTCTACAACTATCATTTAGACTTCGTCGGCAAATTTTGACTTTATTTTTATTATATTATTTTTAACAGGCCGGGACTGGAAAAGTCTGTTAAAAATCCATAACTTCTTTATTCGACGTCCGTTTTCATATGTCTTTCTTCCATTACACTACTATCGACGAGATCTTCGATTCTCTTTTAGATTGTTTCGACTAAAAACTCGCTCGATCTCATAATCGAACTTTGGGTTGCATACCGCTAAGCTGAAACTTAGAAAAATCATAACTTCCTCATACAAATTCTGATTTAGATGTTCTTTTTATGCACGCTCTCGGTTTAACATATTCTACAATTTTCGTTTAGATCACTAAGGCTTAATGTCGCTCTAACTTAAATTCACTATTTACGTCGCGTTGTGTCGTGCCGGTTCTGTCGGCGAAATTTCGACATGTCATAACTTCATCGTTATAACTCGGATTTCGGCGTTTTTTATATGTACGGAATCCTTGTAACATATACTACAACTTAGTTAAGATTACTCCTTCTAAATAATCTTCAGTCAAAAAGTCATTTTTAATGTTTATTGTCTTTAAATTGACTAGCTCGGATCTACGGGAGTTACAAAATAGAAGTCGTTTTTCACTCTTTTTCTAACATCTCTTCAACCAAATCTCTCCGAAACACACCCAAAGTCTCTAGGATTTTCTCTATCCTTTCTTAGGAGTTAGTAGCGAGTCCCGAAATGTTGGAAAGCCCTGAGTAAAAGAGCTTTCGGCTCAGCATTTTTGCCCACGCAGAGCTTGGTTTCTCGCTAAACCACCTGTAAGTTAAGTTAGGCTTACTTTACTTTAAGTATAACTTATGTTTAAGCTCATTATCATTATTAGGAACCTATAAACAAAAGTTATCAGTGATTCCAAGTCCTTATACTAATTGATTTACTTACGGGGATGATGTATAAGTTGTGATTAAATGAGGTGTTTAAAGTGGAATTTCCAAACAGTATACTTCGTATACCAAACGGACCATACCTCTGATCCAACCTGGTTGTTCCTTACTTGATAGATTATGAAAGTGGACTTTGAGTTAAAGATGAATCTAGAATAATAATTAGTCGCAATAAATATTAGACTAAGAATTAATAATGATGATACTAGGTTTCGTCAAAGGAAAAGACAATTGTTAGAAGCGAAGCGCTGCCCGGATTTCGAGTTGTCACTTTAAAAAATGGGTGCATAGTTACTTTCGTCTTACTCATAAATATGAAGTATTTAATACTAATACATGCTATATGTTCTTATTATCTGTGTTCCTGATATCTATACTAGATGAACGATTTATACATGTTTTACTTGATTTAAACTATATATGTATTTTTATACCTATAAATATATTGGGTAAATATGGGTAGATGAAAGATAATATGGATGAAAGATGATATAGATGATGAAAGGTGAAAGATGATGAGAAGCCTTGACTTTAAAGTTGATCTAATCATCTAACAGAGTATAGATGACGACCACAGACTATTCTAGACAGTCCAATCGACGCTAGCAGGCTCACAACCTGTAGGTGTTTTTGAATTACGTGTTCACCAGATGTACTTTAAAAACCCTGGCAGTTATGGACTTATTGCCTCATAAATGAACATTGGCAGCTCTGGACTTAGTGCCTAATAGTTAACATTGGCAGCTGTGCTTAATAGATTACATTGGCAACTATGGACTTAGTGCCTCTTAGATAAACCCTGGCAACGATAGATTTCGTGCCTATTCCTTAGGAATAAATATTGAAGAATAGATAATTCTTAAAGTAGATCCTTAAAAATAAAGCAAAATAATGTGGATAGGTAATCGAGTTAATTGTTTGACATCAAGTATGTGAAGAAATAAATTAACTATATTATTGTGGGTTGAAAACTCTATGTACTCATCAGGTTTCCCAACCTTACCCACTCAATTTATTTATATCACAGGTATCGATGTGAAGATACATTACATTGAGAGATTAAAGGAGATTTAAATCAATAGTGTAAATGAATGCAAGGTTTGTTTATGCTTATGTTATGACATCCCGATGTTTTAATATAAAGAAAATACATTTTTTCGGAAATGTTTTGATAATATATTTATCATATTTTTGCGGAAAAATTCCGCAATAATATTCTTAAAAAATGATATTCCTATTTTAAAATAAACATAAATAATTTTTTTTAAAATGACCATGAATTTTGAGATGTCACAGTTACATTAATGTTATAATTTTGTATAATAAAAAGAATATAGCAATGACATTCAAATGAAATACCCTTCAAATCGATTACATCAAACAAAAAGTTGGTTCGATTGAGAATTTTATCTTTACCCGGAAGAGATCGATACTATCTTGATTGGAAAAAAGAAGAAGGAAGCCAAACCATTAAACCGATGATATCATGGTTTCGGGAAGGATAGAAACAACGATATGGGTGAATAGAGTTGATTTTTTTTCCGGGCGATTGAATGGAGCGACTTATCTTGTCGGCGGTTTTTAGAGAAAGAAGGGGAGAAATTGAGGTGAAGAAGAACCATCATGGGATAAAAGAGAGATTATGTCAAAATTTTTAATTTATTTCCTTAATTGTAGAGATTTAACTAAATGATTCTATTAATTGAAAATGCAAAAATCTGAAAATACCCTAAATGGTTTAATAAATTATTTAATTTTTGTTAGTTTTTGGTCCATTCATTTACACAATAATTATATAGAACATTTGAATCTAACAATCTCTATTACTCTCTCTCTCTCTATACATATATATATATATATATATATATATATATATATATATATATATATATATTAGAAGTTAATCTACACAATTTTTTTTAAATGAGTTATTAGCTTATACCTTTTTTCCACCACATAAATAATCCACACATTTAAAAAAATGATGGTTCAACTTATAGGATCTTTGATTCTTTCCACCGCATAAACGAATACAAATATTTTAAAAAAAATTACACTAGGTACATAAAATAATAAACAGTTTTATAAAATGGAAAATGTCACTGTAACCCAACGAACTTTTAGATTTTGGTTTAAATGGTCCCTTGTGATATTTTTTTGCATTATAAAGGAACAAATTCATGTTTTCAGGATTTAAAATGACATTATCAAGAATGTGAAGGGGTCATCCGGTGAACCCCTCCCTTTTCATCATGTACAATCAGACAAGTAGGCCACTTCACTTGCCACCTATCTGAATATTTGAGACGTCACAATGACCCTCTATGGGATCGATGAATTTCTCTATATTGCAATCTCTATGAATCAGATCTAGGTCAAGAGACCCTGCCAAAAACGTGAATCGACTCCAACGTTTAGTTAACCTCCCGTGATTGTGATCTCGAGCGTCCTCAACCAGATTTTTTATGAGCATGTGATGGATAGTCCTTACAAGCCCTCAATTCAACATTGTAGTGTTCTTCTAAGAACCATTGCAGGCAACATTTCACCAAATTTGGATCTTGTTTTTTGGGTAGTAAATAAATTTGAAGTCACAAGAAACTCTCTTTCAAAAAGCGTTTATGATGGTATTCATAGATCATTAACAAGCGTAGGTCAATTTGATGAAGCCTAGAAGATGATGACAACCATGAAAGATGCAGGATACGAACCCGATGACATAACCTACAGCCAATTAATCTTTGGTCTATGTAAAGCCAAAAGACTAGAAGATGCAACCAAGGTGCTCGATGAAATGCAAGCGAATGGTTGCAATCCTGACATCAAGACATGGACGATTCTAATCAAGGGACATTGTTCAGCCAATGAAGTTGACAAAACTCTGATCATTTTCGCCAACATGATCGAGAAAGGTTGCGAGGTTGATGCGGATCTTTTGGACGTTTTGGTAAATGGGTTCTTGAGTCAAAACAAGGCCATTGAAGCACACCAGGTGCTTGTTGAAATGACTGAGACAAGACAGGTGGGGTGAAACCATGGCAGGCAACCTACAAGAATTTGATCATAAAACTGTTGTTAGAGAGGAAATTTGGGGAGGCCTTGAAGCTCCTAAGGCTGATCAAAAAACTGCTTGTAAGGACTATCCATCATATGCTCATAAAGCTCTAATGCTTCTTTCTTAAACATTCAGGACGTTGGGTTTGATTTAGGCTTAATTTCATCTAGGTTCAAATTTTAATGGTGGGGGTTTGATTTAGGCTTAATTTCATCCTCCAGCCATAAACACATGATCTTCATCCCCCGATCTCTCCCAATCTTGATCTGATTTGGGCGGTGGAAGTGTCGACTAGTGAGTATAGGGGAGGGGAGGGCTTTCACCGGTTGGTGGCTGAAGTAGAGATGAAGCAGAGCAACGACAAAAGGAGGCATCGTCGTTGATGGTAACCAAAGCAACGATATATAGGGTTCGGTAAACAGGGCGGTCATAGGTTTCAAACCTGTGATGTTTTTTTTTTCTGAAGTAATGGTGAGGTTTGATTTGGGTTTAATAAAGAAAACCAAGGTGGAAGGAGGGAACAAGATGATCTAATGAAGGAAATAAGGGAAGAAGGTGGTGGGGACCAATATTTGTTGACTAGGACCGATATAAAGGTATATAATTACAAATCAACATATTATTTCCTATGTGGAACTCTTTTTGACATCAGTAACCTATTATTACAGGTAACTTAGCCAAACTAGCCGGTAAGAGTTGAATTCGTTCCCTTATAATGCAAAAAAATATCACAAAGGACCATTTAAACCAAAACCTGAAAGTTTGTTGGGTTATAATGACATTTACCATTTATAAAAAAAAAATAGTTAAATAAACAATCTCAAACATTCTGAAATTGCAAAACGTTCATATTACAGTATTTTGAAAAATAACATCACATATGCACTATGCAAGACAAGGTCATTATTTAATTTTAGGGAATTGCAAACCTTAAGTATTTAAGTATTACATTTATATCCTTCCAAATTTTATAATTACATATATATCCAAAATTATATTTTAATTAGGTTTAAATTCATTTAATTTTAATTTTTTGTATATAAAATTAGAAAATACATATGATATTACTAAAATACCCTTTTTAAGTTAAAAATTAAATTACTCTATTTATGTTGTAGAGCGTCCTCTTCATCAAATTGGCTACCCGCCATTAATGTATGTATGCTCTCTTTATTTTAGACAATCTAATAATAAACATGTTTATTTATTTGAAATTGACGCATGCGGCTGGAAGTCAATACTTTCGTCTTCGTTACAACAACTTGGGTACTTTTGTCACTCTCAATTACCTTCATTTCCAGGCTTACTATTTGGGTGTGCCATTTCCAATTGAGAAAGCTCACATTAGAAATATTACCACCTTCAACGACAATGGCAATGGAGGGGTTGTAATTCCTTAGATTCTCAACTATCCCGTTAGAGGTCTTGTGCATGAGGGCAGAATTGGAACTTTGAAGATTTATTTAATTAAGTTTAATCCTAATTAAATTTATTTAGTTCTATTTATTAATAATTTGGAAAGGGCATTTTAGTACAATTACCTTTTATTTTGATTTTTAAATATATTTTTTTGTATTAAATTGAATTATACCTCATTAAATTACAGATTGGATCTAAATGTGATTTTAATAGGTTAAGAAGGATATATATGTAATTATAAAGATTGAAAGGATATAAACATAATATTTAATATTTGCAAGGACATATATGAAAAATTCCTTAATTAATTTTCCGCCTTCCTTTCGGGTTTGCTGATTGTATGTTTCCTGCCGTGTATGTAGGTTTCCTTTGATTGACAGGATACCAAAGAAAAATCAAAGGAAATGGTCAAGAATTGTCATTACAAGGAAAGGAACCATAAAGACCAATCTTTATTTTCTGCCCACAAGAGACTTGTTGCATTATTTGTAGACTCAAAAAGTCTTTCTGTTGACCTTAAAGCAACGATCTTATTATTCATTACATCCTCATTCCATCATTGTTGTCCATCATTCCATCATTGTTGTCCATCATTCCACCAATTTCATATGGCTCCAGCCCAATTGCTACTCGTCTTTCTAACTATTGTCCTACGTTTCGTATCTGCACAACAGAATGATGGTTCTGTATCTGTTGGTGCATCACTCACAGCCACATCCAATCTCAAACCATGGCTTTCATCTTCCGGTGAATTTGCCTTTGGGTTCCAACAAGTTAAAGGGACCGATAATTTCCTGTTATCCATATGGTATGACAAGATACCTGACAAGACGATCATCTGGTATCCAGAAGAAGGTCGGATGGTGCCTACAGGATCCAAAGTTGAGCTACTTCGTGAAAGTGGACTCGTACTCACGGATCCTCAGGGCACAGAGGTATGGAGATCTGGATCCATTTCCGGTGTTGCATCAGGTTTTATGAATGATACAGGTAACTTCGTGGTTTTTGGTGGCAATTCTCGCAAGTTATGGGGTAGTTATGATTTTCCAGCAAACACCCTGTTGCCTACTCAGGTTATGGAGAGAGGTGGAGGGATGAATTCAACAATCAGTGATGCTAACTTCTCTGGTGGACGATTCCAGTTACGTCTGCTTCCAGATGGGAATCTTGTTCTTAACACTCGAGATACACTTTCAGGTAATACTTATGATGCTTACTATATCAGTGGCACATATGATGATTCTAATTCAACAAATTCCGGTAAACAAGTGATCTTTGATGCAACGGGATACATGTATATATTGAGAAGAAATGGCCAACGATTTGATCTTACTCCAAGAGGGTCACTTCCTTCTGGAGATTATTATCACAGAGCTACTCTAGACTCTGATGGGGTTTTTCGCCAATATTACTTCCCGAAGAATCCCACCTCCAATACAACTTGGAAAGTTATATGGTTCGTGCCAGATAACATATGTGTGGATATAAATGATGATTCGAACACTGGAGCTTGTGGGTTTAACAACGTTTGCAGTTTTGATGGTAACCAGCCAAACTGTGAATGCCCACAGGGTTTCTCATTGCTTGATCCAAATAATCCCAGTGGTGATTGCAAGCCTCATTTCACTCCAACATGTGATGAAGTTGGCTCCAATAATGGGGAAGACATGTTTGATTTCATCGAGCTCGATAATACTGATTGGCCATTTTCAGACTACGTGCACATGAACCCAAGTAATGAAAACACCTGTAAAAGTTCCTGCCTGGAAGATTGTTTCTGTGCTGTTGCAATATATAGGGACACCCAATGTTGGAAGAAGAAGCTTCCACTTTCTAACGGGAGGAAGGTTGCTTCAGCTAATGTTAAGGCGTTCATTA
Organism: Lactuca serriola; assembly: GCF_051521515.1. Lineage (NCBI taxonomy): Eukaryota > Viridiplantae > Streptophyta > Magnoliopsida > Asterales > Asteraceae > Lactuca > Lactuca serriola. The sequence continues at coordinate 84,955,455 of NC_136408.1, forward strand.
AATACCGTATAGGCGATCAACCTCTTAAAAACCCTCTTGGGCTTCCTGGAAAAAATAAAGATCGAAGAACTCTGATAGTTGTCGGATCGGTTCTCCTAGGTACTTCAGTATTTGTCATCTTTGTATTGACTGGTGTGATTTGTGTGGGTTTCTTTGTAATCTACAAGAAGAAGCCCATAAACACATATTCAATTCGTAAAGCTGTGGAAACCAATCTGCCTTCTTTTACGTATCAAGAACTAGTTGAAGCTACAGACGGATTCAAAGATGAATTGGGAAAGGGGGGTTTTGGGATAGTCTATAAAGGTGTAATAGGAAAAAAGATCGTAGCTGTGAAGAAGTTGAATACTGTAGTTCATGATAGTGATAAGGAATTCAAAACGGAGGTTGACACCATTGCAAAAACTCATCATAAAAATTTGGTACAGCTTCTTGGGTATTGTGATGAAGGTGATCAGCGACTATTGGTTTATGAGTACATGAGCAATGGCACTTTGGCGATGTTTCTTTTTGGGGACTCAAGACCGACATGGAGACAGAGGAGTCATATTGCTGTTGGGATTGCTAAGGGACTCGCATACCTTCATGAAGAGTGTAGCACCCAGATCATTCACTGTGACATAAAGCCTCAGAATATACTTCTTGATGACTACTTCAATGCCAAGATTTCTGACTTTGGAATGGCAAAACTTTTGATGTTGAATCAAAGTCATACGAACACTGGAATAAGAGGAACAAAAGGTTATCTTGCTCCTGAATGGTTTAGGAACACACCTGTCACAGTAAAGGTTGATGTCTATAGCTTTGGTGTGTTGCTTCTAGAGATCATTTCATGCCGAAAGAGCTTGGTGTTTGAGAGCGATGATGAAGGGATGGTGGTTTTAACTGATCTTGCATGGGATTGCTATCAAGAAGGTCGGCTGGAGGCATTTGTTGAGAATGATATGGAGGCCTTAAATGACCACAAAAAACTTGCAACATTTGTGATGGTTGGTCTTTGGTGTGTACAAGAAAACTCGTCATTGAGGCCTACCATGAGGAAGGTCAACCAGATGCTTGAGGGAGGAATTGAAGTGGTGGAACCTCCATGTCCATACAGCTCTTTCTCTGTTACCAATTACTAAACTCTAGCCACTTGTTCCATGTAATTGCTATATTCTGTTTTTATGGTCAGTTTTTGTGTTAGCACCATCTTCCGTAATCTGTAAGCATATACAAATTGTAAAATACCCTTTGCATTATCAAGTTGAGGTTGGTTCTCTTTCAAGTTTTACTATATATATATATATATATATATATATATATATATATATATATATATATATATATATATATATATATATATATATATATATATATATATATATATATATATATATATATATATATATATTCCCATTATTCATTCTGAATTTTAGGATTTTTGAACTATCATGGCGGGTAGATGTTAATGCTCTTCATTTTAGAAAATTGCTATTGGAGTTAATCTTAAAACATCTTCATTTTTTAAGAATGAAGAATATAGAAACTGTTATTACAAAGAACTAACATAAGTTTTATGAACTCCACAGCAAAATTACAATATTCTGGACATATTTATACACAAGAAAAGGTGCAACCATTCATAATCGTCATACCCTTCAAATTTGGTGGTTATTTAATAACAATAACTACCAGTTAACTAAATACATAATAACTAGCTTTAACTTCCATAATTAACTAACTTCTGGTTACTAACTAATCATTAATAACCACCTTTAAGAATTACCAAACTAACCTTAAGTCTAGCTTGCATTTCAACTAAACTCTAGCAAACCCAAAAGCAGCAAACATAATGATGTGAAATCTTTTACCAACCAGACTAGGCTCCTCCTAACCCAACACAACTTGTGTTTGGATCAGAAATTCAACCCCTTCAAAAGTTCCTCATCATTGGACGAGGCATTCACCCCTATCGTTGCTGCACTCTTAAACCGTCCATCGACAAAACATTATTTGTCAATCACTACAAGAAATAAAGCCTTTAACAACGACACTAGCTTTAGCGGCGATATCAGGTCTGACGCGCCTAATGTCGCCACTAAAGTCAGCTTCGTCGCTAAAGGTGGCGTCACTAAAAGCTTCATGTCAGCAATTGGTGTGTCGATGCCAAGAGTCAATGATGGCTCTACATTCTTTCGTTGATCGTTCATACCCAACTCGAGTATACCGATGATTTCAGCGAGTTACCGGTGCCACCGGCCTCGTCCACCATTTATCGGCAACATGTTTCCACCCTCACCGGAGGTCGACTTTACCGATGCCGAAAAAAGACTTTTCTGGGCTTCGTCGCTGACGGTAGGTGCTCCTTTCCCTCTTTCCTCTTTCTTTTCATCTTCTAAACGGGATTTGCAATCCATTTGATGATTTTTTTTTATTTTAGGGCTATTTCATACCACCACCGCCACTGTGTTCTTCTCATGCGACCACCACCGTCACTATGTTCTTCTCTGGCCGTAACATTCTGTTTTGAGAAGTTTCTTATTTTGGGATTATGGATAATAAATGGATTAAGTAAAGGTCTTGGGCTTCAAAGGAATGGGGTTTAGACCTTATTAGATGATGATAATGTTCGATAAGTGATTAAATCCTTGGTGTGTGTCTTGGAGTCAAGGGGTAAAATGGGAAAAATGATGGTTTAGACATCTTTCATGAATTATGGTTTTTAGTTCGACATGTGTTAAGCTAAAATTAAGTAGATAGAATTATGGGTCCGTCAATACCTTTCGGTAGATATAAAGATCGCTGAAAAAGGAGTTGAAACGAAGAAGTTATGACTATTTGAAGTTGGAGCGAAATTGGGTGAAACCCGTTCTCACGACGTGAGAGTGCTCACGAGGTGAGAATATATTCTCACGACATGAGAACAGTGCAACCCAAAGCCTACAAAAGTTTTAGGGTTTTCAATGTATTTAAAGGTAAAGATTCACCTTTTAAGGTATTTTCTTAGCCTTCGTTATATCTAAAACCTCTTAGGAGAAACCTTAGCTTCCATTTTCAAGATTCGAGCCTCCCCTCTCCTCTCTCATCCATTTTTGGAGTTTTTGGTGGTTTTGGAGCAATGTATTCATGCAACATTGATCATTGAAGCTTGACAATTGGAGATCTCAACTCTTATATACCTTCTAGACCTTTGTATGTTATAAAGTTCCAAGCTTTATTGAATATTCATCTTGGATCTAAGTATATTTGGTGTTTTGGTCTATTTTAATGAGTTTTTAGTGATATTTGGGAATAAAGTTTGCAACTTTATTACTCTCCAAAGTCCCAAGAGCATTATATGTTTCATATATTGACTCCAACACCCTTTTGATCAGTTTAGAATGTTTTCTTGGACCTCTTTGTAACAACCCAAATTTTCAAAAGAAAATTTTCATTTTTAAATAATCAAAAGATTTCCAATAAACCACAAAATCTCAAGAGCAATTGTTTTCAAATTCATAATATTAATATTATTTCAAATATCAGAGTGTCCCAAAAAACGCCTGAGAGAGTGCATGCCACGCCATCAAGTCTTGCCCTTGCCCATATGCTCAGAAGTATGTAAAACAATCAACAAACTTTAAGTTAATGCTTAGTGAGTTCCCCAGAGCATACCCCACACTAAGGGTGTGCATCAAACCGCACAAACCGCATAAACTGCCTACACCGCACCAAACCGCATCGCATAATGCGGTTTAGAACTAGTGTGGTGCGGTTTGCGGTTTGAAATTTTGTTAAACCGCACTATACGGTGTGGTTTGTGGTTTCCATTTATAACATTACGGTTCAAACCGCACCGCATATATATATATATATATATATATATATATATATATATATATATATATATATATATATATATATAGGGTTAGGTTATTTTGTTTTTACTAACTATTGTGTGCCAGAATGCACAGATCTGGACCATCGGATGGAATATAATCAAAGATCATGGTCTGAGGGTCTATGATAATAGAATATGATAGCATGTACCGTATAATCACACAAATTTCAACATAAGGACATTTTAGTCAATTAACCTATATCAAAAAAGGAAATTTTCGGATTTTTAGGGATAATTAATTCCTTTATTTTTTAAAAATTTGAATATTTTAAATTAATGCAAATTTAAAAATCCGATTTTATTCTATCAGAATGATAGAATGCGAACCATAAACTAGTAAATATATTTTTCGATTTTATTCTGTTAGAATGGCAGAATGCCAACCATAAACTAGTAAATACATTCTGAAAGAATACACAAATCAATTCTTGAACTAATAATATAACAATAATTACATTGTATGATTGTGATTCATTGAATAATAACAACATTCTGAAAGAAAAAATAAAAAAAAAACATCAAAATCTAACAAAAACACTAATCTATTCTGAAGGAATATTATTTTTAGGCAACACTTTATACATTGTAGCATAACACATTCTGGTATAATATACTCTCGTTCTATATGTTTTCTTCCTTTTCCACATCAATGTTAGCCTCTTCAAAACCTAAATCCAAAAAGAAAAGATAATCAATTTTCAAAAATTAAACAATTCAATGCATTATAATAGAATACAGCAATAAATATTCTTATAGAATAAACTATTCTTGCATAATGGTTTTGAATATTCTTAAAGAATCTGTAACATATTCTATTGGAAACGATATAATAGAGAATGGTAATTACCGGATTTAATTTGAAGAAGAATTCCAAAGCCAGGGTAGATAGGAGCACGGGACTTGAACCCGATGATCTTCCCTCGTGTTTTAAGCTTACAAGTCTGGGTTGCTAGCGGTTTTTTCATTGAAGCTTCCTCCAAAGGGCAAGAGGGAATCTTTGATTCTTTCTAAAACATCGGATGTGTCAACATCAAAGTAAGGCTGGTAACCAGCAACTGTGAATACCTTGAACCAACCACTACTTTGTTGTGCTACTGATGAACCAGATACTGGCTTTGAGAATGTATCTAAAGAGAAAATATAACAAAGATTACATCTCTAATAAGTCTAACTGATAGCTGTTCATTAGTTGGTAGTTTGCTTGGAGGATTAAAATAACACGAGTCTTGTTTTCCAATTGGCTGAGGTTTTAGATAGGTTAACTAAGTCATGATGCATTCAAATCCAGAAGAAACTTAAAATGCTAGTAATCTAAGCCCTAAAACTGATGAAGTTTATATGGATTTAACTATGCAGCTGAACTAAATGAGATCCATTAACTGAAGTTACTAAATTGCAGTAGATAGTTGAAAACTAATAAGATGCTTCAAGAATTTAAACACACACCATCAGCATCGCGGGGAGGTCCAGAAGCGCCTAAGATCTTGCCTTGTGTTCCAGATGGGGGAAAGGTTTGGAGAGTTGAATCTGCAACAACCAAAAACCAAATTACTTAATGCTTACAATATAATCCAGCTACCAACGAATAAATTAGGGTTCAGATCTAGTATCAAAGTGATGAAAACACAATTGAAGAAGAGGAGAAGAAGTTTTACAGGAACAGATCCAGAAACATTCTGGTTGTCAATGGTTGTGTAATTTCCGGACTTCATCTTGAATTCCCCTGTATCAAAAGTATGGTACCGATCCGGAGAGTATTTCTTCTTTGTTTCTGGATCTCTTGTCGGCGCTGAGCTCCCATACCCTAACCCTAACTCGTATTCTCTCTAGCCGCCACCATCCATTCGGAGTTTACCCAGCCGCCATCTTCACCCCTCTTACTTCCTCCACCGTTGCCAGCCTTTTGCCTCCACCACCGGTGTTGCGAAGCTATTGTTGAAGACGTGAACCACCACCCCCTTCACACTCATGTTTCGACCGGCAAGGCCACCGACGACCTCTTGAGGCTCTGCCGACGCTGTTCCGTTTTTCTTGCTTCTCCTGTTTCCTCTCCGCAGCAAGAAACCGGCATCCGCTGCCTGCCGCCTCGGAGGTTGATGAGCTCGTGGTGTTTCTGTTATCACCGAAGCATGGTGACGAGTTCAAGGCTTGTATTCCGACAGGCTTGTATTTCACGAATAGAAGCGTGTTTCAGATCATGTTTGCGTGTGGATGCTTGACTGTAAATCATGGGGTTTGGACTTGTGTTTAGAACGATGATTTTTTGAGAAGTAGGGGGAATCGGTGGTGGTGTTATATGAAACTGATAACCTAAATTAGTGGGATATTGATTGATTTTGTTTTCTTTTACCATAATTAATTATAGTGTAGATTACTCTTATACCCTTTTATTATTTTTTAGTGATTTAATTATTTCTTGAATTCTCATTGGTGCATTTAGACACACAATACTTGCTAAAAACATTTGAACCTATATATATATATATATATATATATATATATATATATAATACAAACACATAAAAATTACACAGAAGATACGAATTTGGTTTTATTACTAATTAATTTTGATATCACCAATTTCAATTTTTGTAAACAAATTTGTGATAGATTATTTATTTGATTATCTAATGTAACAATGACTAGTATTGTTAAAAATTTGGCAAAACCAACTTATCTTGATTCTATAACTAATATATTTATGTATAAATTTTATGTACATAATATTAAAAATACATATCCTTTTTCAAACCGCATAAACCGCACAAAAACTACACAAACCGCCCGCACCAAACCGTACCACATAACGCGGTTTAGAACCTTCGCGGTGTGCTTTATGGTTTTCTAAAATTTCAAACCGCACATGCGGTGTGGTTTGCGGTTTCGACTCGAAACTGCACCAAACCGCATCGCGAACACCCTTACCCCACACAATCCACATAATCGCATAATCCATATCAGCTATAAAAACCAAATAGACCATATAAGCCATGTATATAACATATAGGGATGCCCTGGAAACCCTCTAGGGTCTTACTCTAGGTGCCATTGGAACCTGCACATGGTCTTAGCCCACTACCATATAAATCAGACATACAAACATATAAGGATGCCATGGAAACCCTCTAAGGTCTTACTCTGGGAGCCATGGGAACCCCCACATGGTCTTAGCCCAATGATGCCATGGAAACCCTCCAAGGTCTTACACATAAGTTCCTCGGGAACCCACCAAGGTCTTTATAAAGGATGCCATGGAGATCCTCCGAGGTCTTACACCCAAGTGCATCGGGAACCCCCCGTGGCCTTTCATGCAAGTACTATAATTACAACTAGCATACCACATATCCCATAACCAACTAGCATGTCACATAACAAATAATGGGTCAGCCTTGGTCCTTCGACCCATTAGTATAGTGAGGAAACTCACCTCTCGAGAATGCTGAACTGATAAGTTAAGATCACATATCCCAATGCGCAGCTCCAACTCAACTGCTTTACCCATCCTGTGATTAACTTGTCAAAATCCCGAAATACCATAAATACCCTTAAAGTCAAACTTGGTCAACCCTGGTTAAAGTCAAGGTCAACAGTCCATGTTGACCACAACTCATTGAGTGTATCTAGCAACTCGTCAACTTCCTTCAAGGTCCATAAAACTGAAATCTCGAGTCAACTTGCCGAGTTACCCGAGTAACTCATCAAGTTCTTCAGTGTCCACGGGCCTTAGTTTGAATCCTGACACACTCGAGAGTGTGCCCGAATCCCTCAAACCAAGGCTCTGATACCAACTTGTAACAACCCGAATTTTTAAAAGAAAATTTTCATTTTTAAATAATCAAAACATTTCCAATAAACCACAAAATATCAAGAACAATTCTTTTCAAATTCATAATATCAACATTTTTATTTCAAATATCAGAGTGTCCCACAAAACACCTGAGAGAGTGCATGTCGCGCCATCAAACCTTGCTCTTTACCTTATGCTCAGAAGTACATGAAACAATCAACGAACTATAATAATGCTTAGTAAGTTCCCAAGAGCATACCCCACACAATCTACATAATCACATAATCCATATAACCTATAAAAGCTACATAAACCATATAAGCCATGCATACAACATATAAGGATGCACTGGAAACCCTCCAGGGTCTTACTCTAGGAGCCATGGTATGACACCAGTCAAATTTAGGTCAAAAATAAATTGATCAATAACCATGATTGGAATGAACCATGTGGTAGAGATTGTAACAAGGTTTCCAAAAATATAAAGAACACTAAAATCCGAGTTATTACGAAGAAGTTATGACCAATCGAAGATCCGCGACAAAACCGGCAAAACACTTTTTCAGTGTAAAATCTGAATTTTCAATAAAAGGCTTTTTAGCCTTAACAATCTAAATGAAAGTTTTAGTTTATGTTAAACCGAGAACTTTCATAAAAAAGAACGCTAAAATCTGACTTCGTATGAGGAAGTTATGATTTTTCTAAGTTTCAGTATAATAGTGTACAACTAAAAATTCAAAATAAAGATCGAGTGACTTTTAGCCGATACAACCTAAACGAGAATTGAAGGTCTTCTCAATAGTAGTACAACGGTAAAAAGACAGACAAAAACGGACGTCGGATGAAGAAGTTATGAATTTTTAACGGATTTTCCTGTCTCGATCTGTTAAAAATAATAATATTAAAAATAAAATCAAAATTAGCCAACGAAGTCTAAACAAAACTCGTAGAGTATAATTTTACCTACGCATGCATATAAAGAACGTCAAAAACGGAGTTCGTATGCAAAAATTATGATTTTTACAAGTTTTTGGCTCAAAAAACGAGAAAATATGGAAAACTAGGAAAAATCGCATGGTCACATTTCGGCAACTTCACCTTGCATGCGAGGCTTCCACCTGTCACCTTCTAATTGGACCGAAATTCTCTGTGTTGCACTCTGATTGGACCGCATCCGAGGTCCAGTAGCCGGCTGACACCCCTCGCATGAACAGTAGCCGCCTCCCCCGGATCCGACACGCGCCTTGCCTCGCTATCTCGCATCTGAACCTCGACCTCGTGGCCTTCGCAGCTGATGACGCGTGGCTGCTGACTCACCTTTCGGACCGCACCCTCGCACCCCTATATAAAGGGTGCGAGAATTCTCGGATTTTTGATGTTTTTCACCCAAAATTTCACCCTTCTTTACATTTTCACCCCCTAAACTTTCTTACGACCCCCCAAGGCCCCGATATCGTATCTAAAACCCGAAGCAAGCCCCGAAGCCCCAGAATTCTCGAGAAGTTAACCTCTTTCCAGTCGAAGTGCTGCCCGCATAGAGCCCGGTTTTTACTCAAAAACTCGTGGTTTCTTCGAGAAAGATCATCTATAGAAATGAAACGCTGCCCAAATCACCACTTATCAAGTGAGTTCATACTCTTATAATATACCTTTTTAATGGTTTTTAAATGATTTTTAGGGGGGAAATATAAGTTGAACACAGTCTAAATTGTGTTAATAATTGTATGTTATAATAATTACACAAAGGATTTCTTTATGCTTTTAAGGATTTCTAAATACTTCCAAAATGACTTAAAGCCATGTTAAATCTTTAAAGTCATGTGTACTCTTTTATTATTGTTAAATAATTTGAAAAAGGGTTTTATAAACTATTTCAAGTTACAATTATCGATATCATATTCATATATGTATAAGTATATATATATAAAACTTAAAGGAGCTGAGGAGTAAGGAATTGCGTTAACTCTTTTTTCTTATTTGGATGTGGATTTTAGGTGAGCTTAATTGTCCGAAAGTCGTTTCCTTCTTAATTATATACATTACACATATGGGAATACAAAAGGTTACTTCAGTTGGTATCATTACCTTTGTATCATGCTGAGCAAAGAGGTACATTCAGGAGAGAACATGCTAATCACGTAATCACGTAGAACGTATAAATTATAATAGGTATAATTTATGATTCAAAACTAAATATACAAGTATGATTCACGATTATATACTTTTTATTCCAAGGAAATTACTAACAATTCATTTATCTATACCAAGATATGTATAATACTTTTAGTATATGGATAATATATTAAAGAAGTAATAATACATCATACCGAGTTTACATTAACAAGGGTACTATACAACGTACCAGGGTTAGCAATCACGGGGTAATAATACATCATAATCTCGTTGAAACAATAATTTTGTGAGACTCTTCATGGTGTACTTATATAAGTATGACCTTAAGTCTTGACTTATTAACCAGAATCTCCTGGAAGGAGAGCGTGAATTTGTGTATAGATCTATATGGGACTGACAATCCCACACCTTCATTGTTCGCTACAGTTTGGCCGGTAGGCCTAGGGTGACAAATGTCATATCGTTTCCGATGCCTAAAAAACGTCGCATCAGGCACATCAGTCATATTAGTATGGTTAATAGAACTCACATGGATAAAACAACGAGTAAATTACTTTGTAATATACTTCTCTTAAAACAGTAAGAAAAGATAATTACATCCTAACCAGATATACCATCTGTTAGTTTTTACTTACAGTAAAAACTACGTATCATGAAATCAAGTATGACAAATATACTTGTACTTCTGGTTTTGGAACATTTAAAACCACAAAGCAGTATTATGGATCATATAATATTTTCCAGGATTAATATTAATGTTTTAATGTAGAACGGATATAACTAAGGATACTTTTACAAATGAAATGGTTTATGGGATTAAACTACTTTTACAAATGAAACAATTTATGGGATTAAACTACTTTTACAAATGAAACAATTTATGGGATTAAACTACTTTTACAAATGAAAAGGTTTATGGGATTAAACTACTTTTACAATTGGAAATTATTCATTCACTCTTTGTAAACTAGTATAAAATAAAGGAAATTTAGTGGTTAATTCTATAATTCATTAGTTTTTTACCTCAGAGTTATAAATAAGTAATATCCGATTGATAGTGAAATGTGTGACTTCCGCCTTATTTCCTGTTCCTTGTTTGGTTGTGGGCTTAGGGCAGATACACCCATTTAACTGTCTATTCGATATTAGGTTATATATAATTAGTATAAACTAAGTAATTGTAGAGGGAACTATTGAGGTTATCAGTTTATCACCTCAAGAAATATAGGATTTTCTGGAGGAATCAACGAACTTTTCCAAGAACTTAGAGTATACTTTATAGAACTAAAATACTTATGAACTCACCAGCTTAAATGTTGATATACTCTTTCAAAATAACTTGTATTCTCAGGAATCCAGTAGACAGGTTCACTCCCGAAGCTTTTGAGAAGACTACCTAGTACCGTACTGCGACTCTTGTCTTCTACTGTACCTACTTTGGTGTTTGAATATGTAATGTTTAAACACTAATGTAAAACTTATACTTATTAATGAAATGGTTGTTTGTACTTTGATTACTATATTGCATGTGTTGTGATACTTACATGAAGTCCTCCACCCCGAATGTTTCCGCCATTCTGGTTTGGGGGTGTGACAGATTGGTATCCGAGCATTGTTTATAGTGAACTCAGTATATCAGTCATAATAGATATACAACTATAAACCCATTGGGATAAAAACACTCTGACCAAGAGTCATACTTTAAAAATATAACAATATTTTATAAAAGTATAAGTACATGCATAATATATATATATATATATATATATATATATATATATATATATATATACTAGAATGAGTATCACAAGAGGAACAAAACAAAAGTATTTTGATATTGGACATTACAGTTAAACCTGGATAGTTATGTAATCATACATGTGTTTGGGAGTGATTGTAGTGTTGCAACAAGTCTAAAACTTACCTAGGTACCATAAGAATTCTAGAACCAAACATAAAGGTTAAAATACTATAGGAGTATTTTAGGATGCTATAACAAGAAAGCTGAAAACTTATCAACTTCTTATATCTAGAAGTCCAAGAATTAAACTTATAATTAAAATACCTTGGAAGTATTTTAAATAAACTTTTGGGAAATGTTAAGAAGATCTTCTCTTGTACGTCTATCATTACTAAGTGGATACGTTAAGGTTATATATAGTTGAGATTTTATAGACTTAGAATATGTGATTTTCACTCTACTTCCTTTTCCTTGTTTGGATGTGGGTTTAGAGTAGGATTACTTATTCGAATGTCTATTTGATCTAGATTATATATAATCGGTACACACCATGTGATTATAGAAGGACCAGAAAGGATCACCTTTGTAAAACTTTAAATCTTCTCATAGATTCTTTAGACATTCCCATTCTTGTATAAACCCCTTAGATAGATACTCCGGCAATCAATAGAAGAGTCAAGGAGGATCCAACAGAATTTCATTAGGATAATTCTGATTGAGAAACAGATGAGAAGAAAAGAAACTATACAAATCATTTAGTGCTTTTACCCTATTAAGGACACCTATGAGAGATTCACATGAACTTCTGGATTTTTCTGGAGTAAACAATACTTTTACAAAACAAGGATTTCAACGTTTCATTCAAAAACTTATGAACTCACCAACTTAATTGTTGACACTCTTTCAAAACTACTTGTATTCTCAGGAAATCAGTAAATTAGGTAATCAGCTGCTTTTGAGGATGGGACGCTAAGGCGTCAAACATTTCATTTTTGTCAACATAATGTAATTGATTTAGAAACATGTAAACTTATACTATGGTGTAACTTTTTCAATTATATTTATGTTGGTTGTATTTACTTTGAGCACTATTATACTCTTCTTGTGATACTATACATGAAGTCCTCCACCCCCGGACGTTTCCGCCATCCTTGGTTTGGGGGTGCGACAAAATCACTATGTTCTTTGTGTGTTCTTTAATTCAGCTTGCCAAATCAATGCTCATAATTCACATCACTTCCCCCCGAATTACTCCAGTGCCCCACATGCTCGGTACTCCCGGAAGGTTAACGTGCGAGCTCCCATCAATGCCACCATCCCAGACCGAAAAGCACTCAAACGCTCATCCAAAAGCACATAGGGTTTTGTTTTTAGGGTAGAGAGTGATGGAGGTTGATCAATAGAATGTCCTAAGGTGGTATAAGTTGCTTAAATAGGGTGACCAACCCTAAAAATTAGGGTTTTCCCCTGCACCACGTACGTCATGCATACTCCACGTACACCTCGCGTATGTGGGTGAATCTTGCATTCAGAATAGAGCTTGGACGCTAAGCGTACTCATAGAGTACACCCCGCGTACTAGCTAGGGACCAAAAGATAAATATTTTGCATTAAGGGGCTAAAAGGGAAACACACCAAATTACGAATGTTACAATTAAGACTAAAAATTTCCACTTTTAAGTTAATAAAACTGTTATCACTACAAGAAAAGACCCTTTTACGACGCGCAAACCACGACACTTGTTGATTTATGTTACGCAAAAGAGAGTGACATTAAAAAAGTGTCATCTCTTCAAAAAATTTAACAATAGAGGACACACATTATTGCGTGCCCTTAAATTAGTGTCTAAACAAAAAAACAAAAAAACACGGAGGGCACCTATAATAAAACGCGCGTCATCTAAGGATGTCGCTTTATAATTTTTAATGGAACATGCGTTCCATCCTTTAACAGTGGGGGGAAATGAAATTCTGAAAAACTTAAAAACCCCGCCTTCCTTTTTTTCTCCTTTCCTCTTGCCCAAATTATGGACGCTCCTTCCTTCCCCCTCCCGACATTGACTGCTGCCTAGTTCTTCCCTCACTTACTTCTACCTACTGGAACCACCATATCTCCCACTCGATGTTGAAATTGTTAGAAAAAGCCCTAATTATACTCTCAAGTCTAAATATTAGGAATGCAAATCTTGATTCTCGTTTGTTTCAGATTCCCCAAAGATTAATCGAAAAACACACAGACGAAGAACTGTAACTTTTCTCCATTAACTTATGGATTACATCTCGTCATCACCTTTGAAACTTCTGCGTTTGAGACCTAGGTAAATTTTTTATTTTTTCGTTTCTTCACATATCTTTTTCTAGTTTTGAATGATTTGGTGGCTCCTATGTAAAAATTTGGACCGTATCCAGCAAAAAAATTGGACATTTTGAATAGAAAGCGAATCTGAATCTAGCACTCTCGATATGATTATCAGGCTCAAAGGAGTGGGCGTCGTTAGGAGGGTCGTCATGGGTCGCTAAGGGCGCTAAACACCTCCCGCTATCTTCCGCCAAAGGGGTCGCCAACCAAGTCTCGCCAACAGCTTAACGAGAAGAGAGAGAGAGAGAGAGAAAGGAGTAAACATGTTCAGGCCTTCATAGTGGTAACTTCCATCCCTAAATCGATTTATGTTCATCTGTCTTTTTAACTTCTCGATTTATTATGTTAATCCATTGTGCATCTCTATTGTTTCTGTTTTTGTTCATATTTCAACAAATTATCAACTCCTATACTCCATTTTTTTTATTTATGTGTTGGATTTCTGCAATTTACCTTTGTCTTTCCATGGTTTTTAGACGAACACCAAGTGTTCGATGAAATTCCCCAGATATTATTTAGTCTTTAGCACCTCTTACATATGTTTTATGAAGTGAGAAATGCTTCATTTGATTATATTCACATGTATCTTTATGTTTTCAATATTTATCCCTTTAATTTATCCTTTTTCTTTATATCGTGACTTCTAATTTGATAAGGGTTACCAAATATTGATGCCTGTGAGGATCAATTCGATAATTTACAATTTATCTTCTAGGCCTTTGAGTTTCAGTAATACAAGCCCTAAAGTGCGACTAGCTCCTGTAAGAATATAATCTGGAAATTACCAAGGTACAGAAGATGAAAAAAATACAGATTAACAGGGGAGAACGGAAGTAGAACAGGGGACAAATGACTTTCTGGGAAAATTTCTTTGTTGGTACGCCTTATTAATAAAAACGAGAACGTGATGCCTTTCCTTTTGTTCCATGTTTGATGAGTTAGAAGAAATAAACTTGTAGGTATGGTCTGATTAGGATCCTAGACCCACGTTTGCTGAAATCTTCTAATATTATTTGTTGGTCTGGTTTTTTTAGCCCCTATAATACAGGTTCTTTTTTACTACATGACATGGACTTCACGATTGTTGGTCTGATTTTTTTAGTGTTGTATTACTATTTGCTGTTAGTGTTGTATTACTATTTGCTGAGGATATTTTTGTCATTTTCTTTTATTTCATGATTGTTTTTAACTATTACTATTGTTGCAGGTGGTCACTAGGTGCAATAATGTATGAGATGCTTGTTGGATAACCTCCATTTTATTCAGATGATCCGATAACTACATGTAAAAAGGTATACCAAGCTGCAACTGATTATTATTTTTATTTGCTGTATATTTATTATTTTGTTGGGTTCACAAAAAAGATCTAGGAAATGCGAAAACAACTATCTATTGGGTGACTGGTTATCTTCCAAAAGATATGCTTCAAGTGGTCATCATTTATGTTCAGGTAAATCTGTATAAAGACTATGCATTACATCATTTACAAGATCTTTGTCTATCTTCCATGGTTTTGACTGAAGTGATTTCTTTTAATAAGCACAATGTTAGACATGCTGGCTAGCATTTCTTTCAGTCTCTACTTTGTGATTTTGCCTCACACTCTCACAGTATGAAAGTATAAATGAAGTTTTTTTTTGTTTTTTTTGCCACTAACTTGAATGCAAAACAGGTGTTGGTTTAGATAAGCCAAACGAATGGGGATTTGATACTACACAGGTTGATAATATTCTCAAAAAGTTGAAAGTGGTAAGTTCTTCAATTTTCTTCACCTGAGCCTGTTCTCTCTCTGTTTTTTTAAGTTTATTAACATAAATTATCTTATTAATCAAAATTTCATGTATATTTTGACAGCAAGCAACACAAACAAAACATGATGAACGTATATATGCTTAAGTAACTAATTTGTAATCGTGATGAATCTTTAGTATTTGTTAACTCATGATCCTTGTTTTCTTATCTCAGAGGATGATGATGAAGAAACTGTTGGATTAGTGTCTAAGTCCATAACTATTTTGGTATGTACTTGACCCGATGGTGCATGGTCCTTTTGGGTTGCCTTCACCAAAGCAACTTGATTGGAGAAATAAATAAAGAGAGAGAGGTTATTATGATTTATTAATATGTTATAAGGATAATATATTAAAGGAGAAATCATATTTGTTTAATTAATATTGGTCGATAATTAATTAAGAATTAGTTTTGTGATCAAATGTAATTAATTAAACTAAAGGGGCTGATTTGTAATTATGTGATAGTTACAAAATAAGGTAAGGATTATCTTTTATATATGGTGAACGAATTTAAGGTTGGAAAGCCTTAGAATTTGAGTATGATAAGGATTCAAGGATTATCTTATTGGTTGCTTAATGGATAATCAACTAGATAAGGATAATGACTGAAACCCTATCTCTACACCTATATAAACAACCCCAAGGTCATGAATTCGGGTATCCCTTCCCAAGAGGTCCCAAATACGAATTCTAACCTCCCTCCTCTCTCTTTATACCTTCTCCACTTGCTTATGGTGTTTGTAAGCCATTAGAGGAGTGACACTTGTGACTCTCAGCTTTCCAAGGTCAATTCAAGGAGATTTGGGATTGTTATTGCTATATAACAATCAAGGTATGTTCTTAAACCTATTTACATGTGAATTCTGATTTCCATATGCTAGAATTAGGGTTTATAGTCTTGGATTCAAAGTATGTACAATAGAGAAACCTAGATCCAAGCTTTAGGGTTTGTATTAGCACATAGGATGTCTTATGCCCAAAACCCATCAGTGGTATCAGAGCCATGATTGGTTTCTATTGTATTGATGCTTGATGTAACTGAAAATCGTGTTTTGGCCTCACTGTTCGACCTGACTCGGCGAGTCACTCTTGGACTCGGCGAGTCAGCCCTACTCGGCGAGTTCCAGAGGGTGACTCGGCGAGTCGGTGCGTCAGACAGTGCTTATCTCGGGATTTCTTGCTGTTTTTGCATTGGGATAATTACCTTATCATGTTAGATTAATATTAATCCGATTATATGATATATTTGACTATAATTTTAATCTAATTGAAGATATTTATCAATTAATAGGATAATTGTTTCCTTATAAGATAATTGATTAATTATTTTAAGTAAATTGATAAATTATTTTGCAAGAAATCATCAAATATGGATAATTATGTGATTAAATGTTAATTTGAATTATTTGTTATTTGATCCTTGTTGTTGTGAAAAGTTTCATATTTGGTCCTTTAGGTTTTATAGTTTAAATTTGAACCCCAAAAGTTTTTGTTGTTTTGAAATTTAAATAGTTGAAACCCTAATGTTTTGAAAAAATGTTTCAAAACTTGCCCTCAAGTTTTGGAATTTAAAAGTTGATTAAAAGTTTAATTAGGAATGTTAAATTCTAAAACTCTAGTATTGTTTTGAAAAGGTTCAAATCACACCCTTATGGTTTTATTAATTAATTAAGGTGTATAATTAAAGGAGGTTTAATAAATCCATAAAAGTTTAGGTTAACCATTTAATAGAATTAAAAGTGTAATTGTTAAAGTTAACCACATAGTATTTTAAAAGGTTATAAAATACACCCTATACTATATATAACATTAAAAGTCTAACATTATATATATGTATAACTAAAAGTCAGTCTTACCGTTAGTAGGCCTCATTCACGAAGCTGGTCTATAAGGGGTGTTTAAGGAAATTGCCTATAAAATGGCGATTGAATGGGTATCTACTCTTACCCACCGCACTCTTGACTAGTGGAGGGTCGTTAGCCGAACGGGTAGGATAGGACGAAACCTTCCATTATAAGTATAATGAATTACTAAAGTAACTAAATGTTTTTCGAAATTCCCAATCTTAGTTACTTAGGCAAAAGTGAATTGATGCAATTCCATGAAATTACACTTTGTGCCCTTGCGAAGACGTTAGTGGAGCGTGTGTGGTTTACCGGCACACTAAATGGGTCTAAGCAAAGGTAGCAAAGGGTGACTCAATGTTTGTCATAGTTCGGTGGAGCGTGTGTGGTTTACCGGCACATCGAATAGGTGACTGTAACATGTGAGGGCACCATGTAAGTTTGCATGGTTATTCACACCCGCTTTGTGATCCTCGGCATCCCAGTCACAAACAAGAGGGGCATATCGAGATATAAACATGCCATTGAAAGTTCAATGTATCTCAAAGGATCTAGGAGTTTTCATAGATTTAAAACTTCAATTTCTTTTTCGTTTTTCGTGGTGGAAATTAGTGAATCGTCATTCACTTACCTTCAAATGTTCTGCAATTTGGGTTACGGCATCCCTCTCCCGAGTTGTAGAATATTGTGTTGGGTCCTAGCCTTAGTATCTCATTTGGGTGATTTACTAAGGACTCAATCTATCAACTAACTTGAATTCGTTTTCTCCCGTTTTGTAGATGTCAAAGTTCGACAACTATGGTCTTCCCAAATCCCGTGGAACAAGCATTCCACATGAATATGGTATTTCACGATTCAATCGAGGAACGAGAAATCATGCTTCACTTCCTCCTCCTCCTCCTATTGTTCTCCCTAACCCACAAGATCGAAGAATTGAAAGGTTCAATATCACTAAAGCCCTATTGGAAATGAAACATGAAGATGGTAAACCCGTGTGTGCCCACGTTCTAGGAATGAAATCACACATTGATAGGTTGATAATGTTGGGTGTGTCATTCCCAGATGAGTTGGCTGTGAATTGGGTTTTGCAGTCACTTCCTGAATCATATAATGAGTTCAAAAGAAAGTATTATATGATGAATCATGACGACAACCTCATTGACCTAACTTACATGCTCATTGCTGCTGAATCAGAAATGATTTGGCGAAGCAATGGAGCGTATTTGTTGGGAAAGTCAACCGACCATGCTTCCGAGGACGTTCTAGGAGAACCGACCTGCGTTTACTGCCAAAAGAAAGGGCGTTGGATACAAGTCTGCCCAAAGAGCCTGAAGAGTCCAGAAGATGGGAGAGTCAAAGAGTATGGCTGCGCTTCAGGTAAAATCCACTATCTAACTCCATTAAGTTCTTGTTCATTAATTCTTAATACATAATGTAATAAGATTGCATTTGAATGTTTTACAGGATCGGTGAAAAGAAAGGAAGCTTGGTGAAAGAGCAAGATGAATCTAATCACAAGGAATGGATCTTGATCGCATGGACTTGAAGATTAGATTTTGATCTTAGATAGTTATGATAGAGTTGTTAGAAATTTTTTCTTTTGAAATACATAGTTTTCAATGGATTTTGCATTGTAAGGACATGTGTTTTCCGCTGCTTTTATAAATAAAATAAATTTTCGTTTGACTTATTTATTTATTTGTTTATTTCCTTGCAATGAAATCATTATGAAAATTGGTGTTTGCATATTTCTACAACAAATGGATATGATTCTTATTTATGGTGTTTATGGAAAGGTCGAGAATTTACCAAATAGGGAGAGTTTTCTCATCGCCCAAGTTTCAATTGGACAGAAATTTGGAATCATGCAACGTGGATGCACGATGAATGAGAAATTTCGTATTTGGAAATTAGACTGATTCGTTGACAAAGTGTCAAATGAAGGACTAAGAGATCGAGCACACAAAGTTGCGTGTTGATCAAGACCACCATAAGAGTAACAATGATATTCGTCATGATTTACTAAAGGTTTAGTAAATATGATTATACTTACAAGATTAAGTGTAATTTTGAATTGATTAAAGGGTTTAGATCAATAGCAGAACGAATAAGAAGAATCAAGTAGGCAGAAAGATAAAAGTTTCTCCATTCTAAGAAGAAGGAGAGTAGCTTTTATGCTTTATGATATGTCTTAGTGATTAAGAACCATATCTCAATTGATCCTCTAAGTGAGTCTTAGTACAATTGTATGTCTAAGAAGAGGAATCAAGAATTGAAGAAATGGTTAAATCAATAAGTCAATCATACTTCGTTCCAATAATAAGTCTTAAAGTTAAGATTGTGACAATGAGTGAAAAGTATTAAAGGTTTATAACATTCATCAAATGTGGGAAGTTGTGATGTCTTGAATAAGACAAAGGCCAACTAGTACCAATTTATGAAGTGTTTTGATAAAAACTACACTAACTCTTGAATATTTGTTTGTCAAGAAATGGTTAATGACAAGAGAATCTTATATGTCAAGGAGTCAGTGGGAGTCTTAATGGTCTTGAAAGGTTTCAAGAACAAATCAAATAAACCTTATCGATCATCACTAGCACACGAGTTGAGGTTCACAACCTATCGTGTTGACATTATTTTTATTCTGTGCCAACCCAATCGAGTTAATTATGTATGTGAGTTCTATGAGTTCTCATTTTGAACGCATAAAAGGCAAAGCACCTTAATCAATGAAAGGTACATTGATAGGAAAGGGTGAGCTGCTTAACTACTTGGAAGACATGGTGGGCAGCTGTGCTACCATAAAGGCAAGAAATCAAGATTAAGAAAGTTCGGTCCATATGAGTTTGAATTTGTTGTAAACTTTAGTTTTAACAAATTCACATGGATAAGAACACATACACCGCTCAAATCTAAGTGTCATAAGATTTCCTCCTTCATGAAAATGATTGTGAGGAAATGCTTTCACTAAGACAGATTTTAAGAAGATAGTGATTGTAAAATTGCATTCTCGAATTCGATTATGGTTACGGCATCCCTTTCCATAATTTGAATTGTGAGGTTTGGCAATTAGTCTTAATTGTTTAGACACACATATGAACTATCGAAGGCAAATGTGTATAAGTTCAAGAAGCATTGATAAAGGATTATCAAAGCACTAAGTATTAGAAACATGAACTTAAGAAATTCAATAAGCATTGTTTTTCTGAAAGTTAAGATGTTTATGAATACATGTCGAAGCTAGTGGGAGCATAAGTGTTATGTTTTATAATAATCATCAAAGATAGTGGGAGCATAAAAGTTATGATTGTATGATTATTAAGGAAAGTATTGCAAGGTTAGCAATATTAATTATAGAAAACAAGAGTCATACTTTGCAAAGTCGCAATAGTTGAAGAGTTGTTTTGCTATAATTAAGGGAGAGAATATTATGCTTCATTTCAAATCTAAAGGATTAGGTTGAGAAATGTTAATAAATTTAGTCAAAGGTACATAGTGTGCTCTTAAAATTTCGATTATGATTACGGCATCCCTTTTCACAATTTGAATTTTGAGAACATAGCAAATAAAACATTATGCGTCGTGTCCCATACGCTTCGGGTATAGGATCGATTGCAAATGCTTTAATGTTGAACCATTCTAAAATTTTCCAAATGTCGAGCGCATTTAGAGGGAAAAGGGACTAGAATTGGTTTTGACTAAAATAATTAAACAACTATCAAAGGACAATCCAAGTTCGACGAGGATTGGTCACTTGTGAGTAGTTGGAAGTATAGTATTGGAAAATATGGAAATGTTTCCATATTGGATGGACCATATTGACATCATTACGAATAGATAAGATTCTATTAAGAATGAGTTGTCATATGGAACATATGGAAGTGTGTCCATATTGGGAATTGAATATTGAGAAATCTAGATTAGAAACTTCTATGCAAAAGGATGTTCAAAGAAAGTACTTTGAGTGAGAGACATCACATCTATGGAATTGTCTTGTAACAATCTCCGATAGAAGACTTTGTAATATCATTGCGATAGTCTTTGTGACTTTGGTGCAGTGACATTACGAAAGGATAGTTGCATAGAATGTTGGAATCTAGCATATTCTATAAGTAGCAAGAATTTGATATTCTTTAACTTATGAAAAACGGATTTGGAGTTGTGAAATGAGAAGGATTGGAAATGTGTTCAATGTGATCTATTTCACAAAGTAAGAACCATAGGTAAACATTGTGTGCATGCTAGGAGCATGAGACAAGTGTTGGAATTCAAGTAAGAAGTTGATTACCCGAAACGACAAATAATGAGTAATCAATATGGTGATAAATAAAAGGTGTTTCATTTATACTCAAGGGTTTGAGGCCATATGGGATTAGTATTATGCTTGTGTTTCACATTTGCATGTTTTGACTTCCAGAATAATTGAGTTTATTAAGAATAATCGAATTATTCAAACGGGCCACAGTCGTTCATATGTTGGAAGTAGATATGAATGAAGACTGTCGTGAATTGGTGTGTGGAATGTCTAGAAAAGTATTAGACATAAGCAAATGTTTGCTGCAACGTTCATGAGTGCTTATGAATGTGATTTGAGCATTGGATTAGACCCACGCTCACTTGGATCACTCCATGGATTGTATCACGAGTGATTGGTGAGACGATAACATCTTATATTCTTGAAACTGAGGTGTGTGAGTTGTATCTTGCGAATCGGTTGCACATTGATAATATGTAAACGCACCAGTAACTTGGTGTTATAAAACATATTGTTGTGTGTGATTCGGTGCGTGAGTACAAGCAAGCATTGTATCAAAGTTTATCCGTTCCTTTTATTCAAAGTAGGATAAAAGCGATATCTTTGGGCCCCTCGATGGTTTAGTGATGACAAACGTAAATGCTCGGCCGGGCTAGGGCTAATTTGATTTGTTCAGTTAGTCTGTCGTCATAAATCGGAAATCGAGATATAGTACAAAGAGAATGATTTGAAATCATATCTCATATGATATCTAGAATGGAGGAATATATGATCCCTTATCTAAGGACACGCGTATTTGATATGATCAGAGTTGACAGCGGCTTTGGAAAGCTACGATTGCAGATCGGGATCCGAAGTCATACGCAGAATAGTTATTAGACTTATCCAAGTGGGAGACTGTTGGATTAGTGTCTAAGTCCATAACTATTTTGGTATGTACTTGACCCGATGGTGCATGGTCCTTTTGGGTTGCCTTCACCAAAGCAACTTGATTGGAGAAATAAATAAAGAGAGAGAGGTTATTATGATTTATTAATATGTTATAAGGATAATATATTAAAGGAGAAATCATATTTGTTTAATTAATATTGGTCGATAATTAATTAAGAATTAGTTTTGTGATCAAATGTAATTAATTAAACTAAAGGGGCTGATTTGTAATTATGTGATAGTTACAAAATAAGGTAAGGATTATCTTTTATATATGGTGAACGAATTTAAGGTTGGAAAGCCTTAGAATTTGAGTATGATAAGGATTCAAGGATTATCTTATTGGTTGCTTAATGGATAATCAACTAGATAAGGATAATGACTGAAACCCTATCTCTACACCTATATAAACAACCCCAAGGTCATGAATTCGGGTATCCCTTCCCAAGAGGTCCCAAATACGAATTCTAACCTCCCTCCTCTCTCTTTATACCTTCTCCACTTGCTTATGGTGTTTGTAAGCCATTAGAGGAGTGACACTTGTGACTCTCAGCTTTCCAAGGTCAATTCAAGGAGATTTGGGATTGTTATTGCTATATAACAATCAAGGTATGTTCTTAAACCTATTTACATGTGAATTCTGATTTCCATATGCTAGAATTAGGGTTTATAGTCTTGGATTCAAAGTATGTACAATAGAGAAACCTAGATCCAAGCTTTAGGGTTTGTATTAGCACATAGGATGTCTTATGCCCAAAACCCATCAGAAACAGGCTTACCAAAGGACAATAGTGAAAAAACTACACTTCCCCAAGGAAGGTCATTTTCTTGCTCAAAATCGAATTTAATTCTAAATTGTTCATTATATCCAAATTATTAATACATAGGTATATATTAATATATTATTAGATACAAGAAATGAAAAAGAAACATCCATTTACATACTATATATATTATTAGATTAAGGGGTTGTTGTTTTTTTTTTACTTAATGGGCTTAATGGGTTAAGAACTTAATCTTGATTTATTCTACACAAAATGATTTGATGGGTTAAGCCAAAAAAAAGTTCATGTTCGGTTCAGCCACCCCGGCCCCACCACAAGCGGCGGCTCCTTTCCAGTTTGGTGGCCAGCCAAACCAAGTGCTACCTCAGAATCCTTTCCAGTCATCTAGTGTAGAGTTCAATGCTGGTGGAGGAAGCTTTTTGTTAGGGTCTGGTGGTGGTGATAAATCTGGAAGAAGGATGGTGAGAGCTACTAAAAGCAAGAACAAGAGGAAATAAGGCCATTTTTTTTATAAAGGTATCATTGTTTTGATGTAATGCATATGCACCATCTTCTTTTTTGGTTTCTTTGTGTCTTGTTATTGTGAAGTATTGTTGTAGTTAGAATGTTGTTAGATCACAATTTTGGAGCAAAGTGTTGGTAGTGTGAAGTTTTAGATTCATATAATATTGTTGTAGATTTCACTGTCGTACTCTTTTATGTAGAAAATACATAAGCCAAGGGTGTTGAATTTTTACCACAGGTATCATGTTGTCGTTTCTTGTTTCTAATAATAAGCTTAAGCCACCAGCAACTTAAGAATGTTGTTTTTGTTCCTTGTTAAAGGATTTCTAGTTTGGGCTTTGCCTTAGAATTTCAATATTGCATCTGTTATACAATCAACTCCAAGTTACTCACTCTTTACCTTGATGTTTGTTTGTATATGCATACTTTCTATCTTGAGGCATTTGAGTATGGATTGTTTTTCTAAGTAAAAATTAGATGTAGTTAAAAATATTGTGGAAGTGATTCCAATAATATCTTAAGGCAATCTTTTGGATACATCTACTTATGACCCCTTACAAATCCATCTCACAAAGGAACCCTTGGTGGAGGAATACAGGTCTGGAAGTTGAGTTCATGTGATCTTTGTGAGATAGCACGCTATTCCATTTACCAATCAGGTTTCACCCACGTTCTCAAGGTAAAAAACTGTTTCAAGTTTATAAATATGGGCAATGAAATTTATTTAAGTTTTTGCATTTCTTTACCCGTTATAGCAATGTACTCAGTACTCATATTTATTTACAGATAATTAGCAACTTATAAGTAGGTTGGTTGGTGTTATGTGAAAGTGAAAGGGGTAAGTGAAATTTGAGAGTGATTTGTGTTTTTTTAGTCACATTGCATCAGACTCAATTCCAGCTTGGAAATGGTGGTTTGTTTGGTGCTAGTTATATTCAGGTAAAAGATTTCCCATCTCTTATATTAATGTTTGGTTTTAATGTTTGGCTTATTACATTACTTTTGTCTCCTTTGTTGTATTGATGAGGCTTGAGCATGCTGGGCTGTTAATGTTCCTGTTTGTTTTCATTTATGCAGGTAACAATCTTGTTGAAAGGACTTATGAATCAGATATTAATGGTAACAAGTTTAACACTCGAGTCCATACGATTAGATGTTAATGGTAACAAGTTTAACACATGTGTCTTTGTTATACATACAAATTAAATGCAATGGATTGTATTTTTTTGTATATGGTATTTTATTTTATATTATGCAATGGATTGTATTTTTTGTATATGGTATTTTATTTCTATTATGAGAGATTAAATGCAAATTTAATTTATAAATTAATAACTATATAAATATATATTTTTTAAAAAAAAAAATTAAAATTACGATACGCAAAAATGTGTGTCGTCTTCATTTATGACATGGCCTTTCTTGACTGGTGTTTCCTTGATACGCATTGCGTGTCATAAACACACGCGTCGTAAGGTTACGACACGCAAATGCGTGTCGTCTTCCTTTATGACAGAGCCTTCCTTGATACGCAATGCGTGTCATAACCGCACGTCGTAAATGCGTGTCATAAATGTGCGTCGTCTATAGACGACGCGCAAAAGCGCGTCATCTCTCTTTATTACAGGGCCTTCCTTGACGCGCATTTGCGCGTCGTCTGAGCGTTTTACGACGCGCAATGAGCTTCGTAAAAGGCCTTTTTTCTAGTAGTGTATCCATAAAAACATCATAGAAAACGTGGTGAATCAAAGTGTATCAATAACATCCAAGTACATCTAAGTAACATAAAAATGCGGAATGATGTGGTGTGTGCACTACAATCATCCCGGGCTTTCCCATTCAAACTAGACGTACCAGAAACATAAATTCAAAACCGTAATCACAAAGCTTAGTGAGTTCCGCAAAATACCACATACCATACATATCAAACATATAATGAGCCTCGCCCGTCATCGGGTCCCACCCGATATCGAGCCCCACTCGGAACAGATCATTTAGTCATTAGGCCCGACCTGGCGTTAGGCCCAACCCAATATAAATATAAACATATAAACATATAATAATATAAACACAAGCAATAATCACAAAGATAAATAGAATACATGATAGTCATCGGGCCCCACCCGGTATACATATCAATATCATATATGCAAGAGTCACGCAGACAACTAGCATCCTAATCATAATAAACCATGGCCGACATTGGTGCTTTCGACCCGCTAAACAGCTCAAGCTATAGAATCCTCAGATAACATCTCAGTCTGTTGGCCCAAAAAATCCCCGTGTTAACATCATCAAATAGTACCTAATTAATAATTGGATCTCAACACATAATCAATAATCTATGTTACTTCTTCAGTATTCAGGGTAAAAGACCATTTTACCCTCTTTCTTACTTGACCCAAAACTAAGGCCCAACCCATCTACTCAAAAGCCCCTAATTCCTTAAATGGCATTCTAAGGCCTAATGTGGCCCAACTTCCAAATTGGGCCCAAAAACTATCATGGACCTAATCCCAAGAAAGCCCATAGCCTATCTATGGCCCAAATTAAGAAGTCCAATCGCCCAATAAGGCCTTAATCCAAAATGCCCAAAAATATGGCCCAAAATCAAAGAAGTCAATCTGAAGGTCAAGCTGCTGAATACACGGGGCATACTAAGCTTGTACGCTTAGCGTACTCTTTCCAAGGTCAGTACGTGCATTGTACCAGTTGGGTACGCCCCGTGTACTCCCCAGATTACCAACCCAACCCATTAAACACTTACTTGATTAAGTCAACATGCTAAACTCTCAGATCTGATTCTAAGAGGTGACTTAACACGTAAAGTTGGCAACTTTACACCCATGAATGACTTAATAGGACCCAACACTCAAAAAGAAGCTTAATAAGAATCTTAACACTTTCATGGACCAAAATCTCTCATAAAATTACATTTTTATAAACAAGGGACCTCAACGGAGCAAAGGTCTAACATCCATGACTTCTAGAGTAGATCAAAAGCTCGACTTTAGCTCAAAAGACTAAAGAGTGTATAAATAACACCCTAAGTTGGATCTAGCATAAAGAATCATCAAGATGGGAGCTTTTTACGTCAAATGACTTGCCAAGATGAAGATGACCCTGTATCTAGAAGCCCAAGCTACTCCCAAGCAACCACCAAGTGTTCTCCTTCTTCTTCTTCACTAAAAACACCACCAAATCTCACTTTCAAGCTAAAAATTAGGGTTTGCCCTGACACCACGTATGTCATGCGTAGTCCACGTACGCCCCACGTATGTGGGTGAATCTCATGTCCAGAAAAGAGCTAGTACGCTAAGTGTACTCATGGAGTACGGCCCACGTACTATCTAGGGACCAAAAGATAAAGATTTTGCATTAAAGGGCTAAAAGGGAAACATACCAAATTACGAATGTTATATATATATATATATATATATATATATATATATATATATATATTAATGTTATGGATGATGTTATTTTGGATTTATTAGATAGTTTATGTAATGTGATATGTATTGATTTTTGTATTTCTATTAAATCTGTATTTTATAATATATAAACAAATATTATATATAAATCGTTTTAAAAAAAGTATTAGCAGCGACACCTTTAACGACGTCATGCACCAATTGCGACGACACCTGCCTCCGAGGAGCCTAGCCGAAAAAACTTCGCCTGTGGCCAAAATATCAATAGAGACGATGCTAGTAGCGACTTTTAAGGCTTTTAGCGACGACACTTATTAGAGACGAAATTAAGTGCAACGACAATTGAGTATTAGGTACGAGGTAATAGCGACAACTCTAGCCATCAGTTGCGACGTTTTTTGTTGTCGCCAAAGGTAAGTTTTTTTTTTTTGTTGCGAATGTTAAATGGTGAATAGTACCAAACCTTTGATTGTGACCGATGTGACACGCAACCAATTACTAGTACAATAAGCTTACATAAAAGATTACTAATATTCGGATAGAATGTAATCCACCATGTAAATCCGCAAAGACTTTTCCAATAGAATCAAGAATGAAAGGGGACTTCGAACTCACCACCACAATCTACAAAAGATACCAATTTGTTTAAAAAATATTAATTTTTAATTTGAATAACATAATCATTGTCATAAATCAGCCTCATAAAAACCATTTGTTTTGAAAGTTACACCCAAAAATCAGAGTGTGCTCATAAGTGCAGAATCATAAAATACGAAAGTTGTCAATGTATGTACAACTCACGTCTTCTCCTTCTCATGATCACCTGAAACACTTAATCCACAACTATAAACCAAAGCTTAATGATTAGCCCAAAACAAAATACACCACTATATACATGCAAGCATACAAACATTGTCTTTCAGTCCATGGCTAGTTCGCCCCTATTGTCTTTAGCATAAAGCTGGTCTGCACCTAGCTTTTAGCATAGCTTTGGCCCGCATGAGTATCTTGGTCTACCGTACAAAACAGAACCTCCATCAACTCACTATCAAATATTTTGACAAATATAACAAATCAACACACAAACAATCCGACAACACATACAATTGACTAAATTGTAACGACCTGAAAATCCATTCGTTAATGAGGTTAGTTTTCCGTTACATAGATAATTTAGCTTAAATTTATTTATGTTATAATCAAGGTATAAAATAAAATAAGGATTTATTGCCTTTGAAGTGAATTATAAAGTTTTAATTAAACCATAAAAGAGAAAAGTACAATTACGTTAGGAATTTATGTGATAGTTAATTTAAACTAAAGTGGTTAAGATGTCATAAAGGGAACTACGATGCAAGTCTTAAATCTATTCTAATAAATGAAGATTCATTTTGCTATATGACAATCTTTCATAAGTTTTGACATTTGTCATTTTATAATATTCTTAAAATAAATAATATTCACATGTTAATTTGTATGTTTTTTTAATTTTTAAAATTAAAAAGCCACATAATAAATAAATATGATCATAAATTGCAATAAATATATCTTTTCCTTTTTTATTTTAACATTTAATTTTAAAAAATACTTAATATTTATATTTTGATATTTAATTTTTTTATTTAACTCATATAATACACGGATCTCACACCTAGATAATTAAAATAAAACACATGAAATTATAGGAGTTGAGGGGGAGGGAGATAATGGAACTAAGGTATAACACATATAAAAAGAAATGTTGTTGGAGTGATAACGGAGCAATGAGTATAACATAGAGACCAAAGTTGTAACTTTGTGTTAATAAACGTCGACGGGTGCGAAGTTTGGTTTGTCTTCCGTTTCATGTATATTTACGTAATGGATACGATCTTGTAACCATTGTATATAGTTATCATTAGGGTTAGGAAGGAATAGTATCCTTGTGTGACAGTGTGAGTGCGGCTATGTAACCGGGAGTGAAATTAGAGAACGACGAGAGATAGACTAGATGAAGATTTCGTGAATTGACACCAATGAAACCACATCGATTGGAAAAGATGTTAGCATGATTCACGCCTTGCTGGTTTTCTAGCACAAGGGTTGCACAATAGCAAGATATCACACAAGTCGGTGGTTCAAACCCTTGCCTCTCCATTAGCTACAACCGTTTGAGTGAGCCATCAAGTGCCCGTCCAATTCGCCCCTTGGAGGCTGGGGTTAGGTGGGCCCAGTTAGAGTTGTCGGTATCAACCTTTTTTCAAGATGAAAAAATTCACTTTTG
Organism: Lactuca serriola; assembly: GCF_051521515.1. Classification (NCBI taxonomy): domain Eukaryota; kingdom Viridiplantae; phylum Streptophyta; class Magnoliopsida; order Asterales; family Asteraceae; genus Lactuca; species Lactuca serriola. The sequence goes on from NC_136408.1 coordinate 84,985,145, forward strand.
TAGATTATGTAATTTCGATAAGATACTTTTATAAAATACTGTATTATCTTATACTAGAAATGAATATATAAAATATGATCATTATATATATATATATATATATATATATATATATATATATATATATATATATATATATATATATATATATATATATCTCGATTTTTTTTATTGTTTTGTGGATATCCTTTTTTCCCTTTTCCCTTTTTTCAAACATTATGAAATCAAAACGCTTTTCCAGTTTGCTGATTGTATGTCTCCTGCCGTGTATTTTATTTTTTTTATAGATTTTTTGTTGTTCCGTTGTTGACATGACACCAAAGAAAAATCAAAGGAAATGGTCAACAATTGTCATTACGAGGAAAGGATCCACAAGAGACTTGTTTGGATTATTTGTAGACCTTTAAGCAATGATTTATTATTTAATAAATCCTAATTTCCTCATTGTTGCCTACCATTCCAACAGTTACATATGGCTCTAATCCTACTGCGTCTTGTCTTTCTAACTATTTTCCTACATTTCATAGCTGCACAGCAGAAACACACCGCCACAGCCGATGTCAAACCATGACTTTCATCTTCCGGTGAATTTGCCTTTGGGTTCCAACAAGTTCAAGGGACCGATAATTTCTTGTTATCCATATGGTATGACAAGATACCTGACAAGACGATCATTTGGTATCCAGAAGAAGGTCAAATGGTGCCTAGAGGATCGAAAGTTGAGCTACTTCGTGAAGGTGGACTAGTACTCACTGATCCTCAGGGTACACAGGTATGGAGATCTGGGTCCATTTCCGCTGTTGCATCAGGTTTTATGAATGATACAGGTAAGTTCGTAATTTTTGGTAGCAATTCTCGCAAGATATGGGATAGTTTAAATTATCCGGCAGACACACTGTTGCCTAGTCAGGTTATAGAGAGAGGTGGAGGGATGAATTCAACAATCAGTGCAACAAACTTCTCTGGTGGACGATTCCAGTTACGTCTGCTTCAAGATGGAAATCTTCTTCTTAATACTCGAAATATACTTTCAGGTAATCCTTTAGTTGATTACTATCGTAGTGGTACTAGTGATGACTCCAACTCAACAACTTCTGGCGAACGAGTGATCTTTGATGCAACGGGATACATGTATATTTTGAGAAGAAATGGCGAAAGGTTGTATCTTACTCAAAGAGGCTCAGTTCCTTCTGGAGATTATTATCACAGAGCTACTCTCGATTCTGATGGGGTCTTTAGACAATACAACTACCCTAAGAATTCCACTGGCAATGCAAGCTGGGAAGTTGTACTGTATATACCAGATAACATATGTGAGGACATCCGTGGGAATATAGATAGCGGAGCTTGTGGGTTTAACAATGTTTGCAACCTCCAAGATGGGCGGCCAAACTGTAAATGTCCACAGGGGTTCTCAATTGTTAATCCAGATGATCCAAATGGTGATTGCAAGCCAGATTTTACTCCAAGCTGTTATCATGAAGGTAAGTCTGATAATGGAGGAGACGTGCTTGGTTTCATCGAGCTGAATAATACTGATTGGGTATTTTCAGACTATGGAAACTTGGATCCAAGTAGTGAACAGACCTGCAAAAGTATCTGCTTGGAAGATTGTTTTTGTGCTGTTGCAATATACAGGGACGCCAAATGCTGGAAGAAGAGACTTCCACTCTCTAACGGGATTATGGGTGCTACAGATAACGTGAAGGCGTTCGTGAAATACCGGATAGCTGAAGGTCCTTTTCAAAACCCTCATCGGCTTCCCAGAGAAAGAAAAGATCAAACAAGTTTGGTACTTGTGGTATCGGTCCTTTTAGGTACGTCTGTGTTTGTAATCTTTGTATTGATTGGTGTTATTTGTGTGGGTTTTTTTGTAATCTACGAGAAGAAGCCCAGAAACACATATCCAATTAGTAAAGCAGTTGAAACCAATCTGCCTCCTTTTACATATCAAGAACTAGTTGAAGCTACAGACGGATTCAAAGATGAATTGGGAAAGGGGGGTTTTGGGATAGTCTATAAAGGTGTGATAGGAAAAAAGATCGTAGCTGTGAAGAAGTTTAATACTGTAGTTCATGATAGTGATAAGGAATTCAAAACCGAGGTTGACAGCATTGCGAAAACTCATCATAAAAATTTAGTGCAGCTTCTTGGGTATTGCAATGATGGTGATCAGCGCCTATTGGTTTATGAGTACATGAGCAATGGCACTTTGGCGATGTTCCTTTTCGGGGACACAAGACCTACATGGAGACAGAGGAGTTATATTGCTGTTGGGATTGCTAAGGGACTCGTATACCTTCATGAAGAGTGTAGCACCCAAATCATTCACTGTGACATAAAGCCTCAGAATATACTTCTTGATGACTACTTCAATGCTAAGATTTCTGACTTTGGATTGGCAAAACTTTTGATGATGAATCAAAGTCATACCAACACTGGAATAAGAGGAACAAAAGGATATGTTGCTCCTGAATGGTTTAGGAACACACCTATCACAGTAAAGGTTGATGTCTATAGCTTTGGTGTGTTGCTGCTAGAGATCGTTTCATGCCGAAAGAGCTTGGCTTTTGAGACTGATGATGAAGGGGTGGCGGTTTTAACTGATCTTGCATGGGATTGCTATCAAGAAGGTCGACTGGATGCATTTGTTGAGAATGATTTGGAGGCCTTAAATGACCACAAAAAACTTGCAACATTTGTGACGGTTGGTCTTTGGTGTGTACAAGAGAACTCGTCATTGAGGCCTACCATGAGGAAGGTCATCCAGATGCTTGAAGGAGTAATTGACGTGGCCGAACCTCCATGTCCATGCTCTCTTTCTATTACCAGTTACTGAACTCTAGTTACTCTGCTATATATGATCCAGGTAAATCCTATATGTACGTTGATGTTGAGAAATATATGTTTATTTCTAAATACGATTCAATCATAAACTTGGAATTATATAAAGTAGACTACCTAATTTGGTATGTTTGGTTGTAGGTTGAAGTAATCAAAAAATGTTGATGTTGGAGTCATATCAAGTAAAGTTGAAGGATAGCGGTGAAGATTAAATAAAATTCAAGGGCATAAATGAATAGGCTGAATGGTTTTTCTATTTTATTGATTTCACATGGTATTTAAATGCAATAATAAATGCATATTAATTTCTTTAATGAACTTTCTTTTTAATTTCAAAATTACTATATTACAGCTTCATTAATTTTTTTTTTATTTATTTATCTAAATTATTTGTTTAAATTTAAAAAAAAAAAACACTTTATTTTTTATAATTCAATATTTTTCTCATTTTTCTTATAAATTCAAACTTCTCAAATGTTTAGAATTTTATATTTAGTTTTTTCTTTTAAATAAACTAATGTAATATGTGGGTCTTATACCTAGTGTGTTGTAGATATTAGTTTGTGTCGTTGAGTCCCGCATCGGGTACTTAATAGAATTGGTGAAATAAGTATTATCTTGGTCCTATTTACTTAACAAGATTGGTGAAATAAGTATGTACTCTATATAAGTTGGATATAAGTTGGTCCTATGAGAGTAAAAAGCAGATGAAATAATTTTCTTGTTTCTTTTTATATATTTTTTTTCCTTCTTAGTAGATTAGGTTCTTTTTGCATGTGTTGAGTGTTGACGGATGTTTAGGAAAATATAGTGAGATTTCTATATGTTAGTATTAGTTGTGTTTAATAAATGTCTAGTTTTGTTTTTAATAGTTGATTATGTCAAATATATGAATGTGTTATTTATCAAAAGAAGCGGTAAATCTAGGATTCAAATTTACTGGGGTCCAATTAGTCCAATTTGTTGGAATGATAAATAAAATAGTCGAAAAAATTTGATTATATATCACGTATGGTTATCAATAATATCATATAAAATAATTATAATTTTAACTTTTAATACCAACTATCAAACATAAGTTAAAAAAAAATACAATTTAAGACAAATAAAATTTTAATAGCAAAAATAAAACATAATATCAATTAAAATAAATATAATTTAAAAGTGATGGTCCATATAATTTGGCAATTTGCCTATCACTATTTTGTTTAATATTTTTTTCCATTAGCCGTGACTCAAATTCTGGTATCCATATATGAATTACTTAGTTAAGATGATTGGAATTAGATATATTAAATTGTTTTATGGAAAATCAGGATGAATTTACTTTGGGAAATCAAACTCATCATTAATTAAAATGGGGGACAATTTATTCATAAGGCTGGTCGGTCACAGATAAAAACAAAGAAACGATGATAGACGAAGGTGGAGAAGGCAACCGGAAGCAACGGCAGTTGTATAACGCCCAAAAACGGATGAAGGGTGCAGTGTTTGTGCGTTGCCTATACCCAACACACTAAAGAAATTAATAAGTGGTAACAGGTGTCGACTCTATGTGTTTAGTTAGATGAGTTTTTTCCATGTGTAGATTAACGTTTCAATCAATGTAGATTCACACTTGTTATCACATATTGTCTTTCTCCTTGAAGTTGAGGATTCAAGTCCTTACTCGGACATAAATTGATTGAGGAGCAATTAAGGCATAAAGTAGATTTACCGTTTAAAAAAATATAAATGGGTTATGTTTTCTTCTCGATTTTAGGATTTTCAACTAATAAGTTTTGTTGTATTATTTCCATGACATTAAATTAAACGCTTCATTTTCCACAAATTTAATTTGAAAACTTAGATCCCTCACATCATAGACATCATAGTTCCACAAAATATTTGAGGACGTTAAAGTTTTTTCAAAGACATAAAAAACAATATCAGGACATTTCAGTATTTCATAGAGATTAAAGTATTCAAATTAAATTCCTCACATTATAGTTCCACACTCAAAAAATATATGAGGAAGTTAAAAGTATTTCGAAGTCATAAAATACTATTTGACGAAATTAAAGTATTTCATTGACGTTAAATTATTTCAACATCCATAAGTTTTGTTGAATATGGGGAGATGCGAGCTTCTTTACTTCTCTATGGATTCTGTTTCGTCCTTGTCAACCCCAAATTAGGTTGGAGGCAATGGTGCCACAAAAGTTACACTCCCTTCATTGTCACGCAGGTGACACGTCAGCGACTACCACAAAAGTATTGTTTTATGTCACACCTAAGGAGTGGTGTCACACCTTTTTTAAATAAATAAAATTTTTAGTTTTAATTAAAAACAAAAGATTTCATTAATTAAAAATAAAACCATTACATTATTTAAAAAAAACATGACATTAAAAAAAATCCTAGGGAAAATAGGGAAGCATATCCCCGTAGTGTAAAAAGGAGACGAATAAACCGGTTGATCAAGTGAAGGTCTTGAAGTTGTGGTTTTTCTAGTGGGTGTTCTTTTGTAGGTGAGATTTTTGGATGATGACATTTTTGTGGGTTTTAAAATAAAGAAGATTATAAAAGAATAAAGTGTTTGTGAGTGATTTTGGTTAATATGATTAGGTATTTAAAGTGGTAGTAAAAAAATTTATTTTTTTGAATTTTGACCGTTTGGAAACGGTAACAACAAGTGACCAATCAAAACAAAGGAAGAAACGCTCCCTCTTAAGGTCGTAATGTGGCCTCAACTGCATCTAGACCGCACCTAGGGAGCGGTGTTTGTGCTTAACACAGAAGCTTTGATTGTTTAAGTTGGAATGAAATTGAGTGAAACCACGTTCTCACAGGTTGAGAAGTAATTCTCACGGCGTGAGAATCCTCGCGAGGTGAGAGTATATTCTCACGATGTGAGAATTGTGCACCCTAAAGCCCAAAAAATATTTAGGGTTTTCAAGGTATTTAAAGGTACGGATTCAGGTTTTAGGGTATCTTCTTAGCCTCCATCATATCTAGAACCTCTTGGGAGAAACCATATCCTCCATTTTCAAGATTTGAGCCTCCCCCTCCTCTCTCATCCATTTTTGGAGTTTCTAGTGGTTTGGAGCAACTGTTTCATGTAAGATTGATCCTTGAAGCTTGGCAATTGAAGATCTCAACTTTCATCTACTTTCTAGACCTTTGTAAGTTATAAAGTTCCAAGCCTTATTGCATTTCATCTTTGGATCTAAGTGTATTTGGTCTTTGTTACTCTCCAAGGTCCCAAGAACATTGTATGTTTTAGATCTGGACTCCAACACCTTTTGATCAGTTTAGAATGTTTTCTTGGACCTCTTGGACTAGGAAAGTTATGATCTTTTGCCTTCCCTTGTATCTATGCAAGTTATCTTGGTCCTTTAGGTCATTTTGGTGTATTAAAGTTTAGATCTTGAATGATTGTGGAATCATTATGGATAAAGTTGGAAACTTTATCCATCTAGACATCATGTTGATTCAGATCTGAAGGTTGGAGACTTGGGCTTAATGTATTTAGCTGAGAAAGATGCATTCTTGGTTCCTTTGGGACTTTTAGACGAGATCTTGGTTGTTCGGTTCATCCTAATGGATAAAGTTGGAAACTTTATCCATTATAAAGCTATTTAGGAACTATGTCTGAGGTTATCGGCCTTGGTTTGAAGAAATTAAGCAGTTAATGAAGATTTTTGTAACGTTTGGTTTAGGTATTGGTCAGTTTTCAACATTTTTAGAGTTTTGGGCTAGGACTCAACGAGTTTGGGAGCTCCAACTCGTCGAGTAGAAATCATATTGGACGCGAGATGAAGGACCTACTCGACGAGTTGTAAGACACCAACTCGACGAGTAGGAGCTGAAAAGGGAAACCCTAATTTTCAGGGTTTGTACCCTATTTAAAGGCCTTAAGCTTCACTTGTAGCATCCTTTATCACCTCCTTTATCCAGAGAAACCCTAAATCATGTCTCATCTCCCATTTGGTGTGTATGTGAGCTTGGAAAGTGATTCTTGGTGCTCTTTTGGAAGGAACGTGAAGCTTGAAGAGGTTGGATTAGGTGGAAGGCAGTAGATCCGGGATTTCCTCCAGTGTGGCAACCATTTTAAGGTATAAAGTCGAAACCTTGACCTTCCATTGCTTAGATCCTTTTCTATCAAAGTTTATGGCCATTATTAGCCTAGTTTGGTACCATTCTTGGTTTGGAACATGATAGGAAGATATGGCTTTAGATCTGAGCATCTTAGGGCCTTTGGGGACTTAAAGTTGCCAACTTTATCAAGTCTTGACCCTTCTTCATGCTCTAAGTCCCTTGTCAAGCCTTGATTAAGTGTTTTTATCCTTTAATGCCTTTCATGGATGTAAAGTTAGCAACCTTACATGGTATCTCAACCCTAGGGGGTTTGGATCGGAAGTTTGGGACCTTGGATCCCACTAGAAAGGACTGAACACAAAAAGGACTGAAGGAATTCATCGAGTCCCTTAGTCGACTTGACGAGTTGGGTAGGGTTTACCCATTTTTCAGATTATGGATAAGTGCAACGAAGGATTAGAGTTTTAGCCTGCATGATTTTGCGATCTTCTGGACATTAAGGAACTCAACGAGTAACAAAGGTAACTCGGCGAGTTAACTAGTTAGTCAGTTGACTCGAAGAGTTGCTGGATGCACTCGACGAGTTGAGGTCGACATTGACTGTTGACCTTGATTGGTGACTTTGACTTCGACCAGAAGTTGACTAGGGTTGACCATTCAGTATTCAAGGCCTTTTTGGTATTGGGCCTTCTTGGGTTAGGCCCATTGACGAATTATGGATATTATAATGTTAGGCTTTGTTTTGGGGCTTAGGCCATTTTTTGGATCATGATGGTTCAGGGGTAGAATGGTCATTCTACCCTATGAAATGGATTAAGGATTATAGTATGGAACCCAATTTCTAATTGGAAATATCGATTAGTATTGATAGCTCAGGAAGTCGGCAGGGTAGCAGCTAAGGATGTCATTCGGGAAGCTTCTACATTCGAGGTGAGTCTTCTCACCATACCAATGAGTCTAAGGCACCAAGGCTGGCCCATTTATCTAGTTGTGATGATTATTGCGAATGTGCTATTGATATATTATATATTTATGTGAAGACCATGCGGGGGTTCCCATAGCAAAGTAGTTATATATGTGGTATGCTAGTTGATTGCGTAGTATTTGGTATGCTAGTTGTCTTTGTGATACTTGCATTGAAGACCCCGCGGGGTTCCCTAGGCAGTTAGATATAAGACCATATGGGGGTTCCCATGATTTCCAGGCTAAGACCATGTGGGGGTTCCCATGGCAGTGGACTAAGACCACATGGGGGTTCCAGTGGCACCCGGTGTAAGTCCTTGTAGGGTTGTGAGGGCATCCTAATGTGTTTGCATGTTTAGCTCATATGTTTTTATGTATGGTTTTTATGGTAGTTAGTGAAGACCATGTGGGGGTTCCCATTGCAGTGGGCTAAGACCATGAGGGGGTTCCTATGGCACTCGGAGTAAGACCTTGGAGGGTTTCCACGACATCCTTATAATGCTTATGTGATTGATATGGTTTATGTAGTTGTTATAGCTGATATGGATTATGTGGTTATGTGGATTGTCTAGGGTATGCTCTGGGGAACTCACTAAGCTTCGTGCTTACAGTTTTGTTTATGGTTTCAGGTATCATTGTTTTGGAAAGGAAGGGCTTAGCTTGATCGTAGCATACACACCCGTGTTTTCCGCATTATGTGATTTTGGGATGAACTCTGATAAATGTTTTTAATTAGCAATGTTTTTGGAATACTTGGATTAAAATATATCTATGTTTTGACTATAATAAAAATGAAATTTTTACCCTTGACTTTTGGGTCACTATAATTTTGTCCTTTTGACCAGAAGTCACGATGTGCATAGGATGTGTCACGATGTGACGGTGTCCAAAATCACGATTGTTTTGTCATTGCATTCTCACAACGTGACCAAGGAATGGTCACGACGTGACTTTGACCATTGACTTTTTGCCTGATTGACTTTTGGTCAAACTTGGGTAGATTGAGTATTTGACTAAGGGATAGTCTTAGTTTCGTTTTAGGAAGCTTAGGTTGACTGTTCTGATGTTAAGATAGTTGATGGGCTTCTGTCAAGTTGTTCATGTGAGTTTTCCTCACTATACTCGTGGGTCGAAGGCACCAATGTTGGCCCACTAGGTTATGTGTCATAGTATATTGGATGTTTCTATGTTGTGCTGATCCATTAGATATGCATGATTAAATGTTTACTGGTTATATGTTTACTTGTTGCATATGTCGACATAGTGCGGCTTGGGTTGGGGCTTTACTACTCTGTGTATAAGCCAACAGACCAGGGCATTCCAGTTCGATGACTGATTGGCTCGAGGAGTTCCTGTCTAATGACTGATTGTGTAACGTCCCATTTTCACAACAAAAAATTTTCATTTTATTTAAGTAAATCTTCCCAATTATAAATCCATTATGGAGAAAACCGTTTATTCCAAATACATTTATAAAAGTCAGAGTAATATTAAAGTGCGGAATCTTCATTGTTGCTGATGAATGTGTACAGTCATGCTTTTGCCTTCCCATGATGACCGATGATACCTGAAACAATAAACGATTGGGTAAGCAAAAAGGTTAGTGATTTCCCACAAAATACCCCATACGATAAACATAAAAGAATGCATAATGGCCGCTCTTCATGCCCTCGACCTGATTGGACCGCCTTACCGGCCTTCAATCTATCCGGGCCAGAATACCAGGGTTTGTTGGCCTACCGCCTCAACGCAACCACTACTCCCGAGCCTCAGTGCCTTCGGCTTACAGTCGGCCCACACCGGGTATCTTGGCCTAGATCACAAAGCATGACCGCCTCAACCCACCACTACCATAAGTCGACATATAAACAATATATGATCAAGTAGGCAAATAATCAAGGCAAACATCAATCATACAACTCACTACCGCCTGCTAGTCCTCTCACAACATATAGTCCCGCTACAAATTAACCTCCATGAAATGCATAACCATAAGTAACCAGAGGTGAGATAGCTATCCGAATAGATGATCTTACTCTAGAGCCACAACCAAACAAGGAATAGGATAGAAAGCCTAGATAAAGAGTTTTCAAACTATCCTACATGACCACAGACAGTCCCTAGGGCACTCCACTAGATGATAACCAGCAAGTACAGACAAGATACAATTCTATAGGTCCCTACAGCAAAGCAACATACTCGATACCATGATATAAATCTAACAGATCACCACAACATAACAGCATACTCGATATCAACAATCCATGGAATGCATGACTGTATATACTCAGAGGTAAGATAGACACCGGGACAGGAACCAAACAAGGAATAGGAAAAAAGGACTAGATCAAGAGTTCTCAATCTATCCTACATGACTATATACAGTCCCTAAGGCACCCCTCTGCTAACAGAGAACCAAAACTAATGGGTTGGCATTGGTACCTTCGACCCACGGGTATAGTGAGGCGAAACTCATCTTAGATGAAGAAAACCGAGAACACTGTGATATGCTCCCTGCTATATTGCTTGCTCTCGTGGATCCACTAACATCAGAACCATATAAAATCTTAATCACCAATCAAAACCCTCAAGTTTGACCTAAAGTCAAACTTTGTAAAAAAGTCAACGATCAACGGAGTCAACAAAAGTCAAAGTCCAAGGCTGGTTGAGTACGCCATGCATACTCAACTTACTCCCCGTGTACATAGGATGGCTTAGTACGCCCAAAGTACGAAAATTATGCCCAACGTACTCTAGCTAGTTCCATCCTTTCCATTAAGCAATTAATCCCTTACGAACTTTTCACCCTAACTCAGATCTAGCCTCAAAACATTGTGTTAAGTCATAATGTTCCACCTTTATGAGTTTCCATGGCTACCTGGGACCCTGCAGATCCACTCTTTTTCCTATTCAAAGCTCAGCCCTTTGTCTCTGTGTTTTCATGACCGATCAATAGAAATACTCCAACACTCCACTTTTATCATATATTCCATACATCTTCTCCGAGCTCACATTATGGAAGAAGGAGAAGAAGGAACCGAGAAGAAGGTATCAGCAACAACTGGCGAAGATCCAAAAGCTAAATACCTAACTTATTAACCCATTTAGACATCACAACTCTTGCTAAATTCCTAACTTATCAACCCAATATCACATTTTCATGGCTTAATTTGGATTTGGATAATTACTATAAATTGTTTTGTTGATAAAAAATTCGATTTTTATGTTATGAAAATAATTATCCTCATCTTAATAAAAAGATAATTGTCAAAATTTTAAGATAACTGATAGTTTATATGAAAAACTAATTATTTGTAAAATTTGAAATTATCTTACTACACAAGTATTAGGTCAAATTGGTAATAATAAATTATATGATAATTGCATTAGTTAAAATTTGATCTAAATGTTTCTTAAAGAGTTTCATAATTTGTCCTCAAGTTATGGAACTTGAAAAGTCTCATTCATGAATCAAATTAACTCTTTAACTTATGGAATTCAAGAGTCTTGAAAGGTTACAAAACTTGTCCACGTTTTGGAATCCAATAGGTTCTGAAGAGTTACAAAACTTGCCCTCAAGTTTTGGAATTTAAAATTTGATTAAAAAAGTTTTAATTGTGAAATATTAAATATTAAACCTTTTGACTTCATAACTTACGTTTAGAATTAAAAGTTTTTTAATTATAGTTTTGTTGATAGTTAATTAAAACATTAATTAACAGAGTATTAAATTAAAAGTCTAGTTTAATTAATAGATTAAATCACCTAGTATTTTAAATGTTTAAAATACACACTTATACTATATAAAATTAAAATTTTAATATATTATATATGAATAAGTAAAAAAGTCAGTGTTACCGTTAGTAGGTCTCATTCACAAAGTTGGTCTATAAAGGGTGTTTAAGGAAGTAGCCTGTCAATGACCGCCATTAGATATCTACTCTTACCCACCGCACCCTTAACCAGTGGAGGGTCGTTAGTTGAACGAGTTTGATAGGACACTTAAATCCTCATTAAAAGTATAATGAAATACAAAATAACTAAACACTTTATAAATTCCCAATCTTAGTTACTTTAGGAAAAATGTGAATTTGATGCTAACCCATGAAATTGCACATTGCACCTTATTCATCAGTTAGTGGAGCGTGTATGGTTAACCGGGACACTAATATGGACTAATGAAGGATGACAATGGGTTTCTCGTAAATTATAATTGATTAGTGGAGCGTGTGTGATTAATTGGCACATTGATTAGGTGATTAATGACATCGAGAGTACCAAGCTAATTTGCATGGTTATTCACACCTTGTTTGTGATCCTCGGTATCCCAGTCACAAACTTGAAGGGCATAATCAAGATTAAACATTCCATTGAAAAGTTCAATGAATCTCAAAAGAATCTAAGAAGTTCAATTTATTTAAAACCTAATATTCATTTTCGTTTTTCATGGTGGAAATTGGTAAGTCGTCATTTAACTACCTTCAAATATTTTGCAATTGGATTACAACATCCCTCTTTCGAATTGTAGAATATTGTGTCGGGTCCTAGCCTTAATATTTCATTTGGGTGTTATATTAAGGAATCAAATCAACCAAACTTGAATTTCTCCCTTGTAGATGTCTAGTTCTAACAACTATGGTATTCTCGAATCTTATGGAAAAAGCTCTCCTCATGAAGATGATGTCCTACGATTAGATCGTGGAAATGGAAATCATACTTCACTTCCTCCACCTCCTCTAATAGTTCTCCCTGACCCACATGTTCGAAGACTTGAAAAGTTCAAGGTCACTTATACCCTATTGGTAAGAAAACACCAAAATGGAAGGTCTGTGTGTGTTCACATGTCTTGGAGATGAAGTCATACATTAACACGCTGGAAAATGTTAGGAGTCATTGTGTCGAGGAAGTTGGCTGTTGACTTGGTTCTTCAATCACTTCCTAAGTCATATAGTGAGTTCATTAAAGATTACTATATGACAGACCACGACGTGACCCTCATCGATCTTACCTATTAGCTAATTGTTGTTGAATCAAAAATGATTTGACGCACTGGTAAAGCAAATTTGATTGAAAGATCTACTTCCCAAACTTCCATGGACATTGACAATGGAAACATTGGAAGTCCAGAAAAGTCTTATCTTCCCAATGGAAAGGGATCGGCCAAGGTCAAACAGTTTGACCAAATGGTAAAGAGAAAGGCTAAGTCTCAAATTGTCCCATGTGCCATTCGGAAAGAGTCTGTTCATTTCTACTGCCTAGAGAATGGGCATTGGATGTGAAGTTGTCGTATCTAACTGAAGGACCACAAGGATGGCAACTTCAAAATGTATGGCTCTTCTTCTGGGAAGTCCACTATCTAACTCTATTAAGTTCCTAATTGAAGATTCTTAATACATGATGTAATGAGATCACATTTTGATGTTTTGTAGGATCGAAGAAGAGAAATGAAGCTTAAAGAAAGAGAACGCTGAGTCTGATTGCGAAGAGATGGATTTCGATCGCATGATTCGATGATCTGAGTTTTGAGCTGCTGGTTAGGAGTTATGATAGATTGCTTAGGAATGTTTAGAAACATAGTTTTCATATGTACTTGCATTGTAAGGACAAGATTTTCCGCATTTTTATAAATAAAGAAATTTTTTTGATTTTATCTTATTTTTTATATTTCCTTGCAATAGCATTTGTGAAAATTGATGTTTGTACTTTTTAATTTTTAGCAATATGGATTTGATTCTTTCGTTTGTGGTAGTGTCTAAATTTACCAAATAAAAAAAGATTCTCATCACCAAGTTTCAATTGGAAAGAAACTTGGAATCATGCAACTTGTATTGTATGATGAATGGGAACCTTCATCTTTTGGAAATGAAGACTAATTCCTTGTTCACATATAGATGTAAGTCAGGTGAAGGACTAGGGGATCTAGCAAATTGTTGTGCACTGATCAGGTCAACCACAAAGAACGATAAGAATATTCGTCATGATTCACTTAAAGTTTAGTAAATATGGTTATGCTTACAAGTTTAAGTGTAATTCTAAAACATTTAAAACGTTTTAAGGTATAGCAGAACGAATAAGAAGAATCAAATTAGGCCAAAAGATAAAAGTTTCTCCAATCTGAAAGGAAAGGAGAGTACTTTAGTATCGTGTTTTATGATCATCTTAATGATTATGAAAACCATATCACAATTGATCCTCTAAGGACACCTTAGTGCACTTGTATGGATAAGAAGAGGAATCGGAAATTGTTGAAATGGTTAAATCAATTAAGGAGAATCATACTTCGTTCCAAAATCAATTCTTAGATTCATACTCCAAGATTGTTCCTTGAATGGCATATCTTAAGTAGGTTTATAACACACTTCAAATTGATAGTTGTGATATTTTGGTTAAGACAAAGACCAAATAAGACCAATTATATGAAGTGTCATTCTTGATAAGAATCTGCACTAACTGTTGGATATTTTTCTGTCAAGGAATGTTTTTTGACAAGAGAATCTTATACTTCAAGAAGTCAGTGGGAGTCTTAAAGACCTTGAAAAGTTTCAAGAAATAATCAAGAATAAACCTATCGTTTATCACTAGCAGACGACTTGAGGTTTGTAACCTATCGTGTTGACATATTCTTGTTTCTGTGCCTATTCCAGTTAAAAGTTGACTATGCATGTGAGTTCTATGAGTTTCCAATTGTTTGCATATGGCAAGACACCTTGATCAGCAGAAGTTCATTGATTAGTAAGGGTGATGTACTCAATAACTTGGAAGACATGGTAGGCACTTGTGCTGTCAAGTGGCAGGAAATTAAAATTAAATAGGTTCAATTCACACGAGTTTAAATTTGTCATAGACCTTGTCTTATGATAATGACAAATTCACATGGATAGGAACACATACACAAAAAAATCCAAGTGACAAAGGTTTCCCTCTAATTCATAAAAATGATTGCGAGAAAACGCTTTCACTAAGTATATTTTAAGGAGATAGCAGTTGTGTTAATTGCGTCTAAAATTCGATTATGATTACGACATCCCTCTTCATAGTTCGAATTGTGAGAAATGGAAAATAGTTTGAACATTCGGAACTTATTACTGTAAGTTCTGAAATAGTTTAGACACACATATGGGCTTTCTAATGAAAGGTGTATGACGTTAGATAAAGGCTTATCAAAGAATCTCGTATCAGAAATCTGAACTTTGGTAAGAAAGTCAATAAAGTATTGATTTCTATAAGTCCAACTAATTTTGAATACATGTCAAAGCT